>NC_046225.1:13657353-14272978 GCF_009819885.2 Catharus ustulatus
AATGACGGGTGCAGTTATTTTGCCCTGAGTTTAGCATTATTCTAAAAGCAGTGGCAGAAATATTGGCAATACTTTACTCTATTTTTATCTTGCCTTCTTTATACAAGTAAAGTGTTTCTGACTTTGAAATTGAGGGTGTTTTAATTATTCTTTGATGTTCCTTTATCCTGGACTAACCTCTTTTTTTACTAGTTCTGGTTTTAGGAGCTTAAAAAAAAAAAAAAAAAAAAAGGAGGCAGTTGAGCTGTTTAAATATGTATAGTTGTAGGGTATTTTACAGAAGAATGCAGGATGAATGCCAGAGTAATGGATCTGCACAGCTCAGCATTTGATGTATACAGCGATTTCTTGGCACATATATGGAAATACTGGGGGTTCCTTCAAAAGGCAAGTTATGTTTTGTATTTATCAGTACTCAGTAGAGTGAGCTGATTTGCTTGTAGATGTTGAAAGGAATGCAAAGCAAGTTGCAGCTCAACAACAATTAAAGGAAGAGATGTCCCAGCTGTTAACTCTGCTTTGCCAGAGCAGGAACGCAAAAGCAGGAAAAATGCCACAGTTCAGTGGCTGCAACATGTGTTGGGCACTCAGCACTGAAGTGGCAGATCACTGTGCCAGAGGCAGAGGATGGAATCCTCAGGTATGAGCATGGCTTCAAAAGGGCAAGACACTGCTTATTAGCTGATCACTGGAGCAGCTGCTGGAAACCAGGAGTTAAAACCTGGGAGCTGCTGCCTTTCTGAGATTCCACCTGCTCCTGCTTCCTGACCCCACTCAACCTTTGTGCTATGCTGTGTGCTAAATGCTGAATCTGTGCATGTGCTGCAGGCTGCTGACCCTTGTTCTAGGCAGTGCCAGACACACACAATTAGAAAGAAGTGAGAACTTGGCTTTCTTTTCCTCACTGCAATGTAGAGAAAACTTTTGGCAGTATGAGTTATCATTAGTTGTTGTTGTAAAAGATGTCTTTTCATAAAGTATATGAAGAAAGTATGAGTGTTTGATATGCTTGCACTGAAAAATCTTTGTCCAGTATACTCAAGGTTGAAAACAGTGTTTAGCATTTTACAGTAGAGAGCTTTTCTGTAAGATTTCACAATTATGCCTTAGGCTTGTGCAGGAAATATTGCAATGACCATATTTCCCATGCCATTTTGAAAAAAAAGCCAGAATGAGGTTATGCATTAAAAGAAAAAAGTATAACAAACCCTCTTTTAATATTTGCTTGGATGGGGCATAGTTTTGTTGCCTAGCTTTTGAGGGGCTGGACAAAGGAATGCTGTTTTATTTTCTAAGCAGGTTTGTCATTCCCTACTTCATATTTTATCACAGGAAAAAATGCAGCAGTTGCTGGAGACCAGTGGAGAATTTTATTATTTTTGTAGTTATCTTACAAAAAGTTGAACTGATTCTGTCCAGGAAAGAAGCCAAGCTATGTCAAAATGCAACCACTTGTAGAACTACCATTGACTTCAACAGAAGCAGAATCTTTTAGAAAATTTCTGTAGTATGTTTTTGTTGCAATAGCTTGGTGACCCCTTTTAGCATTCCAGAGTACCAATTAATTGCCTTATATTATTATCATTAGCTGACTTTATCCTTTATCAAGAAAAATGATACCCTGACCATTTCTATAGCATTGTTGTATGTTCCTTAAGCATTTTCCCTTTATGTACCTGGCATTGTTGGGAGTAGTGTGCTGTGTGCACACTGTAAGAAACAGATTCTGCCTGAAACTTCATGTCATCATGCTCACAATTTGCATTTTCACTTTCTTCGTTTGTGGACTTATGGCTAAACTTTCAGGAAAAAAGTTTATCCATTTATGAATAAACTCTCTGGGAAAAGGAATGATTGAGGAGTCGTCTGCCTGTAGTTCTAGAGGCAGACTGATTCTTTGTTGTGTATAGATCCAGGTGGAAATAACTGACTGCAGCACCGTATTTGACTGCAGTTTGTGCCTCTTATTGATCCAACAACTTCCATCCTGGATCTTTCTGTAAGTTAGTTCTTCACAGCATCACCTGTCTACCAAACCACTGATTTTGATCTCTCTGGCAAAAGAAAAATGAAACTTCCAGCCTTAATAGTGTCTCATTCTGACATTAAAAAATTACTCCTAGTTATTTAATTGACCTTAGTCCACTACTTGATATGCCTTCAAGAGTAAAGGGTCAATTATAATCCAGTCATACACACTTTAACAGCTAACTGAAGTGGAGTTGCAAAGTATCCATATGGCCTTTGTCTGGCAGGAACAAAGGACTGACTAGTGGCTTTTTGAGTGGAAAGTACTGAGTCATAACTGGATGTTGAAAAATTTCTTTCTGATACCTGTAGTTTAAAAATGAGTGCAAGTTCTTGTCAATGGAAAATGGAGCAGCTGCCTCTTTTATTCTTCAAGGGAACCAGCAAGCCAGGGTCTCTTCATGATGTTTTCATTGTTCTCTAAAGACCATTCCTGTTCTTCTTTTCTTTCTTCCACTGCATCCTGTCATGAAGGAGATCATAGAGATGTGGCAGCAAGTTGTACTTGAGTTGCACTAGCATGGCTTGCTGACCTTCTGTGTGTTTCTTTTCTCTCATTTTAGCCCTGTTGGGCTTCTCAAACTCAAACTGCACTTCACTATCCCTTATATTGTACTGAGTGGTTGTCTAGCTGAGCATAGCAAACATGCAGACATGGATTTGAGTGATCCTCTGTTCTATGCACAGCCTTACTTGCCAAGGGAATAGTTCCTGAGAAGAGCCCAGGAGCAAAGGCGTTGTTCTATGGGCTGATCAGGGTCTGTGGCTTGAGCACAGTGGAGGGAGAGGCTCCTTGACAGCTGAGGTGCATGTAAAGAGATCCTGATCACAGAGCAGGGACTATCCCGTGTGTTTAATAGATGGGGTTTAATGTTTAAGCTCAAGTTGAAGGGTTTGGGTTTTTTAATCTCTTTAGCAGAAAGGTCTCAGGAAGGTTTGATAGGACAACTCTCCTTTTGTGCATAAACGCTCAATTAGGAAGTTGTTTTTCATTTATTTGATCAACATGTACCTAAAGATGACTTGTCTACATGTATTTTATAGTCAGTTGTAGAGAACTTACTCTACAAAATCAGAGAGTTCAAAGTTTTAATATCTGAACTACTTCTTGGAGATTTTACAGAAGAGAGTATGTACCTATTCCTACATTCCGCTCATGGGGATGTAAAAGTTCACTTTCACTAATTCTGACATGCAAGCTTTGCCACTGTCAGAATAGCATAAATTCATTTCTTGATTGGTAACTCAGACTTTAAATCCAGAAGGGAAAAAAAAAAATTTACAACTCTGGGGTTTGGAGGTTTGTTTTATGACCAGCATATCCGGTCAGCCACTGTCCAAGACAATGCCAGGGACATGGTTGTCTTTGTGCACTTGTCATTGTTATGCACCGGCAGGATCATCATCAGAGGGTCACATTAAAGTTCATTCAATCAAAGCCGTGGCAGTAGCTGGAGTCTGCCTCAGGTCACTTCCATCCCTTGGGATTTCTAGGGCACTATCTGAAGTTATTTGCGTAATTTTATGTCACATAAGTGCCTTGATACTTCGTAGCAATGATTTCAGAGGAGCAAATCTGTATCCAATGTGTCTGGAACCAATGATGATCCAATTATCTCTTTCTGGGTTATTGCAGCCATTTGTATGCATCCTCTGGTATCATTGAGTTCATTTTCACTTAGCTATAATCTGTACATAATGTGTATTGTTATCTTTATGTTAGTGGTTATAATTAGGTCGTGTATTTCACTGCCCAATGTGGTTGTGTGCTTGTAATCATGGGAAGCCCTGCCTCTACTTCTGAGATAATCTCTGAAAGCATTCCCTTGTGCTGCAAGCATTGTTCAAGTCAGAATGAGATAAGTCTCAGCCAAGAACTATCTACTTTTCTTCACTGAGAGAAAACAGATTCTAAGTAACTCCTATCCATATCTAAATTGGTTAGTTTGGATGAATCCCAACTGGGTCTTGCCTTTATCTGTGTGTGTTGTCCT
The DNA here is from genome assembly GCF_009819885.2 of Catharus ustulatus. NCBI lineage: Eukaryota > Metazoa > Chordata > Aves > Passeriformes > Turdidae > Catharus > Catharus ustulatus. The sequence continues at coordinate 13,661,376 of NC_046225.1, forward strand.
GGTTTTGGCTAGGATAGAATTATTTTTTTTGTTAGGCTGGTACAGTGCAGTGTCTTGGGTTTAGTATAACGTTATATGTGTGATAGATAATATGTATAAATACATCTGTTATAAGCATATACATATACATATATATATGTGTGTGTGTGTGTGAGTGCATGCACAAAGGTAAATATTATTATATTAAGCCCAACCCAGTTTTGTTATTTCCATTCCAGAATCATTTGAAGAGATTTTTATGAGTCTATTGTACCAAAATGTCTTTATTTCTAATGTATAAGTATGTTTTATATGATGTAGACTCCAAGATATTCAGAAAAAGAGGCACCCAAGAGGTGCTTTTTCAGTCCTGAAGAGAAACAAAAGGCATGAAAACTCAATCATGTAGAATATTCAGATTAGGAATACATGAAGTCTGAATATTGATAATTCAAAGCTGGATTTTGAAACATAAGCTTTTGTTTTGATTTAAAACCTTAGATGTAAATGACGAGATGATAATCTAAATGTAATTTCTGAGCTGTTTCCTTTTTGGTGATTTTAAAGAGATGCTGAATCACTCATTTTTTTGGAAGGGATGTTATCTCTTAAAATACTAGAATAGAAGTGTGTGTAAAACACATTGCTTCAAAACTGTAATTTTAGATATTTTAATTGGAATTATTTAAAAGGGAGAAATCTGTGGTTACAACTTCCTGGAAGGGTAAATTCTGAGAAAATAAATAACAAAGCAAAATAATACATAAATAGAATCGCACAAGCAATAAAATGTGTTGTTTTACCATTAGAAGGATGAACTTTTAAATGAAAGGAAACAAGAATGGGGAAAAGGTTTCAGCTTGATTTCAAAAAACTTTAAGCAGGAGGAGTTCAGACGATGTTCTCTGAAATGACCAAGATGGAGAAAAAATGAAGACAAACAAGTAGTAGATGAACATCTTGAGGACTGCAGACATGATTAGGTGGTTGCCCTTTTTCTCAAAAGAATAAGGTCCTTTCTGTGTTGTGCAACACACTGAAGAACTTTATCAGGATATTCTGAAGTCAAATAACAGTCATGACAACAGAGAGAATGAGAGATTTACATTTCTTCAACTAGATCATATGTAATTTGTGATTTTGAGACAGAACATACCAGAGATAAGGCTGACAAATCCCTCTTGTGTGGTTTAGTGATGAATTTAAAGTACTTGTCTGAGTCATTGCTGCCGTGTGTTCCAAACAGTGCAAGTGGCTTCCCTAGGTGGTGCAATTTGCAGTCATAAACTTTGCCTTTCAGAAGTTGAGTTTCTCCCAATTCTTCTTGTAGAGATATCAAAAGAAGAGAATTTAACTTCACCTTTTTCTTAAAGTGTTTTGATGTGGTTATCATAGTTTTAAAACACATGGGAAAGATCTGGACTTTGAGATCTTGCCTATGCTGAAAAGATTTGTTTTTTCCCAGCTGATTTCTGTGTGGTGCTCCATACCCAGAATTAGGAGGCATTTTTCTTTTCTCCCATTTTCTCTCTTTTTTGAGCAAAGCTTACAAATTGCAGAACTCCTGAAAACAAAGCAGTTCTGGTCACACATCCAGCTTAACCAAACAGTCTCTTACCTGCTGCCAGACCTGTGCTTCTCAACTCCTTCTTTACCCCTTCTTATGTGGAAATTCCTTTTAGAACTGGCTGTTTGGCTCACGTTCATTTAATGTTTGTGCTGCAAACACACTAAGTAGCCCACAAAACAGCATAATAATTTTAGCTAATTATTCAATTTCACATCTGGCATGAGTTTACACAGAAAATTAATTTAGCTTAGCCATGAAACATGCAGGTTCATGCTCTACTTTCTTATCTCGTAGATTATTCAGCATCATATAAGAAACAGATCTTTCAAATTCACTTTAGGGAGGAACAGTATAATAAGATTTGTCAGGAAGTATTTTAGATTTCTACTCCAAATTAGTAAAGTTTTGGAATAATTCAAGGCTGATACCTTGTGTATTTTTTTAAGATGTTTTTCCAATGAAAATAAGCTGTTATTCTATAACTTTAAATTGTGGATAATGTGTTTGTGGATAATTTTGCATTGCTACTTAGATTTAAGACTTGCAGGTTTTTTGTAAATTTTAGGGTTTATGTGTGTTCATTCAGCAGTCTGAGATAATAAAGAGTAGAATCCAAACTTCAGACCATAGATAAAATCTGTGACTTTGAGTCTCCTCTACTGTCTACGTTTGTTCTGAAAACAATTCCTTGGTGAACTGGAGGAGGAGGAGGGAGATTCTAGAGAAATGGGTGCAATTTCAATTTGTCTTTAATTTCTAAAAGTGCTAAACATGGGAATACATATGAAAACTCAAAGCCTCTCTTGTAAGTCATACTTTGAACATTTAAAATTATGTGAAGTAATGGATTGTGTTTGCAGAGTGTTCTTTTCAGTTCCTAATCTCCATCAGCACAGTTGTTACCTTAGAGGTCCAAGGTTTGGAAAGCTCTTGGGCTTTTTCAGGACCCAGAGGCTCAGACAAATGCTCCTCCAGTCTCACTCTGACTTCTTTTTTAACTATCCAGTGTTTTATCCAGGTTCTATATGTTTTATTGAACTGAATTTTGGTTTTGCACACAGAAATGAGAACAAAAATATGTTTTCAATTGTGCATTTTAATTTTCATTATGATTATTGTTATAACATGCAAAATTTCTGAACAGTGATGATAATATAACATTATTATTGTGATTTTTGTTTTTAAAGGGCACTATGAGAAGGTGTATGATAACCAGCTTAGCTTGGCCTGCTCTTTCAGTGACCCTGAGGACAAATGGTTGAGTGACTACTTTTATGAAAAAAGCTATAACACTGCTCAGTTAGTAGAAATCGATGGTGGGAAGAGAAAGGCACAAGCATATGTAAACATGGGCCTCATCATGGAGGAACAAGGTAAGGCACTGACACCATAAAGCTGCTTTGGATGGCATCTCTAGTTACACAAACTGGGCTGAAATGAAAGAGCTGTGCACATGTAGTTCTGTAATATTTAATCCTGCTTCCAGTGTACACTTAGATAAGGAGCCTGTATTTTTGTTCTTGTTGAAATGACCCTCTGGTTCTCCTGACCATAAGTGACACCATCTTTGTTCATATATGACTGCCACGTTGGTATTTGCTTCAGACTTAGACCTCACCACAATCTCCATTTCTCCATCCACATCCTTAACCTGTGGGTCTCTGAAATTAAAGATATTAATAGAAGTAACTAGAATCATAGAACACCCCAGGCTCTAAGGGACCTGGACAGATCATCTGATCCAACCTTTCATGGGAAAGGGAGCCTAAATGAGGTTATTTTAGCACGCTATCAATCGCATCTTAAAAACCTCCAGTGATGGGGACTCTGCCACATCCCTGGGGAGCCTGTTGCAGTGAACAGTTGTTCTCACTGTAAACAATATTGCTTTCTTATATCAAAGTGAACTTTGTTTCTATATTTAAAGGCATACATTACTTTTTATGGTAGAGGGGTTTGTGTGTGAGTAGCAGTTGAAGTATAAAAAAGGTGTTTTCCTCTTTTGTATAAAATCCTTTCTCATGTAGGAAAGCAAGCAATTAGTGAGCCTCAAGTACAGTAATTTCACGATTATAAGCCATGAAATTACTGACCAAATTACCGACTAAAATTTTGGTCCAAACCCGGAAGTGCGGCTTATAATCAGGTGCAGCTTATATATGGACAAAGAACGAAAAGTTGCTGTTTTAATTTCGAGGACAGGTGTCTGCTGAGAAAGGCAGGAGCTTCTCTTTGAAATGGAGAATGTAAACCCCCTCCCTCCATATTATTATAATTTTGAAATCAAGGGACTTTCATGCAAAGATATGGGAATTAGGAATAACAGTTCTTTTCTAGGGAAATTAAAATAGAAATACAGTACTACGAAGAAACAAACCCCAAGCCCTGACAAAGTCAGAGTACAACCTGACACCCCGTCAGGCAGGGTGTTGGTAGCAGTCCCATTAAATGGTGGCTGCATCCTCCTGCAGTGACAGATGTGATTCAGTTGGAGCAGTGCTCCTGTAGAAGGTGCAGTTTCCCTCCGGAGGTCCAGTGGTGATGTGGAGAAATCCAGTTTTCCTCTGGAGTCCAGTGGAGAAAGGGGCTCCCTTAGTGTCCCAAAACCTCTGTTTTTATCTTGGTAAGAAATGTTGAGCTCTTCCCCCTGGCTGGAGCAACTCCCAATGGGATGCAGTAATTTTATCAGTCCCACAGTGGGACTCAATGGGCCATTAGCAGAAAATGACTGGCTGGAGGAAGGATGGGTTGTAAACAGATAAAGAACAATGCCCCACCTGGTTTCAATGGATGGCCCATTAGCAGAATATCTCCCAAGGAGATAAGGATCACTGCCCCCACCCTCAACAGATGGTGATAGAATAGATACCTTTCATCACACTCTGTATTGTAACGTTGGGCTTATATATGGACAAAGAACAAAAAGTTGCCGACACCTGGAAGTGCTGCTTATAATCATGAAATTGAATAAAGTATGTCTTCCAGTTCTAATTTGTAAGTGTACTGCATGCCTTACTGTTGCTTAAAATATGTGATTTGTAGCCACTATGGTTTTGTTTCTAAATTTAACTGTGGGTTGAAACAATTCCAGCTCTGAAGTCAACTTGTGACCAGTTTCTCATTTTAAGTGGCTTTTCTTAAAATAAAAAGAAAAAAAAATTGATGGAAATAGAAATATTTTGTGGAAGTAGTCTAATTCCATTAAATGTCTGATGGAATTAGTGTGTTTTGAAAGATGGCCCAATTTCCCAGCAAAAGCCTGGACATAAAGCAAAGTCTGCAGCTTTTTTTTTTGTTGTTGTTTTTATTGAAAGGATGTTGTCCTATTTTTCCCTCTTGTTTTCTTACAGATGACTTTTTTTTTATTTCCTCACATCTTTCTAGACTAATTGTCATTCACACTGTTTTCCTGTGAATTGTTGCGTTACTTTTCTTGCCTGCAACACTCAGATCTGGATTCAGTTTTAAAATTTGATCACATACCAATAATCAGTAGAATAGAAGGATTAATTTCCTTACATGTGGTATCATCAAGTTTCCTAGTTGATAAGAGAGCCATTGCTTAAAGCCCAGTCAGTCACAACCAAGTCATTTTCATTCTGAATGAAAAATGCTTATTTTGGTTACCTATCTCTTACTCAGTAGAATAAAATTACTAAAAAACTGCTGGATTTTAGTATTTTTTGCAACCTTTTCACTTAGCACTTTAGTTACTAAAAATAAAATTTTAAGAAGGTGCAGACAAGCAAACATTCATATCTACTTGTAACTTCAAAGGCTCTTACTGAGTGTGACTCACTGCTGTTACCCAAGAAAAAATTTAACATTTTCTACTTTTATGATGTCTTAAGCAAAAGTTGTTGAATACTTAAATATCTTGAGGCCCATTACAAAAGCACATAAGTAAAGTTATGAAATAGCCTGAGATGATCAGAGGAGCAGAAATTTTATTTTTCTGCTGAAGAATATTAGAAACTTTTAGAGGAGAAGCTTCTTATTAACCTTAGTAAAGAGAGATAGAGCAAAGTGGATTTTCACTGCCCATGGTAAAGTTCCACTGAATTTGTGGGCTCTGTCTGTCGCATGTATTTTCTTTCCAAAGAGCCAGAGAGAAAGAGGTAAGAAAAATAAAGAAACTGAGAGAGTAAACATAGGATTTGCTTTGAGGGACCACTGAGAAAAAAAGACAGCAGACATATTCCATGCATTTTGTATTTCCAAGAGTGAAAAATTGATTCAAGGGCAAGTTCTGATTGGAGAAAAAAATGTAACAGGAGATATTAGGTTGGCATTATATAATATTGCATCAGTTTTAGTGGTGCTATAAGTAAAATTTAAATTCTGCTTTTTTTTTTGTTCAGTTATTTATAATTTGGTAATTAATTTGTGAACCAAATTAGTCAGATTCCCACTTCTCTGGGGGGGAACTACAGGAATAAATGTAAACATCTGGTCCCAGTTCTTTTCAGTTCTCTCATCCAATAGTGTATTTTTCATTACTGGGGAAAGGAAGCTGTCTATATATGCTTAGGACTGATTGCTTGGGAGTATAAAGTTAAACATGGACTTGTAAAGATTGCTGTTTGCCTTGGAAGAAAATCAATAAATTTGCTGGGTAATTTTTGTTTAATCAAATTTAAAGTTCTTTGACTTTCAGCCTGGTCCCTGTCCTAAAGGCTGGATATAACCTGGTGTTCATTAATCTTCAAAGCTAAATATTTGAGGTGGTGGTGGTGTAGACTTCAGTCATGATATTTGGATGCAGGCCATTAGTAGCTGCCAGTAAGGGAAAGAAAACAATAGTAAGTGAGTAACCTGCTACAGACACAAATGGAATGTTCTGCTTGGAGCAAACATGATTTTAATGGCATTTCTTCACAGAATGAGATTTTTAACCTCTTCTCCAAAATACTCTGCCTGTAAAATAAGGTCTGAAGCATTCATTGATTATTGTAGGAGTGTTCAGATTTTGATACTGTTCAATTAGCTGTGCTACCCCACTAGTTTGTCTTTCCTCAGAGGGCTGATAATAAGTCATTTTATTACTTTAGTTACTCATTTGTTACTTATTTTTTCATATAACTCTTTAATGGGCTAGTGTCACTTTACAGACACTGAAAATGCAATGGCATAACACATTTTTCTCACATTAAATCCAGAATTGCTTGTTGTCCAAGTAAGCACAGGCTTTGCGATAGAACCTCTCAAAAAATGTTTTTTAAAAATGCTTTTCTTCCTGTGCTTTCAATGCATTTTCTGAAGTCATATATCAGTCATTATCAATGCTTGCAATGTTCTGCATATCAGAGTAAGATGCTAATCATAGTTTGATAGATTATATTAGTGCTCTCTGCTGAAATTAATTGTGAACTTGAGGTTTACACTGTTCTGTCTTGCAGAATAAACAGTTATAGCGCACTGAAAAATGCAATGTCTAGCATTGTTTTGTACAGGTTCTTATATCATTGCAATATATGGCTGCTTTCTGTTTTGTGCTAAATGCTTACCACCTGTCAAGCATGAAGTGATATACACCTTAAATACATGCATCCCAAAGTTTAAGATAACTTATATCAATAAAAAGAGAAGTCTGGGGGCAAACAAAGAATTTGTACTTGTAGGAGCTCTTTGCTTCAAATATATTACAACAAAACCAGATGAATTTCCATATTATTCAAAAGCATAGCACAACCAGACATCTGAAATTAGGGTGCCTGTCAGTTGCAGAGATTGGGAACATTTCTGGATACATTTAAATAACTGTTTGAGACCATAAAAGTATCACAATAGAGTCCAATGAATAAAACTTTCACAATTAATTGCAAATTATATCAGTGCCACACCAGAACCTGGATCTCCCCTGCTATGAGATCTGTAAAATGTGTGGAAATGATACCATTAGTCTCAAGGCAGTGGTGGCTTTGAATTAGTCATCAGATTTATATTCTGCTAGCATATAAGGATCAACAAAAGTGGAGGTAATACTTTATCTGAAATCTTTACAGGCTGAAAAGATTAAAGGCAGGCAGAGCTGGTGAGAGAAAGGGAGTGAGTGCAAAGGAAATAGCAATGTTGGGAATCTCAGAGCTGATTCCCACAACAGACAGCTAATCCAGAAACCCAATTTTGTCCATCTGTGTGTGTTTTTTAGATTGCAGGTCTTAGGAGACCTCAATAAGGAATTCCTGTAGTCTTTTCTAAAATAGCTTAGACATTTCAAAAATCTGCCATATTCTGCAAATTAATTAAGAGTTTATAAGTGTTCAGTCCTAATCCAACTCTGCCTTCATTATAAGCAGTGTTAAGGTCTGATTGCTTTTCAAACAGAGCAATGTTATGCCAGAGTTGATCACTTCTGATCTCTTTGCATCTACCCCAAAAACATTAAACGTTGCACCTGATTTATTTGAAGAGGTGTAATTGTTTTATCTGTGATCATGGATAAAATACAGTCTATTTCACATATTGGAATTTGATAGAAACTTTTCTGGTGGAAAGACCTACTAAATGGGAGTGACTTATAAGTTTATTTAATTTGTTGAAGGAAAAAACCACCACAGCATTGCAGATTTTAACAATCTCGATTGAGACTGAGGTGTAGGATTTTCCGTATCACTTTGCCATCGTATTGAAATTCAAGTTTTAATCAAGGCATTACAGAAATTGATGGAAAGGTTCTGATTGTGTTTAAGCAGCATTTCACAGAATGGCTGGATTGGAAGCAACCTCTGAAGATCACTTAGTCCAATTGCCCTGCTAAAGCAGGTACACCTGAAAAGGTTGCACAGGATAGCTTTGAGTTATGAAGCTTGGCTATTAATTACTGGATATATTTGCTGAACAACAGCTTAAAGATGATTCATGACATCTTTTGGTTTTGGAACATTAAAAGTCTAAATTGTTTATCTCCTTGTTCTTAGTCAAGAAATTCTTATTAAGAATCCTTTCTTACTAAGAAATTGTTGATTTTGTATTTTGAATTGTTTATGGCAAGTGTTTTTTAATTGAAAACTGTAATGTATGAATAATTGAGAGAAACTCAGCATAAATTCATGAGTATCTATGCAGAGGAAATATGCACGTTTAAGCAGAATTTCCCCAATTGGTTTGCCTTCAGGCAGAAATAATTTATATTCAGATATAAAAAAGAGAGAATGTTAATATTGCAAAATGAAGTACTAAAAAGGTTTAAAAAGGCAAAAGTTAAAATTGCTTATGAAATTTGATATGCTTTTGTGTGTTCACAATTTGCAACTTTATTTTAATTACATAAAAATCCAGTTTCTTTTCAGAAGATTCTTAAGTATAGCCAGAATAAAATTCACCTGTGGGATGGGTGGCCCACATGCACCTTTTATATTAATAGAGCTTTATGTTGTTATTTGTGCTGCTAGTCTGCCAACCCACCTAAATAACAAATCCTCCATAGTATAATGTAGAACTATTCTGCTTTACAATCTGAGGCATAATTGCAAACAGGTGGTAAATAAAACAAACCAGAGGAACAGCATTTGTGAAGAGATATTAATTTCTTCCTTGCTACCTGTGGAGTGCAGAGCTGTCACTAATAACAGAACTGCTGCATTTGAGAGATCCAGCCTGTCTATTTAACTATGTCATGTTTCCACCATAAGGTGATGCCCAGTATCTGAGATCTCCATACTGTTGTATCCACAAGCCCAGGTTAGACACTGGAAGAAGGCAACCTAAAATGAATCCCATCTCTTTGTTCATGAACAGAAGCAACTCAAATTATTAGCTAAAAGATAGTCTGTGTTGGAGATTCCTTTCTGTAAGCAACTTGTCTTGGTTCAAAATGGTACCCAGTTACATTTGTGACTTTTGTTAAAACATCAAGCTCGTAATTATCTTTCTTTTTGTAATGAGTTTTGTCACTGTGAAAATAGGAAAAGTATTTAAAGATATAAATTCCTATGTAATTTTTAAATTTTTTTTATAGGAAGCTTGTGTGCTAGTTAAAACATGACAGTGGCCTAAAGGAGAGTCATAGTTCTAGAGATTTAGAAATTATTTATCCTTTCAGACAGGAACCACAGTTTGTTCTGCATTCACACAGTATCCTTTCCTCTGTGCTTGTACAGCACTTGTACTTGGTCAGGTTCAGTGTGTGTTGTGATAACCTAAAGCTGGATGAGAACATGCTGCTCCCTGGCCAAGCAGAGTGCTGCCGTCTCAACATGCACGTTCAGTTCTACCTTTCTGTCTGTCTGGAGTTTGGATCAATGTCTATCCTCAAGATATTAATTTCCTAAAAAAGTGGTTGGCACTTACTGTCCTATTGACTTCTTACCAAATTTGGTTGAAACTCCAAAAGTTGTTAAAGAACAGGATCATATGGGTTTTTTCCCTGTAGAGACTACCCTAAAAGTGTCCTTTTGTACTGTTTTTTGTCTGGAGAGAATATACATATTTATATAACAGAATATATGTAGCTAAAGCCAGTAGTAACCAAATACTATTGGTTCATCATATTTCCCACCCCCCCTCACCCCAGGTTGCATATCCCAAACTACAAACTTCTCAAATTTATTCCTAGTTGTGATTTTTTTTTTCCAAACAGCATATTCAGAAAAAGGCATGTAGGAATAGTTTAGACCTAGGAACATACTCACTTGTTTCCAAATCCCTTGTCTTTGACTTCACAAACCGTTGCTGAATTTTAAGCTCGTACACTTAAAAAGAGTTTCCACACCAGGGAACTTTAAAGACAGAAAGAAGCCTTCTGTTAATGGGACATGAAATTCTGCATACACAGTTTGACCATTTACTATACTTCCAGTCATTGATTTTCACCATATCACCTGCAGCTAATTCTCCTTTGTTATTCTGCACTTACTCTATCTCACAAAGCAGTTATATTGTTTTCTGATTGCTTAAGAATTGAATGTATAAGTTGGCTGGGAAAAACACGATTGTAGAACATAATTTTAAAAATTAAGCATCAAATGGCTAGGAGTTGCTCTCTGGATATTCTGCTTCTCTCTGTCAGTCAGTAGCAGTCAGAAGCAGCCATAAATCCTGCTAGATTCTTGGGAGGACAGATTGAACAGGTTTATTAAATAATTGAGCTCATCCTCCTGCAACTGCACGAAGTACTTCTCCAGTAAATGACATCTTATTATTACAGGGTTGTTGCTGGTATTGAACTAACAGGTACTGTCTTGAATTGATGTTATAAAAATTAAGAATATTTTCAGTTCGAATTAGCACAGTCTTAAGAAAGTCTGAAAAATCTGAACATGTTGCATGAAAGAAAGAGGGCCCTGATATTTTCATTAAAATATTCTTAAAAAATTATTTTTCTAATTTTTAAAAGGTTTTGGTGGGTAGTGAAGATATTTTGAATAAGAGAACTCGAGGAGAATTCTGTAGTGCTCCTACTTCTGAAAAGGAATCCTGTGAAGATGTAGTATTTTCTACATGATTTTACTTCAATTGATTTAAATTACAGTTTATTATTAAGCACAGGGAAGTAATAATGTTCTTTAAACTAAGAAAAAGTAAGTTTCATTAATCCTTTCATGGTCGCTCCCACTTTCCTGGCCTAACTCTTCAAATGGAGAATCTTTTAGTTCTGCTATAACACCTGGGGACAGGTCTGTATTCTTGCTTTCTAATAAGCTCTTCAAAATACTCACAGCAGTGCACAGGTGCTGATTCTAAACTCTGTCATTTGCATTGTCATTAAAAGTTTTGACATGAAAAAATGATCCTAAATTAGTTTTCATTCCTAGGTGTTCAGTGATTGTCAAGTTTATTTTCAAGTTATAAAATTACTGTAAAAAAGCTATGGCTGTTTACTTGAACTCTGAAAGATGTGTCAGGAATATTTTAGGAAAAAAAGATATTTGATGTGTGCTTGAATATAATATTTTGCACTCAGGTGAACTGTTTATACAGATACTTCCGTATGAAACATTTTTAAATGTTTTTGGTAGCAAATATTGCTCTGTTTGTTTTATGTCCATGCTCATAAGACTATGACATTTAATGAAGAGATCTTTTTAAAGTATTGATAGCCATGAGTAAATTATACTGTGTTTGATCTGTGTTAAAGATTCAAAGTCCAAGATATTTGAATAGAACTTAGGATAAAAATGTAATTAGGTTACATCCCTAAAGTCTGATATATCTTTAAACAAGACTGCAAATGAAACTTTATTAAAACTTCAAATGAATTATTTCTTTGCTTTTTTAAATTCTTTTTCCCTCTCTTCTCTTTCATGTCTATTACTGACATTGCTGCTTGTATTTTACCTGTCTTTTCCAGGGTGTTTTAATTATTTACTGCTTAATGACTAGTACTGAGATGAAGCTGCCCTCTCACTCACAGGGTTTTTTTCTTTGCTTCAAAGCTTTGAGAGGTCTTGGAATATTGTAGCTGGACTGGCAGTTGTCATCATAAACTTTCCTGGAGGCAGTGTTTCCTTTCAGTAATTGATAAAGGAGGCTGTTTCCAGAGGTGCCTTTCCGGTGTCACTGAGAGCTGCCAGAGTTTCATGTCCTCAGCCATTACCAATAATCTGGAGAAGCCATAGGTAAAGCAAACATGAAGCTGTTAATAAAAAATATATCTTACTCTTCAGAGAATCACTCAGGTTGGCTGGGATCTTAGCAGGTCATTAATCCACCTGCACTTCTAAAGTAAATCATCTGCACCATGGAACAGCTCCAGTGCTGAGGCACTGCAATATATTATTGGAAGCTATCAAAAGTAAGGGGAACTGGGTAGAACCTGAATAAAATGTAAAAACTGCCAAAAAAAGTATTTAAACCAAGGCAAACATTTGACATGACTTAGCAAAAAAGTAATTTAGTGAAACTAATCTGCTTCAGTGTCACTTTCTTTATTTAAAAGATAATGATCATATTAATCTTTGAGGCTAAATACCAATGTAACTTGTTTTCATTATTTCTATTAAACTTAAAACCTCTTAAGCCAGAGGTTAAAACAGAATTGCAATCCATTCATCCCTGAATTTTTTGCTCCCTTCCCTTTCTGCATTTAAATATCCACCCATAGACATTGAAATATTTGTGAAACCTGAAATGGGAACATCCCACTGAGTGTGGGCCTGCTCTTATCCAGAGCCTGGAGCCTTACAGTGTGAGCTTCCTGAATACATATTGCATCTTGGGTAGCCTTTGCATATTGAAAGCACTTTGATGCTCTGCAAGCATGAAAGAAGGCTTGAATAATACCGTGAAGCAAGAATTCCATTCTCTCTAAAATAGGTGTGTGATCATTCAGCTAATGTTCAACATTGTTTTCAGTGTTGTCCTCCAGATTAAAATTGATATATACCAGAAAGTGTTTATTTATATATAATCTAACAAATTAGAAGGTGGCCTCTGACAAATGCTGCTTTCATAAAGTGTTAACCTAAAAAGGTAAAGGAATTTTAATTGTAAACCAGAATTTTGTATGTTGGTTCATTTGAAAATGAATGTGAGACAGACAAGTTAGTGGAATTTTCATTTGGGACTTGTTTGGTTGTCATTTTTTCCCCCTTGCTGGACCACAACACACCATTCCCAAAGCAGCTGTCATTTCAGCTGCCTGTGGGAAAACCCTCCTGTTTGCAGCTCAGGAGTGCTGGCAGCAGAAGGGGAAGGGATTAGAGAGCAGCCAGGCAGCCAGAAAAGCCAGCATTGTACCTACTTTGTGAGGTGTCTCTGGCAGAACCCTTTAAGGAAGCCCTATTTAGAACAGGTTTGATATGCCAGTGTGCTGGTGGTGCGATGCAGCATCTGTGAACTGCCCTGCTGTGGGTTCTGCAGTCTGCACTGCCCTCTAGGTTTGTGTAGGTGTATTTTGAGTGCTTGAGCTTTAAGGCAAGTAATATAGGTCCTCAGAGGACAAGACTACATATGCTCTAATGCTCACTGGATTACTACGCTTACTATTTTCTTTTCAGACAACACACATTTGTTTAAGTAATGTAAACAGAAATAATGTATCATCCTCTGAAGTGCAGTACCTAGGACTAGCCTGGCAGTCCTTCACGCAGAGAAGGGAAGATAAAATACTGTCCTTTTGCAGTCCATCAGTGGTACATTTCAGGTTGTGTGAAGCTCAACTTTCCTTTTCTCTCTTCCTTTCTCCTTTCTGTCCTCAAGTTCTCTACTTCTCAGTTGGCCTTAGGCATCTTGGGCTCCAGGTAAGATCTACTGGTGTATTGTCAAACTGGAGGAATGGGCAGAATACCCCATGATGAGCCAGCACGGCCATTGCAATATTCTTATGAACTGCCTACGTCATTTTGCTAAAGTTCATGGTGGAATCTTTCTGGAAAAAAAATCAACTCCTCTAAAATAGAATTAATAAAATTAATAATTATCTTAAAAATACTCACTTTGGTTGTTATCTGATGATTGGTTTTGTTTGAGATGGATGAAGAAGTATGAAACCACAAAATTTTATCTTAAATCCCCTCAGCAATTTTTTTCTTGTTTTTTCAGCTGGCCCGTGAATTCAGGTTATTGCATGTGAGAACTGTCCCAGTGGCTTCTTTGCAGTTCATTTTACCTCAGGAGTCCAAGGTGGTTCAACTGAATGAGAGGTGTTTGCTGAATGAGAGCTTGTTTTATGTTTCTTGTGAACACACCTCTGTAAAACACTTTCGTAACAATCTCTGTGGCAGACTTAAGCATTTCAGCAGGAGTAGTGCTGTCATAATTGAACACAGAAACTGAGCATAATACAGGTAGTTCAAGCAGTTAGACTGAAATGTAAGCATATATCTTTTGAAAGATAGTAGCATTTTTGGTTTTCATTACCGTTAAATGATGCTTCAACCAGATTTTGTGTTCTCATATAGTGAAAGAACTGATGGCAAAAGATGCTCTAGATTAAAATATACTATAATATACTCAACATTTATTTTTCCTTTAAGTTGTTTTAATTAATACAGTGGAATATTTTCTGAAGCCCTCAACAACTGTTTGCAATTTAGGATTAAATTTGCTTCCTGCTTCTAGTGGTGCTGCTGGGGCAGGTTACCTAACAGGCTGTCACTGTTTTTGTGCAGTTGTTTCTGTGGCATTATTTTCATTGGCAAACATACGAGCTGATAGAAAAGGAAATCATTAGGTGCTCTCAGTATTGCTGAGGCATGGAGCTAGAGCAGGTCAGTCACTGCATTTTGTAGATTGTGACATTTTAAATTACCTGTACACTACTGGAAGCAATCTGTGGACCTAATTAACATTTCACCTAATTAAAGTCAGGAATGTATGTAGAGAATTCTAGATAGTTTTGCACTGCCTTTATTTATTAAATACCACATTATTCAAATTTGAGTCTCTAATTTCAGTATTGAAAACTTCAGGTTTGTGTGCTGTTTTCTTAAGTGGGAGTAACTTTTTTTTTTCCTGCTTCAAGTAATCAATGCACTGCTGAATGAGTTCATTTTAATGCACTCAATCATGCCTCTAATGTTTGTAGCTTACGGGCGCAAGCATCAGTAATGCAGGAATGTTATATGGCTTTAGTTTGGGCCATTTCATAAAATATTCATGGAATCAAAAATGTGCATCAAAATAGCGGCTGGGAGAATTACATTTATGTGCCTGCTTTTATGGCAGCTTCACATTTAAACCCATTTGTGTTAATATCTAGTCAATCTTTCTACTTAAAAAAAAGGCAAAATAGTAGTCTCCATATATACCCCTTTTGGTTTGGTATCTATTTTGATATAACAAATCTGTATTTTTTGATTAGGTTTTAAGAAGGGGAATTATAAATTAACTTCTAGATTATCTAAAAACATTTCCATATTTACAAAATTATGTTGAATTATTTTGCTTAAATGAATAGATTTATTTTTTTACTTTGAAGCAACTCAGTGAAAACTGTAGTACAAATCTGTGTCAGAATGTCTTATATATAATTGTTTAAAACTGATTTTCTACACCCAAAATTATATTATGACTATGTTAGCCTCCCATATATAAGATGAAGCTCTTAGTGATGGGATTTCCTTTGTTATGCCCTGAGTACTATTAAAATATGAAAAAAAAAAAAAGTGTCAAATTTAAGTAGTGGTAGTACATATGTTGTATGAGTTATCATTCTGGGTTTTGATTCCTTTTATAAGAAGAGAAGAGAGACATCAGAGATTCTCCAACTCCATTTGGTATCCACTGAGATAAATTCTGCATGGCAGTGTGAGAATAAATATGCAATTGCTATTAATGTTGCCAACTGGAAATAGCTTTACTGCTTTGTGTAACCTTCTGCAAATAGATTTTTCAAACGTGGATTTCCTCGAAACACCTTCTTGATTTTCTCTTTGAATTCCTAGATCTATAAAAATACATTTCTGCAAACTGTTTCAAGTGTTTTTCCTCTCATTTTGCTTTTTTTGTCTTTAGGTTTTTTTCCGTTCATAATAAAAGTAATTTAAAACTCTGCCTTGTCACTGCCTAAGTGAGATAAAAATGCTCTTATTCTCAGAAGTGTTCTGCAATTGGCTAATTGCTTTCTTTTAATGTTTTTCAAAATTTTCAGATGGCATTCTATGTATGTCTACAGCCAACACTTGCAGCAGTTCAGTGTTTAAAAATTGCAATCCACTGGCCTGATCAGTTCCAGCTGAATTGACTCATGACAGGGACTAAACTCACCAGCCCCCTGTAAAGATCATTTTCTCACAACATTTGGGTTTCACAGAAGCATTATGGATTAAACAAATAGGCTGATGTGTCATTTGCCAATGGCAACAAGGGATTTCAGTTTATTTTCATGGAAGAATGAATTCCAAAGTCTAAAATGTTTTGCCTTCCATGAATTTGAGAAGTCTCCAAATAGCTTGTTTTATTTGAAAGAGTCTTCCGTAAGAAAATTCCCAGCTATGTAAGGGCTTTCATGACAGTAATTCCTTCTCTTCCTTGTTTAGGGATCTAGCAGGTATTTTGGTTTTCTGTGCATCACTTTTTTTTTTCCTTCTGTGCGCAGATTGCTTTGCATTTTTCTGCATAATCTTGGTTATTCAGTGAAGCCAAATGTAATATAGCTCCATTTGAATACTACCAAAAAAAGAAATCATATTTCTGTAATCATTTTGATGCTTGGTGAAATAGATTGTTTCCAAAGAGGTTTCACTGAGATCTAGCAAAAGGAGTGTCAGATCACAGCTCTTAGAGTTAGGTCAACTCTTGAGAACTATGGGGTGCATGGAATGTATGAGTTTCTAATCTGATAGAAACTTTCTCAAGGGGTTACTGCAGGAGAGGGAACTTGGGTAAGAATCACCACACATGATTGTTCTATCAACCTGAACAATAGTCCTTAAGATTGCAAGTTTATTTACCTAAACGATGTGTTCTGTTAAGTGATCATGTTACAGTGACAGGAGAAATGCAGATACTGTTCAGCTTCATGATGATACCACTCATTTGTTTGCTGCTTCCCGTTCTTACTAAAAGTTTTTGAGTAACGCATGAATCAAATTCTATTAAAGAGTCCATTATACATGTAGTGTATCTCAATGACTCAAGTGTGTGATAATACCCTTTCAAAAGAGCAATCTGTTTATTACTGAACTTTGGAGAGAATTCCAAGAAGTGTCTCTGTATGTGCTTATGAGAGACCAAGTGAACAAAATTCTAACTCTACCTATTATTAAAATTAAATTTAACTTTCCATCATTTGTAACAAACCCAACATGAGCTTCAATATCTTAAATCTGCCTTTAGCAACTTGAATAACTGGAATTCTGTTGACATCCATGTTGATTGTGCCCTGAGAGGTTAGCTGAACCCAATAGACAAAAACTCAAATTGGAAACCTCTTGAGAATGGACAAGGGTTTTAATCTGGCTCTAGTAAATCTGCATCTCTATTTTCTGTTACATCTAATGTCAGGAGATCTGTAAACAGCTTGTATTGGTTGTGATAATTTCCCTTTGCCTTTCTATTTGTGCAGTCTGGTGTCAAGCATGTGATATTTTAGAAAGAATGTATAGAACTTTTCCTGTTTTCCCAATGTTTTGGGCCATCTCTCCATTCTTAGCTAGAATGGAACTGAATAAAGCCTGCTGTGTCTGCTTTCACCGGACACTGCATTTTTCAGCACCTGTTGTGTCCTCTGGGATTCTTACACAAGTTGTAGGCTGTAGAGCCATAAAATTATTTGTCTGTGACACTCTTTTAATTCATTGTGTCTTTGAAAGAGGAGTTTCTTGTGCTTTTCAGTTTTAGTTGAATTTGTTTTAATCATCAGAGAAACTTAATATGAAAATAAATTTAATTCTAATAAAGATGAGTTATGTTTTATATTGCAAAGTTGAAAGCATGGTTATAAAGGGGTAACATATGCAAAAGACAAATCTAAATTGAGTTAATAAGAGAGATCTGTCATAGCTGTTCTGCTGCCTCTAGGTTGGCTGGAGGCCTGGGGGATAACTTCATTTGCTCTAGGAATGTTTAAAGAAGATTCTTCTCCAAGCTTTTCTCCCTTCCTTTCCTACAACTGGGAAACAACTTTTCTCCTTCCTTATTCTTATTGCAGTTTGAATTCAGCACTGTTAAAAAAAGACTGTGAAACAGCAATAGTTTTTTGTAAACCACATCTTAGAAGAGGTGTAAACTACAAGCATCTAAATGAACTTATTTTATGGGTTTTTTAGCTGTTAATAGAAATACAGTTGATATATTGAGGATCTATGGGACAAGATGCCTGCATCACACAAACTTATGAAGGCAGAGCCACATTCACAGTTCTCCCTGCTACAGAATAGTCTACTAACCAAGATTTTGTGACCAAAATGCTTTCTTTGAAATTATTTTTAATGTAAATAGTCTTATCTTACCTGCTTTCCAGCAATACCCATTATGTAAGAGAAAACCTTTTCTGTTCTTTCCAAGAGCTTTGAATTTTCATTGTCCAGCAGGTATGGAAATCTTCTAGACTCAGTTCTACGCACAGAGGTAAATCCAGCTGAAGATAGAGGAAAAACTACTGGAATGTGAAAATGAATTTAATTCTGTCTTCAGACTTTCATTTGCCTTAAAGATGTTTGAGTAACTTACATTTGAAGACCTTGGAGTATATTACTTCAGGCTCAATCATTAATCTGTCAATGGTTAATGCTCTTGCAGTAAATCTGCTAGATAAACTCAGCAGACCTGGCCTTGCAATAACTGTTGCAATAAATTACTTTGCATGATAATTCTTTTTTTCATTGATTAATTTGTTTGAATGAAGATATTTAGTTTTTCCCCACAGTTTTGATACCTTTATCCTCCATACTTCAAATCTCTCAGCAAAGGTTTTCATTATGGAAAAAGAAACTTAAGGAATGGTTTCAGTTGTGACTATTTAGGCACAGATGTGATTTTTATGTATGAGAACCACAAAGGCTTTATGAATCTAGAATAAATTTATTTTCCAGAAGATCCTGACTTTGCCTCCATGGAATCAGACCCCTTCAGCATTGGAAGCATACAAAAGAAAGCTAATTAAATATGTGATAATTTTAAATTCTAGAATTACTGGGTACTGTGAGATTTGACCATGTTTTCCAGCAATCTGTGATTTGTGTGTAGAAGTGTCTTGAAAAAATTGTGGACTGTTTGGCTGTATCTTACTTTTAATGATAAAATTATTACAGACTATGAACTTTAACAATTTTTTGTTGATTGCACTGATTTTAATTATAAATGATGTTTTTCAGGTCATGTTACAAAAGCTGCTGAGTATTTTGAAGCATTTTATCAGATAACAGAGGGCACATCATGGAAGGACAAGACAGGCCGCACTTACGCTTCGCTGGCGTGTCAGCATCTCTGGAGAATTTATACATTGCTAGCAGACAAAATGCTAGAAAATAAAGAACACCAAGAGGCCATCAAAACGTTAAAAAAAGCTTTAAAGATGGCAAAAGAAGGTAGGTGGAAAATAATGCTTTCCCATTCTTTCATTCGATGTGCAGGCCATGATCTTCCCAAGAGTAAAGTAGAAAGTGTCAAGGGTTTGACTGGGTGATTATTTCCTATGAAACTCATAGACAAATGCTATCAATACATTGCAGGTCTCACTGAACTTGCTGACAACAAAGAAACTTTTAGGTTCCTCAAAGCTTTATCTCAAAAAAGCCCTGACAACCTTGTGGGAGCAATAATATAAAACTGAACCCATAATCAGAAAGTGAGGTCACTGATGGAAGCTGAGGTTGCTGATTTTGATTGGCTAGTCACTGTTAATTTGGCAGTTTTTGACTGACATTATCTGCTGGAAAAGTTACTTTTTCACTCTACGTAGTTACTTACAACTTGAAAAAAAAACCAAGAGGTTTTTATCATAAGCAAACAAAATTTTATATCTTAATATACATGAATGCTTTTAAACCTAAAGGAAAAATTACAGAATTGCAGAACAGCGGAGGTAGGAAGAGAAACCTCTGGAAATCATAAGGTTGTCCTGAGAAGGCTGCTCAGGACTTCACCCAGTCAGTTTTTAATATTACCTTTGGAGGAGGAGCTTCCATAACCACTCTGAAAATTATTTTCCACTGTTCAAACACTCTCACAATGAAGGTTTTTGTTTAAATACATGTTAATTCAATGTTTGTCAGCAGATCTATTCGGTTTTTTTAATTTAATAATGTATGCCGAACATTTAGTCTGTGACCCAGTCTTTGACTAGTAGTTGGAATAGATAAACTGTGAAAAATGGCAAAAAATTAAAATACTTTCCAAATTTTAAGATAAATTCTGCAACAAATAATGTTATGACTGTATAGGTCATAATACAAGCTTGACGTGTTTTCTACAGCTATGGTCTATAATGTATCCTTAAATTACAACTACGGCTCTACTCCTCACTTAAAATTAGGTGTAGGAACTAGGAGGACTGCTGATGAAATTCCCTAGGGATGTCTTCTTATTGCTAGTGAAAACTGTTGAATATTAAGTGATTGTCAAAATGGTTCTGATGTCTTTCCAAAACTTATTTTGACCAGGCAGATGTTCTGATTTCCTTATTTCCTTATTTCAAATCAGTCACTTTCACAATTTCCTAAGGCATGTATCACATATCACTGTGCACAATATATGTGCTGTTGTTCTCTTTATATTTAGGTTTTAGGAACTTCTTTCTGATGAGTTCTCTAGTTGTCATTCCAGAGCCATACTGGCTACTGGATGTTATCTGTAATCTCCATTCTGTCCTTCTGGACCATCGTTTGTGTTTCTGTATTTTAGGAATGAGGATTAGAGATTACCCACTTCAAACTGTCAAATCCTCTTAAGCAAGGAAAAAAAGTTCTGTATATCCCTAGCAACTTTTAACTTACTATTCTTCTGTGAAATTGTATTTCTGTATCCTTTTGTCTTATTATGCCTTTTAAGGGATATTGAATATTGGAAAGGACCATCAGTTTTTTGAGTTACAGGCTTTTAATAATTGTAAATCACATATTAAGTTCTATAGATGAGCAATGCTATGCCTCAACAATTATTATCATTCAGTGAGTTTCAAAACTAGGTGTAGGCTTCAGCATGTTTGACAGAAAGAGTCTACAAGTGCAAGCAGACAATCTCCCTTTAAATTGTAACTATGTTTATTTATGCATTTTACAAAATACCTTAATATGCATTTATTCTTCAGGTTGATTTTTCACTGTTTATTGTGTTGAAGCAGCTGGATATTGAGCAACAAAAAAATTGGAATTTTGGCTATTTTTAATTTATTTTAATTTCATTTACAGGATTTTTTTATGGCTACTCATATTCTGGAGGGAAATTTTTGAATACAGTGTGATACTTTAAGAACTACATAATTAGTTTATTTTTATTTTGGTATCAAATAGATGATTTTCTCTTGAGGGAGTCATGCAAAAGGACCAGCAGGCAGTGTTTGTTAGACTAGTATCAGCAAAATAAAACCTGGCATGGAAAGGTGGGATGCACCTTAGCAACAGCCTGTACAGAATTTTCTCTAAGTACTGCTTGCAAGTATAAGTTACCCATTCTTTTAGCTATTTTACCCTGCAATAGGTAGTAAAACAGACAGGAGAATAAGAAAGATGGAACTGGTCAAGTGGTGGTTCCTTCTTGGTGTTTCACCAAGATTCACATTAGCAAAATGTGTGGGTTGAGATACATTTTGTGTTCATGTATTAAGGTTTATTACCTATTTTTGACCACTTTTATTTTATATTGGGTATATAGAGACTACTATAATTTTCCAATGTGATTACACTAGGACTATGATTAAACAATCAATGACAGAGAACCTTACACATGTTAATATCATTGTACTTTATTTCTTTGAGTTTGCTGAACTTCCTTTGTGAACTCCATGTTTACTGTATTTTTTCAGCAAGAGATACATGGTGGGGGGTAGGGAAAGGGAAAAATTTACTCCATTGTTTTAACATCTGTATGTTATTTAAGAACCTGCAAGAGCTGTCTGTACCAATGTCATTTTGTTTAGATCATGCTAGTAACTCTACCTTTAACCCTTCCTTTAGGAGGTGATATCAAGACCCAAGGAGAAGCAGCCTATTGCTTAAGTCTAGCATATCATTTTTCTGGAGAACATGAGACTGCATTAGCAGTAAGTTTATTCTTTGCTTTAGCTTTCTCAATGGCTTCCTCTGCCTTCTCAGTGTGTTTGGGATTTGCAGAGTGGAAAAAACTTGGAGAGACTTGGCTCATGGACCTTTCATAACTTTATGTAGTTCTGTAGGCAGGGATCTATGTGGCTCGAGCATTTGTGGTTCCAATAAATTGCAGAACTGACGGAGTCCAGGTTTCCATGCTTGGATCTGCGGAATAATATAAATTGACAGTTCAGGTCATATGTGACTAGCCTTCCTTTTCCTGTATATATGTGAATATCAAACAGTGTCTATTTAGTTAGGTTTTTGTATAAAACACCAGTTTTACAAATTAGTTTGGTACAGTGTATTTGTGAGCAACAATGAAAAATATATCTGTTCGCACACTGAGATTGTTAGAACATCAGTAATTTAGAAGAAATATTAATTGCTTTTGAAAATCTGTAATGCTGATGCAATTCCTACTGTGGATACTTGAGTTCATACTCCTCTTCTGATGTTTCCCTTGAGCCTTAGTAATCCTAAGACAGTGAGAGCTCTGCATGTGGAATTCTAGTTTAGAAGGAGGTTTTCCCTGCTTCCTCATAGGTCAGTGTGAGAGGAAAGATAAGCAGCAACTTAATTCCTTTGTGCCAGTCATTGGTCACAGTCCTCCATGATCCTTCAAAAATGGTCTGTGGAAAATAAATTTGAATATTTCGTTCATGATTATTGCAATTAATCAGGTCAATAATTACTCTTTCTGTTTGTTCTTGTAACTGCAGAATGGCTCAGTATTTTATGAACGAACTTGTTTTATAGAGGTCATTCATTGTGGGTATTTGTTGTGATGGTTTTTGTTTTGTTTGTTTTTCTCAGAAGCAGACCAATAGAAATCCCAGAATAAATTCAGTATGTGTATCAATATTACTTGCTTGGCTCTTGCAGCGAAGAAGGTGTTCTAGATTTCTGTCTGATTTCATTTTTGTTATGATTTTTTTAGAAGTTATTGACCACCTTTATACATTATTCTTCAATGCTGAAAGTCCTATCTTCTGCATAAATCAATTGAATGCTGGGAAGGGGAAGCCTGTTCTCAATGAATTGTAGCTAAAACTGTAGCTGAATGTAAAAATGTTTCAAAACTAAAAATCTCCATATAATTTTATAAAATTGTATCTAATAGTTGCAACAGCAATGAGAACATGATATTTGATCTCTTACAAGAAAACAGTATAATAGATTTGACCAGAATTTTTTGTAATTCAGTTTACCTGCAATTGTTTTTGCCAGACAAGTATGCTGACATTCTTACCAGAGCAACTTTTCTCAGACTCTCAGAAACTTGAATTTTCGCATAATATACTGTGTGAATTCTGAAGAGCAGCATGATAAACAAATGTGCTAAATAAAGAAACACGCACCTTAATCTCTCCAGAATATGCAAAGGATCAAACTACCCTTGAAAGTGTCAAAAATATTAGTTGTCCTGGCATTGTTTCCTCAGAATTGATTTTGACTACATTTTCTAGCTATTCCTTTCCCTTCATTGCTCCCCTACGTCTCTTGTCAGAAAGCTATAACAATCATTTAGAGTTGCATTTATTTATGTTGCATGCAGATTTTTTTAAGGAACATTCTGAAACCCTGAGTTTTTAATGTACTACTCCCCATTTTAAATATATAACCAATTAGTAGCACCTAATGTTTTTACAAAACAAAAAAGCACAAAACACCTGACAGTTAAAGAAAGCAATGTGCAAGGGCAAGAGGGTCTCTGTAGTACAAAAACAAATTAAACATTATGTTAAGAGTACAAAATGTTAGTTTAACGGTAATGAAAACACCAATACTTTTCAATGGTAAAAATACAGTGGCATTTTCTAATATAATGGCATTACCAATAATATTACATAAGAAACTTTTTTAAGTACTTTGTTCAAAAAAGATACTGTGTTCTATGGGACAAAGAAAAAGGGTACAGTTTTAGCTCCTTTTGTCCTTTGCAGTGATCAATATAGACAGCAGTAAAATATCAGTGGTTGACAGTACTGTTGAGCAGAAGTTGTCTTCACTCTCCGGTTGGAAATCATTGCCTAAAATTTCCCCTTCTGTTCTCAGTTTAATGGTCTCTGTATCCAAGGGGAGCTCAGATGCTTACGGAGATGAAATCATTGCCTCCTGTTCCCAGGGGCCCACTGGTTATCATTACACATAACATGCAGACAATACTGCTAGGAGCCAGTGTGCCTCATGGTAATATGTAGTTCATCACCAGCTTCTGTAGCATGCTAAAGAGGTCTTGCCACACAGCTTGGGACTATTCGGATGTAGACTCAGGGGTCTCAGCAGTTATTTCCCTGCTTTGCATCAGTTTTCATCTTCTTTATCCCTTTGTGCCGTGGTCCACCTCAGGCAGTCTCCTTCTAGGGGAATCTGAAAGGAGCAGCTGTTACAGGCACCATTTCCTCCAATTGTTGCCACTTGGTTCCTTTTGCTCTTTAGCCTCCCTCCCCCAACATGCACACACAGGATCATGCATATGAACTTGTTTCTCTTTCATTCATGTCTTCTAGCAGGGCAGAGAAGCATATGTTCAAAATAGTCATTATCTGATGCAGTAATTAAAGACTGAAATGATTAATCTGCAGCCTATTCTATAAAAAAAATGCAGTCACTTTGTATCAAATGGGCTGGTTTTGTTAGAGAAGGTTTTTTTATTTGCTAGAGACTTGGTGTTTAACATGATTTGATTTGGTGTATAATCTGTATAAATTAGTTTAATTTAATTTGATATATATGATTGATTTCAGTGGAGCTACTCAGATGTAAGGAATACAAGTGTGTGCAAGTTTAAAAGCCTGAGAACTAATTACATTCAATAGCAGTGGGATATGTTCATAATATTTTTCATATTGTCTAGTTTATAATCAAGCCTAATGGGTTTTTTTTCCACAAAATATGAATAGTTCACATTATATAGATTTCATCTTAAACATTATAGATTTTGTCATGGAGAGTTCTCCATCCGGGCTAATTTTAAATTAAAAGTTACTGTTTACTTGTTTTTTTCCTCAGACTCATTATACAAGCAGAGTATTAAGTGAAAAATTTCTGTGTCAATAGAAATCTTGCATAAATCATTATAATCTAATGCCTGATGTGGGAATTTTAATTTTTTTGCTTAGACTGGACTTTCAAGAATTGTTCAAGGTGTAGGGTATCATGGATTTTTTTCTCTTTCAATTAGAGTTGTATCCCAAACCATTAGAAAAAATCCAGTCCTTATTCCTCATCTAAGTGTTAAGGTTTCTACTAGGTGTTCTTTTATTTTGGTTATTGAATCCTGTGCTTCAGATATGTTACACATTTAAATACTAGAGACGGTGTTCATGAGTACTGAGACTCATTCCAAGCTAAATGTGGTAATTTATGACATAATGCTATCTGCATGAATTGTCAGAATTACGATACACAAGCCACAGGCATAAAATTATCAAGAAAATTTATGAACTTGCAAAGACATCTCATTCAAAATGACCCTGTTAAAGCAATCAGAGGTGATTAATGGCCATAAACTTAATTTCTGAAAAAATCTGTGCCAAAACAAATGGGAATTTTGTCTCTTCTCATGCAGCTGGGGAGAATATGAGTGGGGTGCAGATACTCTGAATTTGGTATGTACAGTACATTTTATCTGATTACATCTGTTGTATGTCATTATATGGATTATGCCCATATGGATGGATGGATGGATTTGGAAAATCAAGCAGGATCTTAGCAAGTAAAAGAACTCTAAAAGGTAGAGTCAATGTTATTCTCTGTTCTCCCAAATACTGAGTAAGGTTGCTGAGAAGAATGATCATGTGAAGTTAAGGCTGAACTTCAAGTCAGTGGTATCCAAGTAGATCACCGAGTTTGGGTTTAAGCTTTCATTATTGTTACCACAAAAAAAACCCTCTCAAATGGGGACTCATGATACACATCCAAAGGTGCTCTTCAATGGAAATTATTTCAAGCTTCCTTCTTTTAAATTAGCCATATTGTCCTTTATTCATCTCTAGGTGACATTTAGCCATTAGTAATGAAGTGTAATATTTTCAGCTTAGCAAAAGGCATCACATGCTTGGAAAAACATCTTAGCATACTCTTCTTAAAACTGTATTCCTATAGGAATTTAGTGGTTTTCATATCTGAGGAATAAAACCCCAAAACTTTAAGTCTTCTTAGAAGGTAGGCACTCATGATTGATCTTGACAACGACAATAGATTACGTAAAGAGAAAGGAGTGACTCAATTTTGAAACTGATTGAATTTCATGTTCCTGAAGGGTCCCACTGCTGCCAGACACTGGTGAAGATAATACAAACAAAATTATGTGAGAAAATTAATTTAGGGAGTGAACTTCATCCTGACAAAATACACTGACTCAAATGCTGAAGGAATTAAGAAATTAAAAATTATTCTTCTGAAGAAGACCTAGAACTTCAAGAAAGAGATGAATGATCATTCAACTAATTTTTTTGTTATTATTTTAGCACTTATTTCTTTAAGTGAAGGACAGTTCTAACTTTTTATTTGGACATGAAAGTTAACAGTCTCTTAGTGAAGAAAGTATTTCTTCTGTTGGTTTAAGGTAAATAAGATTTTTCCTATCTTAACCAGTTTCTTGAAAACCTGAGGGAAAAGGGTTCTGATTATGTCTCAGATGCTGCAATGCTACTTTCCTTCAATATTTTTCCATACACCACAGAGTTTTGCACAGTTTTGGTGTTGTGGTGTCCACTATGCTTGCCTTGAAAACGTGGTCTAATTTTCCTTTTCAGTCTGTGGTTCAGATTGCATTTTGCTTGGTTAATGGCAGCAAAGAAATTCCCTTGAGTACTGTGGATTTTTGTCAAGATAAGTGCGCCACGAGGACATCCTCTATAAGAAAACACTCTTAAATGCAGCCCTGCTGCAGAATTACAGTGGTCTAATTATACAAAAATTACAGAGCATGAGAAACAAAAAATATTAAATACATTAAAAATCTATTACCTGATGATAAGAAAAATCACAATTCCATGTTTTCCCACAGGAACAATGAAAATAAATGTTCTAGCAACTTCTTGATATTGACCCTACTCTTCAAGAGTCTCATGTCCCATAAGAATTGCTACCAAAACACCGTAAATGGCTGGATTTCCATTTCATCCATTACACTTTTCAATTTGCTCATTCACCTACCCCAAAAGAGTAGGACTACAGTGAGTTGAAAGTTTGAGTGTACAATCCATTAGATAAATCTATAGCACCTTTTGAGAATGTTAGAATTATCTAACCATGGGTGTTCTCAAGAATCTGAATACAAGTTGGTGACAAAAATTTTAAAACCTCAATTTTGAGGGCTTTGCCAGGAGGACATTTTTTGTTTGTTTCTACTTCTGAAACAGTATGAAAGTTTCTTCATTTATATATATTTATAAGTTTACATAGCCTTACCTTAAATATATATATTAAACATCCTGCATTTAGAAGTTCTGCTATTTAACATATTAGATGCGGTTTTCCAAACTTCAGAATCTATTTTTGGTATTATTTTGACTCTACTTCAAAATGATAAATTGTAATATTTTCTTATTATTTATTTATTATTTTTTATTGCCTTACGCACACATGCAGGCACTTACACAGACACACTTCCCGTATGAGTGTGGAAAAGAGTGCAGTGCAGCACTAGTAAAAGTGTATTTACATTGTAATAGAGATGAAATCAAGATCAAGAAAATCCTTTGTATAACTCTGAATTATTTCTGAGAAGTTTTTCTTAACTGTTTGAACTCAAAAGAAGCAAACTGCCCTAACTGGGGGTTTGCTCAGCTCTAATATCTTAAAAAAATTGAGGACAAAGCCATAAAAATTGCTTAAACTGCTCTGCTAGGGAATAAAAATATCTCCATATCCGGTTTTCACAAGGTGTGGCAGGAAAAGCACTTGTCAGTCATCGAGCCTCAGCTCAAGTCTCACTTTTTGGTGTTGCTGCTGGGATGGAGCAGCCTCTGTGTGCTCTCTGCTGGTGTGGCCAGTGCAGGTGGCTTTACCTGGCAGGTTGGCAGCCAGGCTGGGGACACAGCTAGACAGGGTCTGCTTCTGGGAAAGAGGGTTACAGTTAGCTTGTCCTGACTGAGATTTCTGAAACAACAGTAACTGTCTTCTGTCAGTTACAGGATGTGATTTAGGCATTTTCTCAATGGATTCTATTGAAACTTTTTTTAGAGTAGCTAATAAAATAATAAAATACGCTCTTTTTTTTTTCTTTTTCCCTCTTTTTCCATTTTTTTTAAACACCTACCTGTGTAAAGTTTCCCCTCAACTTCATTCTGACATTGGTTTTCTAGCTTAGGTGTGCTATACCTCTGTACCTAAATGCTGTACAAAATAGAGGGAAAGGGATAGCTACAGCATGTCTAAGTCCATAGTTTATGTTATCTCATAACAATAACATACAAGATCTTAGGAACTGTCAGCCCATTAGTGAAACTGCACTTTCTATACCCAGGGCTCTAGAACATGGCTGAGGAACTGCAAGGGAAATTTTCTAATTCTGTTAGATAATCTACTTACAGAAATCAGACTCTTAATGTGTTGTGAGAAAGGAAACATTTGTACCCACACTGTATAAATTCAGGAATTTCAGTACTTAAATGCAAATGTATGTATTCATAATCTGTGAGGTTTTGTTTTTCATAGTATGGTTAATTCTAATAAAAAGATTATAAAAAATATTCTGTAAAGTAAGGCTTTTAAAATTAGATTGATTTCTCAAATTGGTACAGTTCAAGCTACAGCAATTCACTTATTAAATATGTGTTTAAATTTCAATTCAGTTATTCTCAATGACTTTGGTGGGGCAAGTCATATATTCAGGTATTAGCAAATTTTTAACAACTTTGCTTGATCAGAACCATTGATGGCTAAATTGGAGAATAGGTCTTGATGCTGACATTATATCTTGAGGAATTTATCCTTTGATAGATAAATAACCTGAGAAGTTAAAACACTGAGGCGTGCCTGTGTAGAACTGAGAGCTTAGTGCCTCCTTGCTAGAAGCAATTTGTTTTGCTGTTTTGCTTTCAACTTATGTATTATTTCAGAGCTGATCAAAAGAATTGGTAGCAAAGTGTGAAATAAATTGTACTTCTAAAGAAATCGATTTCACATTCCTTGGTGCTTTAAATGATTTTAGTAATATTAATATTTAAAATATTTCTGTGTGAAATCTTTTTATGACTGCATATACAAGTAATAGTCCCCATTTTATTCAGCTGGTTTTCATACTAGTATATTACACAGTAAACATTGTAGAAATACTATATTTTAGCACTGAAATGGATGCAAAAGATCTCAAGTGTCTATTTGAATCTAAATGACTCAAGTTTTATTCAGTCAATAAGAACAGTCTATTAATCCTTTTATTCTGTTACATGGGTTAAAACTTGAAGAATATAAGATTTTCATCTGAATGAGATCCCTTCCTTTACTTCTATATTGGTTTACAGGAACATACCTACTACATTATCTAATTTAAATTGGTTTTATACTTTCCTCGTTTATCTCTGCAGTTTTTACCATTGCTATGCAAATTTTAACTGTTTGTTTGTTTGCTTGCTTGCTTTTAGCCAGGAAAACTTTGTGTAGTTAAAAGTATCCATTCAAGATATTAGTAAGCATAAAGCAGAATATTTATAGGTTCTTTATCTAAGAAGTAATGGGCATTTAAGCATGCAGATATATATTATGTTACTATTGTCTTAGGAGGCTACAGTGATTTGACAGCCAGGTACATTCATATAGACACAACAATCTGATAAAAGCAGTTCAGACATCTGGATCACAGTGCTGCTATACAAAAACATTTCTTAACAATTCACATTATTGCACTTACCCCAATTTCCAGTCCTGTCCACCCTTTTGTCCTTGTTTCTTCCCCCGGCTCTGCCTTTGTCTTTTATGTACTTGCAGAATCTCACTTTTCCTTTACAAGTCACCTCCATCTGCTTATGTGTCAGAGTGGCCCTGGTGCCACACATCACATAGAGGAATTCTCAAGATGAAGGGCTGTATTCACATCACTACTTCTGTCTCAGCACTGTTTCATGCTTGTCACTGCTCAGCACTCAGCGCCACACTGCCTTGTTTTGTCAATAACCATTTATTTGTTGCTGGAATAGTAGCAACCATTACATCTGACCTCCCTGTTTCATCAATTATGAATAGATTATTGGATGTGAACATCTGCAAAAGCTTGCTGTTGAACTTACCTCCTGGCTGGGATTAGATAAAGTATTAAACTGTTGTTTATTGTCAGGCCAAAACTCTACTGGGAAGCCAGGGAATTCCAGGACTAGCAGACTCCCATCAGCAAGCACCAAAAATTGTTTAGTATTGCCACCGTTTCCCATAAGATCGTAGCCATTTATTATTTACACTTATTACTAGTTGTTATAACATACTTGATAAAAGCTCTTGGCAGGCACAGTGTTTCCAGCTATTGTCACATCTGTCAGGATGGAAAGGATACATAAACTGTTTTTTCCTCTTTTATTGCTGTTAAAGGGTAACAGATGAAGCTTCTTCACTCCAGACTGTTAAGCCGTGCTTTATTTTGAAGAAATATGTCAACAATGGCTGGCTTGGAAAACATTACATTCCTGTCCTAAATATAGATTGCAATAATTTTTACTAGGGCAATGTCTTTTGCAGTGGAAATTTCAAATTGTACAATAATAGTAAATGAAACATTTGGATTTGATGTTTACATAGTTTTTTGCTCTGAAGGACCTGGATGACTTTTAAAATTTTTCAAATATGAATGAACAATAAAACCCTTTATGAGGCATAGGAAATAAGAAAATTATTTCTTCATTCCTGCAAAGTTGTTGTGTAAAGAATCAGAATTTATATAATTATTGGTGGCACAGAAGACCAGAATTAAGGACAGAACAAAATTAAGAATTAAGGCAGAAACAAAAATTTATTCAATCCTCTGTACATTTCATCTCTTTAAGCTTTCTGTGCAGCAAAATGAAGCACACAGGGTGAACTCCTGACCTTGTGGAAGCCAATAGAAGTTTGAAATTACTCTGGGGAAAGGAACTTTTTCAATTAGTTACTTGCATTTACATATCATCCATTCAGAATCAAAGCAAAATGTACATGCCCTGAGTATTATATGAAGCAGACAAGACTTGATACGAGCAAAGAGCCTTAGGTCTGATCTTGATAGAGTGTTAAGGAATGAGTGAAATGTTTGTCTTTCCTCCCTTAATCCTTCAAGCAGATGCACACACAAGTAACCTGAAGCATGAATTGCTGAGTGTTTGTAGAGCATGAGGGTAAATACTGCACTTGATGGCCCAGCAGATCGGAGAGGAGGAGTGTGGTCTTGATTAGTTACCCACAGGGAGAGCAGAGCCAAGCAGCACCTTAGTGATAGCAATGTCCTAGCTCTGGAAAGTCTTCAACAAGGGTCTTCCCCTTTGAAATTTGGCTTGGACTGACTTCTGGGTGCATTCTTCTACTTCCCTCCCCTATCCCTGATCCCCTTGCTCCAACATGTGTGCTTATGCTTTGCATTATCCAAATAAAGTCCCTGGAATAGGAGTTCTGGAACAGACCAGTTTGGCCAATTCCAGCTGAATTCTTTCTGTCTGTGTAAGATTGACATTTGTGAATTTCTGGTAATTTATCCAACATTATAGCTGGTGTAAGTGAGCATGGCTAAGGGCAAGGAGTTAACATTCGCAGGACTGAGTTGATAAATTTTAGTTGTGAGTAAAAGGAGAAAGTAACAGTTCGGTCAAATCAGGGAGTGCTGCCTCTTTCCTGGGTGTGGCACCCAGCTTCTGTATCCCTGAGCAAGCAGATGGAATATTGTTGGATATATTGAAGTATAGTATTTGCACAGAATATGTGCAGCTTCTACCCTGGATGCTTGCTATGCCTGAACAAATTTAGCACTGAACAAGGCGTGGCCTATGATTCAGTTGATGCAGGCATGTAATATTCTTGGGATCAATGAGCTCTGCTCATTGTGATCAATACATTTAATGAACAATATCATTTTCTTTTGCTGTCCAACCTCTCCCATGCTGTTTTGACAAAAACAAGAATACATCTGGGTTTGTATTGTGAAACTTTAATCTTACTCAGCATGGCCATAGGTGTGTAACCACTCAAATTATGGTAATAAAGTCTGCAGTTTTTGTAATTTTTAAATATGCATTTCTGGGACAGCTGCTGGTCAGAGTTCATTGAACTGCAAAGTACCATGCATACAATTCTATTGTCTCTTATTTTCACTTGACTATATCAAAGTGATTTTTTAGCAACCATCAGAACTATGTGGTTTTTTTCTGGAAAAAAAGGTACGAAGTAGTGAGTCCCATAGTCTCACTAGACTGCATTGTCTGTCTACCAACACCTATTGTTGGCTTCAGAAAAATACTGTCAGATGCTGCTAGCCAGGCTGGGCCTTAGTCTGCCACTGCAGTGCCTGTCAGGAATCATTAGCTACTGATCTCTTTGACTAATGGTCCACTTGATTGTCTGATTCATGTTCAAGATCTGTAAATGAGGCAGAAGCATCTTTCCTGCTCACCAGCTGTGAAATGGCTAAACACAGCTAGATATGCAGAAATCAAAATAAATGTATTTCCAATAAAGTTTGGCAACAATATCAAATCTAAAGCTGAGAGCAGAACAATGTTTTTGTGTTTTTTAAAGTTACAGTATTATAAATCAACATTATCTCATCATGTGCTTGTCAGAGAAATGTATTTTACCGAAACAGTGAAATGCTGGTAGTAGCATTAATCTTATGTTGAGTTGGATAGATGTTCTTTATTCAACATAAATTCATACTTTCAATATTTGCTCTTTTGTCCATTATCCCCAGATGTATTCAGTGTTCAGCAGAACCTTTGTGCTTTTGTCTGAGTCCTGCATATGCTAATGGAGTGTGTGTGTGTATTTTTGTGTACATATAAAAGAATTACAGGTGTGAAAACAGTAAAAAATATAGGGTGGGATTTTGGATGGAGGGACTTCTTGGGGGAGGAGCTCCTGCATCTGTTTTATATTAATGGAATAAGCCCTGGAGGGTCAGCCTGGCATAATGCCAAGATAACTGAGAAGTAAATCTGGGCCTGAGAGCTCACTAGTATTTTTCTTGGAAAAGAAAGTGAATATGAAATTCACCACTGGCTAGAGAATTAGTGTGAGAGCCATACCACAAACAGGCTCTAGTTCATGGATTTAAGCAGAGCTTAATACTTTATATTTACACTGTAATTATAGACAGAACAGATCTACAAAGACACAAAAAGAGAGTTGATTTTGTGAATGGATGCTCCCACAGGAGCTATCCAGTGGTCTGTTATGTGGAAGACAAAGTTGAAGTCCACCTTCAATTTCTACCTTCCCACATCCTGCATGAAGGAGGAAAAATGATTGAAACCCACTGTTCATTTCTGTATTTGACTTTGACTTTCATGTTATTTGGGATTTTTATCTAGTGTTTCCACAGATCCACAGAAGTAAATATTTTGAGATAGTCAGTGTGCTTGGTCACATTGATCCAGAAACTAATGTGTGACCAGAATCAGGGTGGTTTTTATAATTGCTGTGTTGTTAAACTTAGGTTAGAAAGAACTTTATTTAATCTGTTCAGCGTCATATACAACAATCTTTTCCTGCTCATTGCTAGGAGAATCAAAGTGTCTTTGAAACAATATGAAAATATTATAATTTTATAATGGACTCTAGCATGATCAGGAAAAATCTACTGTAACAACTTCCTTCTTCAGAACTCTTTGTACATGGCTAATTCTGAAAAAACAAACAAACAAAACAAAATATAAAGGAAAAATCAGACATTTTGCTCCTTCGGTGACTCTAAATCTCTGGAAACTTTGTCTAACTTTTGAGAAGCAAATTTAGCTAAATGTGTGTAATACCCAACCTGGTTTTAATATACTTTATCACCTTAGATTCTTACATAGTCCCATTCAATATCTATTTACACATGGTTATATGTTTTTATTAATGAATAAATGAATTAATGAATAATTACATAGAAAATTACCGAGATTACGTTTGCAAACACAATATTTGCTATAGAATAGTGCAGCAGAAGCATCTTACCTTAATAAGATGGTTTTTGTTTTTTCTTTTGTTGTCTGAATTTCCCATCCAGTAAAACTGCACATTTATGTAGGAGTTTTCAGCATTAATTATTAATTATTCCACCTCTTCCTTGGATGTCATTTTCCCCTGCACTAAATGACCAACATATGTGTGTGTGTATATATATATGTATATAACCATTTTCTAGCTATGCTTCTGTCTAAAGGCAAACTTTCATTGAGAACCTATAAATTCCATTAGATCCAAATGGTACATGTTCCCAATATTTACCCACTTCCTAGAGAGCTGATAGATGACTGGCAGAGCTCTGCCCACTCAATACTCTCTGCCACATGCATGTCTTTTCCTTTGTGGTATCCACAGGGAACCAGTTTGATTAATTGGTTGTTCCTATCCCATAAAAATAATCAGGACAGTTTTCACGCCTGTTTTTTGGTTTTAGGCTTTTTACAGATTTTGGCAGGCATCACTGTGTGATTTTACTTGATTTTCCAGCATGTAAACTTTATAATTTTTTTTTGTTTTAAATGAAAATTTAAAATGTACTGTAATTTCAAGAGACTCTGGGTGAAATCCTATTGCACTTATTTTTAACCATCATTTTGACCTATTTTATCTGTTCCTCTTTTTCCATCCTGAAATGGCATACATCACAGGAGAGGAGAACCCTCTTCACTTCTTTCACATAAATGGATTCTGGGCAGTTGTGGCATGCAGGGGCACTACACAGCTCCTTTCCATCAAGCCCCTGTGTTGCTTACTGTGTCCCTATGTGTGTTACCTGAAGCTGGAGGAGTAATTTGAAATACAGACATAAAGTGTACATTTTCTATGGAAATTTATCAAGATTTCCTCCCTTTCATGAAGATGATTTAATTAATGTTATTTCCTCATTATTTAGAATGAAATTTGTGTATTGTAGTAGTAACCTGGGACCAGAATGAGCACTTTTCATCAATATGAATGAGTGGCTTTATTTATTTACTTCCTTGTTTTTTGCAGCTGTTGCAGCAGTGCAACGAACCAACTTTTTACCTCAGCTATGCTGTGTATGATTTTTCCTTGTGTTTATCTGTACTTTTCAGGCTTTTTGATATCTTTAATAGAAAAATAATGTACAGTAGCCAAAGCCTTAAGTTCCTAAGTAACCTTTCTGTGCCAGATAGTAATGACTGCAGACCCTATATCCAAGTTTAATATTGTAGAGGCCAGTTTAAAGTAGGAATGATTTCAGTCCAGCATATAACATTTGTGACACCTCCTGACACTCTAATATGGTTTTCTAATATGGGTACGATTGTCACAACAAATGCTGTGGGTCCCCTGCGTTGAATGCAATACGAAGAATTCTTTCTTGGACACCTGTGTGTTTCTGCTACCATCCTGAATTATTAGAAGGATGTACTGCAGGCACTGACAATATCACGTATGTATTCAGTTTAGGGAGAGTTCTGAACTGATGTGACAACTTCCTAACTGAGGTGCCTTTGTACTCTTTCTGTCACACCTAATGCATTGATAACTCAATTGGCAGTGACCTGCAAGGATAGGATGCAACATTAGAACACTACTGCTAAGAAAGTACTTGAGGGATGATAAATAGGGCAGTGCACATTAATAAATGCTACTTTTTGTGCACACAGACCTTGTGTAGCTGAAGAATAAGAGCTATGTCTAGGCACGCTGCTGCAGAAGTAGTAAACCTCTTTCAAGAACTAGGAAATCTGAGTGGTGGAAACAACAATGGAAATGGTGGCACCCACAGCATTAGCACACACAGGTTGTCTTCTCCTGAACCATGCACTTTGCCAGTGACAGGGGATGCACTCTTAGTAGAAAATGCCCAGTCTTTTACCTCAGTATAAATAGCAATCCTGGGGCATGCAGGATGCTGTCATGTGTCCCTGGGCATCTCCCATCCCCCTTCAGAGCTGGTAAATGACATTCACTACTCCTTTCTTGGAAATGTGCAAAAAGGATTTCCATAGAGAGTCTTTGGAGAGTTCCTGTTTTCTCATGTGTGTAATAGATTGGGTCAAGCAACAAAGAGGAGGGATGAAAGAATAAGATTTAATTTTATATGCACTCTCCTGTCATCGCTATTAGAAAAAAAAATGGATGAAAAGAGAAAGAGAAATTCTGCAATACATGTGATGTCAGTGTTAAATTAAATTAAGATCATATGTTTTTATGCAGCAGCTCTAAGTCTTCAGTTATGAGGAGGTTCATAATAGTAGAGTCGATTCCAAGTTAATGTTAACAAACTTCTTGTGTGTGAATAATTAATCTAAAAAATAGCAGCATTATCTACAGTACTTGCAGCCAACATAGATTAAATGTATAACCTGTAATTTATTCAGTTTTGGGGCATCTGAATTGTACTAAGATCAGTTGTGACAGATTATTATTTCAGCATATCATTCTAAAACAGTGTGAATGCAAAGGATACTATCAGAAGTTATTGATTATCAGAAACTCATAAAAGCACAGGTTCTTAAAATCTTTTAAATTATGGATAAGGAAATTTATACCGCAAATCAGGGAATACCTCTTTGTTTTTTGCAAATTGCCAAAATACAGAGCTATAACTGCAAGTTACATCTTTTTGATGATTTGTAATTATTGAGTAGTTTCAAACTATAAATGAGGATCAAAACCCTAGTCTCATTATGGCTAATTAGAGAACAGTTGTAGAAGTGGGAAAGCTTTAATTTTGTGTTGTGGGCAGAGAGGTTGGGAGGGGAAGAAAACTTGGAAATTAGTATTGGGGTATTTACTGTTTTTGTCTTCCTACTTCACAGGTTTTGAACACCTCTGTAGAAATCTTCACAACCCTTTGTGATTCTGCTGGCCTTGGCAGAGCATATGCAGCTATAGCCAAGATCCTGGCAAGGTAGGTTAGCACATCCTTGTCTGATTGTCAGTGCAGATTCACTCAGCTGTGAAAGACTTAAATTGTTAGAGGTCTGTCGCTTCCCATTACTGACTGCTTAAATTTTAAGCAGTGCCCTTCTTGCAGTAAGTGACCCTTTCATCAAAAGTTATTTTAAACTGTTACACATTTTTTAAAGTGTATGGTTCTAGTTTTTCTTTGTCTGTAAAATATAATATGTCCTTTTTCCTCCACATTTTGAGGGCTTTTTAAATGTTGAGGGTTTTTTTGTTGGTTTTTTTCTGGGGGGAGGGAGGGTGGGTGGGGGACCTTACCTTACTAGAAAATAGAAATGCAGAACTATTTTCCAGGTTAAGAAAGAGGAAAAACCTGAAAGAATGTAACAAGCTTCAGTAGGTGTCTCAGTGTAATATTTTCTGAACTGTAAGTTTCCATTTATTGCACTCTCTTCTGTGGAGGCATTTCTGGTTTGTGCATGTGTAACTAGGTACAAATTTGTTGCAGATATAATGCTTGTATTCAATATTTTTGTTTCAGCATCTGGCATTAAAATCTTCCTCCAGGTGAATTAGTTCAGGCACAAATACTTTTCACAGAAAGTAGTCTAATGAAATTATGAGAAAGGGAAAAAAGAGATTAAAGTGAAGGCAGCAGCTCATTCTTGATTTATCCTATGTTTGAAGACCTCAGTGTATATGACGCATGATAGAGCTTGGCAATTGTTTATGGAGAGGGACTTATCACCAGGCTTATTTCAAGGTGCAGAGTAAATTCTCCTCTTTGAGTGAGATCCCTTGTCTCTTGGCCTTATCCAAGCACATAGGGATCAGCCGAAACCACAGTCCTCCTCAGCTCTCTGATGCATAATTCATGTCTACATGTATTCTGAGCATCCTAAATAAGGACATGGGAAAAGATACTCCAAAAGACACAGAACGGATTTAGAATACCAGATCCCAGTTTTAAAACTCTCTTAAAGCCTAACCAAGAAAGGTTTAGTAGCAAAAGCACCAGCTGTTAAAATGAGTGGCTTTCCAATGAGTACACAGGTCTCTGAAGTCTCAGTAGCATTCATGACCTCCTTGTATTCTCAAAAAGCAGCAGTCTGGGTAGAGGCTGAGTTAAGATAGTCAAAGGAACATCCCTGGTAAACCATGTCTATTAATTTCCTTTCTGTGATTTAGGCATTCTGGAATGAAGGCGCATGCATTTATTGTTGCAGATTTTGAGATCTTTCTGAAGTCAGTTTGCTAAACCCTTCCTCTGAAAGACCATGCCAATGCAATTTTTTTCTTAAAAGAAGACCTAAAGACAGAGTGGCTAGTGATTTTCTTCTGCATCAAATCTATATTCCACACCTTGTGGGAGCATTCTTTAGCTATCCAGGAATGGACAGTCCCACTGCTTTCCAGTTGTTGCAATTTGCAAAAGAAGGAAAACAGTAGATGAAGAGCAGTGGGAGCAGATACTAAGAGCAGTAACACTCCTCAGTTTAATATTTAAGGCATTCTCCTAGAAGAGGAATAATCTGATTAATTCAGGTGAAGCAGGAGTTCAATCTCATGTATAGGATCAGGGATAATCTATTGAAGAATAGATCAGAAAATAAGATTGGGTCTTCTTGGTGAAGACTCAACCATAAACCCTTTCTCTGGAAAATGGCTGCTGTACTTTTTATAAAACCCATCTGGTAGTTATGCCATGAGCACATTCACCAAATTAAACACCTTACATATGTACCTGCTTTGAAGAGCTTTGGGTATGTAATAAGCATTAACTGTTCAACCCTCTAAAATATCATGATGGTTCTCAGCAACTTTCAGTTGTTTGAGAAACTTAAATGTGAAAAGTCTGGGCACCTATGAATCATA
The DNA here is from genome assembly GCF_009819885.2 of Catharus ustulatus. Classification (NCBI taxonomy): domain Eukaryota; kingdom Metazoa; phylum Chordata; class Aves; order Passeriformes; family Turdidae; genus Catharus; species Catharus ustulatus. The sequence continues at coordinate 13,700,445 of NC_046225.1, forward strand.
GAATGATAAAAATCATAAAATAGTTTGGGTTGGAAGGGATCTTTACAGGTCAGCTAGTCTATCCCCCTGCAGTGAGCAGGGACATCTCCAACCAGATTAAGTTGCTCAAAGCCCAATCCTGGCCGGCCTTGAATATTTCCAGGGATGAGGCACCAACCACCTCTCTGGGCAAACCTGTTCCAGAGTTTTACCACTCTCATTGTAAAATACTTCTTCCATACATCTAACCTAAAGCATCCATCCTTCAGTATAGAGCCCTTGCCTCTTGTCCTGTTGCAGCAAGCCCTACATTTGCTCAACAATTTGTCCCTGCCTTTATTATAAGCTCACTTTAGATGCTGTAAGGTCTTCTTGGCAACTTCTCCAAGCTGAGCACCCCCAGCTCTCTCAGCCTGTCATGATAGGAGAGGTGCTGCAGCCCTCTGAGCATCCTGGTGGCCTCCTCTGCACCCATTCCAACAGGTCCATATCCATCCTGTGCTGAGGATGTCAGAGCTGGACACAGAACATTTTGGATAAATGCACCAATAATTACTGCTGGTGACAGAATCCCCATATTCAGTTTCTTCAGTTTTCATTTACTTACAGGTAAATGGTATAGGTACCTGATATAGGCTAGGTTTGTGTAAATAATTTTAAATTTGATGGATAACATCTTCACAAGAAGATGACTGTTTCCCAAAAATAATGCATTACAGCCATAATGTCTGTGAGAATTTCCAGTTATTTCCTTGTGACAGTTTGGTGAAAGTGCCTGAGCCTTCCTGAATGGAGAACCTGCCTGTAGCTTTGGAATATTTTGTGAAATCTTTTCTGCAGATGTTTCCAGAGACCATGGGAAACTGAAAATCTTTATCATGTGCATTTAGTCATGTCATTTTCCAGGGGAAAGAATCTGACATAATAGCATCATGTTCTTGACTTATTCTGCCAGTGTCCACCATGGTAATGACTTCTTGTGGACACATGATTTATACATCCAATTCCATCACATAAGCAATCCTATAAAAGGTGCATATTTTCATAAAAGTCTAATAGGGGTAAAAATCTCATAGGGCATTTTAGCATGAAACTGGAAAATGAGTTGCTGTAGATGTGTAATCTCTTCTGCTGAAGTCATCATAACTGTTCTGTGGGATCATGAATGACTATATCTTTAGGAAATTGCATTTTATGCATTTAGGAATGTGATGTCTAAGGAGATAGAAAGTATATGGCTGTATAAAATAACATGTAGATTTTTGAAGGAACTATATAATATTAGCCCTTTGAGTAGGAAAGACTTGTTTATCATGTTACCAGGTCTTGTGCAGGATAAAGTGTTTCAGTAAACCTTCTAGCATACTTTAAATATCTCAAGCTGTAGTGCTTTTAAAAGTACTTCCTTTGAAAAATTGTTAAACTGTGCCAACTGACTGCTAGCTGGCATAAGTGAAGTTCTTACAGTGAGAAATATCTTTCTGATATGTATCAAATTGATTCCTGTTTTCCTCAAAGAAGTTATATGCCCTAGCAATTTTCATATTTTCTATTTGTGGAGCAGAAGTTTTGATGTGAAAAATAAAAAATGGTCAAAAATACATCAGAACATTTCTATTAATTCATGAAATTAAGAAAACCTTTTTACATTTTCTCCTGTCACTGATTCCATTTGCTTTATTACTTTCAGCCTCTAGCCCACAAACTTGGTGGCACAATCAACAAACCCCTTAGTGGCTGTTTCATCTCTGCTCTATTTGATTTCTCCACTCTGAGTAAATGATTAAGTTTTCATGCATTGGTTCAACCAAAATCTATGTTCACTCAACCACATCCTTTATTGATTACTTCTACTGCAAACAGTAGGCCAAGTGTGATATACATAATTGGACAGTTGTCAGGGGATGTGGGTGTTAACAGTCCTGTTTTCCCAATTGGAAACTGGAATCACCTTGATACACAAATATTCTGCACTGTTTCATTCTCATTCCTTGGACCAAGGAGTCCTTTTCCTCAGAATATATGTTTTTAACTCTCAAAGGTCTGGTTGAATGGATTTAATGATTATACCATATAATATGCTCTTCAAGTTGCACCTGTGCACTGCATATAGAAAACTAGAAAAACTGAAATTAATATTTGTCTAACACTTTAACCTTGTCCTTTAACTTATACAAAACATACGCTATATATCTGTGGGAAAACATTTGATTTTCTTTTCTTTGGGAAAAAGAAACAGGTTAAAAAAATATGTGGTTCTAATTAAAAAATTTAGAAGCCTTTTGACATTTGGTAAATATTTACAGTCTGGTATATTTTGTATTCTCATGGTAATACAATATTTAAATTAAGAAAGTTTAGTAAATCTCAAGTCTGCTAGTTGACCACTAAATGTTAGAGTAGCATATACTTGAGCATTTCAAGAATGTTAGTTTGCAGTGATTTAGCAACCTTTTGTAGTAATCTTGCCCTCTCAGTCACATGCAGAAAATCACTGCAATATTTTAAATTTGCAGCTAAGCTTTGCCGTGTTTCCTGTTTCATGGCAGGCTGTTATAATTACTTCAATAGCATAAAAGAGGGAAATTCAGAGTTTGAAAGCACATATCCTTAATATATTTTATAATAAAAACTGTATTTTAATAAATGCCAGGCCATCATTTGCTGTAGGAATATAATTTGGAGGTGGTTCAAGATGATAAGAAAATAAATCACAATTCTTTATCACTTACAGAAACTCCTATTTTTGTGACTTTCTTAATTAAAACTGGATTTTCTGTCTTACTTGGTGCCTTGACATTTAGCATGCTATGCTCCTACATTAGTGACTCAAGTTCATGGCTAATATTGAGGTCAGCTGGAGTAACACTCTGGCCTTAAAGGGAAAAAGTGCACAGTGCCTTATTCACAAGCCAGCTCAGATGTCTGTCTTATATCTTGCAATCACACTGCTGAGAGCTTATATTGTTAATATGACTGGCTTTATTAAAAAATAAAAAGGAAATCTGCAAATGTTATTGTCAAAGTACATTAGCCAATTTTCAAGTTAGATGCAGCTGTGACCTCAGGTTGCTCTGAGCTCACTGGGATTTGGGGGTGGCACCTGCAACCCACAGCTTATAGGTTTGCCTGTGTGACCCTGGCCACCTTTGATCCACCCAGCCAAAGGGCAGTATTGTGTCCCAGGGAAAGGCTGTCAACCCAGAACTGAGATACAGCACTTGTACAACTCTGCTGCTGCACACTATCAGGTTCTAGAGCAGCTCTGAATGACAGAAAGCCTTACTGAAATAACCACCTTCATACTTCCTTCCCCTATTTTGTCAGGATGTGAAGTCCAGCTGAGTTGAAAATGTTGTCAGCGGCTCAGTAGGAAAAAATTAAATAATGGAAGGTCCAAAAGCCCTGTTAAATCATCCACCTATGTTTTCATTCTTGGTCTTAAAATATAGCACAATAGTCTGAAAGAAAGTTTTGTTCTATTCTGCTGAAAGGATCCCATTTTGCCCTCTGACATTCTGTGTGGAGTAGTCTCATTGGGCTCAGCACAGGTAGTGCTGGAGGCCATTTGGAAATAAAATCCAGTCATGGATGAGTCATCACAAAGTTGCTTCAGAACAAGGGGGCAGATCTTCAGCATTTGAAGAAGTCATCTGAGTAAATATTTCATTTTGTCCCTGTCCTTTGCTTCAGTCAGGGAAAATCAAATGAGGCTGTGAAGTACTTGGGAGTGTTTGTGAAGGATGCTGAGAGTGCTAATCTAAGCCAAAGCCTGGTGGATGCAAATATCCTACTTGGAAAAATTCACAATGAAACCGTAAGTACTGTTTGTTATGATGATCTCAAACAACTTGATTTACTTCTTGGTAAGATCAGGTTTTGCCAATGAGATAACATGGGAGGATTTGATCCTGGTGTTGCATCTCTTAGGAGTTAGCCAAGGAGAAGTCAATGCGTGACTAAATGAAATGTGGATTTATTATCCAGGAAAGGTGAACATTTCACATCATATTTAACACAGAGAGTTTTGTTCTAAAACAGATTGCTAAAAAACTCCAAATTCAGATCAGGACAAACTTTACATGTTGTGAAAAATCTTCATCCAAATCAGCATTGGGGCCATATATGCCCATAAAGAGTCATTGGTTAACGCAAATGAATTTTTATTGCACTATACATTAATGTATACTGTATTGCATACTAATGGGCTGTTTATAATCTTAGCTATGTTTCTTCTCTACATTCTCTCAGCCAAATTTATGAAATGGGTTCTAGCAGCAAGTAGTTTGTCAAAGGTCTGTTAGCAGTGTTTTCTGTCTTTGCTTGCACTGCAGTAACACTTGGATTTGGAAATCAAAAGGGTTAAAGACATTGCTGCAGAAGTGAAAGATTCAGGCTTTAACACCTATTTTAGAGCTGAATTGCTGCACAAAGTTATTTAGATACAGTAATAATAAGAATATTTTTTTCTTTATGTTGGAACTTAGGAAATGCTTTCATTATGAGTAAAATAAAAATAGAAATATCCTTTCTCTCTTCCATTGCATATTTTTTGTCATATGTTCTGTGTATAATAAATTGAACAGAGTACTTTACCCTTTTCACTTCCACTTTGCTTCAGTGCCCCTTTTTTCCTGCATTCCTCTTACAGAGAACTCCAACTACCAAAATTGCTGTCCTGTTTGTCCTGTTATTTCATAAGCAGTAGATTTTTTTTAATTTTATAATCTCTAAATTAGCCTGAGAGTTTTCTGTTTACATGTGTTCTTAGCAAAAAAGCTGAATTTCCCACTGAAAACTAAGTTTTAAGGTCTTTGACAACTTTATGAAGTAACTGAAGTAAAATGGATCTGAAACTTAGAAGAAAGCAGGATGATATGGCACTGTGCTGAATTATTCTCCTCCAAATCTGAAAAATAATTAAATAAATTCTGTTTCACTACTTCTGTATCTCATTCCTTCTTCCACCATTGTGAATAATCAATTCAATAGAACAGACATTTTAAGAACTAATCTCTATTTGATTATTCTTTAAATTATCTTTCTCAGTCCAGAATTTTCTGCCTTGAGCTGGGGCAGTGGTGTAGAAGGGCACAAGTGCAGTAACTTAATCTTATTAATGTATATTTCATTTGAACATAAATTACAAAGTCTTGAATTTTGCAGTTCCCTATATCATGTTTCCTATATAATTTTTTTTTTTTCTGCAAGGCCAGCAGTGTTTACCAAAACTGAGTGTGAATTAACATTTCCTCTTTTGGATCACTGCCTGCTGGTGTCAGCTGTCATCACCAGTATTCTCTAAGTTAAGTCATTATTAGGGTCTTTTTATTCAATTCTGTACATCCCCCCGTGATAAAATTTGCAGTAGTACTGTCCATCAAATTAAAGATATCTCTGTTTATATCCAGATCTGTCCATGGGGACCTCTAGTAAACCAGGGATATAACTCTTCCAGTTCTTCACTTGGACCAAATTCACTTTGCTCTGTCCATACTGTTGCTGTATCTTCCCAGTTCTCTCATCTCACTGTTCCCTCATCAGCACTGTCCTTCTTTAATGCTGTACACACAGTTTGCTTTCTAGTCATGATTGTTTTACCCAGATGATTGTTGTTTCCTAAAATGCCTGGTTTGTGTTATGCAGGACTATTAGGTCTCATTTCCCCCAGTTTCTTAAGCAGGTTGCTTTCTTAATACATACACTCTGAAATTTGCATTATGCACTCTGTAATTTCTCATTTCACTTTTTTCAAGTTTCTTAGTCTGATTTGCTGCATTCCTCTCACTAATTGCATCACTTAACCTGCTGTAGTTCTCATGAGTATAATAAGTAGGTGTTTCTGCTTTTCATTATATTACAGCTTATCAGTCTTTATTCGTTGCTGGGTCCTCATAGGCCTAATTCTGCTCTTCTGCTGTATTAAACAAAGCTAAAAGACTAGCAGAATTTCTATTACTCTTTTTTCCTTTTTAAATTATAAGCCCATTTTAACTATTACAGGACTTTTCATCCCAAAAAGTGATATCAAGTGAAACAGGTAGCAGTTGGAGTCTCCTCCCAGGCTCTGTGAAGAATGGAATTTCAATCTTACTAAATCAAGATGAGAGCGAAAGGATAAGACATCTCTGAAAATGCTTTCAGTCAGGATGTTTCTGCAACAGGGCAGCAGAATTTCACACCAATGGCAGGGTAGAGATAAATTACTTGAGTTTTCTATTCAGCAACAGTTGGGCTACATTTCTCCTACTGTTTCCTTTTTTTATAATTAGGAATATCCCTGGGCTTTTACATACACCTTTCTTCCCCTATGAATGAGTAAATTTTAATTTCTGTTCTTTTCTGTGATCAAGTCTATCACTTCATTATCCTCTTCTTTTTCCATTTTTAGCTTTTTTTAAAATTTAATACCACCATAAATTAGGATCTTTCCTCCCACAGATATGTTTAATGCAATGGAACAATAGCAATAATGTCTAAACAGCCTGACTGCAATCTTTATTAATACTTAGCTTTGATATATTTATATTTTTATGCTCAAAATGCTACAGAGAGAACTGAAAAACTATTCAATTCAAAGATATGAGCAGTGTTATCTGGATTTTAGAGCTTAGAAAACAGCAAGGGAGAGTAATTTGCTTAATGCCTTGCCCTGAGTCACTCTGTGGGCTGCCACATCCCTGAGGTGTCAAAGGAGCAGGCTCTAATGCCAAGGTAAAATACAGGTGACTACAAGTAGTTTTAAAATTATTTTCTTTTTTCTTCTTGACTAGGGGAACTACAACGAAGCTCTGGAATACTTCAGCCAGGCCTCTGAGGCAGCGAAAGCTCTGAAGGATTTGCCCTTGGTGGCTGAAACAGAGAGTTACTGTGGCATTGCCAAGGCTCACCAGCTGATGGTGGCGTTCAACAGCCACGTAGCAGCAGCCGCGGATCCCCTCAGCCTGCAGTGCCTGCTGGCATGGAAGCAAACCAGAAGTGACATGTGCACTGACCCTCTTCCAGCCGGTAAGGCAGTGCTTATGAAACACATTAGTGCTGCATTGTCCTCAACACTTAAGTCATTTTTCTTGTAGAGTTTTATTAAATTATTTCCCAGGTTTAATCCTTGTACGGAATGGAGGTTGGGCTTTGCTCCTTTGTGCGCTTGTTTTAAAGGCTGAATTAAAATACAATATAACACAGAGAAATGGATAGTAGTAATTGCTCTGGATGGTAACTTATCTTTTTTCAGTACTGTTTGCCAGAACATCACAGTTACATGTTTTAGTCAAAACACAATTGTTTTCATCTTTGAAGAAAATAATAATAATCTCCATTTGCAGTACAGTTTTTGAGTGCATCCAAAAATAAGATCCCTGGTACTAAAAGTGAGAAGTAATTTCTGCTTGACATAGTTCTGAATCCAGAAAAGCACACAGCTTTTTTTTTTTTTTTTTTTTTGTATCCTTGTACTTGACATTAGAGAGAAAGGGAAAAAATAAAAGCAAGTCTGCTTTCTTTACTATGTTTCCTTATCTCAGAAAGAGCAGAGGAGTTCTTTGTGTGGAGTAGACCTCTTTCTTCATGGGTTAAATTTTCTTTGCTCTTTTTCCCTTGTACAATACATTAATACAAGACCAGCTGAATTATGCATTATCTCCAAGTACTGATAGTAGTAAACTGTATTGTACTGAGGAAGGGGGAGGTATAAGTCTACTCTACCTTAAAACTTCCTGCTCTGCATTCTGTGAAGAATGTGAATCTGGAGTACAGTGGAAATAAATGACAACTGGGGCAGTCAGAATATGGAGCTTCAGGGTTACTTTGTCATTCCCTCAATTGTCCTACTCCTAAGACACAGAACTGCCTGGCTGCTGCTATCCTTTCATAGAAGTCAAAAATTAAGTATAACTTCAGTGGTGAATTTTTTTGTATAAAAGAGTGGTAATTGAAGATATGAGCAGTTTAACAGGAGCCAGGATACCAGAGGCAACACTGGGAGCTACTGAGAATTATGGAACAAGGGCATTCATCTGGAGGCTGAAGAGATAAATTAGATAGCATTCTGTTTAACGTTCTAGTGACGGTAACACTTCTTCAATGGCTATACATACCTATATTTGTGATTTGTGTCTCAATGAGTGAACATCTAGCACACCAACAGATTTTGTTGACTGTCAGTTATTTGGGGGCATGTTTCCTGTCTAGACCTGTAGTGTAAATGCCAAGAATTCCAGCAGAGATGGTCAAAAAAAGAATTCATAGAAGAATTGAAGAATTTTATATACATTTTGTATATCGTTCACTAACTGTAGGAGGCAAATAAAAATCAACAGTGGCAACAGCCAAAAAAAAAAAAAAATCTCAAAGACATAGAATGAACTTTGAAACTTTGTATTTCCAATATGAATTTTAGTTCTTGCACTTAAAGGGGTTTTCTGTTCAACTTTTATACATGGCTTTTTCCAGTCAGTTGTGAAACTCATTTATATCCTGAAATTATATGTGCCCCTTTAAGCTTGAGAGTGCTGCTCCTCTTTAACAGTACTTCAGGGATAAACAGAGTATGATTAGAAAAGCCCTTTATGTCCTGGCAAGCATGGTACCACAAACAAGTTTTGCCTGCTGAGATTCTCTTCCTTCTGTGTATCTGCCTAGTTTACCCTCTGTTACTTTCAGTATTGCAGTTTTCATTTCAGTTCCAGTTCACTCCAGGAACCCTGTGGCTACTGCATATTTAGCAGCTCTTCCAGTTCAATATCATTCTTCTCATTAGTGCTCCAAGCTTACTCTCATGATACCCAGATTACATCCAGGAAAACATAGTGTCACACTGTCAGCACAATCTGTAACATTCCTCATGTTTCGTGTGCCAAATCTCTCGTTAGTACTGGCATTACATTTTTAATATCTTTGTCTGGCAAAACATGACCTGGCACCAATTCAAGATTAGGATTTGCTGGCTTTGAGTTTCAGGTACAGCCTTTATTCTACCTTCCAGGAGTATGTCTGTGCATCCTATGATGAACTCATCACTTAGGAAATTCCTGCTGTGATAATAGAGCAGTATTTCTAGCTCTTTCAAACAGCTCAGTGTTGATAACCTACTAGATTTTTCTCAGTCTTTTTGAGGATAGAACAGAGAAAGACAAGATACAGTGGTAGTTCTTAATCTACAGGGAAATTTAATGAAAGGGAGAATAAAGGCAGTAAGTTTTTATTTCTAACTCTTCTGACTGAAAAATTTTTCTGTGTCAAAAAGTAAGAGTCATTTCTGTATTCTTAGGCAAAAGAAATACTTAGGCTAGTGGGGGAACAATTGCATTTAAATTCAAGTACTGCCATATTACCTTATGTCTTTCAACCAAGACTTATTTTCTTAATCAATCATTTCAATGACCAGGCAGGAAGAACCATTAATTACTCAATTTACCTCAACATTTATTAATAAAATAGGTGGACCAGAGTTGTCATGGGCAAAAGAGATGGGATTGTCAGAAAACAATGTTTAAAAATGCAGAGGAGAATATGTTTCTATCTGCTGCCTTTGACTCAGTCACCTGACTTCACTACAAGAGATTTATTTATATCATTGTGAGATGCCCCTGCAACAACAAATATGGTTTTATTGTTCTTTTTATGTTTAGCAAAATGGATAAAAAACATTATCAGCAGAATCAGTAGGCAAAAAGCATTGTGACTCCACATAAAATCCTAAAAAGGAGCCTACAGCCTAACATTGTCTGATGAGAAAACATTTCACAGGTCTTTCAATAAATAATCACCTGACTTGCCGCCTTCTAGAGGAAAGAAGAATAATTAAAGGTGCTGAAGGCAGGAAATTTTTGAATCAGATTTTGCATGTTGATTACATGAAATGCTGACCAGAAATTGCTTTCTGTGAGTCTGGCAACTCTCAGTCCAGGCTTTTGCATCTGGCAGGGCTGTGCCTCAGCAAGAGCCCTTGAATGCTTGAAATCATCTGAACACTTTTAAGAGTAGACTTAAAATGTGTTGCTTTCCTCATCCTACAAAGTCTTCAGTTGTTTTCTTGAGCAATAATATGTCCTTTTGACAATAATTTAGATTTACATTCCTTCATTCCTTCACTTTGGAGAACTTAACAAAATTGACACATTTTACCATAGATTTCCTGTGTTTATTTTGTTGGAGGTTTTTTTATGATGGTTTTAAATACTGCATATTATAAATTCTGAAGTCTTATGATCAATGGACTTATCTGTTACCATCAACTTCAGCATGATCAGGACTGTTTCTTGTATTCCACACCTGAGCAGCCTTCAATATAAGTTAAAATGCATGCACCAGCTAAACCTATAGCTTGGAAAATACAATCCAATGAGCTTTTTCTTACTCCCAAATATGTAGTCCCTCAATATTCTTTCTCCAGCCTCCTCTCATGGATGTAAGGAATGGTACGCTCCAGAGTGTGACTGTGTCCTTCTGTGTTGTTAAAAAACTACATTTTCATCCTACTGATTCATATTTTTCAAAGCTCTTTAAGATGTTTTATAGTAATTTTTCTGTAAAAGATGTGGCTAGCACAAAGTTTCTAATGTTTTTGAAAACAGATATCTGATCAGGTGCATTTTAGATTGAACACGTGTGTAACTTTGTCATTAATAAAAGGATTATTCACAAAGGATGGGAGAGTCAGAAGTGAGATATGAGATCAAGGATTATGCTACACAAATTCAGTTAACATTTCTCTACTGTGACTTACCAGAGCTGTGTAATTTATGTGCCATTTTGGGAATCATGTCCAATAGCAGTACAGGCTGCTTCAAAATGTGATAAACTGCTTTTTGTAACTGTCTCTTGTCTAAAGTACACTAATTCCAGGAAAACTACTAATGTTACCTCCTCCCTCTCAGCAGTCTGTGCACTGTGTGCTGGTCTGGAGATAGGGAGAAACTGAAAGGATTTTAGAGACAGAATTTGGGGTTTCTCGGAAAATGCGGCTGAACATGAAGTAAGGGAATTATTCACACTACTGTTCATTATATATAGTGTGTATATAATTATAGACATTATTGTTCACACTGGTAAGAACTATTACTTTAAATTATATAAAGGAGATTTGTGACCAAGTACAGGCTCTAAGGCTGTCCCTGTGCCAAAGGCACAAAGGCTCATTTCTTAATAAACCTGTTTTGAAAGTAGTTCAAATGCTTCAGTCCCCTACTGAAATTCACAGGATGGCTTCTGCACCTTTTTATGGGGTTTCTCAAAGAGAATAATTTTCTGTCTTCAGAAAAAATACAGTGCCTAAAACTTCTTAAATATATACATTTAGGAAAATTATTAGGAAAACAAAAGGTTGAGAGGTGATTGTGTCTTTTTTTCTTTAAAATTTGGTAAACGTGTGCCGCATCTTCTTTATTCACATCACCTAGCACTCATCACTTTCTAAATTTTACCTCCCCTTTACCTTTTAAAAATATCAGGGTTTTTTTTTATTAATGTTAGATATACTCTTAAAATATTCTTGGCTAAGTCTTAATGCATTCTTAACTAAGTGTTGAAATAGACCAAACTTGTGTATAGATGTTGATGGCATGGAACAGTGTGTTTCTGAAAATCAGCTTATGTGAATCATATATGTTATTTTTTATTAGTTAGGATTTTTTTTTAAGTATGTGTTAAGTGTGCTTAGAGATATACTGATATTTTTAGCAAGTGAGAGTGATTACTGCTTGGACTGCGGAAAGAATCAAGTGTGAAGAGAAGAACTGAGGGAGACGGGGAAGTTTTTCAGCACATTGTGGTCAGTGAGTGGATGCACCAGATTCTCCATGAAGTGCCTGAGAACAAGGGATAACTATCTGTGTCAGTTTTGCCAGGGGTGCAGTAGCTTGTTCTATTTTCTCTTGATGGCTGAAGTTTGTCGGAAAAGAGGAGAGTGCTGATATTCAGTGTTCTCATGCTTTGTACAAACACAATATCCAGGGGGACTTACTGTGATTTCTTTTAAATACCAACGTAAATAATTGGGAATTGCTAGACAGGACCAGATCTAGGTCAAGTGTGTGGATTACCTGTACCAGATTTAAAAGGAGGGTTCATGGAACATTTTCATGTTTAAACATGGATTAATGTGTTAGAAGTTTCGTCATAGTCTTTGCTGATAGCTGGCAGGTTTTTTATGACTAAGAAGTGTTATAGGTTCAAAAAAATCACTATCACTGACTGTGATTGTGAGTGTTCTTGTCATCAATAGTTATATAAAAGCATTCTACCCAGAGGAGAATTTGGATCTCATCTAGGCTTTTTGCCATCTGATGTTTCATATGGAACCATTTAAATCTTGCCACACATTTCCTTTAGACAGATCTTGTGCTAAATATTGTTGGCATCCAGCTGTGTTTTCTCAGACAAGCTCCCTAGATCAGCAGAAAATGGTTTCCTAAATAAGGTGAATTGTTCTTTCTTGTGGAAAAAAAAGTTGGAAGTGATGTTCAAACTGCAGTATATTGTCAGACCCTTTAGTGTAGCTTTATGCACTGAACTAGCATAGTTTTGTGCACACATTGTCAGTACTTCTACATAAGTGGAGTTCCATTCCAGTTTAAAAAGTTAAAACTTTCAGGAAGAAGTTCAGTCCTGCTTGATTTTATAGATGGTGCAAGAGGAATTGAATCTCTTGCCCAACCCTGTTAGGCCACTTCTGGAGAAATCCTTGATTTAAGCCACCTAGAAGTTTTAGGTTTGACTGCAGCATTGATGAAGAGAAGTCACAAAATGAAACAGCTAGCAGGAATGCTCTGGAAGTGCCCTGACGGTGGCAGGGGCAAAGTAGGAACAGCCAGTTGGAAAACTTCTGAAGTGGCCCTAGGGCTTCTCCATAAGCCCATCCTTTCCTTTCCTTTGCTGCATACACGAGCAGAAGTGTATCTAGTGGGTTTATGGTCAGGAGGGAGAAGGGATCCTCATAAAAAAACAGAGATCAGACTGTTGTGGGTTTGTTTAATATTGAGATGGTTGTTGTCATTTAGACTTCGTAAAGAATCTTTTATTGGTGGTGTCTGCAGACATGCCAACCAGTCTAGACCTCAGGCCAGCGTGAAAACAGCTCTCTGCTGCAAACTCTTCCTTACCCAAAGCTCCCCAACAATCTTTTGCCACAGACAATCAAAGCCAAGACAAAGAAACTGTGTTCAATGCCTGTGTTCTGTAACAGAGCCCTTAGGTCATCTCAGGAGTCACAGGCAGTGTATCAAACACCTTCCTTCTCCTGGGTTTCTCAGGCCAGGTTTCTTTTCTGCATCTTTGAGAGGTTTTTTTCTGAGATCCTTTTCCCTGCCTAGATACATCCTTTTATGTTCCTCTTGTAAGTAACAAATTGCTCTTTTTATTAAGACTCTGTGGTCTGAAGATAGTCAAGATTTAAATGATTTACATTTAGAATAAGCCAATCTATTTTGAAAAGTGAAGTATTGTACTTCCACAATTTTATGTATTTATGAAACTGTATTTCTTTTGCTGAAAAATCCACCTCTCTTTATTGTTTTCTGTAATCACCAGAGATATTTTGTGATTTTTTAACTGTTTTTGAAACATTTATTATTTTTTGTTTCTCTTCATTCCTTGCTGTTCTCTTGTGTTTGCTTGCCTGTTCTTCACTTTTATGCTGCAAAATATTCTTTCTCCTTTTTTACTCTACACCTTCATTCTGAATTCCAATTTTATGCATATTTATGCCATTGTTGAAGCAGTCTAAGTCAGTTAGCTCTATACCCAGTGGCTGGCATCTCAACTTGTATCTTCTTACCTATATCTTTTGTGTTTGTAGTAGAATCAGTAGGAGAGTTTTGAGAGCTTTTTCAGTATTTTCCTGCTGTTTTCACACCGTTCTTCATGGTCTGTGTTTTTATTACACTGTGATCTGAGAATGAAGTGGAAAGAATCACACTTCCTATTGAGTTTCTTGACAAGTTGGTTAATAGAAAATTGTGAAGCATCAAAATAGCCTTTAAATAGATCTTAATCACCTGTGGGAATGGATTGAATAAGTTTACACAACTGGGTGATTAATTAGCTTGAAGATCCAAATGCATGCTTAAGTAGGTGACCATGCCTCCAGGCTCATCCACTTGTTCCTACTCACTCAGTTAAGCATTCAATATTATCTATAATACAGAATATTCCATGGAAGGCCTCATACAGGTCTTTCCATAGAGCCAAATAATTATTCAGTATTTTTCATGGTGTGTCATACAGGTACAGTAATTTCACGAATACAAGCCGCACCAATTTGACTAAGATTTTGCTCCTAAACCGGAAATGCGGCTAATAATCAGGAGCGGCTAATACAACCTCAGAAGTGCCTGCCAGAGTGCTGAGCCGAGCAGCTGCAAAGTCGGCATTTTGCGATTGTTACAAATCGCTACTTTGTTGCACCGTGGGTGGAGCCTAGCTCCCTGTAGGCAGCACGGGGGGCGGGGAGAGAGGCGGGAGAGCTCTCTTTCCTCCTCTGCCACAGCCCAGGGGAGAGACGGGGGGGGCCCAGCGCCGCCATTGCCGCAGCTCGGGGAGGAGAGGGGGGACCCGGGCCGCCCCTACCGCGGCCCGGGGAGGGGGGGGGAAGCGCGCGCCGCCATTGCTGCGGCCCGGGGAGGGGGGGGGGAAGCCGGCGCCGCCATTGCTGCGGCCCGGGGAGCCGACGGGAGCCCCGCGCAGCCATTGCCGCGGCTCGGGGAGCCGACGGGGTGCTTTGTCCCCGCCCGCCGCCGCCGCGGCAGGAGCGGGGAAACTCCGTCCCTGCCCGCCGCCGGCGCCACGGGCGCGGGAAAGCTCCGTCCCCGCCCACCGCCGCTGCCGTAGGAGCAGGGGAAGCTCCGTCCCTGCCTGCCACCGCGGGGCAGCGCCGACCCGGGGTGACCGAGCCCAGGGGCAGCGGCGGCCGGCCCCGAGCGACAGCGCCGGGCTGGGCCATCTGGCCCTGTCAGCGGCCCCTAGCGGGCCGAGCCTGCACAGCCTTAGCTCAGCCAGTAAACCCCGCCCTCCCGCGGTTCTGTTAATAATTGCACCCAGGTCCTCGCTGCGAACGACAAAGCGGCTTATATTCGTGTGCGGCTTATCTATGGACAAAAACCAAAATGTTTGCCAACACCCAGAGATGCGGCTTATATTCAGTGCGGCTTGTATTCGTGAATTTACTGTACATCATTTTGAACATGGAGCTACTGTCCTACAATATTGACATTAGTAAGTGTCCGATAGAGTAATTGATATGGAGAGGGTGATTTGAAATTGTTCTTATTCAAAGTTTTTTCATATTTTTTCCATGTTTGCTACAGTGGTTTTATATAGTTCCTTTTTCTTTAAATTCTTGCTTTTTTTTTTTTTTTTTTTTTTTAATTTTTGGGATGTTGAGCTGCTACGGATATTAGTCAAACATAACGTAGCTGGTGTCAGCTCCTGTGGGGAATTAATTTTCCACAGCAGTTTTTGAAATGGGAACTGCAAGTGCCCAATACCCCTCATAAGTAGACCTTATGTTTATTCATGTGCTAATGCCAGTGTCTATGAAAGCCAATACTTGAGCCCTGTCTTTCTTGTGCAGGTGGATTTCACTGTCTGGTATTTATAGGTCACATGAACAGAGACACAGAGCTGCCTGACTGTGTCTGTGCATCCCAGCTGGGCATCTCTTAGCACTGTGCATGTCACTCATTGCTGATAGAAAAATGAAGCTGAAAAATGGAGGATGCTTGTGCTCTAGAGTAATCTTGCTCAGCTACTGTTGTGCATCCAAAGAATTTGAGGAATAGGAACTTGAGACCATACCCAAGGTGTCAAGGAAAGCCATCTGGTAGGAAGCAGGATGGGAGAGGGACGTGTGCTGCACAGTATGCAATGACTTCTTATCCTGGGTGCAGCATTTGCTCTCTATATACCTCATGCTTCAGGCTCCTGCTGGAAAATGTAACTTCAGGGTACTACAGAGCCAAGTTCTTTGACTCTAGAACCTTTCCATCTGCCAAATAGTGCCTTGAAATGTGCAGTTCTCCAAGAGTGAGCTTGTTCTCACTGGTACCTTTAGCTCAGTTCTGAGAATAGTATTAAATCAAATTAAATTTCATTTTGTTGGTACTCATACAAGTATGTGCACTTATGCTGCAGTAGGAAGAGAATTGAGATGAAACATTGGCGATTTCAAACATTAAGAAATCAGCTGATATACTGAAGGATAACTGGATTTCTATTCTTGTCATCCCTTATGGATCGTGAAAAGGCTCATTGTTCTTACAGGGAAAAATAATACTGCAGTTCCTGTATTAAAAGCCCAGTAACGACTGCAACAATTTAACTGTGTTTACCAAAAATAGATAGCCTGGGCTAATGACACAGAATTTGATTTAGATACAGTTACAGTAATTTCACAACTATAAGGCGCACGGGATTATAAGGCACACTTCCGGATGTCAGCAAATTTCTGAACTTTTGCCCATATATAAGGTGCACCGGACTGTAGGGTGCACTTTTTTTTTTTGCAGTGAGGATCCACCACTGGCTCCCCCTGCAAAGTTGCTGGCTGCGGCCCCGCCTCCACCCAGCAGCCACGGCACTGCCGGCTCCTCCCGCGGCTCGTGGCTCACACTTCCGGGTCGGCAAATTTCTGAACTTTGTCCATATATAAGGCACACCGGATTATAAGGCACACTTCCGGGTTTGTGCCAAAATTTTAGTCAAAAGGGTGCGCCTTACAGTCGTGAAATTACTGTAATTTTGTTTTAGTTCAAAATAAAATGTTTCTTTCTCTCACATACTTTGATAAGTTTTTAATGATTGTACTGCAATCCATTAGCCATTTGGAAGATGCACGTGCACATGGAGTACATGAACATATACATGTGTACCTACAGAGAGAGAAGCTGTATAGCAAAGAGAGGAGACTGTTGCATATACATTAAAAATTGTGGACCAAATACTGCTTTTCTTATATCCATAAAATTTTACTGTTTTGAGGAGGATGGCACAACTGTAATTGTAAGTAGATTTTTCTCCGTTGAACTGCATTATCAAAAACTTCAAGACAAGCAGAGATTCAAATAATTGGGGGAGTTGCTAGGTATGATAGTCATGCTGGAGAATATAACCTAAAGAAGAAGGAGGTTCTGACTGAGGCTATTCTAATAATTGGGTTTTAGTATGTTATATTTTGTATTTTTAAAGAATATTTTTACTGGGAAATGCTGAAAAATGTTACTTGCTAATCATAGTTGTAGCATATTTAAGGAATGACCATGCAACTAAAATGTGGAAGATGCAGGAGGAGTCCTAACACATCGTAGGAAAATATGGGGTTAAAGTGGACTATATTTTAAGCAGTGTTCAGTTGACTTGCTGTGTGGGGAGAGGCTGAGCAGTCCTGGCTAATGACTTGTAGGTACTGAATCCTCAGGTCTCTCAGGTGGTTTCACTCGACCAGTTTCAGCAGAATGATGAAAAGGTTGAGATAAAATAAACTGACAGTTGCTACTCATCGCAGGCAGCAAGCTGTACCCTGGCAGATGAGACCCTGGGAGCCCTCTTTTTTAAACAAAGGCTTTCACTGCAGTGAGCAATGAACTCCACACAAAAAAGGAAAAGGAGAGAGAGATTGGCAGCTGGTGACCGACAGGAGGAGGGAAGGGAGGGAAACTGAGAAACACAGCAATTGTTGGCTAATTAGAAGCCATTCCCACCTACTTAATACCAACCCATTAAGCAGAAAACACTTTTCATCTTACTCTCGCTGCTACACATGACATTATACTCCAATCAATACCCTCCCACTGGCTGCCCCACTGCCCACAAATGAATACATCGCAGTTCAAGAATGCAGTAATTGAGTTGGGGCAGTGAAACTGCAGCTCACAGTCAAGATCTTTCTCTGAAGATACGAATGCAATGTTTGTTGCTTGGATAAAGAAATCAAATCCCTCTATTGACAGCTGTCAGCAATTGGCAAATGGATGAAGTCAGCAATGGATCCATTTTAACCTTGTATTGAAGCGACAATGAGAGTTCATTTTCAGAGTGTTTTTTTTTCCTCATTTGAATAAGAGATTTAGAGGGTTTACACCCAGGTGTATAGATTTTTAAGGGTATTTTGAACTCTGTTCTTCAGTTATACCTACAAAATGTACACACATCATTATGTGCATACAACAATACATCTTGTATTTACAGCTGCTTGATTTTTATTTATTTTTAGTTTTGTAGCCTACATTTCCTCAGGCTACTTTTTAATTTCTTTTCGTTAGGTCTTCCTATGATTTTTAGGCATCATCTAAAAATTTGGCCCACAATAGTACCTTGTGCAGTAGACCCAGGTCTTACATTTCAGTCATTAGAACCTTGTATTTAAGTTGTGCATTTACATTCTTGCAACATTTCTCTTTCAAATTAAATCCCTTGCTCCCTGAGCCATCTGGAATTGGTAGTACCATGCACAATCTGCAGCATAAAGCAATACTGTGCAAACTGGAGTATAATCCTTTCTTCATATCAGTTTTGTTACCACAGAATCAAAACAGCAGGACACTTACTCTCCTTCTTGGCTGGACTGAAGACATCAGTGTCAGTCTTTTGGAACTGCTAAATGAAGGTTCCAATACAAGACATGACATCTCTTCATCCCTTTCTATTCCAGAGAGGATTG
Source organism: Catharus ustulatus (assembly GCF_009819885.2). NCBI lineage: Eukaryota > Metazoa > Chordata > Aves > Passeriformes > Turdidae > Catharus > Catharus ustulatus. The sequence continues at coordinate 13,719,076 of NC_046225.1, forward strand.
AGTATCAATTCAGGAACTCAGATTCCTTACAGTGCAAGTTTGAAAACATTTTTTGAATGCAGATAAATTGCGTGCTGTAACATCTGATATTTGCAGAAAGAGCCAGCCATCACTATTGATGCTCTTCATTGCCATAGTGATACAGTGGCATTTTTAACATAGCATTTCTTCAGATGCTGTTTGCTCAAGAGCTTCTTATCTGCATAATCATGGAACATGATGCTGTCCAAGCTGAGCCTTGAACCCTCAAGTCAGACTTTATGTACATGGAGTAATTTAACCTACTGTCTCTGACCATTTAACAGCCTGTCTATATCTGAGTAAGAACAGTGAAAGCTGAGTGGAGTCAGTAAGGCTGACACAACGACAGTTTTGCAAATTTTGAAAGTCAAATAACAACAAACTGCTACTTTGTTGCTTCTTCCTAGTTGTATTTTAGTATTTTAAGCTTATTAGTTAAATTATTATCAATGTTAACTCATCTAATTTGCTTCCCAGTATTGTAAAGCACTTCTCAGTTACTTTCTTTGGGTACACTCCCTGGGCTTCTTTTGATGTATGTTAATGCCACTGTTAAGAAGAGATTTGACCTCAAGTCTGGCAAGGGGAAATAATTGTCTTCTGATGGAGAGATTTGGGATCTTCATCACTTGTGGAGATGCAAGTGCCTCAGATATAGAAGTTGAATATGCTAAGACATGGAGACAGAGGTTTTCTTTACATAGAGGTACTTGGATATGACAATCAAACCTACATTTAGTTTCCATATAGGTCTAATCTGCTATTTAAAATAATCTGGTTCTAATATTTGTCTCTGTAAACTCTGGGACTTTGGTTCCTTTCAGCACAGAAGTGTACAAGCTCAGTCTTACTTTGACTAGATGCCAGTTAGAAGGATCAGAGGCAGGCTAGGGAAAAAGCAGAGAGCAGTTGGCAATCTTTGTGTTTCTCAGTGCCAAAGCCTGTGGGGTTAATTTGAAGATGCCGAAATCACCTTGGCAGCATCATCTCCAGTCTTTTCCAGAACTGTGGAATTTAATGAGCCAGGACAATAAGCACAGGATCATAGAAAAATAGTAGCGGAAAGGACTTTGGGAAGTAATCTTCTTCAGCCCCTATACAAGAGCAACAATATGAAGTGTTTTTGTAATTTCTGAGAGAAGCATGCCTTGTCTGTTCTTAGAAAAATCTGACAATTGATTTTCCACAGCATCCACAAGCAATCTGTTCTAAAGGACAGAATTATGCAGAAAAAAGGGATAAAACAGGAAGTTTTTCATTTGTCTAAAGTTGTCTGTAATTGAAACTCTGTGTCTATTCTTCAAATTCATCCCTTCCATATTTGCAGTAAAGTCAGAGACAGGAATTATCTGGCACATACTTGTGTTTAGAAGAAAATTTTCTAGTGATTTCTGAAGAAGATGGTTATAAGGATTACTTAGTCTAAGTATAAATTATATATGATGGAATGTAGTTCTTCCTTATGAGCACGAGTGATGGAAGGAGGTAGAGAGCGGATGCAAGAGTCCTGTTTCCCTTTTTGCTTATTTTGTAATTATAGTGCCCAGTAGGACTAGCCCATGTCACTCAGCTGAGCACAGGAGGTTGGTATCCACTCCAAAAGGGCAGGAAGAACCAGGGTTTCACACCCAAGAAATAAACCAGTGCAGGGGGAAGGGTTACTACATATTCTTAAGTGGTCTCCCTAAGTGCTGTGAAGCTTTGTTATTCAAAGTCTCGTACATAATTCAGGACTCTCCTCCTTACATAAGTTCCTGAAGCAGGAAAGCAGCTAGATTTCTCCATTCATTTTACCAAGTTAATCTACTCATCCTTCAACTCTTCCTAGAGATGCAACTGATCTTACATAAAGTTATTCAAATCCTTGTTTATGACTCTCTATCCATTCTAGATTGGATGTTTTGATACTTCAAAAACCCAGACTGATTTTTCTCTAGTTTCAGATTTCACTATTTCAATCCATATCCTCAAAAAATAAAAAAAAATAGTACTACTGTCTGCCTTCATTACTTTGGATTCTCATAAAGTTCACCAAGTCCTGTTTGCCAGGCTTCTGCAATGAAAAATCAAAATATTTACAAGCCTTTTTGAGCCCTTGTCAAATGCTTTCATTCCCTTTTCACTACTTTTTTTTTTTCCCATTCCATAGCAACTTAATTACGGGTTTGGGTTTTTTTCTTGTCTTGGAATCTATTTTAAAACTATCTGCCATAGCTCCCTTGCTCCAGTTTCTCAACTCAAATTCATTTCTAAATGTTGCTCCTTTTTCTATGCTAGCTAAGATCTAGCAATAGCTGCCTTCATTAGTAAAAGTTTCCTACAGAGATGCTTCAACCTAAGTTAGAAGCTGGCAAGGCTCTTGTTTGCTTAGGACTCATTCATAGAACAGAAAATCTGAGGCTGTGTTTGCCTTTTGCAGAAGTTATAACTAAGGGAAGAGAGTACAAAAAGCATCAATCTTCAACTAGATCAAATGATCAATAAAACCCTCTCAGATTGCATCCAGCAAACATTCTGCTCAAGGAGACTCTGCTTCAGAAAAATGACTTCATCATAGTTGAACAGAAAGTGTATCCTGTGGAAATAGTTATGGCCAGGCAGTGAGCTGATCTTCCATACATTCTTTCACTCCGTGTGAAATAGAGGTGTGTTTGATTTTCTTCTACCAATTTCAGTTGTCTCACTGTGCTCTGAAATCTCCAGGTTGATTAATGGAGCTTCTCTGGAGAAAAAGGATGTTTCTCTCCCTTTCTTATATGTACACTATGCACTGCAGGGGCACACACTGGTTTGGTTGTTATATTGTGTTTGGGGACGTGTGTTCTTAATGGAAAAAAAGAAGAAAATTGTCAGATTTAAAATGAAATATGTTCTCCATTATTGATTTCCATAAACTTGAGCTTCTTGTTCAAGTTTTCATAACCATTGAGTCTCCAGTGCCTCTCTATCTGTAAACATCTTCAAGTATTTGTCTCTGAGGATGCATGTGTGGGGCCTGCTCATGTCTGACATAAACAGTCTCAGTTAAGGGGAAAACTTCTTTTTCCCCTGACCTTGTGAACACTTTGTACACAGAATTTTGTGGACTAGATATTAGGAAGGCTGTTGCATTTCATTTTACTAGACTGAGGTTTCCTATGTGCCTGAAAATCTCAGTTTCCGTGGATAAAGCAAGGGCTTAAGAGCTTTTGAAGTAATCATTACTTAGAAGACTGAAGGATTGTGCTCTTACAACACCTTTTACCTTGTTTTCCTGGAAACAGATGAAAAAAGTTTTCCTCCATCAGTGTTGTTTTAATTGTGATTCTGACATGTGCAGCTGATAAGTTTGGTTGCTGCAGGAGTTAGCTGAAACTTTATACTTTATTTAATATTTTACATAATAGTTTTGATTTTAAAAAGGATTATTCACAGGCACACTCCCTAGTAAATTTTTTTTTTCTTTTATTTATCCTAGCTCTTCATAACTGTTTCCTTATTCCAAAGGTGTCTCCACTGGCTGATTTTGGTGGAGTGCTGTACCCTGTACCTCCTGACTGCATGAAATACATATAACACATCACGTCTCTGCATGGTGTAACTCCAGTGTGTGCTTCTCTGTATTGGCACAGTGTGAGACAGAAGTGAGCAACACTCCCCTGTTGCAAAGTCACTCTTTATCCTCATTTTCCTGTCATATGAGCAGCACTGTAAGCAGAAATGCTTGATACTACAAAGCGCGTTCCTTAAATCAGTTTTAACTGAAACTGCAGCCACTAATGGTAATTTTTTATGTATTGCATGTCACTACAAGGAAACTGAGAATGTTTCTGAACCTTCAACAGCAATCTCTCTGTAAATACGAGATTCTTTTCAATTTAACCTTAAGGTAATTCAGAATTTCATGGCTTTATTATGCTCACTAGGGGGATAATTACTATTATCATTTAACTGCATTTACACACAGATTCCTGACACAAGCTCAGTCTTGTTTGCATCAATGCTGTTATATACATGAGGAATTGTAAACTTTTGCCTAAAATTTTGGTTTGTCTTAATGACCAGAGGAAACTGTGAAACAATTTAAAATGTACTTACAACCAATCTATGTTATCCATTTGAAAAATCACAGTTTTTATTAATCATTATGAAAAGTAAAGTCTTCAATATAAAATTGTTTCTTAATGAACAGAGTTCTGTGTTGGAGAGCAAAATGTATGAAATTTAACATGACAGTATTGTTCTGAGGGGAATTTTGGTGCTTTTAGGTCAACTCTTGAAGTAATTTATATAGGAAAAATAGCTTAATACTGTTCTTGCTCCTAATTAAATGAAATTGGTATTCTTTCACATAGGTGCTTTATTTAGCAGGATGTGAAATATGAGAAAAGAAGCAATAATTTCACTGTAAGCTGAAGAAAAAGGTCCACGAGCATGAGCCTTTATAAGTAGCTTTGTCTTACTTAAATGACATTTACAGAACAGTTAATTTCCATTCAGCAGTGGCTCTCCATCATTTAATTGGAAATATTCTATATAAGAAATTGTCTTTCAGTAAGAACCACAGATTATTGCTTTCAGCTCTGGGGTCCTCAGCACAGGGAAGGCATGGACCTGTAGGAGAGAGTCCAGAGGAGGATCACAGACATGACCAGAGGGCTGGAACAATTCTCATGAGGAAGGGCTAAGAGAACTGGGTTTGTTTAACCTGGCAGAGAAGGCTCCTGGGAGACCTCATTGCAGTCTTTCAGCACTTGAAGGGAACCTCTAAGAAAGGCAGGGACAAACTGTTTAGCAGAATCTGCTGTGATGAGTGGCAATGGTTTTAAATAGAAATAGCATAGATTTAGACTGGATGTAAATTAGAAGATTTTTACAATAAAACTGGTGAAACTCTGGGACAGGTTGCCCAGAGATGTGGTGAATGCCACATCCCTGGAAACATCCAAGGTCAGGTTGGATGGGGCTCTGAGCAGCTTAATCTGGTTGAAGAAGTCCCTGCTCATTGGACTGGATGACCTTTAAAGGTCCCTTCCAATCCAAACCATTGTGTGACTCTCTGATTATTGAATTTGGTACGTACACCCTTTTCCATGAAACTGGGGGACTGTGTCTTTTGACCGCACTTCGCTTCTGCTACATTTCCTTGAAGTTGTGATGAGCTTCATGATGGGGTGCAGCCTGAGCAAGGCATGACCTTGCTGTCAGAAGTTTTAAAAAAATCTCATTCTTCAATTAATTTCCACCCCTCTATAGTCCTGGACAGCAATGCTATGCAGGGTGCACTCACAAAAGAGCACTCCTCCCCTTCTAGCATTCTATATCGAGACACTAATGCAGAGGTATTTTGGATACCTTCTGATGACTGACCGTGGTCGTTTTGCTTTCAGGAGGTGCTGTGGGGCCAGAGAGAGCCCCGGGGTGCGGGCAGGGAGCGTGGGTGCGGTGTGCGGGGCCGGGGGTTGTGTTGAGCCTCTAGAGGGTGCGCTTTGATCCCTCTTGATCACACAGCAATTTGCTGTGACAAAAGCGACGGGCGGGTGAGTGCAGCCTCTTACGCGTGAGCAGCGGCATCACCCAGCAGCGCACACTGCCGAGGCTCCCAGCTTATGTAATAAACCATTCCAGCTCGTGTGTGCCCGGCAGAGATGGAACCTGCCTCCTTTTTTTTTGTCGCTGAATGGGGTGTTAGATATTCAATCAGCATTCAGATTTATGCTTCAGATGCTCATGAAAGAGGATGCTCTCCTTGGCGTGCCTGTCAGCGGTGATGCTTGCGTGCAGGTTTTTGTATTTTTGGAGGTTTTTTTCTGAAAATATTAACACAAGCATCCTGCCACATAAACATATCTGGGGAGATCTGAAGAGTTAAAAGATTTGCAATATAAGGTTTTATTTTACCCTTTGACTTTCTCATAAATCTTTTTTTTTCTTTCTTCAATGTGAAAGGTGTCTTCAGGAGCATAGCTTATCATCTTCCTGTGATATATGTGTGCTTTAAAATGTAGTCTAAATTTGCTGGGAGAAAATCGTATGCAGGATCCAGTAATATAGTTGCATTCAAGACAGAATAAAAGGCTTATATTGGTACATTTGATTCAAAACAACGGCTTAATTGGCCAGGAAAATGTAGTTATCAGATGATAAAGATATGAAGTCAAGGGCAAGATATGCCGGAAAACAAGCTTTTTCCTGCCTAAAATTAGGCAAAGTTAATAGGTTAAATTTTGTTTATTGAATAAGAGAACCCAAAGTTGATTGATATAGTAATTTCAGTGTTTGCTATGGCAAATATTTAGCTCATTATCAGTTTTAATAGCATTTTGCAGAACAAGCCTTTTCTTGACATGCAGAAAATACTATTAAATTTCCCTGCATAGATACATTGTTATGACATGCAATAACTACTTGAATATAAAGGGGATTAATAATTTAAAAGGTGTTAACAAATTAGGGCCATCATTAAAAATAGACTTTGAACCATTTTGTAGAAAAATCAGATTGAGGTAATGCTCTGCTCTTATGATAAAGAATTACAGCATTAATTCTGCAAAGTGAACTTATTGCTCCTATTCGTCTCCAAAACCCTGGAGCATTAAAAGACAGGAAGAATGAAATGATCACTGCGTTTTTTCAGGCACAACAGCTCTAATATTTCCATCACAGTTTCACAGCTCAGCTTGCATGGTTGTGCTAGAGGAAAAACCCATAAACGTCATGCTTCCCTTTGTTTTGTTTTTGCTGGTCTTATGGAATCGGGTCGAATTTTTTCAGACAGTTTATATTAATATACTGAGAATTTTGCTTGTACAGCATCTGTGCAGAGTATAAAGCAAACATTTCTTCTGTATAGAAGCTGTTATTTTCTTGGTTTTTAAATGTAATCCCCATGTTCCTTTTGCATTTTGTTTTTCCTTTCTTGCAACAATTGATGACCAGAGGCATTTCAAGGTTGAATTCTTGTTGCTTTGCAAATTATTAATTTGTTTTCTTTCCAACTTGAGATAAACAGAAATAAGATTGCTTTTGAAGCCTTTTCTTCATTGTTTCAAGTTGCATGCATGAAACATGCAGGAAAATGGACTCTTTTTTTTTTCTTTTTTTTTTTGCAAGTGTATTAGGAAATACATTTGTGATTCTTACTCATGTGAGTAATCCCTTCCCATGTAGTTTCACTGCAGGAGGATCAGGCATGGACCCTTATTTTAGAAATAGCTCAGTCAAAAGATTTAAACAAGATTTAAAAGGCTAACCCTTAATTAGTACTCATTTGCTTGTTGTTTGCTTTCAAATGCAAGTTGGAGAAGAAAAAAAAATAATAATTTATGGTATTTAAATAGCAAATTTCACATTTGAATAACAGAGATACCAGGAGTTCTTAGGCCCCCAAAGGAAGCAGAACATTTGTTCTCCCCCTGTCTCTTATTCTCACTTGCCATGGCAATCATCTCCCTTCATAATATTTCCCTCTCATCCCCCTTCCTGAGTTTTCCCTCCCCTTCCCCTTGCACTTTCTGAGACCACAGAACCCAGATGGTGCCCTCACTGTTGCCAGACCCTGGGGGAACTGCTTCTGTTATGCCCACCTCTCAGTAGCTGTACTAAGAAGCATGCCAAAAGTCCAATGCTGAGATATGTTTAATTTTTATATTATTTCCTTTCCAGTGAATTTGTAAAAGCACCAATTTTTATCCCTAAACTCAAATCTCTGATACTGGCAGTGGTGCAACATCGAGTTTAAATAAAGCAATGAGTTTCTAGTCATCTGGTTGTGATTTTAGCAGAGTCAGATGTTGTTAAAGTACCAATCAATAAATGGTTAAAGCATTGTTTATATAGCACCTCTATTCCTGCTAATACTGAAAAATTCATAATATCAGGGCATTTTTCAGGCTGATGTGGATGTTCTGATGCATTCAAGAAGTACATCTTTTATACACCAATACAGCAGTGTTTGGGGTTTTTTAATTACACAAAACAAAGAAATGGATGGAGAAAGTAGAATACATGCAGAGAAGAAAAGATTCGTGTTCCAGTAAAATATGAAATAAGAGTAGCTGTGGTAGAGATACAGGTAACATGGGCCATCAGTGATAACAAATGATTAGTACACTGTTAGCCAGTGGAAGATCAAGAACAGTATTAGTCTGCTTTATGACAGAGGGAGAAACTCTTAACAGATGACCTAGGGGAGGCCAGTGTGCTTTAATGCTTTTTTGGCTTTAGTCTTCACTGAAAAGGTCAGCTGGGATCATATGGCAGAGTTTATGTGTGCCACAAGAAAAAGAATCAGCAAGATCCTAGGCTAGAATAGGAGAAAGTAGGCTAGAGGGTACTTAGAGGAAATAGGTCTTCAAATCAGATGTGCTGCAGAAACTTGATCCTACAACCCTTAAAAAACTGGCTGGAACAATCTCGAGGTCATTAGCCATTTGTGAAAACTGATGGGAGTTCAGGTCAGGTTCCAGAGTAGTGGAAAAAGACAAATCTGATGCCTGTTTTTAGAAAGGAAAAAAGGAGGAGCCACCATGGAATTTCAGATCTATCAACTTAAGATCCAGTCTTGGAAAAATACTAGAACCTACAACCAGATGTTTAATAGCTATTTGGAAGAAAAAAAGGAAATCTGCAACAGCCAAAATGGGTTTGCTAATGCTAATTGTGTCAAGCCAAAATAATTACCAAGCAACAGGACTTCCAGGTAAAGAAGTTAAAATAAGGAGAATATATCTGATACAATTTGTCTGGAGCTTTTGATACAGTGTTATATGCAACATTTATAATCAAGAAAGGAAGCCTGAATTGCATGAATTTACTATCAAGTGGGTGAATAATGATTATTAAAAAAACTTCTGACAAATAAAAGCTATGTGTGACTGTTGTTAGAAAAGGAAAGCTGTTTAGCTTGATATTCTACAAGGACCTGAGTCTGCACTAGGTTATACTTCCATTCCTTATCTGGAGACTGGAATAGTAAGTATGCTTTACCTTGGAAGAGAACACAAACTAGGGAGGAACATAAGCATTCTGTTCATGGTGGTGCAATTCTAAAGGATCTCGACAAACTGAGAAACACATGTAATGTTTCCAACCTTATGTGTGTGTTTGTGTGAGTATAGATAATCAGGAGTAATCAAAGACAGAATTACAAAAAGGGAGCAAGTACCAGTTTTGTAGAGGGTGGGAAAAAATCAGGACTAGCTGTAAATCACAAGCTGAACCTGAATGAACAGTGTTAAGCTGTTGTGAAATCTGCAGACATCTTCCTAGGGTATTAAAAAATGATGACTCCTCAAGTAATCCTTCTGCTCTACTCAACACCAGTAAGGTCTCAGCTTAGTATCATAGCAGTGTGGGGTTTCATGGAGTATGCAGAACAGCTGGAGAGGTGCAGGGAGGATAAAGGAGCTAAAAATCATGACCAAAACAAAATACTGATTTAGTGGTAGATTTGAGCTTCTGTATCTATAGAAGAGACTCGGGGAAGAACAAAATTGCAGGTCTGAGCTTTGCAGAATTTGAAGAGGGGCATAAAATAAATAATTATCTTTTCTGTTTGTCCATGATTGGTTGAACTAGAAGTAGTGAATTGAAAAATTGCAGTTAATGGAAGGAGGTTTCTGATTAGCCACTGGGAAAAACTTTACAACATCCTAGGAACTTTTTTCCGGTGGTTTATGAGATTGTTATTATGATGAGGGTGATTGACATTCGTATCAGAATACAGGCAGCAGCATTCTCAACAAGCTGTAATTCTGGAGATAAGCCTGTGAAATGCCCCTGACAGGATCTCATGGCCTAGAAAAGAGTGATGAGTGAATGATTTTCTGTGGATAAAAAACTGCATTTTATTTGGCAATAAAGACTCATTTGCTAAAAAAGGATGGGTAATAAATTTCATTTCTGTGTGTCTCTGTTTGCCCATCTGCAAAGTCAGCTTTAAGATGTTGATATTTTTTGTAAAACAATATTTCTTGACTTAAGGATGTTGAAAGATATTCCTTGCCTATCCCAGTTCATCCCCTCATCCTTTCCTTTCTGTAGGTTCTCCAGCTCTTTCTTCTCTTCTTATCCTTGCTCTTCTCCTCTGCAGAAACCATTCCAAAGCTAGCAAAGACTGAGAGTAAAATCCACTTATTGGAGCAAAGCTCACAGCTGCAGTTTGGTCTCTTGCCTCCTTCCATTGCCTGTTTCTTCTTTCTCTGACTAAAATAAAAAAAACAACCTTTTTCATCTCCACCAGGAACACCAGGAACATTTAATCTCTTCCCAATATTGGAGTCTTAGAACCTCTGGTAATTAGCATTCAAAGATGACCCATGCTCCAAGTGAAATGCCTGTTTCCCCACTAGCTGGAGTCAGCCAAGAGATCTATTTTTTCTCATTCAAAATTTTGTGTGCACTCACAAGATTGTTTCTGTTGCTACCTAGTCTTCTGATATAGTAGGGTGCTCATTAAATTTTATTTTTTCAATTTAAATTGTTTCCATGTAAACTCAAGGTTAGCTATAGGTAGCTAACAAGTGAGATGAATTTGACAGAAATTCTATTGTGTCTGTAGTGTTTTCTTCCTCTACTCAATATTAAGGAAGCTATAACCCAAGAAAGGGCTTTTCAAGAGAAACTAAGCAGATAGAAAATTGGGGCATGGGGTGTATGTAACATATTAAATATTTGAGTATTTTCCCCATGCATTTTGGCCTCTAGAAATTACAAATGTTTATAGATTTGAAATTCAGAGAACTATTTGAAAAATGAATTTGTGCAACGCCTTATGGTTAAACTGTATCTATAATTTGAGCAGTTTCCTACAAGCATTTAAATGATTTGCTTACATTTTGGAGGAAGAAGAGAAAGGGAAAAGTGCTGCAGATTGATGGAAGTTTTTTTCAGAGTCTGACTTAATAAATGTGACAATCAAATATGAGGATTTTTGGAAACAGAGATAAGCGACGCTAGCCTGGAGGCTGAACTTAATGTCAAAGAGGGTGTTCATGCAAAGCAAAACAGTGTATCTAGTAAACTAGAGAAATATCATCTTTGGAGGAAAAAATCTCTAAAGATTTTATGCCACTTCTAACAGGCAACAACAAAAAAGCCCTAGCTGTACCTCAGGATATGATCAGTCTTTTTGAACTGAATTTGTTCAGTGCTTTTTTTGTTCTTCAGTGCTGTCTGCAAGCATTCCCTGTCTCAGTCATAAGGCTCAGAGTTTGGCAGTTTTATTTCTTTGTTATATTTTCATCATGTGAGATAAAAAGTCACGGATGAGTGATATAATGGAAACAAATGTTACCTGTGTCTGAGCAGGAGAAAAAAGCCCTCAGTTGCACTGAATCCATGCTCTTACTCTTTCATAAAATTGTTTGAAATTTTTTGAAAATGATAGGTGATTTTTTTTTCCTTCCCTGCTCAGCCAAACTGCCTCTCTACCAGAAGGGGAGTTCAGTAACCACCTTAGGAAAAGCTTTTCTTAGGATAGCTGAGGTTGAGACTGTTGCAGGCATGATCTGTTCAGACTCTGTAGGAGGGGATGAAGGCTGCATCACTCTCGAGTAGCCCCTGGAGGTTAGCTCAGAGCAGCAGTACAGCTTTGGAGGGAGCTGTCAGCCCTCTGGGCTACAGGGATGTGCTCTTTTTAATAAGTACATTGCACAAGACAGTACCTATGAGGTAAAGGGCATTAAAGGGCATTTTTTCACAAGAAAGTCTTTTTTAAAATAATGATTATTGAGTCCAAAGCTGCACAGTTAATTTGTGAAAAATATATTGTGTTCAAAATACCAAGCAGTGCTAGATGTTTTACATGTGAATAGAGCCTAAACATTCTACAGAGGGGGTGCTTGGTTCATCCCTTACTCAGAGATTTGAATTTAACCTCTGTTTTCACCAGTTATGGAGAAGGTGGTTAGTAATATGAAAATAATTTGATTCTGTAGTGTCTCTTCAGGTAAACAATATTTAATTTGATTAATCAGCATATTCATTTTTTGGTGGAGGAATTGGGAGAATTCCTTGTTTAAAAACAGGGAATACTAATAGGTATGCATTTGCTAGATATCACAATGCCACATATCTTCCTATCAATTGCTTCTCAGAATGTGGGATGCAGCAGATTTTGAGGGTATTATATGTAATTTATACTTTCATTTGGTTTTTTTAGTATGTGGTTATGGCAAACACTTCATATATCTCATGTTTTTTTCAAGTTTAGCTACTTTATTCAGTTACTGAAAGGTTTGTCTTTTTTCTTGGACACATATTTGGTAAAAACATCAAAGAGTGTCTCAAAAATTAAAATGGAGCATTGTGTTAGCAACACATTGAGCAAAACTCACATGTTTGCAGCCAGCAATTGAGTGAGCTAAATCAGACAATACTTTAAATATGAAATGACATGACAAAGAGTCCCTTGGATTTTCTTTTACATATTTTTCATTAATATAAAATCTTGGAGTCTGGTGTTCACAGGCACGATTCACTGACTTGCTCGCTGAATTTGGGCAGTCGTAATCAAAACATTGCTGATGAACTGGTCTAAAATGAAACTGCAAGACTGCCTAGTTTTTTATTTCCAAAGAAATGCATATCTGCCAGAAATGAAGGATGAGGTTTTGGTTGTCCTAAAGTTATTATGAGTGGGAGATTATACGGACATATATGGTAGTGATGAACAGAGATCAGAGAGACCGGAACATCAAGGGAAAGGAGAAATGGGAATTAAGAGATCAAAGACTGTAGAGGAACTGGAGGGAGAGTTGGCTTTGTCTTCACTGCCAAAAAAGGTGTGTTTTTTGTGTGAAAAAACTAACAGTAGCTGTAGTTATTTTACTGTGAAAGGCAACAAAAGCCTTGTAGCTTTTACTGTGATCTGCTGAAGAAGTTCAACTGCAGAAGTGACCTGTCCTTTGTCTCCATTTTACTTAAACAGTAAGGTAATTGTAATTTTTAATGAATGAACAGGGAAAAATTACTCTGTCTTTGCTTTATTTCATTGAATACTACTCAGAGAGGAAAAGCATAACAAAGAGCAGCCTAAATTGGACAAAAGTCTGATTTTCATAGCAAGCAATATTTGTCATCACAAGAAGGACAGATTACCAGAAAAGCACATGGAGAGTAATATTTGGAGAGGATAATACACTGAGGATGTGCACTATGAGATAGGAATTTATTTCCTTCCATGCCACTGACTTGCTTTGCAAATGTTGACTCACCTTTTCTCTCTGATGCATCTTTTTCTCTTGTTTCTTAAATAATCACAGAAAAGCACAGCTATTCATTAATTCTTCTCTTAATCTTTCGTTATTTGAGGAAAGAGTTCACTGAATCCTAAGGTCATATCTCTTTAATAATGGCTATTTATAATTAGGCAATGAAAACCATACCTAAATATTTTAAGCAGTTTGAGATGTTGATTACCCAGAACTCCCAATGGAAATATACACTTTATTTATGAGAAGCCTAGGGAGAGAAGGAAATATGTGTGATTTTAGAAGTTTTGAAAGTGTATGTTAAAAAATTGTCTGACCAAAATGACCCAGGTACAGTTGATTCTGATTCTGAACAGCAGTATTATTCCAGGACTACTCTTTATTATCTTGCACTTCTTGGGTTTCAGTCAAAGATGTGGAATTAAATGCTTAAATGGTGCAATCCAGTTTTAAAGACACTTTCTATAAATTATAGCTTTTCATATACTTTCTCACATTAAATTAATTGAGACTTTCAGGAAACTTATCTACAATTTCCTCCACCTCCTCAGCAGCAGACAAGACTTTGACAGAAAGCTTTGTGTAAAGAAGAACCTGTGAGAGCACAGTTATGCTGGGTCATAGCCTAAGTTTGCTTTATCATATAAGTTTCTGTGGAAGGAATTTGCACAATAAGATTATTTTTATGACAGTAAATCCACCAGAAATAGAATTTATCTTGCTTGAGTTACATTGGAAACAGTTGTTTCAGTTTGGGGAAGTAATTTAGCTCTGTTAAATTTTCATCTGCAAATGTGTACTGGAAGGCAACGTATCTACCACAAGAGAATATAGTGTATAATTCTCTGAAAATTATTAAGATAAAAATATCCTTATCCCTAACATTAAAAAGCAATAGTAATACAGCTAAGCTGTAATAACTTTGTCTTCTGTTCTTCGGGATAGACCTCCAAGTAGCATCCTCTTGAATTCACAGCAAAATAATAAGTTTTTTAATAGAGTAAATTTTCCTCTAGGATTATGTGCTTATGTCTACTGCCTACCTTATCGAGGGACTTGATTCTTTGTTTAGTATAAGTAGCATTGGGATCACAATAAAAGAGAAGGCTGGTCTCCTTTGCTGTCTGCAGACTAGATTGCCTTAAGAGACGTTGAGACCAGTAGAGAAAAAAGAAATTACACTGATCCAGTAGATATACTGCTGAGAGGTTTCTATTATATTCTTACCTCAGACATTGTACCACCATTAAATTCACACTTTCAGGCCCTGGGAATCAGGTCAGCATGACAGAGAAGTTTGGCTAAAATGAATCTGCTATATTAGTTTTTGTGAAAATGATTAAGCTCCGCAGGTTCAAGATCAGGACTATTTTTCAAGCAGTCATTGTTTCAAAGCTAGGCAAATAAACCCTGTTAGAAAGGAGAAAATCATAGGGAGTCAGACCAAAATGAAATTGAGTATCAGAGTAAACAAACTACCTGAATACATGATCTTGAGTAGGAAAACAACACAGAGTCATTCATTTGGCACAGTTAAAATCAGCTGGCAGGCAAAAAATTTTTTTTAAGTATTTTAAGTAGACTGCCCATCAAATAAGCATAATTATAATCAAAATTCTTACAACGTTCTCAAAATTCCTAAAGGCAATCAGCTCCACTCAAATTAGTAACTTGGATAAATCACCATTAATTAGCTAATATAAGCCAGCAGGTGGTTTTGAGCCCAGAGAGATTCCCTGGTTATTTAAATTATGTATACTATACTACACCAAAGATAGAATAAGTGAAAGGAGAACAACAGGCACAAATCTGATAAAAAAATAAAGAACAACAACAACAAAAACATTCTTTAGGGATGATGCCTAGCTAAGATCTTCTCCAACTCCTATACCTTATCCAAAGCAATACAAGATGTCTTTGACCCTCAACTCAGATAGTGTCATCTGGAAATGTTGTGCATGGTTCCTATTTCAGCTCTGGAATATATGCAGGTAACCAAATCTGAAGTGGAAACTTGCTTGGAATGGTTAGTTCTAAAGATTTTGTGATTACTAGAAAGACAGAGAGAACAGTGACTGTTTTACAGAAATGCATCACTGAAACCACAAGGATAGCCTTGTCACACACATTTATCCCATAAACAGTGGGAGACCTTTTTTTATCAGCTTTGTAGGCATTTTGTATGAATAAATGAAATTACATCATTTTAAAAGATTAATGTCCAAGTCTTCTGTGACCAATGCTGTTGTGGTTGGTTGTGAGCAATAACTGTCAGGAACCAAACCAAAAACTTTCACTTTAGTATGTGAAAACAAAATCATATTTTTTTAAAATACTAGTACCAATAACATCATGAAATTCAGCGATTCTTTGGGAAATCTGGCTCAAATCTTCTTACAAAACTATTGTCTTTCAATAACTCCTACTTGCCTGATGTGTTATTCTAAAAATCTCAGGGATTGCCATTAAATTCTGTCACAACTTACTGCCACACTTACGCTTGGTGGTCATGCAAAACCGAGGCCCAACTGTATTTTTGAGTCTCTGATTGAAGAAAATGACATTGTGTAGGAAGAAACAGCAAGAACAATCCAGATATTTGTATTTGTCCCTCTGGAAGTCTGGACATTGATGCAGTAACAATACTTTAAAGGATCAAAACCCCTGCCAGGTTTTACTGAATGATCTACAGGTCTGGTAGTAATATTTAATACCAAAACACACTCTGGGATCACCTGTGCCTTTCAAATCAGTCAGCTCAGTGTTCTGTTTACAAAGAACTGAGATTGTATATCACATTGTATTCCTGTCTCTGTGTTGCTGACCTTTTCTTCAGGCTGGGTGATGTATTTTGATGAACTTCTTTTCATACATTTATGCAGGTTTCTGGTCTATCCCACTTTTTTTTTTTCAATGTAAATGATAAATGTATTATAAACCTGTTATCCAATAGCTATTTAGCACGTTCATTCAAACACAAGTTTTAGTAAATTGAGTCTGTTCAATATGACAAAGAATAGCAGAGGAAGAAGGTTTTTCATTGCCTTACAACCCAAATCCTAAAGTTACAATTTTTCTAAGCAGATAAAGCATGAATCCTGTACCTACCTAAGTCCTTCCCACCTCAGCAATAAACACATAGGAATTGGGCTTATTCCCACATCAGTGGGGAGTCAAAGCAGTCCCTGAGTTACTTGAAAAAGCCTCAAGACATGTTAGCAAAGTAGGGAAAAATGGTAACAACCATAGCTAATTGTGTAGGTAAAATTAATTCCATGTGTACACAAAAGTAACATCACCACTTTTTTTAAAATGTGTCTTGCATTGTGTTTTAAACTACCTTTAAAATTCTATTTTTCTGGGCACAGTGTATAAGTATACAGCTGTTCAGGGGAAAAAACCACAGACTTGTTGTTCAACACATGCAACACTGCCCTTTGATATCTTTTTTTGGACTTTGTAATAATGCTGTAACTACCACTGTTCCCAAATATTTTATTTATAAAAACGTCCTCCCACAGGGCGGCTGCAGATGATCTGCAAGCTGAAGACCAGCCTGCAAACTCCTCTCGCTCTAGGAAATGGGGCTTCTGTTTGTAAATATCAATGCTTGCCTTGGGATTTTTAACAACTGGTATGTTCCAAATTTCAGCATATACAGCACAAGATCCAGCTCTTGGGTAAAGAGTGGAGGTGACAGTTTAGCATCCAGTTTTTCCATGGCAATGCTGATATTTTCTATTGTGGCTAAAACCATAGAAAAACTGTCTGAATGCTTTTATGTTAGCACCACAGGCAGATTTGGTGTTATTCTTGCAAGAGAAAATGGTCATTTGATATCTTGGAGGGATTAGAACTTGCAAACCATCATTTGTTAGTAGCTTTTGAATGAAAGTCAAATAGGTGTTGATGTTCAGAAAATGTTAAGTTTAATAGAATGAGTTTTAGTCACCAAAAAGATGGAATTGAGAGAGTGATTAAAACCCCTGGTAATGTTTAGCAGAGGTAATTTAAGTCTTGTTACGTACATGGAGCAATTGGAAGAGTTTCTCTGTAGGTTTTTTTATGCTAACCCTTTTCTAATCTCCATGATTAGGGATCATGGTTTTCTAATACTAACATGATATATGGAAAAAAGACTGTAGTAAGCTGGATCAAAGGCCTGACTGGCCTGGAGACTGTCCAGCAGTAGTTAATAGATTAGGGAAAAATATAAAACCAGGACATTTGGAAGTAAGACTTCTGCTTGGTATTCTTTCCGTATCTTCAGAAACCTGCAGGTTAGTAATTTCTTGAAGTTTGAATCCAGATCCCATTATATTTAATAGGCTTTCCTGTATTTGTCCATGAACTTCTCTGGTGCATTTCTGTTACATAACTGGCAGCCAAGGCACTGAATTTGGCTGCTAAAATGCAACTTCCTTGGATCTGCCCTTAGCCTGGTGTTTTGCAGCTTCAGTTGTTGCCCCTCAACTTTTGCTCTATAAGTAAGTTATCATTTCTCACTCTTCTTCATAGCACTCATGAAAATAGATACATCTCTTTATATCCTGCTATCAGTCATCTTTCTATCAAGCTGAAGCTTCCAATCTCACTATGCATAAAACACATTTTAGGTACATGCATCAATTTGCATTTATCAACACTGAATTTTATCTGATGCTTTATTGCCCAGTCATAAACTCTTTTTGAAGTTCTTTAAAGTTTTGATTTTGATCACCCTGTATAGTTTTTTTGTCAGCAGTAGGTTCTGTCACTTTGCTGTTCACTAGCATTTTGAGTTGTTGTTGGGTTTTTTAAAAATGTTTACAGTACAAATTCTGCCTTAGATCCCTGTTGAATTCATTACTGATGTTTCTTCATAATAAAATCAAGCCATCTATTCTTATCTTTATTTTCTACCTTTAGCTAGTCGTTAATCCAGGAAGGTATCTGAAGCATTCTGAGAATCTAATCAACCAGGTAATAGTCATCCAGATCTCTTGTATTCCTCAAAAGAAAATAATCTCAAGAGACCTCTACAAAAACAGTCTTGATTTCTTTTCCTCATTATGACATTTTAATTTACTTATCTATCATTATATCCTTTATTAGAGTTGTAGCTAATTTGCCTGGTATGAAAGTCAGATTTTTACTGGTCTCTCCTCCCATGGCACATTCTTGGTTTTAATTAATGTCTTGTTTGGCACTTCATGTCAGTCTTGTACTGAGGCTGATTTAAGCAATGCCTTTGTACATGTCCTTTAAACCTCTTGAGCAAATACTGCTTTCTTGCCTGATTGATTTCTTAGCTTGTTCTAGTCCTACTCTAACAGTGTTTCAGTTGTGGACTGTTCCTCTCTTATCTGGAAAATAAAAATGCTGATCTCTGCTGGAGGTCTTCTTTAGTGACCACCATCCCAAGAATGCATTTCACCTTTCTGCTGTTATCTTTTATTTCTTGAGTTCTTGTTCAACTTTTTTATGTGTATGCTTGTTTTTTCTGGGGGTGGGGGGGGAAAGAAGGAAATATATAATTCTGCTTTTCCCCCCTATTTCATTCTTAGAAACACAAATAGAAATAGGAGAACAATGCAATCTGTGGAGATATGATATTTGGTATCAGTGCTCTGTTATTTTTGTGTGGTCATCATAAAATAAAGCACTGGGTTAAGTTGTACTTTTATGCCCATAACCTGAAAACTTCAAGCTGTTGTATTTTAGAAAATTCTTTCTGATATTTTAGCACCATGAAAGTTCACATTAGAGTTCAGTTTGAAGCCAGGCAGCCATCAGCTGTCCATAGGTGCCGTGAAGGGGTCGAGTTGATGTTCGTGGGCTGTAGAAGAGAGCAGTGCCAGTGGCAAAGCAGGATACAGAGTGATTGCAAACCAGCTACATCCTCCTGGGCTGTCCAGGGGAATTTCTGACAGGCATGTCAAGCTACAGAGCCTCTGATTCTGCTTTTAATTCAGAGCTGTATATTGGAGTTGTATCTGTACCTTCCTTCTTGCGTGGTGCAAAGTTCAGGGGAAGCTTCCCCAGTAATCGGAGTCAGAGTACAACATTAGTGGTCACTAAACTTTTAGTCTCTTCCTAGTTTTCATTGTGTTATCTAATTAATTAAAAAGAAAAAAATAAAAATTGCTGTGTGGTTTGTGACCATTTCCACTCCTTTGTCCTTCATCCTTCTTTTCACATTTTTGCTTTCTTTAGGGTTTTCTTTCATCTTTTCCCTGCAATGCTTTCCTGATAGGGACTTCACTCCTTTTTCTCTCCTTACAGCACTGGTTAAATGATCAGAGATGAAGTTTGATTTGATAGCAAAATGCCATTATTTGAATGTAGAGATAACATCCTAATTGAAATGAGAGTAGAAAAAGAGGCTTATTTAAGGATATTGCTTTAACTTGTCTGCAGAATCAGGCAAATACCACTGCATTAGATACTGGAAGAACATTTAAACCTCTTTGGGGAAACAAATGGAGGGAATAGTTTACTGAAAGTATCCTGGAAGGCTTTGGGTACCTGAGAGAAAGGGAGAGACAGAAATAGTTTGGAATGCATAAATGTGGTGAAACAGTAGAAAGCACTAGCACTCAAAGAAAGAAAGAGTTGTATCTTCTGAAAGGTTTACCTGGTAGCCCAAAAAGTAGGGGCAGGGATGTGAAAGCAACAAAATAATTTAGTTTGTGATCCTTTGTGGCTCATTTTTGCCTGGTGTTCAGCTTGTACAGGAGTCCTGAAAGGTTCTAGGATTGCTGTCTTGTTTTTGAAATTCCAGAAGATGCAATGAGTTGTCTGTAGTGTCTTGTGTGAGCTTTTCAAAATTAACTTCAAAGCTGGCATATTACATTTTTGCCAAGTCGTATTTTCTCACAAGCATATGATGCATGCTTGAATTAAGATGTCATGATTTATTTAAATGTTTGCAAAAAAAAAACAAAAAAACCCACAAAAATGCATGTCTTTTTTTCAAAAGTTTAAATTTTAACCCTTTATTTCACAGTGTCTTAAGACTGCTGTTTTTTCTATTTACTTTCTGTATATAGTAAACACATATATTTTCTTTAAAAATACATAAAATTACATAGGCATAAATGTAAACTTTGATATTATACCCCCTTTGATTAATATTATATTTATAATGGTTAATAAAGTGACTTGGGAAGTTTTCCAAAGTCAGGATTTAGTCCAGACATGAACCTGGCTTATATTGGCTTATATATATGTTGTTTGTTTACACTTGCCTTTGGTGAATAGGTAAGTCCTTAGCAGACATTGTATATAAAATCATTAATTACCATTTTCTTACTAAATTTAGTTGTCCATTAACAGATCCAGAACTCTTCAAAATAAATCTCCCATTTCAAAATTTAAACTTCTCTACTAAAACTACTTTTAACATGCCAGTAGCTGTTACCTTTATTGGATTGTAAATAATTTTTGTGTGAGATTAAACTTCAGATGAAGTTATTAAAAAAATATTGTTTTGTTAAAGCATTACTTAAAAGTTTGTGGGGAGCTGAGTTTTAACTGTTTCTGTGACATGTTGTTCCTATAAAATCAGAAAGCAAATTTCATACTAAACTTGTCTTTTCACGTAATTGTTAATTGTGAAGATACTTTGCCATTACAAATGATAATTTGAATGTAAATATATAAAGGAAATGTGTATTTAAGATACAGGTGAACTTAGCAATCTCTGAATTAACAATGTCCTAGAAGACAGACTGATTCCTCTTTCTGAATTTCTTATGACACCTCTTGAAAGAAAAGTACAAATAATGGATGCAAGATTGAGATCTTTAGTATCAGAAAAAGAGTAGAAGACAATCTTCCTTTTTTTGAAGTGGTATTACTTCTCTGTACTCAGGAAGGAGAAAAACAATATAGAACTAAATACTCATCACAATGGTGTGATTAGTTTGCATATGGATAAGGTGCACAAATTTATACTTAGATTTGGATTGGTATTTGAAAACTAACCTGAAAGCTATTTTATTAGCATATTAAACAATTGTATTAACAAATAACAGTACTGGTAGAAAAACATACAGTTTAAGCTTCTCACATAGAACACACAAAAACTAACACTGATTTCTCTCCTCTTTCGAGTAAACAAACTTGCAGATAAGTTCAAAATATTTAATTTAATTACTTTTAAAATTGAAGTCAATGACTGGAAAGGGAATCTAGAGCAAGCATGCACCGCTGCTTACCCTAAAGGAAGAAATATTGAGCCAATGAAAGCAACCTATAGAGAATGGGAAATAACAGGCATGTGCTGGCATATTAGGAATGTCTCTTCATAGATGTGCAAGTTTTATTTCACATTGTCCTCACCCTTCTCAATAAGAATGACTGATAGCTTCACTTTGTGATTTCCCAGCTTTTAAGAGTCTATTTTTGTTTATTTTTTATGACCAACCTTGCACTTGTTAAATGTAATTTTTGCTTTATGTAACATAGAAAAAAGCACATCTGCAGTATGCTGTCCCATGAATTAACAAGAATGACTGGACATAAGACAAGAAATCCTTTAAAAACATATGTTCACATTAAATATCTGGGCTAGCTCAGTAAAGGAGGTCTTATGGGGTCATTTTTGATGCAGTGCAAGTAAACCATTTCTGCTCTTCTGAAATAGTTTCTTTCAGGTTTATATTGAGCTTGTATAATGGCACACTACATAAATAAGGGCTTAGTTTGTACATTAGTCTTTTACATCTTGGATTCTTACTAAATCCTTGTTTTTACTAACTTGATGCTTAAGAGATATTGATTTCTGTTACACATGTCTGTGGTGTTTATTTTGATATGTCTGGGATTAAAAACCAAATTAACACACATAATCCGTTTTCTTAGAATTAAAAAGGGTGCCTTGGTACCTTTGGTTACTTTCTTCTGAAGAAAAAGGAGAGGAAAAGAGATGTGATAAAAAGGGGATCGATTTATTCAATCACTGGGTATAAAAACATTAGCCCTGGGAAAGGCCCTTCCTCTAAGAGCTTTAGCTGCCCAGTCTCACTTGTGTGGCACAAAATAATTTGCATTTTTAGAGAAAATTCATGTCTTCTGTGAGCTCTAGTGAAACATGAATAAATTGCTTTCTTTTCCTCTTTTTCTGATTTTATAAAGCTGAATCCATTAGGGGCTGAGTCAAACTGTAATGAAAGAAAGGCAACAACTGAGATGATGGAAACCCTGGATTAGATTTCTTAGTAGTCCAAGCCCAGCTGTCATGGCCTACGTGTCAAGTTAGTGCTCTTTGGGGAGGCCTGGCAGTACATGTGAATATTTTTTTTAACTGCTGTGTTACAACAGGTCTCTAAAGCAGCTAGGAATTAAACAGAGATGCAGAGATTAAGAATTAAATAGAGCCACAGCAAACAGTCCACCAGGGAGACTTGCAGCGGGGCAAGCAAACCTTCCCAGGGCTGTTACCCACTGCTGTGCCTGGCAGGCTCACCTGTGACCTGGAGACTCTGAAACCTCCAAGCAGGGCTGTCTTACTCCAATTTCTACTAATTAATTTTGTCTATTATACCTTGTGAATTTTGCTATGAGCAGGACAGTGGTTTGATCAGAACCCTGCACGGATTTTAAGCCAGTTGCTGTTTTTATTAGGAAGACCTGGTGTCAAAGCACCAAACATTTATCTGAGTACAAACTGATGTTATCAAATTACTGGTACCCAGAGTCTTCTACCCAGAGCTTGGAATTTATCCAGCTTCCAAAGAGACTCTCACATCTTCCCACAAAGGGGTATGATGGCACAGTCAAGGGGTCCCCCAGTCTGTAATACATTCAAATACCCGAAATTATCTCAAGTTCACCATTCACTTTCTGAATTTGGGGAAATTGTGGTATTTTCAAACCTAAGATAATTTCATAACAGATTTCCTCAATTGTGGGAACAGTTTATAAAAAAAAATAAGATCAGCCAGAATCCCTATCTGACTTGTGCCCTGGGGAAAAATTCCTTCCTTATTTCTCAGCTGGTGGCTTTGCATGACTTCTCTCATCTTAGGAAAGCATTTCAAACCAGCAACAGCTGGTGTCTGCCTGCATTTCCACTGGTGCCTTTGAGAGGGACAGAACTGAGCAGCAACACCTTAATAACCCTGTTTCCTTTTCTCCCCTGGCATTGTGGTTGTGGAAAAGATCCAAAAGAAGCCAGGTCACCCATTGCTGCTCTCCTTCCCTTGAACCTAGAATGCTTCCCCTCAGCTAAGTGTCTGCCGCACTGGGAGTACCTGCTGGTGACTCTCATCATTGTGGTCAAGGAGTGGAGTGGCAGGGTGACATCTGCATGCTTCTAACCTCTGCTGTTCTTATAGCAAAACAATGTGACTGATATGGCATAATTCAAAGGGAATTTAAAATTTCTCAAGTCAAATGTTTTCTAAAAATATCTGTTTTGAAGCAATTTGGCAAAGCTGACATAACCATGCTAACTTCAGTGAAGCTTCATTGGCTGTATCACTTGAGAATTGGACCCAGACTAGCCAGAGCATTTATTTTTAAATTCTAGTTTCTGCTGGCTTTTTCTTAAAAGTCTCTGTAGTTCTATAACTTTCTAAAGTAGCTCACAAGTCTTGTGCTACTGCTAATAAAACAGAAAATCCATTTCCATTTTTCAGTGTAATCTTTTTTTCATGTGAATCTATTTCTCATCAAAAGAAGCGGGTGACTGGCGTGAAAGCTGGCGCTCTCTACTTATCTGTAAAGACGAGTAGTGGCCTTTCAAGTTGTCACACGTTGTCTGGAAGAACATGGCCATAAATTCAAAAACTAGGAGGGAGAAACTGAACACTCTATGTTGCTGTGGCCAGCAAAAGTATTGTTTCCAATGCCTAGTGAAAAGAATTAGGTCTGATCTCTGATTCTATGTTCTTGATCTGTTGGTAAAATCAGCCACAAAAGCTGAGACAAAGAAGATTCTCCCAAGTGCCCAAGGGAGAGGTATGTCCCATAGCACACCAGTGTCAGCATATGTCACTGTAAGGACCCTGCATAAACCAGGACCTTTATTTCCAGCAGCTATTTTCACTGGTTATTTTTAAAATATAAGTAGGTGCACTTCGCTTCAGTCTTTGAGGGGAGCAATATTCTGCCCAGACAAGCTCAGTCACAAGAAAATGGTACTTCTGTAAGGGATTCCATCCCTTCTTTTTAAAGAATATCATCTTCCAGACACTTCCCTACATCTCCTCATCCAGAGAGGATGCACGCATGCCTGAGGTACCTTAGAAGATGTAAAGCTAAAGTCAAGTAAGGAGAAAAAAATCTCCATGGCCTTCCTTTGGTTTTTTGTAGCAGATGAATTGCTGGGATTTCTCTGCTTTGCTGGATTCTGCTTCTGTACCCAGGTGATATCTTTGGCTAAGCTCTTGGAAGACAGTTTCCCAGGCAAAAAAACCTGAATTGTAAAGTCCTCAGGTTTACAAGTGACCAAGCAGAGTCATCACTGGAGATGCTGAAAGTCTCAGCCGTGAAAAAGTGCACTTACAAATGTAATTATAGAAGAGCAGGTAAATTTTTAGAGGCCAGAAAACTGCAGAGCATAACCAGAACATAAAGAATGAGAGATGCAGAACAAGAAACTCTCAATAAAAATTACACAGGATACTTATGCCAAAGTACAGAGATAAAGCAAAAGAACTAAAATCAGAGCAGTCTGATACTGCATTTGAACCTCAGTGTGATGGTAGCAAGAGGACGTGTTTAAGCAATCTGTGTTTCCCAGCTTTCCTCCCCTGGGACACCTTTAAGGAACCTGAATTTCATAGAAAGGGGTGCTAACCACTCTGTGACAGTCAGGTCCTTTGAAGACACATCAAGCTGCATATTCAGAAATAAATATTACACACTGCCAGTGAGCAGCTCCTCTGCTCGGTGTTTTACTCAATGGGTAGAAGATGGTGCTCACAAAAGGCAGGTATGAACTGACCTGTTATGCTGTCTTGCAGGTTTTAATTGTGCCTTTATACCAAGTACTTAACAGACAAAATGCACTATGTCTGAGTAAAGGAAAGGGGATGAGGTTTTATGTGAAGTCATACACAAAAGTTGTACAGTAAATGCAAAAAATAGATTTTCCAACAGAGTATTTAAATTTACAGTACAAGGACTGCAGTAAACTGGGGGAAGACAAAAAGAATTTTTCTGTGTAGTGGCTTTGTTATGAATTGGTGTCAGAATTGACACTGTGCCTGAAATCTGTGTTTTCACAGCTACTGTACTGTATTTATTTACTGAGCACCCAATATACCTGGATTTGCTTTTTTTTTTTTTACAGTGAAGTAGCCATGATAATTCTGCACACAAATTACTAACAAATATGCTGCTTCTGTTATGATCAATATTGTCAGAAACATCAGCCCACTTACTGCTTCTTTGTCCTTTGCAATGAGAGTAGATTTCACCATAACTCTAAAGATGTGTGCTAAAGCTTTGATGCATGTATCATTGAGATAGACACATTTCTGTAAAAGTCTGTAGGAATGCCTCTAAAAATACTGGCAGACGTTCTTTGAGAAAATAAAATGCCACTTCTGTGAGCAAGGTAAGGGTTTACATTCATATGGATTTGAGTAGATTTCAGGCTCAATCTTTAGTGATAGCTCATGTCAGCAGACACAGAGGTAATAGAAGTATTTTTATACTCTTTGTGTGTTCTCACCAGCTCCTCAGGGTAGCCAAGAGCGAGTTTGGCTTCTACCACAAGAGCAAGCAGACACCCTTTGTCAGAAGTTACTTTCTCAGCAGGTCCCCCAGGACTTGTCCTGTCTTTAGGAGACAGCAAGTAGATTCCAGTTGTGATCATTCTGCATCTCGATGGGGGCTGGAAGAAAAGAAACCCTTCTCTAGGCCATTTGGGAATTCTACTTTGCACTGTGGAAACTTTGATTAACCAGCTGGGCAGATGCTCACCTGCTTTGTGTTACTGGAAAACTTTGCCTTTGACTGAGAATATTTCAAGACACTGAAAGGCAAGTAAAAAGTAGAGCCAGAGACAAGATGCTGTACTGAAATTTTAAGCTAATAGTTTCGATTTCATGTAGAATTTGTTGACAGTAAAGGTAAAACTATAAATTAAAAACTGGCAGTGTTTTTGTTTAGGTTTCTTCATGTTTGAAGTGCTCTTCTCAATTATTGTTTTCCAAAGCTGATTTTTCTGTTGCCAATATTTGTGTAGATTTTTTGTGATCTCTAACTTCCAGATACACAAAAGACATGGTGTCATATTTTAGCCTTGAGAAAAATCCCTGGTTTTCTAACTACAGTCAGCAATTTGGCCTGATAGAGCTGTTATTTAAAATCAATATTCAATAAATGGTTTGTGCAAAAGATGTCACAGATCAATGTATAACAATGCACAGAACTGAAAAATGTAAGATCAAGAGAGATTTCCATTGTTGTACAAATGTCTGAAACATGCCCAAACTGTGTAAGAGAGGAAAATTAATTTGTGTGAGAGCTGTTGAATATGAATAAGTAAACAATGAAAGTTATTAGTCAGGGAAAAATTCATATTCCTGTTAGGTTTTCTGACCCAAACCAGAAAAACCTTGCACTTTCTTTATAGTGCCATAGTCTGAGTAGGCTCTTCAAAAGCTTGTAAAATAAATTCTGCTTCTCATTCATAAACTTGCCCATCTGTGAAGCCTTTATTCATAGAAACCTACCTGCTCAAGTGCTTGCTGTAGTTCATTAAAGGCTCCCGTTTGTACTCATAAAGACTCATTCATTGCCCTGAATAATATATATGGTGTACTGAAAGAGAACCAACTCTTGCTTTTACAATCTAAATTAAACAACTTTGTCTCATAAAAGAAGCACTCTCTCCCTTCCAACTCGGCCATAAGCCCTAAGGTCTTGTATGTGTGTGTTTATTATTTATTTATTTTTGCCAAATTGTCCTTCAAGGATCCGAAAGCTGAGACAACCAAGCTGCCTAAATTATTTTTCTCTGCCTGCTTAGAAAGACAGAGGCAAGCATGGGCACAACTCTACTGAAGCAAATACTTATCCATAAACTTGTTCTAAAATGCAATTGAATGATCTTCTGTCTTTTTCTCGGTCCCACCTTCTAACCTTGCTAATTTTGAGAGTCCATCTCTATTATGTGTGGCTTTTCCAAATGCCCATGATTAATAACTGCTGTGATTCATTAGCTGTGTTGTTGGCATTGTTTCCCCAATGGGAGCATTTGCTATCTAGGGATAGTCCATGATTGCTCTGCCTCCTGGAACAGTAAGATGCTTTCAATCTAATGCGCTGTCCATGTTTTAGCATAAAATAATATTAAGGCATCCACATAATGGAACCATCTGAAGATCCATTTTATTAAGCACTGAAAGAAAATGTGTGTGTGTTTGCATGTGCAAGGGAAGCATAATCAGCAAGGCTATTTCACCAGAAACGTCATTTCCATGAGGCTTTCACATAAAGACACGGCTATTTTGAGGTGTAGTTCTTTGGCTGTGAGCATGAAAACATAGCCAATATCTTACCTGGTGCAATTAACTTACTCAAATTACATACAGCCTATTTGAAGAAGGAAAAATAGGAAACAGAGGTAGGTTTATTGTACTTACTCCATTTTGGGGGTATTTATTTTAAATGCAATCTACCTTCAAGTACAGAGCTGTACTGCTCTTAAAAGATTACTGCTTCAAGTTACTCCACATACCTTAACATAGCATGGACCCTTTTTACATTATACGATCAACTTTTTGACAGTGCAGGGCCAGCGCAGCTAATGGAATAATAGCCTGCAGGGTCCAGCTAAATGATATACGAATATAATCAACCTTTGTGATGACTATTCAAAAGTAATCCCTTTAGCTTTCAACTGCAACATATATTTCAACAAGGCAAAGCCATATGAAGAAAATCTCTGCAGACTCCACTGATACAATATGGCCTTCATATCCCCACAGTGTGTTTGCTGCTCACAGTGAGTTTTAAATTTAAGGTAATGGCTACTGTATATTCATGTGAGCATAGAACAATACCTTTGATTTGTTGGAGAAATGTTACATTAGCTACCAAGGGCCCTATTCAGTAAACTTTGACACAACCCTTATATATGGTTTACTGCTTATTCTAAATGGAATATGCCTGATAGAAATGCTTTGCATGCCCAAATTGTACAAATTCATTAATCTTTATATTAATAAAACCTCCAAGTGCAACTGCCTCCATTCCAAGTGAACCAAGTAAGGATACATGGTTAAACAGGTAGGCCCAACATGCTTCGAAAAGGCATTGCATCAATTTTAATTTATCAAGATAGAAAAATATATAGGAAGATCATCCACAAGTATGGGATGAGCATGTTGTTGGCAGTCGTATTATTTTTTGCTCTCTCTTCCTACACTATTACATCATTCTTCAGATTATATAACTCAAAGCAGCTGCATGACCTTTAAAAATGCAAGTAAATTTTAAAATACAATAATGAGTTATGTCTCATCAGCAGTGTTACACCAACATGGTAATACATGGACATGGTCTTGCTTTCCCTCCCTTTTGTGACAAAAAATAATCACTGTTGGCTAGTGGTGGATCTGAATACGTGGAAGTAATTCTGTTAAAAGAAAATAGATGTTGTGAAAATGCTGTGTTGCCTTATATTGCTACTTTTTTATGTACATTACAGTCTGAGTTCAGTCTCATTAGCAGGAGTTGCACATAGGGCCTTGTTTGTGTACAGGCACCTGAATCCATGTGAGAACCTAACAGTGTGTTACCATATCTTGTTTGAGGTGATGTGTTGGAGGATTCTGCTTAACTGGGGGAGCTGTAGTGGAGGAGTAGGAGAGGCTATCCCTCTGGAGGCTTTCCCTCTGTTTGTTTGCCATGGCACCTCTTGAGCCCACAGAAAACTACTGCATCCTCAGCATCCTGCAGCAGGGAGTTCCAGTGATGAGGTGGCAGTGCACAAAGAAGCCCTTGCTTTGTATCCAAGCCCAGCACTTCCCACTTTTAGTAAACCTGACTTCATTCTTTTTATTTGGAAAACACAGTGAAAAATGGTTTCTTGGTCACCTCATGCATGCTATACTCGTTTTTACTTTTGTCATCTCCTCAAAAATATTTCTTTTTTTTTTTCTTTTTTTTCTTTTTTTTTTTTTTTTCCTCCAAACCAGTTTCAGCTGCCTGAAACAGTAGTCCTCTTATGACTTCAACACTTCATGGAGCTTTCAGTGGAATTCTTGTTTAGTAAAGTCCACCAGTCTTTGAATAATGCAAACCTTGGATTTGAATGCTTTCCCATCCCATGGGCATGCAGTCTCAGGTGTCATCTGTTTCATTTTCTTTATAATCTTTTGAGAGAATGGTGCCTAAAATTCCTGTCCTCTCTGGAGTTAGTTGTAGTTTCAGTCTTTGTGGGTGGGATCTTCTTTCTTTTGTATGGCTTTTCACTAATCATATAATGTGAAGGACTTGAATCCCTGCATTGTTTTCTCAAAAAAAATCGTGAAATAATGAGATTTTTGGAAGCATAGCATTCTGTAGATAGGCACATGGAAACAGAAGGAACAGAGATGCCAATTCTAGCTGCACTGAAAATCTGACCAGACAATTTAAATTATATTTTATCAACAGCAGTGATAATCTGTCAGGGACATCCTATTATGATTAATTATATTTACATTCTATTAATACATATTAATGTTATCTCCACATTTTGCACAATGAGATGGAAGAAGAATGCTTGATGATGTTATCTCTGGTGGTATATATGTATTATCATTATGAATATGAGATGCTTTTATTGTTTCCAAATAGCATAGGCCAAACAAATGCCAAGAAAACATTTATGGCTCAGTGTTCCATCAGTTATCCTTGATATGCTTAATATGTGCTGGGAGGGCAGAACTGTTAATCAGCCAATAATAGCTTGGTGTCCAAGTGTGAAGGCAAAAGGCTAAAAGGTGCACAAGAAAAGCAATTTCTGCTGTAACTCCCCATCTGTTATGTGCACATCCCCACTGTCTCTTGCATGTGTCAGTGTCTGTAGCTGTCAGGGACACTTTTCTGTGTTTGCCTGGAAATACAGATGTTGCTGTACCCAGCCACATTTTGGGCGTGAGTCACCCACTTTGCACCACTTTTCCACCGAGGTGCATCCACTGGAAAGAGCAGTAACACTGCACTGGTGTGAAGCTGGGGTGGGGCAGCACGGTTCTGACCCCTGTGAGCATTTCTGGACTGCCTGGGGTTCTGGGCTGCTTCCCACTGGCTCAGTTCCTAAACCAAACCAAGCCATGCAGGTTTTATTAGATTCTTTTCATGTAAGACTTGGTCTACTAGGAAAGGAATTCCCATTCATTTATTTTAGGCCTGATTTCAGAACGTGTCACCTGGAATAACTACATTGTTAAATACAGAGTAAACCACTAACATACACAGTGCCCTCTTACAAAATGGGACTGCATATGGAAATGCTAATTCTCAGATATTCTTCAAAAAATTACTTATCCTGTTCTTACTTGCATACAAGTATGGATAAAGTCCTAGTTAGCAACTATACTTAATAAAAGCCTTTGAAATGACAAAACAGAAATTTTATTGAGTCTTAAGTGGTCCAGTAGCTTTAATCTGTTCCAGACATTGCACCAGCAGAGACACCGCTTTGAACATTATTCTTCACTGTCACCAGAACTGGATGATTTATTTTGGCCATGAGTTAAATTATAATGCTATACAAACACCATTGGTATTGCTGTGACTGAAAACTAAAGTCCAGTTTTAGGCATCATGGTGCAAAGAGGTAATGACAAATTGAGGAGGATTCAGTTAAGAAAACGTGAGGTCCTTCCAAATATTGAAGAGATTGTGTTTGCTTAGCCTCCAAAAGAGAAGATTAGAGAAAGGAAAATAGTCTCTCAAGCTATTAGGAGTTATTCTGAAAGAGGACAGTGTTCCATTGCTCTTTGTGTCTGCAAAAGGTAGAACAAGAGAAAAATCAGTTTAATTTGCAATAAATATTTATCTTAAGTATTAGGGAAGAAACCAAGCAATACGGCTGTGAAGCACTGAAACAGAGAGATTAAGGGTGTTGTGAAACAGCCTTCATCAGAAGCCTTGGAGAATAGTTGTCAGGGATGGACTAGATATACATGTGTGCTTTCTTCATTTGAGGAGGTGAAGCAGATCAGTAGTTCCCAAAATAAGGAGCAATGCCCCAGGGATGGTGTGAGTGGAACAAGGCAAAGGGAGGTGTTGCTGGAGAGCCCCTGGGAAAGGAGCAGAAAGTGCAGCCAGGAGGTGGGAGTTTGGTGTGGAAACGGAGTGAGGAAGGAATGAGACAGCATCACTGGAGGAAATGAACTCTGTGGCTGTCAAGAACTGCAGAGTCCCAGCCACAGGGTTCCCTGGATCACATCACATGAAGAAAACCCCCATGGAGAGGTGGCAGCCTTCTCTTGCTTCAATTCCTCCCCTGCATGGTCTTCCCCCTGCCTGCCATCTTTCAGTGCTGTCTTGGCCATCCTCTTCTCCCAAATGCATCTCCCATGTTGGCTTCCCAGCTGTTCCCACCCAGACCTGTCCTGTTGGAGAGCTGCTGCACAGGAGTGCAAGAAATGAGAGCAGAAACCCCTGTCAGTTCTGTACCTCTAGGATTATGTCTTATGTGACTCACCTGTGTGTTTTTTAAGTTTCCTTCTCTTGTGACTTTTTACCGTAGGTCGTGTTTTTCAATTAAACCATTTATGCCTTTTAATCATTAAATGTGTTGTAAGTCTAAAACACTCATGCACTTCTGTTTTTTTTTTTAATAACAGAGCATGGTAAAGAAACAAGTGCCTCAAAGCCTCTGTGAGCCTCTGTCCAAGACACCAGTTCTAGATCTTCCTGGTACAGTATTTGCTCTTACCCCACAGACTTTATACCAATCTGCTGATTTTTACGAAATGTCATTGCTATCAATACTTAATCTGATTTTGACAGGCAATTACACATCATCTCTGTCTTACTATGTCTAAATAATTATATTTTTCCTGCTCATAAATGAATGAATTCACACTTCCCTCAGTTTTTTTACACATATTCCCAGTTTCAGAATTTAATTGCCTTTGATCGTGTAATTACTTTTAATTTACAGAAATAAGCCTTTGAGACGGAAACAAATCTGATTAATCAGATGCCAACCCCAAATATAAAACATGTAGATATCAATGTATATACATAAACTTCTGACATTTTAATATTTTTCTATTTGCTGTTTTTTATTCTAGAGGATGCCTGCTTACTGACAGAGAAACTCATGTATAATGAGTACAGGAAGATCCTTGAAGAGTGGTGCAACAAAGTAGGAATTTTAGCAAGTTTTGTCATTAAAATGTTATTATCAAAAAAACCCCACCTGTTATTGAAATAATTTTTTTAAAAAGACTAAGAGTAGTAGAATAGAAAGTTGCCCCCATTGTTTAATGTCTTCCAAAGTGTCCTCCTGTTAAGATATTAAGCATGAATGGCAATCCAAGATGCTCAATGCCTTGTAAGATCAGGCTCCAAATGTGTCTGGAGAGTTTTCTTTAAATCCCAGATTATGGTCCCTTTCAGAAAAACTTACTCATAGAGCTACCAGTGATTTTAGCATGTGTGTAATGATTGGGGTTCAGCTGTAGCTGAAATAGAATTGATTCACCCCAGATGGCACACTATGGTGCAATTTTGATCCAATATATATCACAGGTTGGACTGAAAACACAACCAGGTTTGTTTAAAATCCATCTGGATGCAATCCAGTGCCTTGTGCTCTGGGATAACCCTGCCTGGAGGTGGGACCAGATGTGGTCCCTCCCAGCCTGACTCATTCCATGACTCTGCGCTTCACACCATCAGGTAAACTAAAATTCTGCTTAGGTTCTTTCTGGTAAATAATCTGAAGCACTGATTTTGGTCTCTATGTAAAAATTGTGCCCCATTTTGAGCTGATGAAACTCCTGACAATGGGTTCCCCACATGACCCACTGACATCTTGGTCTTCAGAGTTCTCAGAGCCTGCTGCCATCACTGTTGGCATTAGGAAAAGTTAGAGGACAGAAGATGGAAGTTACCACTGTGCAAAATACACATAAAAGCAGAATCTGGAACCTTTGAATTTTATTTAGGAAAACTGGTGATTCATACTTTCACTTATTAGAAAACCCCTTTTTTGAAACTAAACAAACAAAGCTTTATCACTCCCAGTAACCGACCATTCCTTTCTTTAAATGGAGGTTTCCAGACTCAGAGTTTGTAGCGAGGTCCATTAGACCTATAATCAGGTTTTATGATGGTGTTTGAGCAAGCATTAGCTTTTGCCATAGTAATAACTCAATTCACAGTTTTCTTCAGGATTGCAATCCGAGTATTTGGTTGACATGTGACAATAGGGTTTCTCCTTGTTAAAGAATAGTAAAAATGTATCATTAACCAGCTCTTATTAGACTATTTTTGATCCAAAATGCTGTATGCATGCAATTTAAATACAAATAGCTCAATAATTTTGTTCTTTTGTTTATGGGTCCTTATTGTCTGAATGCCATGCTTATTATAACAATGTTAATTTAGAAGGTGTTTGCAAGGCTGAAAAGTTGTATATTCCCACGTGCAATTATGCACACACATAGGCAACAAATCTCTTTGCTGAGTGTTAAAATGAGGTAAACATTTTATGGAAACCAGAAGGAGAAACAGGACTATGAATTAAATAGAAACATCTGTATTGTTTACCCCTGAAGTTTCCCCCTTATATTTTAATAGTATTAATATGAAATAAGAAAAACATTCTAAAACCAGCACAATTTTTCAAATATCTTAAAATCCTGTTAACCTACAAGCTTTTCTAATCTTAGTAAGTAAAGCATGACTGCTAATTTTAGTTATTTGGAATTTCTTTTGTCAAAATATTGTCGAAAGAAATTACTTAATTGAATTTGGCTTTGTAGTAAAAAAAAAAAAGAAAAGGTGCATAAAATTACATAAACCATGCCAATATTCTAGAAAAGACAATTATCAATTTATCAAGGGCAAGTTTTTAAATTCTTAATGGCTTTTAATCCAATGTATGCAGGAACTGAACATTCTGTATATGTGTCTCAAAAGTTACTGTGTAGTTATGTTAAATAGCATTCATTATTTTCACTATTTTTTTGCCAATCTGCACTTGCTACTACATGATAATTCTGATATGCTTGTGGGAATTGGTCATGAATTACAGTAATCCCCTAGAGCATTAACTCTCCCATACTTTTTAATATTTTTTTCATCATGGAGCTTTTAATAAAAATAAGGGGAATTTTATCATCCTATAGCAATGTAAGTGTGAGTTCTATTCTTGAAAGTCAGGAAGCTTTGGGAGCAAATTGTGCTTATTGTGCTCAATATACCTGTCTCCCATCCCAGTAACAATTTGTCTGATGAGTTAATCAGTCTGGCAGAATGCAGGTGTTGTTCAGCCCCTTGCAGAGTTTTTCAGCAGGAAAACGAAGGCTCTTCCTCCTTCAAATTAATGGGGCAGGAGGTTAGGCAGGATGTTGTTCTGTACATCATTGTTTGGACAGGATCCTGGAATAAAGCTCTCAACTGCTGGAAGCAGTCAGAGCTCCACGGGTCACGGCAGCCCCGGTGAACACCTCCCACACCCCAGCTGAAAGCACAGTGCTCACTGTACTTGGCTGAAGCATTGACCCAGTGCTGCTGCAGAAGAAAAATCACCACTCTCTGAATTAGCAGTGCTCTCCCAACATCACTTCCCTTTGCTGATCTCTTGTCAGACACAGTGCTGCTCATAAGATCTGGGGAGATCAGAGTTCACACTGGTGTAATGGAACTTCTGTCCTTTGTCTCTTTACATGAGAGGTGTTTTAATTCCTTTAAGGAGCTCCTCTTATGGAACACAGTTATTCTCCACCCTGACTCCTCTTTATCCTTGCAGTCCTTCCTCCCAGTTTTACCAGAAACCACCTGATCCCCTTACCCTTAATTTGCAGTCATAAGGAGGACTCAAGAGAGAGTTTAGATTGCAGTCTACAACTTTCTCTGTGCTCTCAGAAATCACAGGCAGAGTTGACTTTAACAAAGTTAGGAAAGCAGGCAGATCAATTTAGCTTATTATGCCAGTCCATTTCAAACCAGACACTTTTCCAACATATTATAGCAGATGAATATCTGAATCCTTCTGAAGTGTAATGTCTCTAAAATGTACCTTTTGTGGGTGCCTAGGATATGTTAGGCTGGCAATTAAGGTTGCTTTTTGAGTAGGGCTTTAGTAGGTTTTGCTGTGGATGTGTCCAATGGTATTGACTAACAATTTTCAGTAGAGAGGAAGATTGTATCTCACAAAGGATTCTGTTTATAATTATAAAAAGCATGTTTTCTGACCATTAATAGGATGTATCTTGTTAATTATGATGATGTATAAGGTATTTCACCTGTGATGCCATTTAGAATATAATGTTTGAATCACAGAAAGGTAATTGCCATTCTGGAAGGAATCCATTCATCTCTAAATAGGCCATCCGAATATAGACTAAGAAATACTCTATATATAATTACCTGGAAATAGATGGAATACATAAGATTGATGATAGGTATTACTAAAGCTACATGTTAGTTTCCTGCTAGGAAAAAGTAGATTGTAACTGGAAGAAGTGATAATATACATATAAAAATGCAAGAAATAGGTTAAAGTCTTGAGTAGTTCTGTGAGGTTCAGCTATGACTCTCATGAAGTGAGAACTCAGCCCTCAGAAGTGGTGTGCATCAAGGACTTTATCCTGAGATTCAGGCAGATATTTCTGAACAAGCTCCTACAAAGAAGAGAATGAGGACTTTTTTCTTTTTTTTTTTTTATTTTTTTAACAAACCTGTGTCTTGTTTGACAAGAAAACTTCATAATACCTCAGTATTTGCCACACATAATACCTCAATATTTGCCACACAAATGCTTATGAGTAGATAGAATGTGTGTTAATGGGTTAATTTCCATTTGTGAGTCCTCTTTTGACAGAGGCCTGGAGTCTCCAGGAGCTGAGGAGGATCCCGGGGGGGACAAGTCTCAAGTAGTCCCAGCAGTTGCTCATTCTCCAGCTCAGTTCTGCAACTTGGTCTCCTGCAGCATGGGACAGAAAACCAGTGCACAGCAGATTTTCAGTAGCTCATGCACAAGCCAGAGACTGGGAACTTGAGCATCCTAAGAGGAGTGTCTGGGAGTGGAAGTAGCTCCTGACTCCTACTCAGCTCCAAAGCCAGCTAGGATTGAGATCTCCTACACCAGACAGACAGATAAGAGGTAGCCCTTGTCTCTCAGAGGCAGCTTTTGTGACTGGCACATCCAGCACGTCATTGGGGACATAATTACCCATACACAGAGATAAATCAGCTTTGAAAGGCTGCTGCCCCCTGCCCTGAGCTGTGCTATCCCTGCAACACTGCTCCTGGTCTTCCTGGATGTCAGAAAACGTCCACATCTTGCCACAAATTCACAGTTTACAATTGTAGTGATTTAAATCTGGACTTAACCACAGCAATGCCTTTACAAACATTTTCAGAAGCCCTTCATGAAGCCTGATGGTCACTGTTTATTCTTTGCTGGTTGTTTCACAAGAGTTGTCACTTGGCTAAGGAAATTAGACACTCTCTTTCCACACAAGTATCAGGAAAAGGGTTCCTTGGCATGGCTGGCTGCTTGCAGTACAGATTAAACCAAAACTTATTTGGGATAAGGGAAGTTCAGGATTACCTGCTTTCAATCTCCTGGTTGCTTCTCTCTCACAGCAACCTCTTTAACATTCTGAATTGCAATGAGCTTTCATGTCTGTTGAGCCTTGATACTATTAGCTCTGTGATATCAGAATGTTTTGATGAATTAGAGCTTTGCTTTTACTTCACCTCTACCTCTGTTCTCAGAGGGCAACATCACCAACACATTCGGGTTCTGCGCTGCTTTTGGCAGAAACCTGAACACCTGCTTGAGACTGCACTTCCACACACACACCAAACCACCTTGGAGCAGGTGATGTTTACTCAGTGTTCCTGGGTGGGGTCACTCATATAAGTCATGTTCTAGGGTTTTTATCTCCTTCCTGACTACAAAATTCAGGATAGTGGAACCTGCCTAGAAAATAACTTTTTGAAACACTCTGTGCCACAAAACTTCATCATTCATACAAAGTAAATAAAAATACAAGCTGTAAAGGTGAGGAAAGTAAAAGATTAAAAAAACTAAACTAATATATTTGCAAGAAGTATGACTTGCCTTAGTGACCATCTCTGTTTCTCCCAGATCCCACGTCCCACTATAGGGAGCTGGGGTATTTCCATCAGTGAGACAATGCACTTTCCCTTGAAAGCTGCTGGGTTTAATCTCACCATCAGATGCTGTGATTCATTTCTGCAGTCCCTGTTGTATGTTTCTTAATATCAGACAAGAGTGAAATATCATCAGGACTGTGAGACTGGAGTTAACTATTTTTGCAAAGGAAAAAGGTGCTGAAAATATATAGTGGTCTTCATCAGCTGAAAGAGTCTGTGGAACCAAACCCAGACTCATGAGCCTGTCGTGGTGTTGACTGCATGAGCCAGGAAGAGGCTTTTGCACCTCTGAAATAGAGTGAGTTTGGTTCAGTCTCATCTCAGGCATAGGTCAGAACTCTGTTCAAGGAAAACAAGAGGAAGGTCTTCTATTTTTTTCCTCCAATTTCTGAGCCTTTGAAGACCGTTCCAGGTGTGTGCTAAAGCTCCTTCCTGTGACACCTCTCTTGTAACAGAAGGACAGGTCAGCTCTTGACTTCTGAAGCAAAGGCTTCAATGTTTTCACAGGTACTGCAAGCTGAAGTAAAAATCTGCATGTGGCAGCCCCAAATAAATCTTTTTTCAGGTAAGTGGATATTCATAGCAGATCTAAGTCAGAATCTCACTCCCCAGCTAAAAGGCTTTGAGAAGACACACAAATACCTAAATCTAATATTTTTGAGCCTGCTATATCCTTTCCCTGTTTGTACTTTCTTCCCTACTTTTCCTTAGACTCATTTTTTCCGTCATTCCAAGTCTCCCCTCTGTCTCCACAATTCCAATGCTTCACAGCCTTCCTTCATTTTATCCTTGCTACTGAATGAAGATGTGATACAAATGAGAAGTAAAAATGAGGAACTCTTTAAAATTAAACTTTGCTGCAAACATCATACCTATAAAAATTCCATTACAGCCTCGAGATAAACAAAGGTACTTAATCCTGGAATGTCACTGATTTCTGGACCACCAGCTTGCTCCTAAATGCCTTCCAAATTCTGCTATTCCACAACTTGATTGGACCTCCCACAGCTTCCCCTTCAGGCCTGGCTGTGGACAGTGCAGGTCTGTGTATTGGAACAACCCCAACTGGCAGTGCTTTTACCCAGGATCATCCACAACTGCTTCCCCATTATTTCCCTCTGTCTGGAAGCACCCTGATGTCTCCTTAATAGGGGTTAGCATTATTTATAGCGATTTACAGGTGTGCTGCTAAAAGATGGAACTGTAAATCACCTCAGATGTTGTTCCTTGATGAAGTGCCTCTACATTATTTAACAAATTGTCCCAACACAACTGAACGACCCATGATGGAAAAACTTGCCACAAAAATGTAGTATTGAAACAGACACGTAAATACTGTGTATTTAGTTGAGATTTGTAATTGCAATTTTTATTCCTCCAGCAGTTTTGTACTCCAGGAGGATTTTCAGCTTCAGAAAAGCAGAGTACTTCTAACCAGGGGTTGTCAGCAGGGCAATACAATGACTTATATATGTGACACTGTCGTGCAGCTGGCTTTGCAGAGGTGTTTGGCACAAAAAATATCAGGTTGCACGTGTGCATCTTACTTACAGCTCACTGCCTAGGGTGTAAGGTAGCAAGCAATGCTGTTTTACAGTGTATCAGAGTGATTCTGCCTCGGTAGAGAGAAGATTAAGGTATGATGAAATGCCAGCCAAAAGTGCCTACAGGTACCTCAAAATAAAGAACTACACGTGTTCCGAGATGTTGGTTTATCGTATTTGCCCGTAATCTGAGCACAGTGCTTTCCCAGATCAAGGCAAGGCTTGCAATTTTGAAGTGAGAGGAAAGGTGAAGCAACATCTTCTTCCTGGAAAGCCTGGACTGAAAACGAACCACATTCAGTGTTATATTTCTCCCATAATTGCAGATGGTTTTCCTCCTTCAGATATAAGGTACCATTATGTGAGAAAAGCTTCTGATTTTACTCTATTCAATCAGGGACAGCTCCAAGATTGTCATGCCTAAAGCATGCACTGGTAGAGATCTCACTGAGATCTGACACAGAACCCAAGGAAGCAGCCCAGCCACCTGCTGATTTCCTCTGGGCAAGAAGACTTGGCTCACAAACACTCATAGGGGCAAAAAGGGAAGTGATCTGAAGTCAGCACTGCTCAGGGATTCAATTTGGAGGTGTATGAGTGAGAGTCTTTTCTAAAGTTCAGAAACTAACAGCCCCAGCAATTCCTCTGTTGCTTTTCAAGGAGTAACTTTTTTTTTTTTTTACTTTAACCTTTTTGGTCTTTCCCAGTTAAACTGTTAATGTGACAGGGCTCTCTGAATGTGAAGCCCAAAACCTTCTAAAACTGTTGCTGAGGATGTTTAAAATGTTCCTACAGAAATTAGCTGCCCTGCTTCCATCTGGGTAACAGGGCTGTTTGTGTTCACAGGTGTCTATGGACAGGAGGACCCACGTAATAAATGCCAGCCTCAGCCATCAGAGCTGCATTTGGGCTGCTGCTGCACTGAGAGGATAAGGATTGTTGGAACAGAAGCTGTCTGGGAGGCAGGAAAGGGTGAAGGAGGTGCCCGAGGTGCTGAAATGTCCATATGAGCATCATCTCTTCCTCAGGTGGCTCAGTCATGGATGGGACCTGGCTTCTTGGTTCCCCCTTCCCTTCCTGGGGGAACCAAATTCCACATGGCTGTATGTGCCTCTGTACCTCCCCAGCCTCAAACCAGTTAAAAAAGTGTTTTAAGTCCATGTCAGGCCAGTGAAACAGACAGGGAAGGGGTTTAGTTGTGGATATATCCCCACAGGTTTTGTGCAGAGGTGACAGACCCCATGTGTGTCCCACACAAGAGAAAAGGCAGAAAATCACATGTACTGAAAGCTCCAGGCAAGAGAATTTATTAATGCTCCATCCTCTGATGTCAGCCAGAGTTTGTGACCCTTATTTGACACCACAGAACCCAACATAAAGGCCCAAATTCAGGGAAGTCAGCTTTCACCTCCCCTCTGCAGTACAACTGAGGCTGAGCTTTTAAAAAACTGCTGTGCTTCTGAGAGAAATGGGTATTTAATGGAATATCTCATACTACCAGTGTCCTGGGAGTGAGATATTCAAGGGAGGCACTGGTTCAGTTTTTTGGAGCTATTGTCAGATGGGGCAGGGTTGGTCCCAGGTCTAAGAGCCCTCTTAGGACTTGGGGAGTTTCTTTCCATTTCCTCATCCATCCCGAACTTCTCTGTTTCCCTCTGCTGTAAGGTTGGATAGCAGCACATCCCTACTTTCTGGGAATGCTGTGAGGATCAGTATGCTGCTACTAAGGAAGGCTAAAAGCACTGAGTTGCTGTAATGACCCTGAAAGAATTGTAAAACTCTAGAAAAATGCATCCTTATGAAAGTAAAAACCAATCCATTGGAATGCAGCATTAAATACGCTGTCACTGACCCCCAGCCTGTTTTTTCCTTTTCCTGCATGAGCTCTTCCACACATTGCCACTGCTCCTGGCATTGGAGCCTGTGACCTGTATAAAACAGGACTCTAGCAGCACATGCTGGAGTTTGGACCACGTGTTTTCCTTCAGAGAGCACCTCTGCCTCAGCACTAGAAACCTTGTCAGTGCTGTGTTTTGCAGAAATAAATAAATAAAGGAGCGAACGAAAATGTCATATACATAAATATGCCACAATAAGTTTAGTCTCTGGATCAAAGTGCTGAAAACGACACAGCTTTGAAACAGAAAGGTAGGAATCAAAATTACACATCCCCGCGCATCAGCCTGGGTGCCAGCTGTTTAACTGAGCCATGCGTGCTGTGGCTGATTAAATGAAAACATTTTAACAGCTGTCTAAAAGAAGGAAAAACCTCTCCCCACCTTCCCAGGGCTGCCTTGTGCTCCATCCCCATGGGCTGCCCTAGACAGGAGCCCCTTGGCTCCATCCCATGCCTGACCTATCCCTGTTCATCAGTACATGTGTGGGGCCACTGGGATGCAGGGATGCTCTGGGATCACCCAAATGACAGGTAGCAGGGTCCTTGGAGAGGAACCTCCCCAAGTCCTGGTGCCATTGCCCAGCAAACCTGCGTGGGGGCAAGAGCCCATCAGCTGTCTGGCTCTAATCCAGACTATTACACGAGTTGGAAGTGCTGCTGCCTGGGTCAGGGAGACAAAGCGGCTCAGCTGGATTGGGGAAGAGGCTCTGGTCTTCACACCCAGGCCAAACACAGCCCGACCTCCCCAGCAGGGAAGAGGCTCTACAGAAGAGAGAAAGCTTTAGACAATGATGGGTGGTCTCTGGTGGCTGCATCCCTGCCAGTCTGCAGAGCCAGCTGGGAGCCGTTCTCCAGCCTGGGGCCAAGCAGCGCTCTGTGACAGCTGATTCCCTTCCTCTATTCCCCTGCCTCCCCAAAACAGCATGGGCACCACTGAGCAGCCTGCTTGGAGCAGACACTGTCCCCAGCCCATGGCCAGGCATTGCTTGGGAGGGTGTTCACTGGCTCCAGCCAGCACGGGGGAGGCAGAACTGTCTGTGGCCAGCCTGATACCCTGCCCTGCTTCATTCCTTGGTTCAGGCACAGCCAGGAGATGCTGACCTGTGGTGCTATCCCAGGCTCCAGCAGGGCTGGTCTGGGTGGCCTCCAAGGAGTCCATGCCCTTGGCTTCACTGGGAGGGTGGTGGGACACTTTTTGTAGCAGAAATTTGGGAGGGTTAATATCAAGCACCAAATGTGTCAATTCACAGTCATTTTTAACGACACTGCATTTTAAGACTCTATTCTTAAACAATCTGTATTTCTAAAAGGAAGAGCAATTCAGGAAAGAAATTTTACAACTCAGGATGTAAAAACTATTTCAAAAGGCAACACCTTTTGCCTTGTTTTACGTAACATCTGCTGTGTCTGGATGTTTGTGTTTACCTGTGGGGTGGAGGCTTTTATTATGCCCAGGTTTGCCCAAGCCCTGCGCATCACACCCTTCTTTGGCCCAGTGGGCAGTGTCACACGTGTCACTGCCAGGAGCCACCCCATGAGGGTGTCCAGGGTGAGAACAGGGCATGGCTCATTTGCTGCTGCACATCCACAAGTTCTGCCCACAAAATACGGCAAGAAACAACTTCTTTTTACTTTTGTTAAAGCTGCAGCCACTGCTGCTATAAAATGTTGGTCGCATCATAACATGAGACTCTTCCATGGGTTTCCCTCCCCATCTGGCATGGGCAAGTCTTTGTTTGACATCCTGGTTTGGAACAGCTTTGTTCAATACAGACAAAGCTATCTCCCTGCAATTGTCCTCCCTAAAAAATGTGCGTTCTCAAAGTTTATCCTGCCTACTTCCATGGTTTTCCCTCCAAAACAATGCGGTGCCACAGGCAAGAGAAAAGCTACGAGGGAGTGAAAAGATGAGTAAGAAAGGCAACGAGCCTTCTCAAACCCAGCAGGCCACCCACATGTGCCCACACACACCCTGAGAGGTGTCTGTCCCCAAATGCCACACACAGATGCACAAAGTGAAGAGAGGCCAGCCAGCTCAGGGCAATGTGTCACTGTGCTGCGGCTCCTGTGTGCTCCTGGTGACAATTGCCAAGGGCTCATCTGCAGGGACAGCTCATCACGTCACCCTCGGGCCGCCTGGTGGCTCTTTGTGCTTCATGCGTTTGCCCACCCACGGTGGTGTTTCACTCACTGCCTTAAGGGCATTTTTCTCTTCCTCTGCCCAGAGAGCTTTGGGGACCAAAGTATAGAAGTGGTGGCTCTACGACAGGTCATCTCTAGGACTAGGACACCTCATGCTAGAGCATGCAAAGTGCAGAAGATGTGTCCAGGGGATCAGGAGCAGCCATCTGTCATGTGAGGGGCAAGGCTGGATGTGTCCCACTCTGCTCTGACGGGGAGCACCCCTGGGCTCACTGCCCCAGAGCTGAGCAGGGCTGGATCACACATGGCTGCTTACACATCACACTTCTAGGAAAAATACCCGGGGTGTCCGTGTGTCCATGGGACGGTGGGGTGAAGGAGACACCCCTTTGACAGAAGCCTGTGTGAAAGCCCACTTGAAGCCCCAGCGGGCGGGTTGCCGGCCTGCAGCGGGGTTTGAAAGGCTGCTGAAACCTGCAGCAGTCCCTCACCGCAGCTCCTCTGCCCTGGCCCTTGCCCTGCACGCCCTGGGCGTTCCGGGGGCCAAGGGCACTGTCCCATGGGGAGTGAGTCCCTCCTGAAGTGCCGGTGCCCTCCGGGGCAGCGGGCACCCTCACAGAGCCTCGGGGCGGGCACGGCGAGGTTCCTTTCCTCATCCCCGGGGGGCAGCGGCCCCGTCGCACGCCTGTCACCGCCGCCTCCTCC
Organism: Catharus ustulatus; assembly: GCF_009819885.2. Classification (NCBI taxonomy): domain Eukaryota; kingdom Metazoa; phylum Chordata; class Aves; order Passeriformes; family Turdidae; genus Catharus; species Catharus ustulatus. Next base: position 13,762,881 of record NC_046225.1, read on the forward strand.
CCGTTATTTACATCCGTCTTTAGCAGTCTAATTACCCGCTTTATTGCTTTTGCCCGGGGGAAGCCCGGGGACGGCGGCGCAGGGGAGGACGCTCCCCGCCAGCCCCAGCACCGCCCGGGGGAGGGGGGCACACAGAGCTCAGCCGGGGCTGCCCCCACGAACACCTGGTTTGGGCAGGATTTGGGGCGGGGAGGGGCCGAGCCGGGCCCCGGAGCCCCCCGGAGGGCGCTGCCCCACAGCCCGCCCTCAGGGGCGGCTTCAGCGCGCTGCACAAACGCGATCTCCTCAGGCGGAGAGGGGAAAAAAAAAAAAAAGGCGACAGGATAGATGGATTTTCAGATAAGCAGCGGAGGTAATTTATTGGCCTTTATGCTCTTCCGATGGAGTGGGGGGGAGGCGGCGGAGTCACGTCTGCACATCATTAACCGGGTTTACTCGGCCTCGGCCCAGAGAGGCTCCCCAGGAGCGAGCCCCGGGCCGGGCCCGGCGCCGCCGTGAGGGGCCACCGTGAGGGGCCGCCGTGCCGGGGGTGCTGCTCGCCCGGCCCGGGGGCAGCCCCGGCCTCTCCCCGCTCATCCAGGTTGTCCGCGGCGCACTCGCTCCTCCAAACTCATCTAAATTACATCAATAACAGAGCGCACTCTTTAATGAGCTCTCAACTTTAAAGACTTGAAGGATATTAACAAGCCGCTTGACAAATGGTGCTTAGAAGCACATTAAAGACGCTGCTAATGGAGCGCATAATGACGGCTAATTTTCGATCAGATATAAATTAGAGCCCCAACAGTTATTTGCCTTAAGGACTTTATGTAAATGATCCTGTTCTGTATAAACGGGGAGGCGAGCCCAGCCCAGCCCCGCCGCGCCGCCGAGCGATGCCGCGGCCCCGACGGGCGCGCAGCCCCGGCCCCAGCGCCGCAAAAACTCCGCCACCCGCGCACAGCGGCCCCGCTCCGCACGCCCCCGGCTTTCCCGGGCCGAGGGGAGGAGGAGGAGGAGGGGACCGAAGGCTCCTTCCCCGGGGCTGATGGCGGGGGCAGAGGGCGGCTGTGCCGCTGTGGGGGCAGTGCCCAGAGCTCGCAGGAGTCCAGACCAACCCGGCCGGGCAGCGCTCGCCCCGCGGAGGGCCCGGCAGGGGCGGGGGCTCATCTGCGGAGCCGCGTCCCGCACACACGCTGCTCCCGGGGTGTCCCAGCTGCCGCCCGGCCCGCTGAGAGCGCCTCTTTTTTCCCTCCGCTTTTTTCGTTCGGGGGTCGTGGCCAGTTTGGGAGCAGGGGTTTGTTTGAGTTGTTCGTTTAGGTTGGTTTCTTTCTATTTCTTGCTTCTAATTTTTTTTTTTTTTTTTTTTTTTTTTTTTTTTTTGCCACCAAGTGCCAGCTGAGGGCCCGGCCCTGGGCCAGGGAAGGCGTGACCGACCCCGAGCAGCGGCCGCGGCTCTGCCCGCCCACCCCCGGCCCTGCCCGGCCTCCGGGATGCTCCCGCACGGAGGAGCCGTGTCAGCAGGTCAGCAACTCCCCTGCCCTGGGAAAGGGGTCCCGGCTGTCTGGGGGAACCCGCGGATTTTCCTGGGAGATGTTTTTGGCTGGTGATTCTTTTTCTATCCCCCACCCCCGCCGCGCTGACTTGCGGGGTGTCCTCTCTTCCCTCCAAGCCCCTCCTTTACCTTGCGGGGCGCGCTGAGCCGCAGCCGCGGGGCAGGTTCCCCTCCTGTGCCGCCGGGCCCCCTCCTCCGGGAGGGCTCGGGGTCTCACCTGCCAAAATAACAACAACCATAAAGGAGGGAGGGGAACGTTGTCCCCCCCATCCTCCCCGTCCCGGTCACCGCGCCGGGATCACAAACCAACTGGGCTGTCCCGGGAGTGGGCACTGCTGGCGTTTCCCTCGAGAGAGGATTTGGGGAGGGAGAACGACGAGGCGTCCCCATCCTCAGCGGGGCAGCGCCCGGCGGGAAGGGGTGCGGGAAGGGGCGCGGGAGTTGCGCGGGCGCGGAGGGCCCCGCCGGAGGCCGTACTCACCCGGGCGGCCCCGGGGCTGCGCCTCCTGCTCCGCGCTCGCCGCCCCGATCCATCGATTTGTTCCTGGAAAAACGCGGCGCATTCTTATAGCAGCTACGAGTAATTAATATTGCATTAACCCTATTTTAAAAAAAAAAAAAAAAAAAAAAAAGAGAGAGAGAGAAAGAAGGGGGAAACCCGTACCCCGGTAAAGCCATTTATTATTAACGCGAGGGTAATTGGAGACTCGAGACGCGGATGTGTGCGTGTCGTGGGGCAAGGCAGGCAAACACAGGCGTGACAGTGTGGCGGGAAGGAAGGGGAGCCGAGGGTGGCTAATATTTAATTTCAGGTCTGTGGTTTTCTAATTCGAGATTAAAAGCAGTCACGTCTTTGAAGCCAGACACTTGGTGTAAATGTACAGTTAAAATATTCTATTCCACAGTCCCCAGACAGAGCTCTGCTACTCCCAGGCTTCATTAAATTTTAATTATCATCCCAGACTGGAGCAAGGAAAGAGGGGGAAGACTGTCCACCTAATTGCAATTGATAAAGGCAAAGAAGCCGAGATATTTTTCCTCGCCGTGCACGCACAGCAGTTGTTTTTGTTGTTGTTGTTGTTTTAATGCGGGCAAAGCCCGGCGAGAGCAGCGTGAGCATCTCCGCCTATAGATCTGCTGTTTACAAAAGATGCACGTGAAGGAAAGCCGGGAAGTGATGCTGTAAATGGGTGTTGGGGGAGAGGGGGGGCTCCTGGAGGATCTGGCGAAAGATCAACGGAAGAGACGAGGACCCTCATTAGAGCTCGTCAGCTTATTGTCTCCCAAAACAAAGCACGCTGGTGCCTCAGCCCTGCTCGGCCCGGGCAGCGGGAGGGCTGCCCTGGCGCCCGGCCCGGTTCTCCCGGATCCCGGGCACCTCTGCAGCCCCACACACCCCTCAGCCCCCCGGCTCTTCCGTGCCTTTTCGTTTGTTAATCATCTCCAAGCGCGGGTCCGGCAGGTACTGGGAGAAGTCGGCTAATTGCCCCAGGTTTTTAATTTGGCAAACTAGAGAGCGATCTATCTCCAGGCAGTGAAAGGTAAAAAATAAAACCCATCGCGTTTGCTTTCTAAGCAGCTTCCTATTATCACATCGCCACTTAATTTTATTTCCATTCTCTCCAAGTTAAATAGAAAGCCCAGCTCACAGGGGAGCTGCCATGTGCCTACAGACTGGGGATGTCAAGCAGAGAGACTCACAGTGCAAAGTTAATTTCAATTCCCGAGGAGGATTTCACATTCTCGCTCGCTCTGACCCACAGTAATTAGCTGAGATAACTAATGATTACTTACTTATTCCTTGTAATTATCTGGATTTAATAATTCGCTGTGTAATTTATTAATTCGCCCGTAATAGCCTTTAAGTGAATGGCTCATTTAAGAGGGCGCAGCGGCGGTTCAGGGGCTGTTCGCCGCTCGCTGCCTTCGCCTGCTCGCGGTCTGGGGGGCTCTGCTGCTTTCGGGGGCCGCACGGGCCCTGTCCCCGCCGGCCTGCCTCAGCCTGACCCCGACGGCCGCTTCCCTGCCCCCTCCTGCCCTCCCTCACCTCTTGGAACGAGCCCCCAGCCCTCGGGGGAGGGGCAGAGAAGCACTTCCCTCCTGGGGGGGTCCCGGCGGGGCAGCGCCACCCTCTCCCAAAGAGCTGCGAGCCCCGGCCGCGGATGGAGGAGCGGGCATCGCGCCCTGCGCGCCCGCGGGGCTGAGCCGTGACACTGCGGGGACCACGACAGCGACAAGGGCTGGTGGCGAGCGCGGGGGTGCGGACACCGGCGAGGCCACAGCACCTGTGCCCGCCGGACCTCGGAACACCCGGCCCTGCTCCGCGCCCGCGGAGCCGCCGGCACCCTCGGCGTGCCCGGGTGGCTTTGAAGCTGCAGCTGGAGCTGGTGGCTGGGCGGAAATATGAATATTTAATCGCGGTTCGTGTATGATCTCCCTCCCCCCCTCGCCCGGCGCCGTCGGGTTTTTTTTTCCACCCCGCTTTTGTGAGCGCGGCGCGGGGAAATGACTTTTCCCTTTTCAAATGTGGGGGTTGTTTCCGCGCCTCAGCCTGCGGGGCACCCTCGGCCCCCCTCGCCGGGCGGGGACAGAGCGGCTCGGAGAGCGGGGACACCCCAGAGCCCCGCGTCCCTGTCCCTGTGCGCAGACACGGCCGGGCCGGGAGCTGGGCCGGGAGCTGTCCCTGGTGCTGTCCCTGGAGCTGTCCCTGGTGCTGCCCCGGCTCTCCCCGGGCCGCTCCCCCTTCCCGGAGAGGGCGCGGAGCTCGGGCAGAGGTTGGCGGTGGAAAAAACAAGAAGCAGCAAACGCGCTTTGCCAATAAAACGTAAAAATCCTGTTTTCTTTTTTTTTAATGAAAGACGATTTAACAACATTTAAAAATAACTTAGTACATTACTAGAATAAATAAACCTCCTATTAACAAAGCGAAACCAACAAAATTAATTTTAAAAAAACCCAAACAAAAACCAACGAAATCGGGTCATGTACAGAACTTAAGACTTCAAACAGTCTCGGATAAAACAGCGATACAGCGAAATCTGTAAGAATATATCTATATGTGCGTCAACGCCAATGAAATATTTACAATACATACAGGTACCCAACCGAGTACCCTCACTTTATTGTTGTTCCAAAAAGAAATGTACCAAACCGGTTGTGAATTTACAAGCAGTGCAGCCTCGCTCGCTCGCTCCCCTTCCCTACAAATTTTAATTTGGCTTTTCTACAAACAGACTTCCAAAAAGGGACTTTCCCCCGTGGAAAAGTATTGCAATTAAAGGTAATAAATAACTGACCAAATAAATAAATAAATAAATAACCAACCGGATAGATAAATAAATAACCGAGCCGGTCTGAATACCGTCGCGATACACCTTTGAAATCGAGAAAGACGGATATTGTGCTGGCAAGAAACCCGAAGCGACAATCCCACCCCACCCCCCCCAGCGCTGTCACCTACGCGGCCACGTCCTTTCTCACTTCGGGAGCAGCGTGTGGTGGGGACAATATGGGAATCCCCATTAAATATGTAACGCGGTAAACAAATACCTCGGACAGTGAATCAGGCTACACAAATAATGTAGGACATCTACTATAGGGTGCCGACGCCGTACGAATAAGAATACTCGCCAGAGAAATACCTTAGGTTCAGGTGACAATTTACAAATGGCCAAAAGGGACATTCAGAAGAAGAAAAGCTCACGTTCATAAATCCTACCAACACAAAATATTTGATTCTCACTAACAATTTTTTTTTTTACTTTTATCAAGACTTAGATTAAAGAGGTGTAATTAATTAGAATGAGCACAAAATGAAGTTGCTAGAGAGATAAATTAATAATTTACAAGGGGTTGTTTGGCAGTAATCTAATAATAGCTTTTGAAGACCAGTGAACACAGCAGGATCAGCTCTTTCCCTAAGCGTTATAACTTCAGAGAAGGAAAAGGATAATAACCACAGTAAAAATATATATATATTTATATATTTATAATACGCAGTGTAAATGCAGAAAAACCTGCCATCTGTTTATTTTTAATCATTATTATTATTATTATTATTTAAATCAAAATACTTTTGAGACGTCTCTCGCGGTGCGAAGCCTCAACTCTAGATTCAAGTTTGGGTCCCGAGAAAGCCATGACATCGTGGCCACCCCGCTGCCACCCGGGCGAGGTCTGTTAGGAATAAAAACCAGCGGTACTTGCCGGGGCGGGTCCGGGCGCGGCTCCGCGGGGAAGTTCCCCCCGAAAGTTGGGCGCGGGGCGGGCGGCGGGGTGGGCTGGGGTTGTTTGGGGTTGTTTTCCTCCTTTCCTTGTTGTTGCTCTCGTTGTTCGTCGAATTCTCTGTCGGTGACGGTGACGCTGATGCTGTCGGTGCTGCTCCGCGGCCGGCTCAGATGCCCGCCGAGTACTTCATGCGCTTCTGCTTCTGGCGCTGGTTGCAGAACCAGACGCGGACCACGTTCTTCTTGAGGTCCAGCTTCTCGGCGATGGCGGCGATCTTCTCGGAGGAGGGCCGGGGCTGCAGGGCGAAATAGGCCTCCAGCGAGCGCTTCTCGGGGGCGGCGATGGAGGTCCGCTTGCGCTTCTTCTCCGCGCCGCTGAAGAGCTCGGGCTTGGCCAGTTTCTCGCGGTGGGACTTCTCGGCCTCCTCCAGCCACGCCTGCAGGATGGGTTTGAGGGCGATCATGTTGTTGTGGGAGAGGGTGAGGGACTCGAAGCGGCAGATGGTGCTCTGGCTGAGGGAGCCCACCCCCGGGATCTTCAGGTTGGCCAGCGCCGAGCCCACGTCGGCCTGGGTCACCCCCAGCTTGATGCGGCGCTGCTTGAAGCGCTCGGCAAAGGCCTCCAAGTCGCGGGGGTCGGCGTCCACGTCGCTCATGCAGCCCATGTGGGCCGGCAGCCCGTGGGCGTGGGCCATGCCCAGCGCCGCCGGGTGCATGGGGTTCATGCCGGCCATGTGCGGAGCGTGGCCCGGCGTGGAGACCACGGCGCCGTCGGGGGCCGCCATAGCCCCCAGCGCCAGCCCCGGCGTCAGGTGCTCCAAGAGTTCCCCCTCCAGCGCCTGGTGGGGCTGGTGGTGGTGATGGTGGTGGTGGTGATGGTGGTGGTGGGTGCCCGACAGGGCGGACGGGTGGGAGATGGGCACGGAGGAGGAGGAGGCGGCCGAGGTGCAGGGGATGGTGTTCATGGTGTGGTACGTGGCGTCCGGCTTGAAGGGGCTGTGGTGCGGCGGGTGGTGGTGGTGGCTCTTGCTCGGGGAGACGATGTCCACCGCTGCCAGGGCTTCGGCGCGGGCCAGCAGGCTCTCGTCCAGACCGCCGAATATATTGCTCTGCAATTGCAAATAGAAGGCACACATAACGCTCAGCGGGGAATTCGCCTCCCCGCGCACTCCGCCGTGCCACTAAAACCTTCCCAGCATGTTAAAAGAGAAATCCTGGAGAAGGGAGGGGGGGTGGGGTGGTGGGGGGGGAGGAGAGGAGAGGAGAAGAGGGAGCGAGCGGGGCGAGGGAGCGGGCGCGGCGCGCAGCCGCTCGCACAGAGGAGCCGCGGCGGGCGGGCAGGCGGGCGGACGGACGGACGGACACACGCACCAGCCGCACGCAGCATCCCAGGTCATAAAAATTAATACGAGCGGCAAGAGCCGCCGCATGCATAAGTTGGGCGAGCGCCCGGCGGCGCCGGGTGATTTGCTGCACGGCCATGAAAAAATCATCAGGCGGATCCGGGGGGCCGCCGAGGGGCTCCCCTTAAAGCGGGGCGGCGGGCGGCGGGCACCTACCGGAGGGGCGGGCAGGCAGGCCCGCCGCATCGCCTCCGCGCCGCCGCCGCTGCCGCCGGGGCCGGAGCCCGAGCTGGAGCCGGAGCCGCTGCTGCCGCCGGAGCCGGAGCCGCGTCCGGCGGAGCCGCCGGTGCCGGTGCTGCTGGGGGAGCTGGCGGCGGGGGCGGCGGCGCCGGCGGAGGGACAGGGCGAGGCGGTGTGCAGGGCCGAGTACTTGGTTTCGTGGAGGCCGCCGCCGCTGCCGCCGCCGTGGGGGAGGCCGAAAGGCTGCTTGCTGCTCAGAGACATCATCATGGTGCTCGCCGCCGCCGCGGCCCGACCCGCCGGCAGCCGGCCGCCGGAGGAGGGCAGGGGCGCGGGGCCGGGGGCCCGAACCCCCCGGAAAAGCCGCAGGAGCCCCGCGCCCCCACCCTCCGAAAAATTTTAAAAAACAGAAAAAAACAAAAAAAACCCAAAAATTCCCACTCGCCCCCCAGCCGGCTGCCCGAGCCCCGCCGGGGACGAGAGGGAGAGGGCTCCGGCGATGCGGGGATGCGCGGGATGCCTCCCGCCCGCCTGCCCGCCCGCCCTGCGCCCGGGCGCTCGCCGCTGTCCGCCGCCGCCTCCGCTCCGGCGCCGGCCCTCGCCTCTCGCGAAGTGCCCTCCCCGCCGCCGCGCCGGTGGGTTTTACTCTCTCCCCTCCCTCCCCTCCCCTCTCGCCTGTCACTACAGCCCAACTCCTCGGGAAGGGCCCTCCGCGCCTGCCTCCTCGGCCCCGGCCCCCTCCTCCGCCGCTCCCTGCCCGCCCCCCGCCGCTCCCACGCCCACGCGTGCTCCCACACTCACCGCCGCGCCGCGCCCCGTCGCCTCCCGGAAAGGGGAGGGAAAAAGCCAAAAAGGCAAAAAAAAAAAAAAAAAGGATGGGGAAGCGACCACCCCACCGCCTGAAATCCACCCTCCATGAAAAGAAAAAAATCCTTTTACAAAAGGGGTGAAAAAGTCCCGTCCGGGCTCGCCACGCACCTACGGCCAGAGTGTCCCGCAGCTGCGGTGGCACCGCTCCGGGGGGAGGCAGGGCCGGGGTGCGCCGGGCGCTGCTCGGGAACAGCGCGGGGAAAGGCCGGGAGCGGCGGCCAGAGGCTGCCCCACCATCGGCGGGGAGCCGGAGGGATCCTCCTGGAAAAGCGCACCGCTATCCCGCCAATTTCCCACGCCTGTCTAACAGGAAAAGAAGAAAAAGAAAAGCGGGGGGAAAAAATGAAAAAAGAGAGAAAATAAATCTGGGAAAGTCAGTTTTCCTGGAGGTGGTCGGGTTTATTTCCATGAATTTCAGTTTACAGAAGAAAGGTTAAAATAAGTGCTTAGGTGTTTAATTTCTCACCTAAACAGCAGACTTGGTAATTTTAAGGGAAATAAAAAAAATTACATTGTATCAGCTCTCACTGTCGCCAGCTCGGAGAAATGAAATAAATCAAAGTTAAAAGCTTGAGTATCATTTAATTATGGTGTGAATAGCGCTTGGAAAGAAGTAGAACAACATCTCTAAACAAATTATGGCCGGGCCAGGAAGGAATTATTAGATTGAAATTTCATTTAGGCTCGGGAGACACGGCGCTTCAATATGTAATCTGTTATGCCTCATCTGATTTGTATGCTTAATTCAGCTTGACGAATTTATTAGTTTTCATAATAGTAAAAAAATTGAGCAGCACTATGGGCTAATGCATTGTGTGTACTATAAATTGTATGTCACCGTTGAAAGGCTGAAGTCTATAGAAATCTTTTATTAATGACAACATAGGAAAGAGGATTTTCTTGCAAGCCTTTAAGGAGTTCATGCCAAACCTCCGCGCTTCGTGTCTCGGTAGGCTATTAACATATCGTCATACTAATTAGGCTACTTCATGAGTGATATAATTTCAAACTTTAAATTATGTTCTAATTAACAAGGGTTGTCCAATTTGCTTAATCTTCAAAAGGCTTTTGGCTTGTCTAATTAGTCTAAAGCATCGAGCATCTCCAACGCCCAAGAAAGAGCCATCAATAATATTTTGCGCGTTTTGAGGCGATCGCGGGCCGAGCCCACGCGGAGTGCGGTCCGCCCGTGGCAGGCAGGGCTGGCAGGGCTGGCAGGGCGGGCAGGGCTGACAGGGCTGGCAGGGGTGGCAGGGGTGGCAGGGAGGCCGCTGTCCCCCGCCTCCCTCCGCCGGGGTCCCCGCAGCGCTCCCGGCCGCTCCCGCGCCCCCGCCTCCCCCTCCCCGGCCGCAGCCCTGCGCGCCTCGGCGCGGGCGTGCCGGGAGGTGTGCGGGAGAACCAGGGAAAGCTCCCGCTTCCCGGGGAAGGGCAAAATTAAAAAAAAAAAAAAGGAGGGGGAGGGGGCGAAAAGAAGAAGGAGCGAATACCTCGTTGGCACGGGGAGGTCCGAGGGCAGCCAGCCTGTCGGGTGCGCGGAGCCGGGGAAGGGGCTCTGCCCGCCCGGCTCTCCGGCTCAACTTTGGCGGAGAGAAATGCGAGGAGGAAACCCCCCCTCCCGCTATACATTTAACCCCTCCCGCACTGAGTTTAATTACTCGCAATAGTTGTTCTAATGTATGCTGTCACACGGGAGAATTGAGAACGCATATCGTTAATATGAATTAATCTTGATTTTAATAGCAACTGACAACCGATCTCCAAAACGCGGAGCGCTCCTCGCCGCTCCGATCGGCCGCCACCGGGACGAGGAGCGGCGCGGCCGCTGGGCTGGGCCAACTTTGCTCGGTGCCGGGCCCGGGGTGACCCGGGGGTCCCCGCGGTGCTCTCCGCGCTGCAGGGACTCGCCGCGCTGCCGCTGTGCCCGCTGCCGGCAGCGCCTTGCCCGCGGCTCCACAGCCCTGCACCTTCCCATTCCCCCCCTTCTCTTGGTGTGTGTTTGTTTGTGTTTGGGTGTTGCGGGTTTTTTTCGTGGAGCCCCCGCGCTGCCCATCCGCACCCCCGCCCGGAGTCGGGAGGGGAACCGGGGGGAGCCGCAGCAGCCGCGGAGCCTCCGCCGCCCCCCGGCACCTCGGCGGCCCCGCGGGCCCCGCAGCCGGCTCTGCTCACCGCTGGGCTGCCGAAATAAAAGGAGAGCCCCCCCTCCGACTTACCCACGCCCACACCCTGACCCACGCAGACATCTGGGGAGAAATCACTGTCGCCTCTCATGTATCCATGTTCTGATTTACGATTAAAATTTAAAGACGCGCATTCATATTTTACCGAACCTAATGCGCCCTATGAATTTTTAATACATTAAGATGCGGGCTACACTTTGAGCAAACTCCACCTTTGTTTTGAGGGCAGGGCAGCGCCGGCCGCGGCCCCGCCACCCGGTGCCCCACGCCGCTCCCGGTCCCCGCCGCCTCCGGGATGCTCCGGGGCTCCGGGCACTGGGGCCCCCCGGCCTCGCCGCCCCGGGGGCTCCGCGGGCGCGCCCAGATGCACGGCCCGGGACATCCCGGGATTGGGACACGCCGCACGCCGGAGATGCCTCGGAATCCCCGGACCCCTCGGTGCCTCCAGCCCTGCATCGCTCCCCCGCTCCCAAATCTCCTCCCCCGCTCCAAATCTGCGGCCGCGCCGCCGCCGCGAGCCGAGTCAAGTCACGAAGTCAAACTTCAAGCCCGGAACGATCAATGAAGAGTTTTGCCGTCCGTGGCGCCTCGTGCTTCCTGGCACTAAAATAAATGCAAGAAATCGAAACTTAATTACTTGAAAGAAATCCAGAAATCCCTCTGCATAATTTATCCAGGCACTTTTTCGTGGCTTTTGTGTTGAATGCACGCGTTTGACTCCGCACGCTCCTCTTCCCAGCGCTGCCCCCTCGGCAGGAGCGGGGCCCGGCCGGCCGAGACCCCCGGACCCCGCCCGAGGGGCGAGGAGGGAAGAGAAATCCGCATTTGTTCCCCTCTCTTTTCCCCCGTCCGAGAGCATCTCCTGGGGCAGGGTGGCAAGCAGGAACCTGTCCTCTCTGCCTGCAGGGTCTGAGCCCCGAGCCAGGCACTCCGCGGGTATTTTCTGATCAGGAGTGCCTGGCATAACAAGCTGGGTCTCCTGAGCGTGATGGAAAGTGCCAATAAAGTAACTCAGTTATTCTGACAAATTTCCCCCCCGTCTTGGGTGATTCCCCCGTGGATCCCGTGCTCCTCATGGATGGAGTATGACACCTGGAAGCTGGGGGTGGGAGTCTGACTGGCAGTGTGCAGCCACGGTCTCCTCGTTTGCCATCCAGCCCGGCTGATGAGAGCCCTGCCTGGTGAGCCTTTCACTGAATTCATTAGGACTGGAAGTCTGCCGGCTCGGGAGCAAACTTTATCACAGACACCTCATCGAGAACTTGAAGTAATGTTATGAAAGAATGAAAAATACATTTGGGAGCTGCCTGGAAACTGAAGTACATTTTGATTTAACTTACATTAACAGAAACCTAATGTAGAAGTGAAGGGATCTAACAAAACCATTAATAATTTAAAAATAATTACAGATAGTCTATCCTTACTATTCATAACCACTCAACATTTTAGACAAAGAAAGCTGAATATTCTTCGTGGGAGAATGATGTGAGCAGACTGCTAAGCAGGAGCCATCCAGCTCACACTGTCTCTCCTCTGCTCACACACCCTGCACATTCCCCACAGCACCCAGGACACCACTCCGAAACTGCTTTTCCAAGAGGGAGGATGGCCGTGGAGGCAGGGATTGTCTTTGTACAGGGTTTTTGGCATTCATTTTGGCACGGATTTCAACCCCTCCTCTTTGTTGGAGCTGCTGTTTGAGGTGGGCCCAGTGTGGCAGGGGAGACCAAGAACACTCCCACGCCTCCTCAGGCTCTTCCAAGGCTCGGCCAGCCCTGGAGACCTCAGGAAAGGCCTTTTTTGTCCATAGCCTTGGCTAACGCCAGTGGCAATGGTGACTCTGCTGCCTCCTGCTCTGGGTCATCTAGCTGGTGTCAGCACAGCAATCACCTACTTGGCTTGGCGCTGTACAAAAGTTATTTTTATTACATTAATTTTAATTCAAGTTTCATTGTATGCGTTATAGCTCAAGGGTCATGAGTGTCCTGCAAGGCAGTGATTTTGCCTGTATTTCTGATTGTTTGATTTTTTTTTTTTTTTTTTTTTGAGATATTCCTGCTGTCCAAACACTGTAAAATCAGAGCAGTTGGATATGCAGTGAACTTCACTGCTCTTCCTTAGAGGTCGAGATGAAATTGTAAAGAGGGAAATTCAGACATAAAGTGACTTTTAAAGGACAAGAAACACTGGATAATACAAAGCAGATAAATTCAGATCTAAGTCTCACAGAACACAGGAACCCACCTTATGAACAGTCTCACAGGTGGAAGCCCACCCTAACCACATCCCCACCTCCTACTTGTATTGAAAACATTAAGACCTTATGGATCATTTAAAAAATAATCCTATAAGTCACACCGTGAATGTCCTTGGGACTCTACTCTTGCTGATTTAGACAAAACCCTGGTATCTTAGATTAGCCTTCATTAATTATTTTCATTAATTCCCCTCGTTATAGATGTATTATCACAAATCATATTCCAAACACATTCCCTAATTAAGCATGAAATTCCTCTCTCCCTCCCTCCCTCCATATGCCATTTAACTGGAGCAATGAGGACATGTGTGTTCAGGCTGGTGCCTGGAGGCTGGTGCCAGGCACTCGGTGCAACGAAGGATGGTGCCTGCATTTCACATGTCTTTCAGGGCTTGCTCTAACTTAGGGAAAATGTTGTGGTTTTCAATTTGATCACCAGCATGGGCATGTCCTCAGCTCAGAGGTCTTAGCCCTTGTAAATTTTCAGTGTCTTCCATCTACTTCTTCAGTGTTGTCAAGAAAAATATGATTTGCTTTTCTCCCTCTTCTGCCATGCAAGGTGTTGGCTGATCTCTTTGCATGTCCCCAGGATTCACCTGGCAACCTTCTCCTCCCAGCCAGGAAGAAAAAAACTGTGACAGTTGATATCCATTGGAAAAGGTGATGAAAACCTCATATTCTTGAGCAGGCACAGTTGTGTCACTGGGTCAGTGTTTACCTCTGAGCCATTAAATAATGTGTTAAAATACTTATTTAGGGAGACAGGGTCATGTGGACTGTGGTATTTGGTGTGTGCCACACCACAGACTGTGCTTTCACAGTCTCCATAGTTTTGGTGAAGGCTGGCATGGGCTCATCTTCCTCCATGATTGGGTGGTGGAAATATCTGGGAATTATTCTGTTTTCTCCCTTTGATTCAATATTCAGACAATCAGAGCATGGTGGGACTGGAACCTGACTGGTGGGCAAGCCCCACTGGGATCAGCATCTCCCAGAAATATCAGATTTGTGATGGAGCATCTGGCCCTCCAAGGCCAGGCACGCTGGGCTCAGACCTAGTCCTTAAAAACCTGGCTTTAACTCCCAGTGGATAAATCTGAGCATAACAGCAATGATAATGTTGGGGGGGTGTCCACCTTACATGTGGGCACAGACACTCGGCTAAGCTTTATTCAAAGCTAATCACAAATCCTCTTCATTTTATATTGGTTAAAATTCAGCAGAAATGCTTTCCATCTTTTGTACAACCTCCTGGCACACATCAAAGCCCTTCCCACACAGAGCATGGGCAGGCATCCACCTGTGCTCCCTCTCCCTTTTTAAAAATGAAGTATTGTACATTTTGAAGACTGTTAATGTAATGAAATCAAGTTGTGAAACGCATCTGCAGCTGGCATCAACATTTCCTGTTGGAAGCAGCGGGCTAGGACTGTGTTATCACGTGTCTTCCCCAGTCCTGAGACAGCCATCGAATTCCAGTGAAATCTCTTACAAAGGCAATCAAGACGATCAATGGGAGTTTTGCCAGGAACATCAAAGCTTATTAAATGGTTCTGTGTTAAGAACTGCAAACACACAGGCACGCAGGAAAGAAGACAGCTCAGAAAATGGGACTGTGAAGGTAAAGAAAAATTGAAGAAAGAAAAAAAAATGATGCCCAGAAAAAAAAAATGCAGGAGATTAATAATTGACAGATGTGTGTACAGCCAATCCAAAGCAGAGTTTAAAATGCAGACAGCTCAGTCCATAGCATGTAACACAAACTTCTGTAGAGATATTTACTCACAACAGCTTCTATCCACACCTCTACTTTAAATACTTTGCGGAATTGGAGTGAACTAAATTCATGCTTAACTGTTTTACTGTTTGTTTTGATGGGGGAGACCTGGGGCAACCCAAAAATGCTGTCATTTGAAACCTTTCAAATCATCAAGCTGCATGTGTGTGACTCTGTGTCTGTTGCTGTGTATATGTAGAAAATTTAGAATCAAATAATATTCTTACTTGTTAATCCCTTAGCGGTTCTGTTGCCTGGTAGGTGGTCTGACATGGTGAACTTACTTGAGTAAAATGCATTTTGCTTTCCTTGTTTAGGTCAGCATGTTTGCTTGAGTAAGTGGATTTGTTGCTGCACACCCATGAGATGAGGAAACACTTCCTAACAGGTCCCAGCATCCCTGTCTTTCCCAGTGACCTGGGCTCCCAGTGTGCTCGCCTGCCTCTGAAAATGTTCCTGCTGGGTCCAGACACTCTAGCCCGAAGTAGGACAAAATGGTGGGGAGGTTTTTTTGTCTTTATGGTGTTTTTTTTTTGTTGTTAGTTTTGCGTGGATAATTAGGTTTTATATTAAGGGTAGAATTTCCGGGTTTTTTGCTTGATATAATTTTTAATAATGTTCATGCGTATTTCTGAACGAGGAGGTTGGATCTGAAGAAGCTTTTACGATCATTTGAGGTTGTCTGCTGTAAGTGCTGACAGCTGTGCGATGGCTTTTAGTGAGGGGGGATGCACTCGGGAGTGCCCTGCTTGGACTCGGGCGGGGTCCCGCGAGGGTTTCCAAGGGAGGGGAGGGATGGGATGAGAGGGATGGGATGGGGTGGGGTGGGATGGGATGCGCCGGGTTGCGCCGCGCCATCCACCCCCCCACCCCCATCCATATAAACACAGTTGGGGCAATCAGAAAATCAAATTCAGTTTGCGGTAGTGAGTGGAAGGTTTGGGGCTTTTGGAGGGGTTTGCTTAGGGTTTGTTTTGCTTTGTTTTTTTTTCTTTTTCCCCCGGGATGTCGAGGCAGCCCAGGCGCTGGAGAGGTGAGTTCAGGACCAGGATTCCCCCGGCCCTTCTCTTTCTCCCTCTTCTCCCTCCGTGGTCCCGGTGATACTTTAGGGCCACAGGGGCCAGCGACAGCCGGAGCTCATCTGTGTTCCCATGACCCTGGGGAGCCCTGAAAGTTTGCTCTGGGAAGGATGACTTGTGGAAGTGCTTCCAGAGGGTTGGGCTGGTGTTTGCATCTTCTTGCTGTCTGGCCCTACTCCTGTTTCTAGGGAATTGGGAAAATTCCTCTCCTCAACCAGAGGCAAAAGCAAATCCTCCTTCAGGTGCCCAGCAGAGGGTTGGGACTCACTCTCTGCAAGGATCATGTAAGAGATATCTCTTGGAATGAAATGTGGTTGAGTTCTTACTTCATATCTCTCTAACACCTGGTGCCCTTCCATGTCCCCAGAAAGATGTTTCATGGCATGTCACAGTATTTGGCTGGGCTTGTGTCAAGTGTGAAAGGTTTTTGCTCAGAATATCTAAAGATGGATCAGAAGACCAGAAAAGTTCAGGAAGCTGACAAGTAAGGGTTACACACCTGGAGGTCAAAGCCACTGAAGTTTATCAATTAGCAAGGCCCAGCTGCTTTAGGTACTAAAAGGTGGTCATGAGAAAAACCCAGAAGAGGTGGGTAGAAAGAATATCTTTCTGCAGGCAAGTGAGGTAAAGGAAATGATGAAAAGAGTTTTGCTCTGTTTGATTCACAGTTGTGTTCTGGATGAGGGAGGGAGTCTGGCTTGGGAAGGGAGGCAGGCAGGGATGGTTTGGGAGCTGCTGCAGAGGTCAGAGGACTTGTGTGGGGTTTGATGTTCAATATTCATACAGCTCTGTTTTAGCAGAGTGAGCTCTCTACACATGGCTGTCGTTTTCACAATCTTGTAGATAAGCTGTGTCAGCACAGCTTTTATAAATCCCATTTTTACCAAAGATTTATGATGTAGCTGTAAATGTGTGCTCTGGACTGGTGTCTCCTATAGAGGGTTTTAGTGAGGAATCTTATTTTTACAGGGTTAGTGCATTTATTTTCCATGCCTAAGATACACGATGAAAAATGTAATTTATAATGTGGCCTAATAAAAATGGATGATGTTGCAGGGGATAGCAGACTTTCTTCTATACCTGCACAATATATCTTTTTGGTAACATTTTGACAATGATTTTACATGTGCATTGAGGTGGTGACAGTGGGTCAGGCAAAAGGAGCTGCTGTGTCAACCTTGACCTCAATCAAGACCACTATCCGTGCAAAAAGAAGCCAAGCCGGTTAAAGAGGGAGGGAAGAAACATTAATTCAGCAAAGGTATGACTAGATTTTGCTTTTATTTATTCTACTTTAAGTCAGAAGAAAAAATGAGTGAATTGAAAGCATCTTTGCCGCATTAATGCATGTGTGAGTGCTCCAAACATTTCAGTGTTCTTTAAAAATTCAGCCAGACCTGGGAATAGCTGGGTAGCTTTCTTCTGATAACGGGTATGTGCTGCTCTTTGACAAGACTACCTCTTTTAAAAAGGCAGTCCAATGTTCCATTTGCCTTGAAAACAGGCTGCAGTTCACTATTTGAGTTTGTGTGGTGCTGCCTTACCTGTTGTAAGGTAAGATTTCATTGCAATAATCAGTTTGGGTTTTTTTTTTCCATGAATTGAGCTGTTCCATGAAAAATGGTGGAAAACAACAGATCTCTGTAGCTGTATGAACAGTTGCTGGTTTTCCTCAAACTCAGAGACTTAAGGTGCCACTGGCATCTGCAGAGCAAAAGCCATGGAAATGAAAGATGAAAGCAGCACTGGTGCATTTTTGGTGGGCAAAGCTCCTGCTAAGTAAAACACCAGCTATCAAATCAGTTTGAGCTGAACCTGGAGGAGAGATAAACTGTACTAGTAGTACTAAAACTAAGGAACTGCTAAGTATAATTTTCAGTCTTATTTTGATGGAGAAGTTTGCTTGCTATTTTTTGTTTATTTTTCCTGTTAAAGAAATTGCTGATAGACCAGAGACTACAAACACCTCAGTCCTCTGGTGTATGCACACAGATACCTCTTGAAATCATTGTCCCTCTAGGTTACACAAGCAGAAATTCCTGTGTAAATTAGCACTTCCCTAGTTTGATTGTAAATGTATGTATAAAATGGACCTTGAATTCTATACTGGCACCCACCAGAATATTAAGATTTCAGGTCATAGCGTTGCTCAGGTTAGGGTTGTAACATTGTTTTTTGAAACCTTTCCAGTAGTAAAAAAAATTACCTCCAACTATAAGTTAACAAAGAAATTATTTCAGGTTTTGTGATGTCATTGCCAACTCCTTTCTTTCCCCCCTTTGATAGTTTGTCTAAGTAGGAGGAAGGAAGAGGGAACATCCCATTTTCGATAAATCACCCCCAGCAGTTTTGCACAGGCCATAAATGAGAAACCTGGCCTTTATCTGAAAGAGAAGCGACTGTCTTTATGACAATCAAAGGATTTTAGACTACGAAAATTTTGCTGTTCAGAACTCGCGTGAAGTCTGCCAATAGTTTATGCTTATGTGCAAATAACTTTTTTTTTTTTCAATCTGCTCCTGATTGCTATAATCTGTCATAAAAAGTGAGAACAGCATTTTAAAGCAGGTAGAGGATGGTAGGATTACAAGGGATGGCAGTGCAGGATGTGAGCAGGAAGCAGATGCCTTCTAAGGGTAACTTTTCTTGTTTAGAAAATTCTGTGTTTCATAGGACAAGCAATAGAAGACAGAATACATGGTGTAAAAGTAAACCACTGCTTCTTTAGGATGAAAGCTTTTTTTGTCTGGTGTGGTGAAAATTAGTGCTTTAAGGGGTGAGGTTTTTAATCTTTTTAATCTTTTTGTGAGTCCTTGAGTCTGCAGAAGGAAAATCTTCCTTCAGGACTGGTCCAAGGTATGGAATAAGCACACCCAAGAACTGGGGACTCATGCTTACTACCTTCTACTTCAGGTCTCAATCACTCCTCTGACTTGCTGATATAAAAATGCCATGCCCGTCACCAAAACAAAGTGAAATGGGGGAGGGCTATAGAAACATGAAAATAGAAGTGAGAATTAAAAAATGTATCCTGATGAGTGGCTGGGATGAGGGTAAGGGAGCAGAGCATCCCCATGGCACCTGGATGCTCCAGACCTGAGCATCGACAGCTGGGGAGAAAGGAGAGGTCCCATGGTTACAGGCAGGGGGTGAGGGGTGCTTACTGCTCCTGTGAGCTGCCAGGACCTTGTGAGGAGGGCAAGCTGTCAGGCAGGAGGATGAGTTTACTCTGGATTAACGTGGTGGTTCTATTACCATAAACTCAGCTGGTAGCAAGGGAAGTCTGGGGTTTGTACAACTGTGAGGAAGAGTCCTGAGAGAAGGTGTTGGGTGTTCAGGCTCAGTCTGTCACACATCCAGACTGTGAGTGGTTGGAGTCTGCAGTTTTTAGATGCAATTAACACAAGGAAAAAAACCCTCTGACCTAGTGAGGTGAAGCAAATATAAATTTCAGTGCTAATCCAAAAGTGTTTTTTTGTCTTTGCACTTAGTTAATGCAGTCCAGGAATTTTTTTTTTTCTCAACTGTAATTGGATCAAGATTTTAATCCCATTTATTTCAAGATCATGCTCCAGAGAATCCTAAACAAAAATGCTGTGGCTACTGACTGATAAACAGTGGGTTCAGAGTTTAGAAACCAGCCCTTGATAGCTGTTTTCTGTTGGAAGTTTCTTACTGGCTCCAAGTTTTGGGAAGTTCAGACTTCCTAGGCCCAGCTGCCATCCAGCCTGGTAACCACCACAAACTCTTTTTTCCTGTTGTTACTCTGTCATGTTCAGTGAGAGTCCAACTGCAAACAGCTGAAATCAGATGCTAATTCCCTGTGTGTGGGGCATGCTGGAGCCTTATGTCCTGTTGGTCTTGGAGTGAATTGAGTGCAGGAGATTTGGTAGTAGGTGGGCTTGATAATTCTGATTTTCGTAAGAAGCTGACCAACCAATGTCACTGGAGGACAACTCCTCCTAATTATTTTAAATCATCAAGCAGCTTTAGTCACAAGGGTGGCACATAAGCATGAGGCTGCCTGGTCTTTTCTGTGCAGAAGTGGGTCCTGGCAGAGCCCATCCCTGGCCCCTGGAGCTCATCTGTGGGATGGTGCTGAGCTGTCAGCTCTTCAGAGTGCCTGCTGTCCTCTGGTTCGCATTTACATGCTGAGAAGCACAAGTGCTGGCTTCTGGCTGGGATCTTCAGAGGCTGCTATGACACCAATAAGTAAAAGTTAATTGCAAATTTATTTCCATATAGCAAAAGGGAAAAACACTTGGGGCCAGTATCCTTTAAAGAAAAAGGGAGGAAAAGCCTGTTCTACACCCATTTGATTAACCTGTGCTGTTAATCACTGCCAGGTTTATGAACCTCTATTATAAACTTGTTACTCTAAGGGGTTTCAGTTCAGTGATTGAAAAACAGCTTTAGGGCCTGGGTAGGTGAGAGTAGCAAGAAGTACAAGTTGCAGCACTGAGCCTTTGAAGAGGTGTATAAATAATTAGCAACATATTTCATGTGGACTCTTTAGTCAAGATATCCTGTCAGACCTGGGATTTTATCAGAACATGACAAAAATGTAGAAAGAGCTCTACATTTATTCCAGCATAACAATGTTGATATCTAAAATAATTTGCTGCGTTAGAAGGTATTTTAGGTCACAGGTAACAGCTCTGCACTGCTGAACTGCTCTATCTGCTGAGGCTTCTTCAGAAAGCAGAGGGTTTCTGAAAGGTTCTTTACGTTCTTGTGTCTTTTGAATTTTTAGGCACTTATTTCATGGTTGCAAAACATACAGCGTAGCTGAAAACCTGAACTGCATCTTAATAAAGCGAAATGATGAATAAATAGTAACCCATGCAACTTCAGGAGGTGGAGGGTAACACAGCAGATTAAATAGAAAACAAAGGTGGGAACTTCTTGAAACCCTCTAGTGGGTGGGCAAGGGGGGCAGGGGGGAACACAAAGAACCTCTAGGACACATCCTGCCATACGTATTCCTGCCCAAGGCAGGGGGGCTTGGGACCAGATGATCTTCAAGGTCCCCTTCCAGCTCAAACCATTCCATGATTCTGTGATACCCATGTATCTCACTCAAAGGTGACAAAAACTTTCTTCTTATTAGTGAACAATAGGCACAAAGCACAAATGAAAAGTACCTATCTGGAAGTTGATGGTATTGCAAGTGTCTTACATACCAAGCCCAACATTGATTAATCATAGTTTGGTTTAGTGTCGTTCCAATAGGTTTAAGTTTGCTGTTTATTCTGTTATTTTGGTTTTTGGGGTTTTTCCCCGCTTATGTGGAAAAACAATTTGCTTTTTAGGGCAATTCCTTCTGCTCTCCCATTTTCAAACACTAATCCCAACTTCTGGGGAACAGCTCCACCTCCTTGCATATGGCTTTGCTCACTCCTACCTGGAGAAGCTCAGTGGGCTTTACTGTGAGTTTTGTCCAAGGAAGAATTAATTTAATTCTCTCAACATCACCCAGCATGTGCTGGTATGTGTGGGACCCCTGTGAGCAACCCCTGCACTCAATGCAGAGGTTATTTTAGCAGAAGTGTGTTGGTCCCTGATCCTTTCAGAAATGCTAATGGGACTTCCATGAGGTCAGGGCTTTGACTTTGGAAACTAAAGCCAGGATTAACTTCAGTTGTCTAGAGTACCTTCTGTATTAACCTGAATAGGATCAAGATTTCACTCTTTGCCTTTTCTACCAAGGCTTTCTACCCAGCTTTGAAGTCTGGAAGAATACATCAGATTCAAAGAGCGAACTTCATTTTTACCTCCAGTTCAAATGTTTGGGCTGAGTGGTGGTAATTTAAGAAATTCACTGACCTGTGGTCTTGCACTAAGTCGTGGGCATGATGCATTTTCTGCCCCTTCTACTTGCTTCAGGAATTACACAGACCTGTTGAAATAACAACTAACAGGGTTTTTAATGACTTCAGTGGTTGTGTGCATTTGTATTTTAAGAGACTAGCACTTAGGCACCAGGCAAAACAGCCAGATAGATACAAAGACACCTTTTCTTCTTAACAAAGCTCATCCTTCCCACCCTGCTTTTAACCTGGAAGAAAAGCTGTAGAAATCCATGGGCATTACCAAGGCAAAGTATGTGATGGAAAAAGCAGCTCTGTGTTTTTTGGTCTAGCTTCAGTCTTGTCTGCTGGAAGCTGACATTAATTTGTGCATTTGATTTCCCCCATCAGACTGACTTATTTGGTAGCCACCTCTGTGGTGAGTTTGGGTGTTATTTCCACAGTAGCCCACAGGGCAGGCATTACCCTTGACAAGTGAGTGGAAGCAGTGCCACTCAGCCATTACTTTTTAATATGCTAACCAGGGAAATGAGCCTTTTAAGTGCCTGACTTGCAGGAGGTCATCATTAGTCTGTCAAGGTATTCCTTTGCTGCCATCTTCTATAAATGTATTTGATATGGCAACTCCCAGTTATGCTGTTTTGAGCAGACAAGACGTACTGTTTATGAAAACAGACTTCTTAAAAGCAAGCTGTGGTGGCGGGTAAAGGAAGAGAGGTTGTAAACAATATTTTAAGCCAAACGGTTCCTTTGGCAGGAGGTTTTCTGTAACAAGTGAGAACAACAAGAATTAGCTCTCTCAGCACTTCAACAGGCGGAGTTTTTGTCTGTAATGAGAAGAATGAGACTTGTTTGACATAAACTACAAAACAACACAGCGAAGATGAAGAAGGAGGGCAGAAATACATTACTGAAGGTGAGAAGAAACAACTTCACTTCTCTACTGTGAATTCAAGATTCTTGCTCATTATAATGTATAATTACAGCTGGCACCATTCCAGAGGAGGGGTTGAAAGAAGGTAGGTCTTACCAACTGTACTAAATCCTGCTGGGGAACTGACCACAGCAGCATCCCACCTGAGTTTGGGTAATCCAAAAGATTCCTGTTTTATTCTTCTGTACCAGGTCCTTCTTTATGCAGATATGCAAATTCTCTTTGGACTCCTGAGATTTGAAAACTGATTAGAATTTTTATGTTCCTTCGTTAAGGGTAAAAATAGGCTATCCCAAGACAGACAGCTCCCCAAATTATATACTGATCTGAGAAAATGGGAATAGCTTACTTCTGCCATTAAATGAGTAACTTCTTTCAGCAACCATAGCTTGGTTGTGCCTCTTCTGAAGTCTTTGCTGTCTTTCTGAAATTTTTAGCTGTTTAGTGATAAATTTGGAGATAAGGAGGCTCGGGGGAGACCTTACCACTCTCTACAGTCCCTGAAAGAAGGTTGCAGCCGAATAGGGGTCAGTCTCTTCTCCCAGGTAACAAGTGACTGGGCCAGAGAAAATGGCTTCAGGTTGCACCAGAGGAGATTTAGGTTGGATATTAGGGAAAGTTTCTTCTCCAAAAGAGTTGTCAGGCATTGGAGCAGTCTGCCCAGGGTAGTGGTGGAATCACCATCCCTGGAGGCATTTAAAAGATGTGTAAATGTTACACTTAGGGATGGTTTTAGTGATGGACCTGGTAGTGCTGGGTTAATGGGTGGACCCGATCCTAAAGGTATTTTCCAGCCTAAATAATTTAGTGATTCTATGATTCTAATTCTTATCTCTGCAGCTTTCCTTCTGTTTGGACACAACTGTGTGCTGCTTATTAATATTTAATTTGTGCACATGCATGCTGCTAAGAGTGGTGCTTATCTATGCATAAAAAGGCTATTAATAACTGATCCTGTATGTACCTATTATTTGCCAGCATCTTACAGAAGCAATTCTTATTACAGAAGCCCAATTCCACCCTGGTGCTAGAGGCTCCACCTACTTACGCTTATATTATCTCCATGCCAGCCCATAATTTTTTATGTGTATGAGAATAGCTAAGAAAATCAAGATGCTTTAAGGACCTTAAAGCAACTAAATAATTTTTAAAGAGTTTAAGAAGAATTATGTGGCACTATTTATTTCCTTTATTTCCTATTGGCAATGCTATTTTCTTCACTAGAGTTACCTGGGGAAAGTAAAAATGTGTGTTAAAGCCAAAGGAGTGTGCATTTTACTGTATTTTACCTATGAAGCCATAAAAAGGGTTAATGGGATTGTAATCAAAGATGGAAAACAAGGTTAGGTCTGCTAAGGAAAAAAAATGAGAATTATGTTGAAGTGAAGGTTTTTGGGGTTATTCCTATTTATAGAGGAGAAAACCATGGATGTCTTGTATGAGCATCTAGACATATATTTAGAAAATTAGGTATATATGGTACACTGGACTTTATTTTTTGTCTATATGATAAAAGATTTATTAAATCAGCAAGAGGAAATTAAGAAAGTTCTTGCAATTTCAGGTCTGTGGTGCCAGTTTGGAAAACAGGGTATTTTTTTTGTTTGATGTTTTTCCCCTCAACACTGGTATGAACTTTATTTAAACCAGGTACCCATATCTTTACATAGAAAGATAAATAGTCTGTTTATTTCAGCAGCTGTTCAACAAGCCACCAGCACAATCAATTAGATTAATCCCAGGAAATAAAACTTGAAATAAAGATGATATCTGAAATCATTTTTATTCATGGTTAGAGACCATGCAGATTCTTTTGACAAGTTGAAAAATCTTATGGGTGATGTTGAAAACTTCAATGTACAAGTGCTAATTCAATTTGAGGGCAAAAAAACCCTGTCTTGATAAAATGGTTTCTGTAGAGATATTACTAGAATAGCAAACCCCCAAGCAATACAAAGGCAGCCTGAGTATTGTATGCTCATTACCTGAATTTTCAAACACTTAACAACTGTGAAAAGTATGAATATGCAAAGCTTCCAGATTCTGACCAACATTTTCCTTTTTCCCTTCTATTCCTGGAATGTAAAAGCCAGTGCTTTATGTCAGTGCACTGCCATTAGCTCAATTTAAAGTTGCATATGATATAAGGTCACAGGTCTCTAACTCAGCAGAGCATTTAAGTAAATCAGCCTCTTCACCGGCTGCAGCACCTGAAATATGTGTGTGAGTGCTCTGTTGAACTGGGGCTAAAATTTCACCTCTTGTGTCTTCACAGCTGTTCTGCAGGGGGATAAAAGGTGGACCTTGCATAGACAGCGTGACATTAAGAATTTATTGAATCACAACAGTGGAGATTTAAAAATGCTAAAATGGGAATGAATTCTTGCCTTTAATGGTGAGGATCCTAAACACTCTTACTCTTCTCTAGAAGAAAAGAACAGAGAAGAAAGACTTATGCTGAATGTCTTATATGAGGGAATGGTTTGAATAAGAATTGCTATCCCATGTGGAAGACCCCTTGACCTCCGTGAGGATTTCAGGGACTTACTGCCAGGTTGAGTCTGAAGGCTGCAAAGGCAGTGTTAATTTGCCTAATTTTAAGTTCTGGGCCAGACCATGCAGGCTCTTGTTTGCATATCTAGTCCATTATGTCTGAATATTTTGTGGCAGGATTTTATGACAGATAACAGATCAGCCCTGATGTTGTAACTGGAAGTGAGAAATACCACAAAGTGCACATCACACTTACACTGGCATTGTTGCCTGACCCTTATCTTCTGCTTTTTCTCATGTGAGCAGTGCCACAAAATATTGATAGACCAAAAAAACCCCCTGAAATTTCTGTGCAAAATTTGGAGTCCTGTGCTTACTGATGAATGCTCAAAGCTTTAACATCTAATTTTGAACAAGGGTCTGTGTTTGGTGGTTTTGCGTTTTTTTTAAACCTAAAATCATGTTGCTATAAATAAAGGATATCAGCCTCTGCAGGTTAAGGCTAATAGGTCAATAACATATCTGTTTATATTAGATTGTCTTTTAAACATAAGGAAAATGTATTCTAAAAATTCAAAAGCTGAAGAATGGTGCATAAAAGTAGCAGTTGATGCACAATGAATTCTTTCATTTTTTACAGAATAAGTTTTTATTCTGTATAGGCATTAAAGGATTCATTCTGGATATTTTTTTTTTCCATTATAGTTGTAGTCTTTCTCTTCCTTGTTAATCCTTGCTGGTGCTGTTTGTGATTTCTCAGCTTGAGAACTCAGATTGAGTTCCTTGATACATAATCATTTGGGTTGGAAAAGATCATCCAGTCCAACTGTTCCTCCAGCACTGCCAAGCCCACCACTAAACCATGCCCCTAAGTGCCACTTGTCTTTTAAATACCTTCAGGGATGGTGACTCCACCACTTCCCTGGGCAGCCTCTTCTAGTGATGGAAAACTTCACTTTTTGGTGAAGAAATTTTTCCTAATATCCAATCTCAGCCTCCCCTGACACAACCTGAAGTCTCTTGTCACTGGAGACATGAGATTGACCTCCACCTGGCTACAATCTCCTTTCAGGTAGGTCTAAAGGTAGTTCTAAAGAAGATAAATATTCTAGGTTATGACAAAAGTATTGGGAACAGCTGTATTTTCTCCAGGCTCCCAAAGTCCTGTGGATGCTCACATTGATGAGACCTGTTGGAGCATGTGTTGGCGCTTTCTGTTCAGTCTGAATGCTCCTGTTGTGTTTCTGTAGAAAGCAAGAGGCCAGTTGAGCAACTGGGGTTGTGATTCATTGTGGAGAGAGGTGGTGATGTGCCCTGGGAGCTGAGAAATGCTTCCTGGTCCTTGGTGTACACTATATTACAGTGGAGGAGTGGAAGGGGAATGTCACTGCAGTCTGGAAGTGTGGCTGGGATTTGAAATGAGACTTGCTAAAAGCACAGCTGCTGGCTCCAGCATCTCCACAGTGAATTTTCTCAATGGAAAAAATTTACTGCAATTTTTTATGTCTCCATAACTTTAATCTAAAATGTGAAAATCTGTTCAAGTTTCTGCTTAACTATTGTCTAAAAAATGTGTTCACCTACTTGCCCCCGTAAATGTATCACAACACGTGTGTTAGCAAGCACGTACGCATTTTACTGAGCTCGAGATATTGGGCTATGAGAAAAGAAACCTGATGGTTTTAGAGCACTAAATAATTTGGGAAAAAAATCCTCTGGTGAATGAAAAGCATGGGGGAGGAATGGTGTTACTTTTATGTGCCCAAGGTTCAGAGCACAACTCAGTCTTAACCATGGTGGGCACTGCCAGCTACTGACAGGGATTTAAGATTTTAGCTGCTGAGAAATGACAAGTAAAGTGACTAGTAATCAGAAAGCAGCAGCATATTGGAGTTGTACACATTTCTAATAATTCAAATTTTTGTATGGCTGTCATTGCTAAAGATGACCAGAAAAAAAGGGGCTTGTGAGAATAAATGAAGCATCCTATTGCTTCAGACTCTGACTTGTGCAAAGTGACTTGGTGTTAACTCTGTAGCTTTCCTTTTGCATAAGGCTGGCTCTGTACTTTGGAATGCTGAACAGAAAATTAAAAATGCAGGCCAGTCTTCGGGAACATTTTACTTACTGTTTTAATAAACTTTTGTTTATGCCTAGAGGTGCCATTAAATTACCAGCCAGACATTAATATACAGTACACAAGGGATCTTGTATATAAGCAATGATTATTACTGCGTGACTCAGATGGAGCTTGCTGTGCACCCAGAGAGCTGCTGGACGGGAGGTGAGGAGGGAATACCTGTCTGCATGGAGAGTGGTGCTTCTTAATCAGTACTGGATGTGCCAGTGGGTTGGGCATGTTTAGAGGAAAGCCATTTTCCCAGAGCAGGAGTATGACTCAAGGAGACGGTGATCCATCATGCTATAGAAAACACCTCTGCTTTGTTTCACAAAATAACAGAAGGCAAGCACGTGGTGTGGATGATCCTGCAGCTGAAGATACTAAGCAATTTTAAGCCAATGATTACTCTGGATCCCCTTAAAAAAGGAGTCTTATTCCCTCACCAAGCATCTGCTTCTGATTCTGGCTGTGCAGGGATGCTGGAAATGGTTAATTCCAAACATGGCTTTCTTTCTATGCTGCTGCCTCCAGAGTGAGAACAGCACTTACAGAAGCAAAGACTGCAAGAAAGAGCTGGAGTTAAATGTGGGCTATGGACACCACACTGGAAAGCCTCTGAGTAACAGGGTGGAGAGGTAAAATCAGGGTGATGTGGCTTGCTGCAGGTCTTGTGATTACCTCCTTCCACAGACAGGTGCAACTTCAAATGCAGGATTGCAGAAATGTTGTAAGTTCATCTAGAAGGAAGAAATTCAAAATCCCTCCAGCTTCTGAAAAAATGTATGCCAATTAATTCCAAATTGGGATTTTCCTTTACATTTGATCTACTTAAGAATGCACCACAAGGAAAGCTTCCTATGAGAACAGCTTAGAAATGCTCTCAGGGAAAAGGCACCATCATAACTCTCCCACTTCCTGAAGGGATCAGGGTAGAGCTCTGCTTAATGCACATCCTCTAAAGGAAATATAAGGCCCTACCTAATACAGCTTCTTTAGGTTCTGCTGAAAAAAACCCAACCAGATGATCCCTCCCCGTCTCTGCTCTAACTTCCCTACTGTGCTTGCTGACTGACTTGTACCTACTGCAAAAAAATTAATTAGTTCCTTCCCTCACTTGCTGCATCTCAAGGCTGTGGCATTAAAGCTGCTTACATGGAAGGGAACGGGAGAGGTTGGATGAGACCTGTGAAATGAACAATACAAAATCACCCAAGGATGACTTGTGTGGCATAAGCTGGATTGATGTCAGGCAGGGCACAGTGCTGCTTGGAAGTCTTTGTCAAGCCCTGATTATGTCATAGGAATATTTCAGTTTCACAAAAGAATAATTCTTTGCTTTCCCTGGGAACAGGAAGGAGAAGGCAGAATGTCCCAGGAGCAGACCTATTCAACAGTGTCCTGGTACAGGGGTGAGGCAGATGCTGAACACGAGAGAAGGGAGGATGAGAGGGTTTAGCAGCTCTGTTGGCTGTGCCAAAACGCAAGTGGTGGATGTTGGAGCCCTAGATGTAACAGAGGAGCAAAATCTTGCCTCCTGTTAGTGAGGCAGCAGTAAGGGAGATGAATTCACAGTGCAAGGAGAGCAGCAGCACAGTAAGCTTGGACAGAAATGGCTTTCCCTTCAGGCTCTATCCCCCATGTGCCTGTTTGCCTTGGGATAGTTTGGATCTCAAATGTCACTTTAATCCTCTGCTCCCCTGCCATCTCCTTCTCATTGTTTAAATAAGCAATTTGGGCTGGACACTTCTGGAATAACAACTGCATCCAAAACTTTCATCAGATAGTGCTGACTTCATGATTTGCATCTGACTGACTGCCAAAGAACCGAGGCACTCATGTTTTCATTCTGTTTGGTGGTTGGAGGGGTTGTGTTTATTTCTGTGGTTTTGTTTTCCATTTATGTCATTATTTGCCAGCAAAACACAATTGTGTCCTTTGTTTTAGTTCAGCTTTATTCCCTTGTCCTCGTGTGATACTGTTTTAGGCACAAAATGTCCCAGTTTTTTTAATACTTCATAATTTATTAATGCTGCAGATTGTAGCATGAAGAGTTGTCAGCAACATAATTTTTTATGTATTGACAGATATAATATCTGATTTGTTATTAGATAGTTTTCAAAGGATTTCTTCCTCTCTGGTTACATTTTTCCTAATTATTTAGCATATTTCCCCATAGCTTATCTCCCTTCCTTGCTCTACTTTTTTTTCTTTTGCCTCTGCTTTATCAGTTGACATTTTTTCACTTAAATGTGAGCCTGATCAACATCAGACATAGCAGAGCCAATCTTAATGTGCTCTCCTGCCTCTCTAGGAGAGGATGTGTGGGAACATTCCTCTCAGGACTGACATCTGCAGCACTTGGAAGCACTCAGTGCTCCTGTGACTTCACTTCCTAGTCCATTTTAAATCAAGGCCAGATATGCTGGGATCAAATGAATGTGTTTGCACTAGAGGGGCTGGGGTGACTGCTCTCCTCTTTCTGCTTTCTATGATTTACACACTCTTCCCATTATGAGTGGCTAATTACCTTAAAAGCACTGTAAACTTCAGGGTCTGCACATCTGTGCATCCACACCCAGGAATAAACCCCCTGCTTCTCCCTTGTAAAAATGCAGCACAGGCTTCTGTAGTGAAAATTCTCATGTTGTAGGTATTTTGGTATGATTATTATAATATTAGAAGGTTATTTTTGTAGGCATAAGGAGAAAAAAAGATGAAGGTATCCCCATGCTATCTCTGGAGTCTTTTATTTAATAGGTTAAATCCAGCTGTTCATTTTGAAATTATCCAGGGAAGCTATTTCCTTTTCTTGCTTTCATTTTTCAGGTTTAAATATGTACAGCTTTTCAAGCTTTAAAAAAATAATTTTTTTGTCTTCTGTTTTTGAATTGCAGTTGAGGAAGCCCATAACTTGTATCAAGACCACAGCTTTATTATGCCAATAGCTTTTCTTTTCCTTTTTTATTTTTTTTTAATGCAACTTTAGGAATACATTATAGCTTTGCTGTCTACTGGGAAACTGTATTTCTGTGAAAAAGTGCTAAACATGAAAATTTCTCTAAATTTATATGGTCTCTTGGTAGTCTAGGAGGAGAAGTCAAGAGAATATCATGAGTGGAGCATCAGTAAACCAGGTTCTGTTTCTGGTAAGAACAAGCAGGTTCTAGGAAAGGGATCAGCAAAACCCCCACTTGTTGTCTTTTAAATTTTCTTCCTAATACCTGAGATTATCTCATGAAAATTCCACACTGAGCTCTTAAATAAAAGAAAAAAATGCTTATTTGTTGAATAACTAAATATATAAGAGGACCTTTTATTACAAGTTAAAAACAAAACAAGTATTCTCCATTTCAGGTCTCTGGGGAAAAAAATTATCCTAGCATTATAATAAACCCAAAGATTCACAAAACCTTTCATCATCTCATAGCTTCTATTTAGTAAAGCACACTTTTATGTGTGTTTAAGTCCCATTGAGTGCTGTTCTAAATTGAACTTGTACATAATTCCTGCTGCTGCATTATGCTAAGGGTAGTAAGTCCTGCAGCTGGCAATACCTAAGTGTTTATAGGTATTCAATAATATTAAGTAGCAAGAACCAAAAGATCCTTTGCAGATGCCTAAAGCAGTATAAGCACCTAGACCAAGACACAATAAAGACTTGTAAATTCTTCTTCCACGAGGAAATCTAGCTAACAGGATCAGTTCAGCAATCTCTTTAATTTTCTCTGAGAAAATCTGAGATCATGCCACTAAGTGCTTGTGAGAAATATAAATGTGTTGTAAACCGCCTCCCATATATTTCCACTTTTTCTCCTCAACTTTCCTATTTATAATTAACACCTCTCTTTATCTTGTTCATTCTGAATATCTTTGTTCTTTTCAAGCTAAATTATTTAGTACTATCTCTGCCTCTCATTTAAGCTCCCTTTATCTGGTGATCCCCTCTCCTTTATATTAAAATCTCTCCTGTCTAAATGCATAATCAAATGACATCTGCTACTCAGGAGCATGAAAATCCTCGCACATTCCCTAAAATCACTGTTCAGTTATCAGACAACGAGGTACGTGGTGCAGATCAGAGGCTGGGCACACAAAAAGAATAGGCTCAAACCACACAAGAGTGGTTGTTCAAAATGTGAAGCCCAGAAATATCCAGTCCACTCCTGCATCTCTGCAAACAGGAAAACCAGTCCCTGCTCACACAAACAGTCCTGATGGTTTCAGCACGTTACCTGTGAGCAACAAAGACCTGGTGCCTCCACATCTCACAGCTCCACATCTCAGAGCTTTTGTATTATGCAGAAGGAAGCACAAGGGCCTTTGGAGGCAGGAAAGCATCTGGAAGCCTCAAGGTATGTTTGCAGTTGAACAAAAATTAAAATTTGGTCATGTGAAATCAGAGAGAAGCTAAATTCTTGTTCCTGTGCTACGTCTAAGCCACAGCTAAATATACCCCGAAATGTTTTTGTAGAATGTAACAGAGAATGAACACACACATGTGCCAGACCATTTCAGATCTGTTTGGGTCCTGGTGTTTAATTAGAATATATGTATTATGTGAGGAGGAATGTGAAATGTTGCAGGAGACAGTTTTGGGTGACAGGACAGACACTGTATTGTCCTTTTCTAATAGGGACCAAATGCCTCCATATGGATGATAAATTCCCTTATAGCAACAGTGATGCTGTCTTGCAGACACATTTAGGATGTGGGAGCATCTTGCCAATTACAAAATTCACATGTAGTATTTTCTTCCCTTCTGCTCCACTCTGGTGGGACATGGCAGGGCTTACAGAGTCTTCTCTTATTTAAAAGCAGGAACAGTTTCATCTACTTAATCACACAGTCATAGGAGGACAGCTGTAAAAAAGAAAAAGACAGCTAGAATGTCTTTGTACAAGTCTTTCAACACACAGAATATCTGAATATGATTTTTAAAGATTATGGAAGAAGAGAGCCTCATGAAACTGAGTTTTTTGTAACTCAGATGGTAAAAGATGTTTATTACAAACTTCAGACCTCTTGGAAAAAAATTAAAGGCAAAGTGTGCACTCAAAGCAAGAGAGCCTCATTAAAACTTATCTTTTTGAATGTAGAGAGAAGTTCTGTTGGATCTGATAACCATTTGGTTTTGGGGGCTTTTCTTGTTTATTTGTTTGTGGTTTTTAGTAGATATATTTCTTAACTGTTCTAAATGTAATAGCCAGTGAGATATCTCATCCTTCTTTAGAGAGGGAGAAACAGGCTTGGGACTGTGCACAGGAAGTGACCCTTAGGAGGTGAGGAAATTGAGAAGCACTTTCTAGAGCCTAGAACTGAACCTGAAGTTTGTAACTTCTGCCGATTAGATCTGCTGTGAGCAAATATCTGAAACTTGTTGGCAAAATTAACTGGAATTAACTTGAACAGTGAGCAAGATTAGAAATTCATTATTAGTATCCACCTGCAAACAGTGATGGGCAGGACTACTACCATGTAAAAACTGTGATGCAAAAGCAGGGTGAGACTGGTGTCTTTATTGCATGAATGAATTTTATTGCCAGACTGATCATCCTCCTTACCTGCCCCTTTTTTGCATCCTCTGCAGCTTCTGCAGGAATTGATACTGCAGCATTTTCAATTCACTATGAAATCCAGCTGCTTCTAACTTCTGAGTGCATTTTGACCTAAACAGATTATTTATTATTATATTTTTTCCTGAATTATGCTGAATCTGCTCCTGCCTTCTAGCCCTGCTGGTGCAGTGAGAGGCCTCTGCATCTTGCAGCTCATCAGCTTGGCAGGAACCAGTAGGAACAGGGTGAAAAGTCTGCTTCCCATCTCTGTTAGGAGCTCCAGCGCTGTGTACAAATTCACAACAAAAACACCTGGGAAACCATGGACATCTGCCTGGTCCCCTGCTGTGCTCAGATCAGAGCAGGTGATCAGAACTTGCCCTCGCTGGTGTGCTTTCAGAGCCACACAGGGAAAGATGTGCGTGCTGTGATCCATGAACGGTGCAGATGTCCTGGAACTGGGGCCACCTGTGAGCGAGTGTCCACAGAGAGATTTAATATACAGTTTATACGATAAACTTTACCTGTACATCTTCATCTGATTTATCTCTCCTGTGCACGCATTATAATCACAGCTTGCTCTAGATGAACATTGTGCATTTATTTTCCCCCAAAACAGCCAACCCGCAGTGATTGCACAGGGCAAGTGCAGTGAGGTTTTGCTCTGTCTCTCCCTGAGAAGGGAGCAAGGATCAACATGTGCTCCAGTGAACTTTAGTAAAGCAGTGAAAAGCATAATCATTTCAAACCGCACAGTTTGGATCCGCTTGCGGGTGCGAGAAGGCACGTTCCATCCCATATCCAAATATTTCGGCTCTGAT
This sequence comes from Catharus ustulatus, assembly GCF_009819885.2. NCBI lineage: Eukaryota > Metazoa > Chordata > Aves > Passeriformes > Turdidae > Catharus > Catharus ustulatus. Next base: position 13,796,119 of record NC_046225.1, read on the forward strand.
GTGTCCCTGTTTGCAGAGGTGAACACGCAGGGATATACACATCTTGGAGATCAGCTGAGCTTTCAGCTACACGCATTTCTTTCCTTGGTAGCAGAAAGCCGGCGGCAGGGCTGTTCCTTGAGTCCTGCACACATGGCCGGGGCTGTGCGGGATGGATTTCCCGAGGCGCTCGGGAATCGCGCAGTGTCTGCGGATGGGGCAGCGCCGGCGGAGCCGCTGCAGCTCAGAGCGTCTCCTGCCTCATCCTTCCCCGGCTCATGCGGCCACGAATCCATCGGGGAAACGCCACAGGAGGGGAATAGGGAATGGAAAGCGCGGGTGGAGCACCAGGATGAGGTTTTACGATACAGTTTTAATGGACGTGTTTATAGCACTGAGGTAAACCAGGGACCCGCCCGCCGCTGGAAGTGGCTGGCCCGGCTCGGGCGATGCTGTCGGCATGTCGCGACAAGGGCTGGACAGGTGCCTTTGGGACTGCCTAGAACGGACAGGCAGGCGCTCAGGAACTCCAGGGCGATCCCGCTCCACGTGTCCCCGGCGGCGGCGCAGCGCCGGGACGGGCGGGGGTGAGCGCACAGCGGTAAGAGGTGCGTGGCGCGGCGGCCGCCCCGGCGCTCCTCGCTGGGGCTGCGGAGATCACAGCTCCGGGCTCTGCCCCGCCAGCCCCGGCCCTCACGGAGCCATCCCGGATTCCGGATCCCGCCTCCCGGCTCGCGCCCACCCTCCCGCGCGTAAACGCGGCCGTCACACGGGCGCTGTAATGCACCGAAACAGCGCGCACCGCCCCGCCGCGCCCGCCCGCCCGCACCGGCTCCGTGCCCGCGCTCTCCCCGGCCCGCCCGGCCCCGGCAGCCACGGCCCTGCCCCGTTCCTGCCACCGCCACCCGCGGGGTGCGCCTGGGCGCGGGGATACCGGGCGGGACAGCCAGAGCCGACGGGGCCTGCAGCAGCGCTTAGCCCGCCGGGGGAGCGGCAGCGAGAGCTGCGCGGCTATTAGGAGGTGCGTGGTAGCGATGGCGGCGGTGGGTGAGACTTTTCCTGTCAGCGGATCCGGCTGGCCCTGCCGGCGGGCGGTGGGGCCGCGCCCCGCCCCGCGCCCGCAGCAGCCGAGCGGCACCGGACCGAGCCCGGCCGAACCGCGCCGAGCGGCGCCGGGCGGAGCCGATCCGCGCCGGGCAGCGCCATGGGGCTGCTGGAGCGGCTGCGCAAGGAGTGGTTCATCCTCGGCATCGTGCTGGTCATCGCCGTGGCGCGGCTGGAGCCCGGCGTCGGCGTCAAAGGCGGTGAGTGCGGGCGCTGTGCCCGGAGCCCCCGGGACCTGGCCGGCTCCCGGCTGCCCCGTGCGGGTCCCTGCCCTCCATCGGCTCCTCTTCCCTGCTCCCGGCTCCTCAGCGACACGGGGAGTGCTCCCGCCTGTGTTCCCGTGCCTCTGCTCGGCATGGAAGAGTGTCCTGCTCCTTTGGGATTAGGAGTGATGGGAGCCAAGTAGTGGCTGGCTCTGAATGTGCTTCTGTTCAACTCAGTCCTAACTTCCAGCGCTGTGGGCATGAGGTCCTGGCAGCTCAGGGTGTGGATTTCTGCCGCCTGGGAGCTTCCCGGAGGTGCAGCTGGAGGCGTCCTGGTAAACTCTCAGGTGCTGAGTTTCGGCCAGACCTTTTCTTTCGCTTTATAGTGGAACGCTTGTATTTTAAAGTTGGTTTTTTTTTTCGTTTTGTTTTGTTTTGTTCCCTTTTGCTTCCTCATGAAAGGTGGGGGAAAACAGGGAAACTGATCCTGTGGAAGGTGCTGGTGTAAAAAATGCGTGCAGGAGGCAAAGCAGATCTATCGTTTGTTAAGCTTGTGTTTCATCCCGGCTGATGAAATGTCCACTGTTATTTAAACATAAACAATGTATCTTTAAGTATAAACGCTGGGGGCGTCTCCTGGTTAGTTCTATTGGAACTTCAGCTCCTGGGATGTTCACTGATTTCAAGAACAAATTAAATTTTGTATTACTTCTTCCTAATTTTTCTCTGATGGCTTAATAAAAAGGCAGTTCCATGTTATGTGAGAGGAGGAAGAATCTATCAGTGCTTTTATAGGCACAGGGATTTTTTTCTAAATTTTTAATTTTTTTTTTTCTTCTTAACAGAACTGAAGTTTGAGAATAGACAGCTTCTCACTGAGGAGCCAAACTTTTCCCACCTCTTAGGTTCTGGGGGAAAAAAAAAGAAAATGATTAAAAAAAATATGGCTCTGAACACATGCTGTGGCAACTAAGGCTCCGGTACTTCGTGGAGTTCAGGGTAGGCAAATTCCTGCTGTGCAAGGATCCCTTCTAACATCTGTGTGCTGTTCTGCATAAGTGGATAGAACCCACGTGGAGCTTCTTGCAGGATCCGTGCTGTGTTTTCAGCAGACCTCAGAGATGACGTGAAACTGAGAGTATCAGGTGTTTTGTCCCTTTCTGCTTTGAGTGCTGTGCTAATTGTTAGCAGCCACGTGGGAGATCCTTTTAGCTAGAATAGGAGATGATTTTTCCTCGGCTCACTTCCTGCATGGAATCACTATGATGGAGCACTTCATTAAATTATCCTGCTGCAAAGAGATGTCAAGCTTTGACACAGTATTGTTCCTGGGACAACTTGTTTGAAAAAGCTTGGAAGCATTGATTGAAAGTAGTGAGCACGTGTTTCCCATAGTGGAATTGCCTCCTCTGAAACTATGGGATCTCAGTGCTCTGAGGAAGAAAAATACTCCTTTTTAAAAGCAGAAAGAAGTGAGGGGTGGGAAGTATCAACACATGAAAAAACCTTAGTTTGTCATCTTCCAGCTGACAAAGCCATGCACAGTAATTTGCAGGGCCTCAGTGAATGATATGGATGGTCCAGCATCCATACCCGTGGAAGATTGTGCCATAAATAACAAAGATTTGTGGTGTTGTCACCTTCACGACATAAGCCAAGCCATTTTTGTGTGTTTTCCTATTTGATATATGAGGCCATTTAGTTCCTTTGTGAAAAGAATTTTTCTGTTGTGACCAGAGTGTGTGGTTGCTCTGGTGGTAGTGGCTTCTCCTGGGAGGAGGAGTTCAGGTAGCCCAGTGAAAAGCCATAAACTAGAAAAAACTGAGCCCTGGAAGAACCCCTATCTTAGCCAGACTAACCCACTGCCTGTCTGCTGTATGTGCATGTACATAGATGCTCTAATCTTCCTAAGGATTAGAAAAAAAGAGGTAATTGTGTCTATAAAATATAGTTTTCTGTAGAGCTGTATATTTGTGTAATCTTCTGGGGATTTTCCCCCTCATCTGTTCAGTTAATGTGCCATAATTTTGCAACTAGTCATGTGCTTTGTTGCAACTGTAACTCTTGCATTTCCTGTCTTATTTTTACCTTAGTTTTCATACATGTAGCTTGTTTTTTTGGTTGGTTTTTTTTTTTCTTATGTTTGGCACACACACTTTTAGTGTCTTGTCAACAGAGTTCTCTCTGAGAGTAGGGTTGACATGACTTGAGATGCAAATTTGACAAGTCCCTCTGATTTAAGGATCATTGACCTTACTCCAGTGTGATCATCAATGTATCATTCATCAGAGGGAGCAGAAAGGTTCCTCTCTTCTGGAGCAGTGAGTCAAGGCTGGCTTGTTTGCTGCTGCAGTTTTGCTCATGACAACTTAGGGTCACTTGTAGAGTGAGGATATTACTTTGGTCCTAAGTAGACTGCTAATATTTTCCTTCTAACATAATATCTGGTTGAATGCTCATGAAAAAATGAGCACATACATTTTATGCCTGGTGGCCTCGGAAGCCAAAGTGTATTAAGAGAATTCATCATTTTTATAGGAGTGTAAAAAAGACTATATTTTAACCTCCATGAAAAAAAGTATATAAATGTATACAAATGTAAACCTTTCATACAGAGGAACTCTTGGTGGTGCAGACATCTGCCCTTGCTGATCTGACTGCAGCATTGTCTGAAATGTGTTTTTGTGGGGCTGGAATGAACCATCTTGAACATTTTCTGTTGTGAGGGGAATGACACAGAATTGCATTGCCTGAGGAAATCATTGCAAGGTGTGATTTGGGTTCTTTGGTGCAGGCAGCCAGACAGATGTGTGTGTGTTGTAGGCCAAGAAGTGAGAGGAGCTGTGTGAGAGATGTCAATGGCCCTGTGAAGGTACCAGTTAATATTTTTGTTTGAATTTGCTGATGCTATAGGGATGCTCTGATGGCAGAATTGTGAAAGACTTCCTGCTTTCAAATTTCCAGAATTTACCTCTGGGTTCCCAGTGGCCTTCAGTCATGGCCATCAATTTTACATAATGACATAACTCACTCTGCACTCACTTGTTTACTTTATTTAAAAATTAATAGCATGCTTTCTGTAACTTGATAGAAATGCCGTTCTTTTTGTTAGAGACTTTACTGATTAGACTTTCTCCAGGTGTTTTTTGTAAGTATTCTCATTTACTCTGATATAGTGTTTGCATATCATTGTCCCTTTGACTGTAGTTCACTTTGTTCTCTATGTCTGTATTTTTTAGGACCCTTGAAACCAGAAATTACCATAACTTACATTGCCGTTTCAGCTATATTCTTTAACAGTGGACTCTCCTTAAAAACTGAGGTACTGTAATTTCTCATTGCTTCATTCCTGTTATGCTCTAAAAAAATTGTGTTCCTTTTGATCAGATTTAAATGTTATTGGAATGGTGATGGTGCTGGGAGGATGGCTAGCAAGAGAAGATAGATATTTAAGGCATAACCCTCCTTGGTTTCAGAAAGTGCTTCACAAAGTAAATGAAGATGATGATAATAAGGATAGTGTGGATAAATGTCACCCATCTGCAGAGGGAGGGTGGTTTGTCTCTGCACAGCTTTAACCAAATGGAAGTGATGAGCATAATTTGGAGACTGGATCCACACCCTGATGGTGTCCCAAACCCAAATTGGGGTGAGATGCAGCTGTTCACTGCTGGATTGATGGAAACAAAGACCTGGTGGCTTTAAGCTACCTTGTTTGGTAGGGCCAGGACAGCAGCTAGGATCAGCACAAAAGGTTTCCTATGCGATACAAAGTCAATATACAAATGCAAAGTCTTGGCAATCTTTTCCCATAGGATTTCTTTGTGGACAGGTGGATTTGAGATGCCTACACTGTGGTGCATATCACAGGCACTGAGATTTGTTCAAAATTTTGTGTCATGCGATTTTCAAAGAGGAACAGTCTGGGATTCAGAAGAGATGAAGAGGTGTGTAAAGGAATCATGGGGAAGGGAAATGATGGCTATGTGCCAAGAAGAGAAGGAGCAGCCAGAGTTGAAATTAAACACTGCACGTCTCTGCTAGTTTAGTTTTCTGGTTCCTTTGTGCTGTTGACTAACAGGGGATACTATTCATAAGTTGCATGATACTAATGCCTGAAAGAATCATCACAATTTTGTCCAGTTATCTCCTAGGATTTGGGTGAACACTGTGCATTCAACAACAAAAAAAGTCTTTCCACCTGTATCATGGTCATAGTGGTGAACTTTCAAGTGGAGGAGGTGTTTGAGTTGATGGCTGCCCTCTCCTTTGCTGTCTCCTGGTAGTTCTGGCACTAGGACCTCTAGTTCTGCCAGGACACAGTGTAAGTGAGCTGGGGAACTTTAGTCACTTCTGTAGCAGCCTTATGGGGATGCAGGAAGAGTCCTGTTTGCCTGGGATGGTAACTAATCCTAATGGAAATAGGCTGTGGAGAGGCATTCTCTTTCACACAGACGAGAACCCTAAACATAAACCTGAGTAGTATTAATAGAGTGGAGTTTTTTTTCTTTCAGGCTTATGAATTGTTGCATGCAAAGGAAAAAATGTAAAATTTCTTTCCCTTTCACTACTTTGTATTCTTGTATGAAACTTCATGAGAGAAATGAGTAGCATTGTCAAAGTCTTGATTAGATTCTCCATGCTAGTTTGCATCTAACTTCCAGTTAAGGTGATGTGACTGACAGTTTTCTGGGCAATGGATCGTGTCTTACTTTGAACTTACGTAACTTTTTTCCATTTTTCTATCTATGACATTAAAAGCAATATATTGATGAAAATGAAGCTTTTACAGGAGCTGATGTTTATGTCCAGGTAGCTGATCTCAGATTGTTTTGGGAGCAGCAGTTGGGGCTGGTGCTGTTATCCAGCTTCATGAAGAAATTAGGCCTTTCCTGAATTTCTGCCATGGGGATAGAAGACAGAAGAAGAAAATAATTTCTCACGTTGTACCTTGTGCTATTACTTTCTAAAGTGTATATTAAAAACAATCCTTATATGTGTTAGGGGACCAGGTTGTGTTTTTATTAAAATACTTGGAGGCATGTTTTAGTTGTTTAAGGCACAACCTAAAGTTGGTATTATTACTCAATGTGCCTTTTTATCGGGTTGCAAAGTGTATGGTTTCTGTTTTTGGCTTTATTTGTTTTTGACCCGTGTATCAGCTGTTCTACCTTGGATAATGTTTTAGTTAGATGGAAACTGGAGTTTGGTATGCTTTATGACAGGATGAAAAGTTCATAAGTGTTAACAGAGGCCTTCTGATAAATCTGAGAAAACTAGAAATAACTGATACTCTTTTAAGGTTACACTTCTGGTTTAATCTGCTGTGTAAGTGCATGCTTGATTTTGCCAATGTGTTCAGAAATCATTTTATAGAATAATTGGCAAAATTCAAGGAGAGCCTGTCTGTGCATGGCCTTGTTACACTTTCAGAGCCAGAGGTGACCAAGGTCCTCTTACATTTGTAGAAATACTCTGTGTTCTCTGACAAGAACATTTGATTCCACCTTAATATAATGCTATTTCAGTTTGCAGTGACTGGATAGCTGGCTCTTTTAAAGCAAATACCTCCCGTAGGGCCCCAGAAATTAAATCACATACTTGAGTTATCCATTTCAAGGAGGAATTTGGCAAGCCACTGAAAACACTGTTTGCTCTGTGTGGGTATTTGCCCAGAGGAGTCCAGCTATGACTGTCAGAAGCGTGACTGGATGGCAACAGGGACCCACACCAAGCTCCCTAAAGGGTGTGAAATACTGGGGAAGACAAAGTAACCTGTTCTGTCTGGTGTGCAGAAACAGAGTCATAACTAGCAACTTCCAGCAACTTTTTTGAGGTGGCAGGTAGATTTTTGGACAAGCCCTTGTAAATTGTTTAAGAGGATGAAGGCTGTTTACCTCAGCATTTATTCTGTGATCATCTAGTCTAAGGCATGCTGTTATAATAATAACTCTTCCAAATAACTGTTACTATTCTCAAAGGCAATCGCTGGAGACATTTTCAAGACTGGTAATTTAGATCTGCAAAGATCTGTTCCATTAGTACAGCATTCCTCCATGCAGCAGGTTGGCTGTGTTGTGTCACCTTCCTTGCTCCCTGGAAGTTACAACAGAGTTTTCTTTTTGTTTTGGGTTTTGGTTTTGGAAGTATCACAGAGTCTTCTTAAAACCCTCTGGTTTTATGGCATTTTCCAATTGTAAAAATTGGAAATTAAAAGGGTACTTCTGTATGCGAGATAGAGATATGTTTAATTCATCTGGAGTGGCAGCTGGAGAATCCCAGCAAATTAGATTTTGAGTAAGAGTGCCATCGGTTCTTTTGCATTGTTTACTTTAAAAAAGTATGAGTTACTGTGAGAGAAAGGAAAAGGAACTTTTATTCTCAGTCTGTGAGATTTGAAATGAGTTAAAATGTGCAAGGCTCTTTCCTTGTACTCAAAAACTTGTGTAGAAGGTCCTTGAAATGCCTGAAAAGGCAGAAACAGAGAGACAAAGCTAGCTGAAGAGTTTTTTCTCTTTAAGGGTACTTGATCGCCTCTCTGGAGTGCTCTTACATGATTTAAAATTAAATTTTTCTTTGTTGCTTTCTGAGTCTCCAGTGGTCCTTTACACTTTATTTCTCTGAAATTTATGGCTTAACAGTTTTTAGCTTGTTACAGTCTTGGTATTCGTTCTTTGTTATTCTTCATCAGCCAAATATTTTTTCCCTATAAATTTCCTGTCTGTTGATACAATAAATAATCAAAGTCTGCTACAGATTACTTTGCTTTTAAGGAAAAAATAACAAACATAAAAAAAAACCCAAAACCACAAATGAATGCTTGGTAATACAAACATCCATAAACATCCTTTTTTTTTTTTTCCCCTAACAGTATAAATGAGAATCACAGTTTGTGGCTCTCTTTAGACAGAGCAACCTGAAATCATGTGCTCACTACAAGTTTTCATGCCTCTTGGCATCAAAAGTCAGTAAAGTAAACAGCCATCAGTGCAGTTAACACAGGTTTTGAAGCCATGACAAAGTGCTAAGGCTGCCTGCTGAAAAGCTGCTGTTCTGAGAGCTACACTATTATTGAAGTGGTGGACAATTCTTGTGGAAAAATGCCCAGGAGCAGACAGCTTTTATGTTGTCTGGATGTACTTCATTATTAAAGAGGAGATCAGATGATCCCTAAAGGTGCCTTTTTGACATGCACTCCTTTTGTATTATAAAGCTGATCCTAGTTTTAAAAGCACAAACGTGATTTTACTTCAGCTGTTATGACTGCAACTTCCTCTCTTCTTTTTCTTTTGCAGGAGCTGACAAGTGCTTTGATGCATGTGAAACTACACCTTTTTGTCCAGATTTTTACACTTGTGTTCTTCCCAACAGCAATATGGGTCTTTCTTCAGCTGTTATCAATCACACCTATAAATGAATGGCTTTTAAAAGGGTACGTTTAAGCATAATTGAGTAAAATATATTTGTAGCTGTCATCTTAAAGGGCTGCTTATCCTGCAACTGGTGTTTGGTTGTTTTGTGAAGAGATTTTGCTGGGGATTTTTTTTTTTGTGCTTCAGCACTTTGCTGTTGAAAACAAAGTATATGCACAGGATTATCCCTTCAGGAACCTGGTCTCATTTTTAGAAAGTCTAGACAGTCTTATGTGTAGGGAGGTTGCAACATGTTAGCTTTCTTTTTCACAAAACACAGCTGAAGTGATGTGTTGGGTCTCAAGGAAGGTGGGGAGCAAAGAAAAGGAATGCTGAAGGAAAAGCATAAATCGGTGAATAAGTATTGTGTGCACCACATATTGGTTTTCTGGTTTTAGGTAGTTTGTAGCAAGCATTTCTTCAAGGGCTCAGTATCTGCTTCCAGCTAAATTATGGGGAAAAAAAAAGAGTAAAAGTTTTGTAGGACAAGAACTTTGTGATGAGCAGAAACTAAGTTGTCATGAAAACTGTTTTAAATCTTGGGTATACACTGCCAATGTGCAAAGCTGCATTGATGGTGTACTAGGGAGAGATGCTATGTAAAATAAAAAAGTTTTTTTTTTTTTTTTTTTTAATGTGAGGTCAATACTTAGTGCCATGCAGGTATACTGGAATGTTTGAATGCAAAAATCAATTATTTCAGAAAACTGCTGAAAGAATCCCCATTGTTTCTTCACTGCTTGGTGAAACATTGCTTGGGGAGTTCCTTGTCTTAAAAGTTTAATGAAAAAGCTGCTCATGTTTATGTTTCTACAAGACCTAAACCTAAAGGAGCATTTCATTTTGTTTGTGAGAGGCTTCTCCTGGTGCTCTGTCAAGTGTGAATTGGTCCAAATGATAGTGAGAGGGTGACATTGAGACAACATCAATTGAAAGCTAACAATCTTTTGCTTAACAGTGTCTGTAAAGCAAGGAAATAACAAGATTGCTGTATGATGTTCATTTGCATTTAGCTATTTGTAGTAAAAGGTATTCTTTAAAGTAAAATAATTGTGAAGTTTTATTCTCAGCTAGGACAGGTATGTATGTGATTTTTCACAGTAGCCAAAATTCCTTCCTAATCCATGGAGTTTCAGTTTCTCAAGTGCAAGGTGAAAGAGGTTTTTGTGGGGCTTTTGGTTCCATGAAGTTTCTCATTCCTTCTTTCCCATGAGTCTTATACCACTTTGGTTTTTAGTACTTAAATGACATGATCTGTTGCATGCACGAGTATAATTGTATGTATATGCATGCACACCTGTAAAACTGTTTGTAAAACTAGGGATGTATGTATTTTTGTAAAGAAAATAAATACTTTTGCATTTATCTCTCTAAATGTGGAGCCTAAACCAGGCTCATTTGTCCTGAGAGTGTGTCTGTGTCTTACTGGTGAGCTGCTGTACTTCTGCTTACTTCAAGCTGATTTTCAAGCACTTGTTCCTTGAGTACTGCTTTTGATTGGCTGTTTTATCTTTTAGTAACTATTGTATAGAGGTTTCATTGAAAGAATGATCAGATTGAGGAGTTTAAGGTCGTCTGGTTGGGTTTTTTGGAGTGCTTTCTTGAGAAATACTTCTGTTCAGGACATGCTCAGAGCAGCAGACACTGCACTGGGAGCTGTACAGTGTGATGCAGGTGCAGAAGATACTGAGCTCTGTCCTAATTCTAGAATAACACCTTTCAAAGCAGGTCCCTCTGTGTGTGTAAGAAGCTGATGTCAGGGATTGTGCTGTGGCAGCTCTGTGTAAACTAAATTTCATCCTAATGCCCCACAGTTGTAGTTTTATTCCCTTAGAAACGCTAAAATACCCAAGGAAAACAGGGAAGGGAACAAGACAAAGTTACTTCCTTATCACACATTTAGCACAGCATGTAGTGAAGGCTGGTTGATAGCCCTCAAAAAAGCTTGGAAAAACAGGCATGTGTTCCCAAGGGCATGCAGCACCCTTTGGCAGGGTGGCTCCCTTGGGCACTGCAGTTCTCCACTGCTCCAAGGTTGTGCCTGAAGGGCACAGCCCACAGAACCTTTTCCATCTTGCATCAGAATGCATGGTAGATTCTCCCATCCTCTCCAATGGTCTGTTTTGCTGTAAGTGTTATTTGAGAGGCAGATTTGGGTGGTACCAGCTTTTCACCTCTGTTTCTACAGCTGAGTGGGATTTTTCTTTTCCCCCTCTTTGTCTGGAATGATATTAGGAGGTTGCTTTGCAATTATTTTGAAATGCATAAAATAGAGGAGAAACTGACATCCTCCCAAGCATCTTATAAGTTAATTGTTTTATTGCCTGACCAGGTTTTGCACCTATTTGAAAAGAAGCATGAAGCAGGTTATTAATGTATGCACAGATTCACCTCTTCTCCACTTTTAGCATATAGCATTTACAGCACAAGTGGTAAGGCGTGAGATGCAAAGATTGGGTATAAGATATGACTTTGGAGCTTTCATATCTAAAACATGTGACTTCAGATATCCTCAGTTGTCTGTGGTGTTAACAGCAATGTTTGGACCCCTGATGTTAGTACTGATGGCATGGCCTGGTCCAGTGGAATAAATTAGTTGGTTGGTTGTTATCTCTAGTAGTTCATTGGGCATTAGAGGAATCTGTTTGTATATTGGTAGAATTGAGTAGTTGATACAAACTGAAAAGAAAGTTTACAGGTGCATGTTTCAATACACCCAGTTGAAAGTATGTTCTTTTAGTGTGTACCAGGTTTTCTTCAATTAATATTGCTTGATAGGGATTTTTGGTTTTAATCCCAAATGTGTTATTTTCAATTTGAGAAGGTTAACAGAGATTGATTAAATCTTTCCCTTATAGTATGGAAAATCCCTGCCAGCTGAGATGAATGCCCTTACACACATTTTGTATCTTTCTGGATAACTCTGTACTTAACCCACTCCTTATTAGAGCAGGTGAGAAGTTTGAGGAGCTGGCTGCCACATAGAGAGAATAGTATCACAGTGTAGGGCATGGACATCAGAATGACCATGTTTGTTTGTCTGCTGTGTATTTTCCTGTGTTTCCAAACCTTCCTGCATCATTTCTTTTTCCTGTATTTCTTTTCAATATGAGCTTGTTCTGCCATGTGCTGACAACTCCCTGCTGGCATAGCTTATTTCACTGTAAGGTGAAGGTGCTCTGTGCTTCCAAGGTGGTGCTTGGCACTTTGTGGTTGGATTTATACCATGCTTACATTGGTTGCCTCATTCCCACAGTGTCTTTAGCTGACAAAAGAGTACTGTCATTGTCACTTACCTGTTTCTTCTCTTTAAGCCTTTTGTATTTTTGCAGAATATCAGTTGCACAGTAATGTGCACCCTGGTGCCTGGGTTTAATGCTTCTGTTGCTGCAGCTTTTTGACACTGCCTTACTTGGGGGCTCTACTGAGATGGTTACAAATGCAAAGTAGTTCACCAGTAGTGATTGACTGTTCTGAGTTAGAATCTCAAGCTCCAATACTTGAAATCATATGTAAATTCAACACTTCCAGGGATTTTGCAATCTATTTTATTCCACCCATTACTGTTCCTTTCAAGTTTTTCTTTCCTTTTCACAGTATTTCTTCAGAACCCCTATTTTACTTAGCCCCAAATTTAATTGTAATTTATTGTTGTGTGGTTTCGTGGACTGTCTTTGAAAACAAAGGAAAGCTCACCACCTTTTTCTTACTTTGCAACAGCATTTACTGTACACATCAATAACTTTGCTGCACTAACAATGCCAAAAAATGACGGCAATAGTAGGGTATCTTGGATTTCTAAAGTGTAAGAAAAATCTGTTGATGATCTGATGGCAGTCAGGTGACTGGAGGTCTGTGATAGATGTAGAGAGACCTTTGTGAATAAGAGCTACAGTACTGCAGATGGAGAAATGAAGTCACAGAGGTTAAGTGCTTGTGGTGACTGGTGAGAGAGGGCATAGAAATGCTGCCAGCAGGAGTGCCCTTCCTAGTGCAGGGCTGTAGCTGATTGGGAACTGATTGCACTGCACAGGTGATAAGACTTTCTTCTCAGCTCTTTGGTAGTTTAAGGTTGTGGGGTTGCTTAGTGTTTGCCTCCTGTAAGGAATGTAACATTCTTTTTGTTGTTTTCAGCTTGCAGACAGTGGGCTGCATGCCACCTCCAGTGTCTTCTGCTGTAATTTTGACCAAAGCTGTTGGTGGGAATGAGGTGAGTTTGCATTTGGCTTTTTAAAACAGCTATTCAAACAAGTATTTATTTATGATGAACTCAAGTGGCAAAGCAGAGACAGAAATGTGATGCTATTGTGGTTTGTAAAGCATTCTGGAATTAAGGCTTGGGGTGCTGTCTTGGTGTCAAACAAGGAAAATAGTGATATGTTATATGCTGGCATTGCTGAAACCTAAAGAAACTCACTTTTCTGAGGTGATACAAAGGTTTCTGATAGAAATTGGTGTGGGGAGATTTCTGGTGGTTGTTGCACTGTGAGTCCTAACCCTATAATGTTCCTGTGCTGTGTTGTAGTTATTGCACAGACCAATAGATTTGCAGTGAAGTTGTGCCCTTGCAGATATTCTTTGGATGTGTTCAGTATTAAGAAGTTCTGTAGTAGGAATTTCTCAAGCTCAAAGCTGCAAATGTAGCAAGTGACATGGCAATACAAACAGCTTTAAATCTTATATTTTTTTTTCAGACTGTGTGAAGTGAAAATTCAGGGAATGTGGGGTTCTCTGACAGTGATGCAATGCAAAGTTCTCAACAGATAGGAAATGCTGGAATAGAAGTTGGGTAAACTCAGTTTGGTCATTATAAATTTCTGCCTTGAAACAAGCATATTCTGGTGTAATTTCAGACTCTTTCTTTAACCACAAAGCAGTTGCTGTTTTCAGGGAGGCCAGGTAAATGGCATTTAGGAAATTAATCCAGCTGTGCTAATTAATGAGCTTGTTTCCTTTAGATTTGCTCCCTCCCAACTGCTGAAGGTGGAGGAGACCTGGTAGGTGAAGAAAGGAGGGAATTAACATTGACAGATGGGATTTACACCTGGGGTGTTGGATGCTATTCTGAAGGGTTAAAGGCAAATTTTAATTCAGCCATAGAGCTCCTGTGTGAGGTTGGGTGGTTCACTTCAACCACATGTTTTAAATATGACCATTAGTTGTGAACTTCTCATTTTCTGAGTTCAGGCTCTTGGGACCGATTAATGTCAGCTTTGAAAACACATGATAGCAGTGAAAGAGATTGAAGTTGTACTTTGTACTGACAAAGTGCTGTTTAATTGCTTTATCCTCTGAAGAGAGACCCAAAGTATTTCAAGTCAACCATCTCTAATTATGGGCAATCCTGATGTACATCACTGTCTGCCAGTTTGCTACCTTGAAAAAAGAACCATAAAATTGTCTGATGGAGGTGCTGGGGGGTTGTTACTATAAAGAAATAATTCAATGCCTAATAGTGATCAACAGAGAAATGAGAGGTTTTCCAGTTATGATTCTATATGTAGATACTGTAAATTATAGCAAGATACCACATAGTGAACAGTGAGGATTAAATAAGGTATTGAGTACTCATTCAGCACTGCTTGTACTATCCTTAGAACAAGGTAAAAATCCTCTAGAAAAAACTACAGCAAGATTGGTTAGTTGAAAACAATATAATACAGTGTGCAGGAGGGAGAGAGGTACTTTAGTTTCTTGACCATTAGAATACTCTTTTTTTAGGGTAGTGTCCTTTGGGGCAGTGAGGGTGTGTGCATTTTGTACCAGCTGAAAAATGGCTGCTTTCTATTATGTGATTGTACAAATCACTGACAAGGTTTAAACTCTGATTCTTCTGTGCCAGACTGGTGTTGGAGGAAAGTGAAAATGCATACCTTTACAGATGGTGACAGCAGAGAGGGTGAATCAAGAAGTGGGTTTGGAAATGGAGGGTTCTCAGGCTCTAAGAGAGTCTGTAAAGGAAAAACTCCTTTTAAACATGCTCAGTCTGACAAAGCTTGTGGCAAAGTTATTACCAAACTTGACAATGTTTCCAATGCAAGCATATTCTTGGAATTTCATGTTTATTTGTTGTTCAGGCTAATTTTTCTTCTGAAGATCAGCAAATCACATCCCTCATGCTAGGGGAGAAAAACAGTCTCACACCTCTCCTTGCCAAACTTTACCTGAGCTGTTACTGATGTATTTCTTTTTCTGATATAAGCAGATATATTATTTTCCCCATTACAGTTTGAATGCATTCTGATATATGAAGAATTTAAACTTGGCAGTCCACTGAAAATAACAATGGTTATACTGTGAGAGCATTTGTTCATAGTAGTGCTTCTTAAATTGCTTTTAGCCTCAGCAAGTGTGTAACCCTTACCTAGAGAAATTGATTTGTCTGAGGATGTATCTACACTGCATAATGTAATATGAAGATAAATGAGGTTGCTCAGAAGGAATATGACAAGGAAACTGCACGTGAGCTAATTAGTCTGAGAAGTGTCCTGCTGCTGTGGAGTCCAGGCACACCCTCAATAACTGCTCTGAAAACCTTTTTGGATGTCTTGAGGCACAGCACTTAAGAGCTGTGGTGGTTGCTTGTGTTATGCCAGTGTAGAGAGTTTTAGGTTTCTTTGTCTGAAGTAGAAGAGACTGTTAATTGTCACTTTGGACTTGGGTTATTCTCACAGAAATATCAGTCCCTGTGTCATGGTGGAAGTACTACATCTGGGCCTGGGGAAACATGGTCTCTGTTTTTAGCTCTGTCATCAACCTTTTGGGTAAAACAGAGTGAGTTATGTCTCTGGGGTTGCTGTGATGCATAATAGCACGTTTGTGAAGTGTTTGAAGATCAGTGCTGAAAGAAATCTGATGTAAGATCTATATTTTATTGGCCTGGGACAGGGTAATTAAGTATTTGGTTAAGTGCTTAGAAAGTGACATACATCATTAGAGGCTACTTGGGTAGTGGAATTTGCTGCATATTAATTGGAAAATTTGGCTGTGACATAATAAAAGGGAGCCTTTCTTTCTTCTGTCTCTCCTTCACCCTGATTTTCCATCATTGCTCCTATGATCTTTTCCTATGTTCCTTTCATTAACCCTGCAAGCAACTTTTTAAACCAGCCTATTCCTAGCTTTTGTCACAAATGCACTTAGTTCATTAAAAAAGCCAGTTTTAAGCACTGAATGTTAGTTTGATACATATGAAGCCCTATATGAACAAAAAGGTTATAGGCTGACTGGTGAAAAATGAGGAGGAATCACCATAAGAATCAAAATCTAATTTTAAATTTGTTGATATTTTCTCAAGTACTTAGTTATTTCTGTCAATCAATTTCATGTTTTGTGTAGATACAGTCCATGAAGCTAAAAAATTGGAATGAAAACCAGAAGGCCTCACAATTGTTCTTTACTCTTGTACTATGAAGGGTCAGGATTTTAAAGGCATAGCTTGATAGCACTGAAGGCTTTGTTGTGTCTTTTTCTTTCAATAAGTCTTGTAGTTTTTCAGTGAAATTATAAAAACAATTCCTTTAAAAGTCTGCAATAGAGACAAATAAATATGTCATCATTTCAAGGCACTGTAAAGACAAACCTATTAAAAGCTCAGAGATACTCAGACAGAAGTGTTGCAGAGATGCCTGATATTACTACAAAGTATTCAGACAGCAAATGTCATACTCTCCTTAAGAATCAAAGTAATGAAGAAAAGAGATTGAAAATTAGATCTATAGGTCTATTATCAATTTGGGAGAAAAAGCAATTTGTGATGACTTTTATGGCAGCTTAATGACATACTTTTGAAAAGTGTAACATAACAGGCAGGAGCTGTGATGGAATTGTGCAGATAAATCGTGGCAGACAGCTCATTTTGTTGAAGAATACTTTGGCTATTTTGCTATCTCATACACCACACAACCACTGAGGGTTTTTTGTTATTGTTCAGTTGAACTGTAGCTTGTACAAAATCTCATAATCAATGTGCTGCTTTATTTTTTTTGCAACTTTAGTGAGGCTCTGCTATGCCCTTTTGTAAAACAAGGTGGTGCACATGCAAGACAAGATTTTGAAATATAAAATAGACTACAATGAAGAAAGCCAGAAAGGTGTTGGAAATAAGGTATAAAGTAAGGAGATAGTTCTATTATTGATTTTTAGATTTGTTTTATGAAGCAGATGTAGAACGTAAAACTGAGTACAAATTTGCAAGGTCCACAGCCTTTCTGGGAAAGAATCAAAGGAGAACAGCAACATTTACCCAATGAATTATACACAATAGTTTTAAATTATATTTTGAAAAACATAGCACATGAATAGTTTCTGAGGAATGAAGACTGGAAAATTCCTTTGTCTCTTTTTTTTTTTTTTTTTTTTAGTAGAAATACAGGAAAAGTGAGCTCTAACACTACTGTAAAGTCACAGGAACAATATTGATTTCTCTAAAAATATCTGAAGTTCTTTGAACTGTATATACATGTACATTAACCTTTTAGAAAACAAAATAAAATGAATAAAAAGAAGTACAAGCTCCAATGGCTTGTGATTCATACTCTGATTGATGCACCAGTGTACCATGAGTGTTTACCCTTGGAAGGTAACGTATGAACATTATGAAACAAAATTGTTTAAGATCCTCAAATAAACTAATGTGTCATGATGTTTAGTTGTCTTCTGTAATATAGGTTTTCCTCTCTAAATATGTCAGTAGTGTTGTCTAAAATTTGATTTCCAGATTACACTGAAAATATTGATGTGTAAGGTTTTGTTTATCAAAGAGTAAGTAATTCAACCATTTTTAAATGTGATACTGTAAAAGGAAAAGAAATATGATTAATTTTTCTTTTCCTAATTAGTAAATTCTGTCTGCTTGTACAGATTAAAGAATTCTGAATAAAAATTAAATAGTTCTGCTATTAGATACTACACTGAATTCACTTGGAAGTGTTTGAGTGTTGGAGGACGAATTTAGGCAAGATGTCTGTACTTCACATGTACAAATATAGAGCTGTGTCAGCATAAGCTTTGTATGTACATAGAAGCTGTTGTGCTATTAAACTTGCCCACTCTAGTTTAGTATTACAGTCTAATTTTTTATGTATCCTAACAGTTTACTTTTATTTTCTTGTTGCTGTGCTTTGAGCACATGGTTTTTATTGAACTATTTATTGATACTTAGGGTTTTTTCCTTCCCTGAGTGGTGAGTGCATTTTATATCCATCAATGCATAGGAGGAGCCCAAATTATTACTTACAATATGAATTTCATCACAGTAATGTGTCCCAGTCATGCAGCTCTGTTAGATATCTCTGGAGTGCCTCATATCTTCTCAAGTCTTCTACAACCCAAAGCAATTGGGAGTCTTTGGGGTTTTTTCCTTCTCTTACTGATCTCCTTTTGTTTATCAGTAGTAGTTTTAATGCCAACCCACTAGTCAAACTGTTGAGAGGGAAGGGCATTTTCAAAGGCATACAGTTCTGCTCTCAATTCAGTGGAGTAAATCCAGGCTAACATGAGGTGTGTGAAATCTCCAGTCAAGCGCTTCAACTCCAAGCTCTTTACTTTGTAGGAAGTTTCAGATAGTCCAGCACCTTTGAAAAGCAGGTGATTTACTAACCCAAGGTATCAGTGGTTGATAAGATTTAATAGGATAAGATTTAATTTTGTGTGTGGTTGCCATTGCCTCTAACTGAAGGTCTTTCATATGGCTCATAAGGTGTCCAGTGGAAAAAGTCCTGGGAGTGCAAGAGAGGAGGGAAGTGCAAGACTCTGTAGAGTTGTGCAGTTGAGATGTATAAAACAGAACTTGAAGTCTTGTGCATCTTCAGCCTTCCCTTGTAGCATAATGCAGAATGCTGTAAAATAACCTGCTTAAATTGCACCAAACTGGGCTGTGGCTAGAAGCTACCTGGAATCATCACAGCCTTGTGTTTTTACAGCTGTGTTTGCACAACTGTCCTAGATCAGCTTTGTAAGAGTGTTTTTAGAGGCTGTGCTGTTGCTGTTCTGCAGTGCTTGGCTGGGAAGGCAGTGTTTTTGTCTGCTGTGGCACAGTCACTGACCCTGAAAGCTGTGGCATAAAGAAGCCAGGACAGAAGGAGAATCTTGCTCTCACGCTTGACAAAAGTGGCCTTTTAAAGAAAGGTGGTTTTGAATTTGCCTTGGTCTGCAGGTTAATTCAGTGTGAAGTTATACTGTGCAAGAACTTCCTTTATCTAGCAGTGAGTGCTGTATGAATGGCATTGTGTATTCAAAGCAAGTATTTTAAATTGTTAACAATTCAGAAATAGTTATATTAAAGTGTTTGCAGAGAATGGAGTCCAGTACTCTAAAATTCAGGCTCTGTACTCTCTGCTGTTTTATTTTGTGCCTGTTTGAGAGAGAGCAGGTATTTTACTAGCAAGAAAAGTGTTACCTGCTCTCCCTAACTCAACCTTTGAAGATAAAGGCTGTATTGGAAGGCAGTGAAAATTTGAAAGATTATTAAAAGAGTTGCAAGTGATTTGTTTTCAGTGGAGTGTTTTTTGCAGTCTAAATTCCATTGAGCACCTGCATTCACTGTGTGAGGGTGGTTTTCTAATGAAAACTTTTTTCTTTTGGCAGAGTGGTGCAGTTGTTTGCTGGCAGTGAAACCCAGGGGTGTGCTGGGTTCTGGTTCCACTGTCCCTCACCTGTTGCCTTACAGCTCACTGCGGATACATCAAAATGAAACAAATCTATTGAGAACAAAAAGCGCCATTTAGGAATTTCTTTAGTGGATTTAGTCAAGGAGAGCATTGCTGTTCAAGTTCTGAACTCTGACTTGTAAAGAGAGAGTGTTACGTTATTTCCTCTTTCTTGATTTTGTCCTTTTTGTGTTAAAATCAAAGCCTCAGGGTATTTTGCTTAGATTTTTTTTTCCACTCCAAGCACTTTTTTAGTTGGCATGAATATTTTTGCTTAGTGGATAATAAGAATATATAGGAAAGAAAATAATCAGGCTTGCAATTTGAACACTTCCTTAATTTCTTTAGCTCTCTTTTTGGGTGTCCAGTATGAAGTGATTTCCACTGATTTGTGGAAACCAAAGCTGTAAAACATGAAGCAGGATTTTCAGTTAAAATTATTATTCCCCTTAAATTTCATTCCTTTTCAAGGAAATTAAGTTTATTTTATTATCCTTTTTTCATCATTATAATTATGAAGGAACATTATGAATGTTTTTGTCATCTAAATTGTTTGTCAGTTTTTTCAATATATGTTAAGAAAATGTGTTTTACATTCTAGGAGGAAAACCTCATTTGTGTAAAGACAGGAAAAACTCCTAGGTTACTTTATATACAACTAAATAAGCCCAAATTTATTTAAAATTATTTAAAAGGAGAAATTTGGATATTTTAGAAGTGTTTTCCATTTTTACTTTTCTGTTAAAATGACTTTTTGTTCAATTTTTTAGTTAGAGCATGTGGCAAGAAGTGTGGCGAGCAGTAGAGCAGCAAATTTTTACTGATTCCAAAGCATTTTTTATGCTTCTGGAAAATATTGGCCTATTATGAAGTCTGAAAAGAGGAAGCTGCTGATAAACTGTTTCTGGGCATGTTGAAGTAAAGCCATGTGTTTCCTGGGAAGCATTTTTCAGACATGCAGATCCCATGCTCAGGTGCTATCCTGCTCAGCCAGGATTTTTGCACATGTTCCCTTGTGAATATATCCTTTCCTATTTGAAATCCTGTACTTTGCTGCCACTCCTAAATTAGCAGAGGGAGGGGAAATAGCAGCACTTGGAATAGCTGGTGCAAAAGCTCAAACTCTGGAGCTCAATGGGAAGCCCCTGTGAGAGGATGGAAGTTTTGAGGGGCAGGAAACTGCTGAAGGAGTGCCCTGGAAGCACAGCAGGATAATTTATCCCCTGATAATTTATCTGTGTGATGAGGGAGAAGCTTTGCTGTTAAGTATAATCTTTGCCAACCCATCCAGTATCTCATGCATTTACAGGCTCTTTGTTCTCTGGCACTTGGGCTTCCCTCACCAGCCTCAGCCTGACCTCCCCAGGTGTATGCCTCCTACCTCTGCATCCTGCCCTGCCCCAGGTCCTTGGATGCATCCCCAGGCAGTTGGCACCAGGAGGAATTTTCCCCAAGATTCAGGGGAACAAAAAACTTGCCTTTAATTGAGGTGGATACAGTAGGTGTGTCTTCATCTATTTGTTTTTAATACTGAAGGCGTGTTTAGTAAGACCTGCCTAAGCAAACAGAGAAGCTTTGCTTATCAGCAAAGAAGTCAGCAGCCATATGCTAACCAGGTTGTCTAATGCAGTAATTCTGGTAATTATCTGGCACATGAGCTAAAGAGAATATTATTGGGCTTGAACTGAACTGTTTTTGAGCTGCTAAGTTGGCAGCAACAGTGTATTTCCTGAATCAGTTTGCCTATTTATGTGCTTTACTTCAGTGACATTTTGCAACCCCTGTTCTAGCAGATATTGTGGATTATTGCAACAGGATTCCCAAAATGTTGAATTTCTAGTGTGTGGATGACTTTGCTTAGTTAGACCTTTGTTTTTTGTTGTATTTTTTTAATGATCTAAATTCATTTTGTGTAATGATATGGTTGCAAAATGTCTGTAAATGTATATGGGGATGTATACTTGAGGCATGCTGTGTGAGTGCTCTAGACTCCAACTGCATATCCAAAACCTTTTAAAAGGAAATCTCAATGAGTCCTATGGGACAAAGTAAATTATTACATGTGGTGAACTCTTAAGTCATAGACCAAGGTCATGGCAGTGAGAGTGTATTTCAAAAAGGTTTTATCTGTGCTTGGAAAGCAAATGAAATCTCTCATCATTAACTTCAGAATTATAGTTGTAAGAGGATTTTCACTAGAGGTGAAAGATCAAGTTTATGGAGGACATAATGGAGTCTGAAAAGTTATTTCTGAGACATGAGACTGGGGCGTGAAACATTCACTGAGGTTTTCACATTATTGAGTTTACAGCCTGTAATCCGGGTACTGGAGATCAGAATGGTTGTAATCATTGCTACTGTTACAGCTTTATTTCAACCTTTGCAAAGGGGGAAGCTTGTTTGTTTGTTTTTAAATTATATTGTAAAGACTTTTGGAAGAATATCCTAGATTTCAGGTGTGTCAGTCTCTACCATTGCACACAGGCTACCTTAATAATAACAATAATCCTTTTATAGGAAAATAACTTAGTAAACCTGAATGATCTTAATGAATCCATCAAAGCATGTTGTGCATGCAGTGATGTCATCTCTGTCCTTATTTGCTGATAGTTCACATAAACCAGAAAGATCAAATGGTGAAGGGAAACAGGGCAGGAAAGCATAAGTAGAACTGAGGTTCTTAGGGACCCAGATTTCATCCTGTCAGTGGAAATGAATGAACACAGTGTTCTATTTTGCTAAACTTTGCATGCATACAGACGTTCCAGTGGTACCAATGAGCAATAGAAATGTGCCCAAGAGTAGAGTCTGAACTCTGTGCCTGCTCCTTGGGACTGGTTTTGCAAATATACCTGCCTGTAGCAGCACCTACTTGCTCACAGAGTTTATAGTGCTCAGCCTGTTTGCTTGCAGACGTGGTTTTCTGCATTTAGAAGATGAGCATTAAACAACCATAACCAAATCTGTTTGTGCTTTTTCTGTCATGAAGGTGATTCTGTTTACAGGAAAGTTTCAACTGTTGCAGTTTTATTCAGAATAGTGTGCTTAGTCCTCTTTTCATGCCATTTCACTTTTGGGTTAAAATTCAATATTTTGCTGTTTTGTTTTCTGAAATCCTTCTATCTCCTTAAGAAAAGATATTTGTTCCTCAAGTTACAGCTGCAAATGACAAGCACATACGTATTCTTGGCATATGTTCTTTGAAAATTTCTTTGAAAATATTAGCTAATTTTACAGTACTAAGATTTTGTAACTGAAACTACAGCAAGTCAGCTGTAAGAGTGGCTATCAAGTTGTATTCTTGAGCCAATTATTTTGTTTTAAAATGTGTTTTTTGGGAAAGCTTTCATTTATTCAATGCATACAAGTCCTATAAGAAGATGAAGCATGAACTGGCTTGATAGGTTACCTGTAATTCAAGAAATGGCAGCATTAAAATTAGACTTAAAATCTCAGTTCTGATCTATGCATATGTTTTATGCTTCTGTTTTAAAATGTGGTCCTGCAATTTAGAAAATACATCCTATAGCAATTTTTTTTCTGTACTGTTAATGTCATGTATGTTACCTCAAAAACACTTGCTGTATTTTCATTATCCAAATGGCCCAGAACATCAGTGTTGAGTGAGACTTTTTGTGTAGGTTATGTCCTCTAAGGTGTCTATTTAAATAATTTAGTCTATGGCCTCTCTTATACCTTTTCTTCTCAACCAGCAGTGTCACCTCTTCTGTGCAGTTGTGAGGCATTTCTATTTCTAAGCCTGGTCACAAATTCTGTGACCTATTGATACTGGGACGTTTCTGCTGTTTGCAGCACCCATATCCATGATTTCTGCATGGCTTGGTTCTCTATAATTTATGATCTGAGGAACTTAGAATGATAGATGGTATTTGTAGATATGAAATACATAGAAAAATATACAGTGTTGTATAGTGCTGTCCTCAAATCCCTTCTGCAGACAAGTCACTCTGAGGCATCTGTACCTCATGTGGGGTCTGCTGTCATCACCCCTTGAGTAACAAATGCCTCTGTTGCTGCATTTGGGTTTCCAAACCTTGCCAAAACTCCCAGTAGATAAAACTCAGAGTTTTATCTCATCTTCTGCAAATAACATCAAAATATGTACCTTGTAACCTTGATTTCTTTGTTTAATTGTTTCCTCAGCACTTTAATTCAATTTTCTTGAAATTTAGACTATTCCATTAAGTTAGAGCAGATCTATAGGTAACAATGGATTGTATGCAAATTTAAAACACTAGCCTATGCAGTAGTTTTGTGTAACTTTGTTTTATGTAAATATGAACTCCTAGAACATAAGGATACTTTATAAGTGAGGTCCTTTGTGAGTCTGGCAGCTGTGCACTCTCTGTGATCAGGATTCAGATGTGCATGTTGTCTTAAAGTGTAAAATCTTCCTCATTGTCTTAGCAGCACAGTTCTGCTTATCACCCTCCCAGCCCTTCCTCCATCTGTTTTTTTTTTGTCATATTTTTTGTCATAAGTGCACATTGTGTAAGCATTCTGTCAAAGCTCTGATCAGACTAATTTCAATTTCTCTCCTCTTCCAAATCATCAGTTGCAGCATGCTGTTTGTCATCTTCCCTACTAGTATAAAACCACAGTGTAAATAATCTGTGGTAGTCTTCTGATTCCCTGTCTGGTTTTAGTATCAGTCAGTGCTTCCAACTTGCAAGAGGATTTTACACTCAGACAAATGACTTGTCATGCTAACTTCTCATACAGTATCTTGTGAGGTGGATGGCTCATTTAGCAACACTTCCAGCAGACTGTGTTCATGGTTTCTTTATCAGCTTGTGGGTGTTTTTGTTTAGTTTGTGATAGTGGGAGGCAAGAGTATCTTTTAAGACACTAATAATTTTTTGCAGCCTAATGCAGATCTGCCATACAAGCAGATTTTAAAGAGATTTCCTGTCTTTCAGGCTTCAATTTCCTTCTAAATTGTGTGATGCAAGGCAATGGAAAATTTAATTTTGTCAGGGTATTTCTTCCTGTGGAACATATTGTAATATGCTGAGAGTTTGTTCTGAGCCATCTAATTTCTTAGATGCTTTTACAAAACTAGAAATAGTTGAATTGGGTTTTCCTTCTAATTAGCACGTGCCAGCTGCTGCCAACAAAAGAACACCTGTGCTGCTAGTGAAGGTACCTGGAAATTTGGGCATGATGATTCTCCTTTATCCTAGAGTAAATCAGATATCCTTCTGTTGAAATCAAAGCAAGGGGGTGAATCAGTGTAGGTGAGAGTCACAAAGAAAAGTTGGATCTTTGTGATTTCTAGTAGGTGGATTCCAGAGGCAATAATTGGCCTGAAGTGGTATCCTTATGCAGAAGTGTGCAGCTGACATAAATGCCAAGTAGATGTAAAAATAAGCAGAGCACTGCATTTTTGTCTGCTATATTCTCATGCTAAATACTGTCTTTTTGAAAGTGTCGTCTTTATTTCAAATAACTGAAACTGCCTGTGATTTTAAAATAGAGAAGGAAACCCAAGTATCAGTATTGTTCATGCTGTAAATGGTTCTAAAGATGGATCTTTATTTATAGGCTAAGTTTATGCCATTATCTTGAAGTTGGAGTAATTGTACTTATCTCTAGGAAGTGTGTTCCTCAGGTAACATCACTGAGCTTTCCCTCTACTATCTCCTTATGCAGGTATTAAAGGACTGTAAAGTAATTTTATTAGCTGACAAACTGCCTAATTACAAGATAAGGAGCAGAGCCTTGCTCAGTGGAGGAAATGTGGAGTTCTTCCATCTACATTCAGAAGCCTGTTTCCTCCAGCTTTCATTGGAAGCAAAGGCAGCCTCCAAAACCCAGGAGAATTTAATCAAAGTTGTTTATGACTGTTTTCTCCCGGTTTTGTTCATACAGACAGAAATGAAACAGAGAAATAAAATACCTAAACCATGAAGAAGTGCACAGTATACATGTAGTCAACAGTGAACTATAGAGCTATATTGTTAAATGCCCTGGAGTGGGAAAGAAAATATACCAGTTGTATAGACAGCCTTTCAAATATGTAGGTTGAATCCTGGTTGGGATTTGCTACTTGGGGGGTATTACTGGTTCTGCAGTGAGATCAATGCTTGAACCATATGCCATTTAAAATATTACACATTAAACCTTTTTTTGGTGTAGGCTAGCTAGGTTCTTGGAGGAGTTCTTGTTCATGATGGTGTTACTAATGTCCAGAATGGCTTTTCTTCTCTCTGTTCCACTGCAATGACAGAAAAATGGGAACTATTCAATTCAATTTCCAAATTAGAGCTGTTAACGTGGATTTTGTTTGATGACCTTTTTTCTCTGGAGTTTGTTTTCATATTTGATTTGTTTTTGTATGGACATCTTGGCATTCCTGTCATGCTATACTGCTTTCTGCTTCCAACTGTGGAGCTTTTGGGGAAGGGCTGTGGGGAGCTTTATTCACTATTAGAAAACCTCACTGAAGAGCTGTAATTTCATAATAGATAGTGCCAGGCAGCATTAGCTACCAGTGTTTGGATACCCACAGAACATAAATCAATACTTAGAGGAAACAGAGGAGTATTTATGTTCTGCAGCATTTGCTCATTTGCTGTTGGAGCCCTGGTGATGGCATATGGCCTTGCAAATAAGGCTGTAGTACCTATGTCTAGGCTGTAAGTGCAGTGTTTAACACAATCTTACAAAAATGTGCCTTTAGGCACTGTGAGAAATGTTCATTAGAACATGGATATAGTTTGTATTTTACTATATTCGATATGTAGAATTTGTGTGAAATTTCTTTGCTTTTTGACTATTTTTTTCTGTGTGTTTTTGTGAAGCAGATAATGTGTTTTGTGGAGTTCTGTTTATCATTGATTTAGAAGGAATAGAGGGAAAGGCAAGTGTGTGGGATGAACCATTTGAATTCTATGACTCGTGGAGACAGAAGGTATTAGGTATCTACAGTGCATAAAATACCAAAATTAAAATTCTACTTAGTTTGCACTTCATTTTTTGTTACTTGTATTGATGCCAACTCACCATTAAAGTCACATGCTTTTTTAAAACACATTAGTTTGACCTGTTCTGCCTTACAGCACTTTTCTTGTTACACTGCAGTCTGGTTTGTTCTGCAGTAGGCGATGTATTGATAAGTACAATGCAAGTTTTTACTGCAATGGTATGGAATATTTTATGACTTTTCCTTGTTTCTGTTGTGTGAAGCAGCAGTCACAGAAGTCATCAATTAAACTCTAACAGGCTGATATCATAGCAAAGCTTTTAAGACTAACATTTGTTCTGCATGTGTTACATAGAGAGAGCATAAAAACCAGTTTATGTTGTCCCGGTGCTGCCAGTATTTTAAAATTTAATTGTCTGGACTAATCCACATTCACTCTAACAGCATACCATACAAGCAGAGGAGAATTTGCTTAGTTCATATTCAGAAAGAAATAGCTTAGCATCTTTCTGAATATCTCACAAGTATGCTGAATTTTTCAGGAGTTAATTTACTGTTGATGTGATGCAGCTGAAGCCAGTGATGCACAGATTCTTTTCTTATTGGTCCAACTGTTACAGTGCATTAGGAAACGGCTTAAATACTTTGGGGTAACTTTTCAGTGTTGTTTGTTCCACTGGGAGGGGAATGTTGTGGCTGGAAAGGAAGCAGGATAGCTGTGATGTGAGAAATGAGGAAATACAGAGAGTACGATGCTCTGTAGCAGCAGGATCACCAGTAAAGCACATTATTTTCAAACTGCTTCTGTCTGTAACACTTGCTAAAGGTTTTCTTTGGGAACTGGTGTGATATGAGAGATTATTCAGAGGAATTTCCATAGCTTTGTTCTGAGCACTTTGAAAATGTCCTGAAATGAGGCAAAGTTAAATC
Organism: Catharus ustulatus; assembly: GCF_009819885.2. Taxonomy (NCBI): domain Eukaryota; kingdom Metazoa; phylum Chordata; class Aves; order Passeriformes; family Turdidae; genus Catharus; species Catharus ustulatus. The sequence goes on from NC_046225.1 coordinate 13,823,342, forward strand.
ATATGGACCTCCCTTTAGAAAAGCATCAGAACCTGAGTTTATTTTGTGACCATTCTTTTTAGCTTACTCATTCCAATAGAAGGGGAAAAAAGGTGTGGTGGCTGATTTGAAACAAAAGGACACCCACAGACGTGAATTCACAGAAGTGAGTTCTTGCTGTTATGCCACTCCTGGATTTTTAAAAGCGATGCTTATTGGAAGTACATGGCTCAGATAATGTTCATAGTTATGGGCATGTTTAATTGCTCTCAGAAAAACACATGTGAGATTTCTGTTTATTCCAGCTCTAAGTGCTCTGGCTCCTTGTGTTGCTAAATGCAGGCAGTAAGTGAGCACTGGGAACACCTGGGATGTAGGAGCAGGAAAAGAGCGCTCTGCAGGGATCCCTGTGACAACTCTTGTCCAGCTGCCAGCAGCACTTCTGATGTGACCTACAGTGATTTGGGCAGGGTGGGAGTCTGGACTAGAGGTTGTGGCCAAACCCAGATAGCCTCTGATGGTGAGAGAACCTGGCCTTGGACTGAAACCTTCCTTTGTCCATGTTTGCTGCCCATTTGACTCCTGTGGGCTCCGTGCAGTGTGAACTGCACGGTGTCTAAGCCCAGAGCAACCAGTTGGGCACTCTGCTGGATTTCTTGCAGTTGTTGGAGGGTCATTCTTCAGGGATAACACTGCTGGCAGCTAAAAACCTATGAATGACTCAAAAATAGAGTGTTTGAAGTGTTGGAGTATTTTTTAATAGGCTTTGAAAAACACCGTTTGATCATGCAGTATGTGTTGGTCTTTCAATAAAATCTTATTTAAATCCACCCATTCCTTACAGATTTTTTTTTTTTAACTTCTGTTTGCCTTTGTCACATGTTCTTGATTGGATTATCATTCATTAGCTTCTCCAAAGAGATTAACAGTTTCTTAAACCAGGATCATGTGCATTCTGGTGTTCTGTGTGAAAGCAGCGCAGGAGAGCAGAGAAGCCCCGGGATCCCTATAGAAATTCGCAGACAATTTTGATACTCTAGTCCACTCAAAAAATCTGCTGACACTGTAATGTTTTTTCCCTTGCCAGGACCCTCCTTGCCTGGTGTCATTTCTTGAGCTCTCCTGGGATGAGATTAGTCTGAAACAACAAAGTAGCCAGATGTCTGGTTCTGAGAGAGTCCCAGAGGCCAGGGTATGGTAGGCAACAGTAATCGCTGGGGGCTGAAGATCAAAGATACCTGAGAATTACTTATGGGCACATAATATGTGTCATTCCCATTATTAGCAGTCTGAGAAAATTTGTATCCCTAATTAACCCTTTTGTTGGTTAAATTTTTCTTGCCAGTACAGTCCTGTCTATAAGAACTATTAGTTCTTTTTTATACAATTGTGTGTTAGTTTAAAAAAAAATTAAATACTGTCATAATAGCAAATTTATGTGACTCATTCAGATGTTTTTTATCATGGTCATTTGTAAATGTCAGAAGTTAACATGATTTTATGATTTCTCTTTGTTTACTCTCCCATCCTTTGGGCTGGTGTCATTTCTATCCAGAGCTGTGTCAATAATGATAGTTAACTTGTCAGGGTGGTGATTTTAGTTTATTGGTCCCTAATAATCTAGAATGAATTAGTATCTAATTCCAGGGAAGGGATGTCTCATATAATTGCTGTCCACCTTATTGATATTTTTAATTAAATGCTAATAATTTTTTTAGTGATCAACACTTGTTTGTATTATACATTTTGAAATAACAAACTAAGACTTTAAGTGCTGACTCTGAATTCTTGTAGTGCTTTAGGAATGAGTGACTCCTAGAGAGAGAGGAGAGGAGAGGAAAACCTGATTGTGGCCTTCTGTGCTTCTCTTTTTTTGTTCTCAGGCAAAAATACCAAGGTTGTGAGTTGAAAATCTATTTTACTAAGTAGTAACATTCTCTGTTGTAAAATTGCAGACCGAACAATTTTCCTGGACTTTTGAGTAATAATGTATAATTATCAGAGATACCTGTTTGTTCTGATTGCTACTATTTCAGTATCTTTAACATTATACAGTATTATGTGTGGCAAATAGTGTATGTGCATATTTGAGTGTAAGTTTCTGGTCACACTAAGTTTGTGTGTGGTTTAATGTCTATATTGCAGGTGTTTAACAGCTCTAACAGGCATTTTTGAGTGAGCAGTAAGTGAAGAAAAGATCCCTGGAGTGTTTTAAAGGGTTGAATTGATTTGTGTGTTTCAGTCTTGACAGTCTCACTTGAAATCATTGTATTTGAGCAAGAAACCCCAAAAGCTGACCTGCCTGAAAGTCTATTGTGGTTTCTTTATACTTTGACTTCTGTCACAGGTGGTGTGACAAAATGCTGTCTTGCATCTTCCAGCTCAGCTATGGCTGCTGCTCCATTGTCCCCATTCCTGTTCAGCTGCACACTCAAAGCTCTGCATAAAACAAATCACCATCTAAGGAAATGTGAGGGAAAACCTTTCTGGTGAATCAGGGTTACTTAACCTGTGGCTACCAACAGGTGTAGCTGATCATTATCTGAAAATTTCTATGAGGTCCATAGTATGAATAGGATGAAGATGTACTGTGCTTCTCAGAAGTGCACAGGAAGGGAGAGCTGCACAGGAGTGGTTTGCAGGCAGTAACTGTTTTCATAAGGTTGGTGGCACCCTGGATTTTGGATCATTTGTTGTCATTCTTGTGCCATAATCTGGGCACAAGCACTATGCTTGGCAGCTGCCTGCTGCTCAAAAGATTCTGCCTGGCTGTCCTAACATAGAGAAATGAGGTCTTGATAACATTTCAATTCTGTTTTGCACAACCCTTGTGGTTTACTTTTTTTCTTACTTTACTTTTCCTTCTCTGTTGTTCCTTTGGGAGGCATTGCAGCAGTTTTGTTTGTCTGCACTGCTCTGTTGAAGGTCACAGAACTGGAACAGATAAAATCCAGGGGTCCATGAAGTAGTGTCTGCAAAGGCCAACCAGTCTGACCTCCCTCTGAGTTGCCTCTCACAGGCAGCAGGGTGCTTCTCAGGAAGGTGTGCAGTCCCTAGCTGAGGTTTTGGGGAGAGCCCTACTGGATGGATTTGCAATGTATCTGAAACAGAATTCCTTTCACTTCATTCTCTTTTGTTAACTGCCTAGAGCTCTTGGAAGCCACTCCACTACTGCTGACAAGCAAGAATGTGACACAGTCAGCAAATACTAGATGAGTTTATAGAAGTAGAGGCACAGCCATCTCCCTGGTAAAATTCATATAATTTGATCACAAACCTCACCAAGTTAAGTAAAAAGGTGACTGGGTCTGAGGTGATGTGAGAGATTCCAATGCAGTCTAAGGAGCAGAGAAAAGCACTGCAGAACTACTTCTCCCTGACATGCCAGGAACTTTTTATGTTGAGAGATGAAGTTATGAGATGCTAGTTGTTATTAAACAAGTACTTGGAGTATGGAACTGGTGAAATTACTGAGATCTTCTACAAGAAGAGTTGTCCCTTGCTTTCTTGTTCATGTGGCACATTTCTGTACCATGAAATGTCATAGGGACCTTAAAGCAGTTCTTTGTTTGAATTTACAGAAAACTGGCTTTAGGGCAATGCAGGTCCTTGAGTGTACTCAGAAATAAGTGTAAATACCTTATATAAGTATACTGGATATATTGTATTGTATGCAAGTCTGTGAGAAGCTGCTGGAAGTGTCTCCTACATCCAATGGTGCCAATGCCAGCTGGCTCCAAGGTGGACCAGCCACTGGCCAAGGCCCACCAGCAGGTGCTGGCTGTGTCTCTGGGATAATGTGGTTAAGGAGGGGCAGAAGTCTGCACAACAGCAGCCAGCAGAGAGAAGTGAGAATATGTGAGAGGAGCAGCCCTGCAGACACCCAGGCACGCAAAGGAGGTGCAGGAGATGCTCCAGGTGCCAGAGCTGAGGTTCCCCTGCAGCCTGTGGTGCAGCCCATGGTGAGGCAGCTGCAACCCTTGCAGGACCACGGTGGAGAAGAGATCTACCTGCAGTCCATGGAGAAACCCACACTGGAGCAGGTGGATGCCTGAAGGAGGATGTGACTCTGGGCCAAACCTGTGCTGGAGCAGGCTCCTGGCAGGACTTTCAGACCCATGGAGAGAGGAGCCCATGCTGGAGCAGGTTTGCTGGCAGGATGTGTGACCCTGTGAGGGACCCATGCTGGAACAGTCTGTTCCTGAAGCACTGCACCCATGGAAAAGGACCCATGCTGGAGCAGTTTGTGAAGAACTGCAGCCTGTGAGAAGGATTCATGTTGGTTTCCCATGCCAGAGTAGGGGAAGAGTGTGAGGAGGCAGAGGCAATGTGTGATGAACTGACTTTAAGCCCTGTTTCTCATCATCCTGCACCTCTGGTGGGGAGGAGGTAGAGAATTTGGGAGTAAAGTTAAACCTGGAAAGAAAGGAGGGGTGAGGGGAAGATGTTTTTAAGATTTAATTTTGTTTCTTATTATCCTGCTCTGATTTGATAGGGAAAAAAAATATTTCTTACCAAAGTCAGGTCTGTTTTGCCTGTGACAGTAAATAGATAAGTGATCTCCCCTTGTCCTGATATCATCCACCAGAGTTGTTTTTCTTGCTGAAGAGGGGAGTGATAAAGTGGCTTTGGTAGGACCCTGGCATCCAGCCAAGGTCAACCCACCACAACAAGCTGAATAAATTTGGGTACATTAAGGTGTTACATTGCATATTAATGATTATTGCTCCATTCTGGGTGCTTCTATTACCAGAGAGTCTTTGAAATAATTTTTCTGAAGGAAAAAACATAGGCAGTAAAGACAGAGCCTCCTAGAAATGTGTGGGAACAGTGTTCTCTGGTTAAGGCTGTTGGGTATCTGGGGATGACAGGGGTGCCCTGCTGGCACAGCTATGTAGGGATGAAAACAATTGTGTCACTAATGTGCTCCTGTCTGGTATTTAAGAATAAAGCCATAGGAACTATGAAAGAGGAAGGGCTCTAGAAGCAGTCATCAAGAGTAAGTGTTGTAAAAGAAAAGAAAATGAGGGTTAAATTGAAGGGTAAATTATGCAGAAAAGTAAAACAACATCTACATGGACCTAGTATTTTGTTCCTTCAAGGGAATATGTAGGCATTTCATAGTTGTCATCAAATGAAATATATCTGTATATATTTTGCTCCATACTGCAATTGTTATATTTAGTTTTTTTAGGGCTGTTTACTGTTTTAAACAGCCCGTGACAACCCAGGCTGTATGAGAAACTTAAGCCATAGCTTCCCTTTTAACTTACCTGAGCCATTACAACATTGGGCTGTGTAAAATCAAATTTAAAAATCTCATATTGATGTAATTGAGGCAGCAACATGATCTAAAGATCACGTAATGAGATAAATAGGAAAATCTTTGTTTCCATTGACAAGTTTATTTCCAGTCTTGTGTTCCATTCACAACACTGGAATTGTTGAATGAGGAATGTAACTAACATGGCAACTTTCTGAAAGGTGTCTGCACATGGTAACATATGAATAATCACAAGCAAAAACTGCTTGGAGACTTGATTATACTCAAATTCTTGGCAGAGAATTCTTGCTGTAGAGTACCTGGTTTTCCAGCATGTCAAGAACAACTTGCTGTTACTTTAGTTTGTGGAGCTTTTGATTTCTAATGTGGGGAAGAAAGGAAATTAATTAGAATAGACTCCAGAAAGCTATTAGTGTTCTTATGATAAAAATGTCAGCTCCTTTTCCTGGTTTTTGGATGAGCAAAGTCATCTATGTTTAGAGGTGTTGAAGGAGAAGAACTGTAGTGAATTTTCCAAGTGCTGTTCAGTTTTATGCCAACAACGATGGGAATTGCCTTGTGTGGCAGAAGAGATGATGGAAGGATCAGAAGCTGGTTGATAAAGCCCTTCCTCTCTAAATTGCAGATCCTAAAAATCTAAAACAAGTCATAGTAATATATGAGCTTGTGGCTATATAAGAAGTCTCCTGACTATAGAAAGCATTTAGCAAACCCCTGGGTTATCCTGGTGTTTTATTGGTGACCCTGTGACCCAGCATAAATTCAAGGCAAAGGGCTGTTTTCACTGTGCCCCCTTCCCAGCTCAGAGGGGCATGCTGCTAACAAGTTATGGCTGTGATGGGAAAACTAATTGCTTGTAAGCAAATGTTTTTAAAATGTGACATGGTTTTCACAATGTATACTTTTTGTTAGTGTTATGTATTGGAGGTATAGTAATAGGCAGAGCTTGCCTAAGGATTGCTTTCTAAAATGCTTAAATTATGTAGCTAACATTTTCCATGGTCTTTCTCTGACAGGCTATTGTGACATGGATTACAATGCTTAATAGTTCTTTGTACTAATATAACAACCGAGCATTTAAAATAAAATGCACATTTGCTGCTGAATATTTCCTTCTTTGAGAAGGCTAGATTAATGAAAATTAATGAAGTTAGGGAAATTTTGCTTCACAAGTGATCAAGCAAATTGGGCTTTGCACAGTCTGCAAAACGTTATTTTAACAAGACTGTATTGCATTTCTGTTGTGCCTTCCATTGTTAAGGATAATTAGAGAATATGTATGTTTTAATGAGAATAAAAGCTGTATTAGAACCAAAAGCTTTTCTCCTCATAGTCTCTGAGGTTGTCTTGTATAATATGAGAAAAATATTGTTTTTTACTGGCAAGTGTGTTTGTTTTTCTTTTTATTAAGTACTTTGTACAAGCAGCATGTATACTGTAAATAAAGGGTTTTTTACAGAATTGCACTGGAATACACTGCATAACAAATGTAATTCTTTTTTTAAGGGCTTAATAGAGGGTACATGCAAATTAATATTCTGAGTTGTTTGCTACCAAAAGCATTTGAAATGAAATTTGAAATTTAGGTGTTAAGAAATGTTAGCTGGGAAGAGTAGTATGATTCTAAACATTCTTTAAATTTGTTGTTTTTATAGGTCTGAAATCAGCATTATAATGATTCTTGCAAATACCTAGTTTGTGTTTGTACACTGAAATTTTGTTATAAGCTCTGTTCTTTAATCAGTAGCTGTGTCCTGTGGAGTGGCAGGCCTTGTACCAAAGATTGTGAAATAACTTTACTGCTGAAAATCCTCCAGCATTCCAAACCCCCCAGCAAGAACAAACAAGGCCACCTGAAACTGGTTTCCTTGGATGGCACGGCACAGAAATGACAAAGGCATGTGTCTGCCTCTTTGGATTTTCCAGCTCTTTCTTTCAGGGAAGAATCCAGAGGACAGGTAGGGCTGAAAGCTGCATCTGGAGAGCAGTGCTTTGTGTTTGAATTCCTGTTCCAAGGCAACAATTCTTGATCCTGCTGGCAGCAGCAATAGGTCCTGTTCCAATCCCTAGCGTTTCCAGAAATTAAAAGGCAGGGAGTGGGTGCTGGAAATGGCACAGCAAAGGTGCATTTGGAGGGAGTAAATAAGGATGTGCAGCAGGCACGTTGAGGTGTGGAAAACGGACATGTCTTTTGTAGGAAGGTAATTGGGATGGGGGCTTGGCAGGAGCTGGATCAGCCGAGGTGGGGGTGACTGCCACAGGTTGATGGGCAGGTGATCCGGCAGCCTGGCCCGGGCAGCACAGGAGGGCTGCCTAATATGCTGTGTGCCCTAAGGGCCTGGGGGAACACAGTTGGATTATTATGTTAATGCCTGAGCCTGCTGCCCTCTTCCTATCCCAGCTGGGCTCCCTGTTGTTAGGAACTGCTTTGCTCTGACAGTGGAGTAATATACTTCATGATTGAAAGGGCAAAGGGGCTCCCGAGAAAAAAGAGCAGGCCTGCACAGATATGTAAATGAAGGGGGGAAGGCTGTAGGAGGGCTTGCATGTAGGTGTGGGTAGAAAGTTTATTAGGAAATGAGTAATATAAATCTGCTAATTGAATTGTTATTTACAAGTCCCATTCCCTGATTTGTTTCTTTGTGCATTACCCCCCCTAATGCTGATGTACAGTGAATTCAAAGTGCTTACCAAAGCAGGCACTTAGGTTGATTTATTTGAAACCAAGGTGCTATAATACACTGGTACCAGTGTACAGTGCTGACAATGGTGTATTTTTCAGGACTTTGATTACTGTTTCATGCTTTGCCACTATATTGCTACACTACAGCTTACAGTGGTGATATGATTCTTTTATGTATTGTAGATAAGTATATCACTCTGAATTTTGTTTATACTTTGAGGGTAGGATATAGATACAGATTACAGGAATACATTTGTTATGGTGTTAGAACAAATTGAACTTTGATTCAACAAGATGGTGACAATGTTGTGATTTTTTGAGGTCTTGAAGTACAATTGACTGAACAGCTACTGGGTTTTAGAATGAATGTATGTGAGAGATGAGAAATTGTTCCATAGACAGATGTGGAGGGGCTTGGTGTTTGGAGTTTTTTTCCCTATGATGATATGACCTGATATAATGAGTCTTTCTCTGCCTTTTATCAAGCTTCTATCAGTGGCAAAACATGATTCAAAATACTAGTCAGATGTGATTTCTAACATCCTTATTTGTCTGTTTTACATCCCAAAGTGCTGATCACCGACTAGTCAAAGAAATTGCTGTTCTCTAAATTGAACTTTTGAAGATGAAAGCTATTTTTACAAAATGCAGCTAGTGTGTCAGATATAAAGTTGTTTGATAAATGAGGTGCTGCTCATGGAGCTGGTACTTGGTGTTTGTCAAAGGTATGATTTCTGATTGTTCCTAGTGTATAAGGTGTGTCTTTTTCTGTTCTCACATCTGGATATTATCCAGTTCTGCTCCTTATCTTTGTGTTCACATGTATTGCTGCTCTGCCTTGCTCTGAGGGTGTCTACCCTGGCATGGGTACCTCCTGCTGTGCAGCAAAATTGGCAGCTCTCACACTTCTGACCTGGCAGTTGTGAATGTTCTTGCACAGTGTTGTCCACTTATGCATCTTATGTTATGAGGTACTGTGTGGTGAAAAAGAACTCTGATCTATATTGCTTCTGCAGACTTAGTGCAATATCCCTTATGCTGCATATTCCAGTTTTCAACCAGCTCTGGATGTCAGTGGAAAATTCAGTGAAAGCTACCACAAAGTGCATGTTCAGTGTGAATGGCAAGTTTAACTTTTTGCAGTAAAACAAACTCAGAGCCATCACAGCTTTTGGTGATCCTCTGCTCTCCAGAGAGCACAAGTAGAATTCTGTACATGAAACCCATAGTTTTTAGTGTTTTCTCTCCACCTTTTCTTTAGAGAAATAGTGGTTATATAGTAGTCTATATGACCCATTAGAGTGTCAAGTAAATTACTTGAAGGAAGTAATTAAAATATCTTTAATTTAGTTGCTAATGAGTTGCTATGTATTTTGTATATATGTTTACATACTAAATATATACATATATGAAGGAGAATGCTGAGGAACAGTTTCAGCATCTTTGTAGTTCATGATGTACTTGTGCTGCTTCTCAAGTAGTTGTGAAACAGAGTTCCTGACCTAGACTTGATTGGCATTTGAGTATTAATCCTTGCACTGCATGGAAGACAAGCCCCTTCTACCCCCTTTAAATTAGAGAATGTAGCAGTCCACTTGAAAAATGGGCACAACTGTCAGAGTAGAATTTAAAGATGTTCTGGGCACGATTGAGAAGAAGGGTGGTGGTAAATACCAATGTTGTAGTTAATTTGTTGTTAGAGAAAAATAGCTTGGACCTTCAGTTCTTACTGATCCACTGCTGAATTCCTTGGGCATATTTTGGGGATATGTAATATATAAAGATGCACATTTAGGCACTTTATCACTCTGTGCATGTGTAAGTTGTAGTTATATGAATTGCTAATATAGAAGGTGAAAGTAGCTGAGCAGCATTTCAAAGAATGTAGTTGCATGCCTCAAGATTGTTCCTTTTTATCTTTCATGCAGTGGTTGTTATGTTGGTCTCTTGCTTATTGTATGCAGCTTTTCTTTTCCTCCTCCCTCTCCCTCTGCCACAATATTACAGTGTGCTTTGACTGTGCTCATAAAAAGGGAATTTCCAGTACCATGTAATACTGGCTTATAGTAAAAACTAACCTCTGGGCTAGGTTAAGAAAAAATAAATTGTCCTTCTTTGAAATACAGACATTTGTTGATGAGATGACAAATTCTGACACGAGCTCCAGAGCTCAGGATTCATGGATCTGTGCACAGGGCCACACTTAATTCATATTTTACAGAGCTGCTGTTTCAGCCAACCTCCCCATGCTGTGGCCTTCCTTGCACTAGTGTTATATTTCCCATCTCCTGACATTACACAACGGATAGTGAAGCTCTTGCCAGTGGTAGTAGTGACAGGGACTTTCATAACAATGCTGTTCTGAGCTGGGTTTGAAGGCATAGCAGTTAAAATGTCTGGTTCTGCTACTAACTGCCCAGAAAGCAATATGACAGTGGGATATTTATAGAAAAATACTGGTGCAGGCACAGCCTTACAGTTAATGCAAAGGGCACCTTTTAAAAAGTGGCCTTGTGCTTTCATTTCACTTCAACAGGGAAGTAATACTCTTTGGAGTTGTGGGATGCATTGTTTAACTAGACCTCTAATCATGTTATGGATGATGTGTCTCCAGGAGAATCAGGGGACAAGACCTTTAAGTGTTTTTATCACAGCTTAAGATCTCAGAAAATGTGAACTTAAATAAAAGTATGTTCGGGAGGTTGTTATTGCTCTGTATCCTTTTGAGGATACCTTCCTCAGTCTTTTTTTTTTTTTTTTTAAGAGAGAAAGTCTCTTACAGTTATGAAGTGTTTGACCATAAGAGAGGAACAAGTTGGCAGTACTTGTTTCCCATTGTTCAGCTGAGTCTCCTTTATTAAATTATTGTTCAGCAATCTGTTTGTTCTGGTGTGAGACCCAGTGTCTTCACTGCTAAGGTAATAAACCTGGAGTCTCTAAGAAATGCATGATGTGCATAAGGCTTGTGGGTAGTTCTGATACCAAAGTGCCAGAGACTGGTTAAATTCTTAACTTTTTGCTCTCTAACCACATTTCAGGCCAAATGTATGGCAGCTAAGGCTTACACTTCACAATATGTGAGTACAAGAGAGAAGTTACCTTTTCTTTCCTGGATTAGGAAAATGATGGAAATGGGCTTTCCATTTGGGGAAAAATACATAAAAAAGTTTGGCTAGGTGCTTTTCCAGGGACTCAGAGCTTTCTGCTGCGTCAGAGCCACATGAAGTTTATGGAGGACTGTCAGATGCTGGAGCCTGGTGTTTATACACGTGTGTATTTGGTATGAGAAAGCCTGTGTTGTAATGAGCCTGTCAGCTTTAAATCACTGCTTGTGCCAGTGTTTACACTGGCACTGGGCAGTCATCTTAATGTTTGCATTTGCAATGTTTAAGTAGAGGAGGAAAAAAGAGAAGTGCCTCTGTTTATTCATGTTGGTATTCAAAAGTCCACTGTAGGTGCTCAGGTCACTGCCTCGTTGGTGTGGGTGATACAGGAGCCAACAGTGGAAGGCACTGTGTCTTATGAGAGTGATTTTGTGTTTTGAGCTGCAGCTGACAGGAGGATGGGAAAATTAAATTAGATCTTCAGGGTACTGCTGGGCTTGGGGTGTGACTGTCACACAGGGATGAGGTGAGAGTATTGGTGGCTGCTTCTGCTTGCAGCCCTTCTCATTCTCAAAAGGAAGAGGATCATGGCTGCTAAAAGGAAGAAGACTCCCTTAACCTCGGCAACCTGAGGGAATAGACAAGGCTTTGGAAAAGTTGTGTGTTACCTACATTTGTGTTTCTGAATATGACCTAGATGACCTTTTTTCTGCTTTTCTTGTGAACATCGCACAAGTTTTGTTTGCCACACAACCACAGGAGTATCTGGTGTGGGTAAATCTTTGCTATTTAGGTTGAAGTAAAGAAACTATGAACAAAGTGACAGCATTGTACAGCTGATGGCATGGGCTAGTCAGGTGCTGTCCACTGTTCATGAAGCCTCTCATCTCTTCTGTACCTGAGGAGACCAAATCTTGGTTCTTTCAATGTGAAAATGGACATTCCAGCTCCCGACAGAGGTTCTTTCCTCCTGGCTTCATTTGTGTGATCTTTCTGATGACAAAAGTCTTTCTTTTCATTGAGCTCAGCTAAACAAGTAATCTTAAGTAAAATGAGATACAGTGGTGTTGCTTTCCAACCTTTGCTAAACATGGATTTCCTGTTACTCATCTGTATGTTAGTATTGGTGGAAATTTGCAGAGTGACACATAAACGTTCCTGAGACCTGAATGGTTAATGTTTGCCATTTGAATTGTTAGCAGATGTTTACATTCTGGTTTTATTCTCTGGAAAAAAGCCCACTTTAATGCATATACTCTCCTGGTTTTTAGTCTTCCTTCACTCCCTCCTGCCTCTGAGTGACACTCCAGAACTCCCTTGAGTCATCCCAGTTGCTGTCAGTAGACACAAGTTAGCATCTCTAACAAAAAGAAAGTGAGCAGGATAGTTTTCTTTATCTGCCTTAGTATGTCTGAAATTACTGATGAAACAGAGAAATCCTTCAATGGGAAGGACTACATAACTTAATAAGTGTGTCCAAAAATCTTTCCTTTCAATAGATGCTTTTGTATTTGTAAATATTATTTACCAAAAGGTGGTGATGGATATGAGGAACTACAAAAACTGGGGAATGAAAGACTCATTTTCAACAGAAACAGTTTTGCTGGTAAGAGGCAGTAACTCTCTGCCAGCAGAGGCCCCAGCTTGTTTCTGTGCCCTGCTTGTGGCAGAATGCTCTTTCCTGCCTGAAATAGCACCAACTCAATAATGGCAACCTCTGGCAGCCTGGAACAGAGAGCTCAGCTTAGTGTTCTAGAGAGCATCATTCTCTGGATGATGTTCCCCTGCTGAAATGCAAAACAAACAACAGATTAGTTATTCTGTTTTCATTTTCTCGTGCCTTTTCAATGTTGTTTCCATAGAACTGGTGGTTATTGAACATGGTTGAAATAAAGCACTGTCTTAGTGTTGTCAGCACAGCTCTAGAGGCAGGTTGGGGATGAGGTGATATCTTTGCTATCTTTTCCCCAGTCAGCAAATTGTGTTGGACCACAGGGGACATGGCAGTGGAAAAACAGATAATCCCCTCCATACTTTGGGTTTTTTGTTGGTATACTGGAGGTTTCTTGGTTGGTGGATGTAGTTTTTGTGTGTGTATTTGTGATTCTCTGGACTTTCGATTTTTATTTTTTTAAATAAGACCATAAGGTTACATACATTTCTACTAAAATAATTAATTTGGTATTTTTATAAGAGACTTTTTGAACATCAGCACACTTTTTTGGGAAGATTTCTTTGGACTCAAAATTCAGTTGGTATCAAAGTTTTGTCAGATTTAGTATATTTTGTGGGGGGTTTTGTGTTTTTCATATTTTGTGTGTTTGGATGGTTGTTGGTTTGGGGGTTTTGTATGTTTTTTGTTTTGTAGTAAATGTGATAAAATTTGTGGTGCCCTATCACATATACAGCATATGGGCTGGAGTCATGTGTAAGATGTATTCTTTAGCTTCTGTTGCATTCAGTATGGAGTGTACATACATCAGAGTCAAATCTAGACCCTATTTTTTTCCCAGAGATGATGCTGTAGTGTTAAAAAGGCACGTGTTTTGCCTTGGAGGGGGCAACTGGGCTTCTGGAGGTTTGGTTGAGCAGTTAACACTGCCTCTTTTATTTCTGCCACGCCAGAGCAGGATTTGTATATGCATTTTAACAGTTATTTAAGAGTCCCCATATGCTTAGAAAGGAATCTGAATATATGTGCCTTTTTTAAAGCTACATCATAACTAGGTTATTCCATCAATACAGTGGAATGACTGGGAGCTGCAGTTGGAACAATATGTAAAAATACAGCTTGTAAAAGATTTCCTTTATTAACTGTCATCATCCACAGAATATATGTTCAAATAAACGTTGTGTAATAACTAAATTTGAGATTAATAGGCCCCTTAAGAAACAGGGAAGTCATTCAGGATAGTCAGTGAAAAATAGCCTGTAAGACTGTAACATGCACATATTGTCCTGCTTACATGCTCTCTCTGGTGTCATTCCCATTTATCAATGTCGGCAGGCTCTGTTCTCATTAAAACACTCTTGCACAAAAGCAACTTAATTTTCTTAAGAAAAGAGGACACCTGATTCAATTTAGTGCTCAAAACCAGGAACTTGAATATATATTTTTTTTTTCCTGTCTGAACTCAGATGAATAGTTATGAACAGCAACACAGATTAAACCTTATTAGGTATATTTATATTCTGTTTGCAGTAACAGTGCTGTGGCAAATAACTTTCTACAGAGATGTAACATCTTGTTATTGGAAACAGCAGTTAGGACATGAGCTGTAGTAACACTCACATGAAATTTTATTTTAAAATAGGAGATTGAAGGAGTTGTTTAAAGGGACTCTGCCAAGTCATTCAAGTTACTTCTGATGTCCTGCCTTCTTTGACCTTTTTGAACTACACTGATCTCTTTGGGTAGATAAAATTTCCTTTTCTGTCCTATTTGGTCAAACCATTTCCATCACTTTCTTCAGTCTCTTTTGTTATTTTTTCTCCTTTCTTCTGTCAAATAGGAGACATGGTTGTATTAAATTTTGCAACAAAAGTATGAATGCTCTAAAATGTTACACTACCACATTGTGTTCTCTGTCCTCTATTGCATAATCCTGCACTAGAACTGTGAGAGTCCTTGTCTCTCCCCAGTTCTTTTCTGCTTTTCTGGGCTTTTCTTTCTTCTTTAGTGTGCCTTGTGTGTTAAATAGGATAATTATTGCTGTATATCCCACTAGTGTGTGGTGCATCCCCCTAATGGTCAGGTTTTATCTGCAGGGAATGGCAGACACAGAACAACTCTGTATGATGCCCAGGCTACTTCGTTCCAGGATGGTCTGAGGCTGTTTGGTTTCATTACTCTGCATCTGTGGCCTTGACCCTGGAATGTCGTTTCCTGAGAGCAGGGATGACTTGGGAGCAGACAGGCCCTGGTGTCCATAGCGTGGGCTGTCCCAGCTGTAGGGTGCCTGGGGGTGAGCACAGCCTTAAATACATCTGGGAAGGCTGTCTCCCTAAAGGCTGCCAAATGACACTTGAGAATCAAGTGCTTCAGTATTGAAGCAGTATACACATATTGGTGAGAAAGCCTCTTACTTTTTTCTGAGATCCACATGCAAATCTGTGAGGCACTGCTGTTTCCCTGTACTCTGCAGTAAAGCTCCAGTTTAGTTGTGTGTAACAATTTCTTTGTAGTCCTGCTGATAATGATAAAATATTGCTGTTTGAGCAGATGTTCCAAATGTGGCCAGGATGTCTCTTCCTGTTGTTTAATGTAGTCTGGCTATGTTATTATCAAAGTCCAATAAATTCCAAGATAGTTTAACTTGGTACCAAAAACAAGGCAGTGGAACAAAGTTCAGAATGTGTTCTGTATTTAATGCTGGAATTCTAAACACACTTGTTTGATTTGCTGCTCAGTCACATGTACTTGACTGATGCATGTACTTGCTGCTGCATTTGGATCCACACCTGGGGGGAAGTACTCAGCCCCTTGGAGTGGCTTTGCCTTGTGTTGCCAGGGGACTGTCTTGGATCTTGTTGCTGTCACTGTAGAAATCTTAGCAGTGTTTTCCATGCTAGACTCAGGTATAAGAAAAGGAAAGTTTCTGCCAAGTGTTGCCGGATAGGTGTCCTTCAGAGATGGCCTGGACATTTCTCATTTGGAATTTTCTCCCTGGAAATGTAGACCATGAGAGCATTCACTCAAACCCTGTGCCATATAGAGCTGACTGAAATTGTACCTGCATAATAATAAGTGAATTTGTTGTTTAATGGAGCTAATATGTACAATTGTTAACTCAAGTGATGCTGTCCATGCTCTTCTGTACTTTCTGTGTTAAGAGTTGTGGCTGTGACTTTCAGTCATGTCTCTTGAGTTGATACAAACATAGAAAATTTGTCTAGTTGCTGATACTGCTGCTTTTGAATGTGGTCTGACCTTGCATTTCAACATGTGGCTATGCACTTACCTTTTTCAAGGACTTCAGTATGGATTTTATAGAGAGCTCTCCCCTCATACTAACAGAAAATGCAATGGATGAATTGCAAACACATGCAAATCTGAACTTGGAGTATTATAAAGACATCCAAGTGTTTTCATGTTTTATTATTTCATTTAAACTGACTGCAGACAGCCTGATATTTCGAAGCACAAAAAGAGCAAACACTAAAAAAAAGTGATGCAGTAATAGTGACTAATAAATGTTTCAAGTAGAAAATGA
This sequence comes from Catharus ustulatus, assembly GCF_009819885.2. Classification (NCBI taxonomy): domain Eukaryota; kingdom Metazoa; phylum Chordata; class Aves; order Passeriformes; family Turdidae; genus Catharus; species Catharus ustulatus. The sequence continues at coordinate 13,839,605 of NC_046225.1, forward strand.
AGAGCCTGACTGTATCATGTGTCAGCACTAATGTTTATTTGTATCATCCCTCTAAGGATTTCAGAGTGCTTCTTAAGGAATGAATTAATTTTGACAATGCCCTGTGAGGTATGTATCCCTCTGATAGAAGGGAGTTGGAAGCACAAAAGTGTTTAAATTCTACAGGGTTATGCTACTAGGTATGTTTAATTACCAACTGGAGCAGTTAATTCAGTTTATTACCAGTTTGTTTGAACTGAACCAGAATCACAAATATAAGCCCCAGGTTTGTGAGTATGAGAAGAAATTATTTCTAAGTTTATTTTGCAGGGGAAGTGTTTACAAAGAAAACTGCAGGTAGAGTAATTGACATATGTTAGTCCTCCCTCACTGAGGCAAATCATCTGGATGATTCTATCTTAATTTGCAGTCTTCCTGATTTTTTTTTCTCTTCTTTTGCTGTAATGAATGTTTAATCATCTACTATGGACAATTTCTAACACTTCAGAGAAAGAGTTAAAAATTGCAAACTAGTGTACTCCGGAACTGATTGTGAATTATGACTTTTGCACATCACTGGCTAAGCAACTGAAGCATAAAGTTTGTCCGAGATTGTTGTCTTAATCTCAAGCATGTAGCAGGGACTACTATAAAATCCAGATATCTTCCAGATGGATCAGGAAAGAATGAAAAAGTTTGATAATGGGCAAAATGCCACTGTCTAGTATCTCTCCATAACACCTTTCCAGGTACAGAATTTCTTCTGGAAGTAGAGTTGCAGCCTGTTTTAAATAAAGTAATGTCATCTCTCTAGATGATCCCCAAATCAGGATTGGCAGGTGCTCTAGGTTTTTGTGGATGGGTGTATTGTGTCTTTGCTACACAAAAGTATCAGTTGCACAGCTTCAAGTACAAGTAGAAAATCCTGACTTAATTCATACTTGTTGAGGAATTGTTTATACTACTCATGCTTCCTTTCAGCTATGATCTCTGGCAAGAGAAGCTGTTTGGACTTGTGCCTCTTTCTTTTTTTTTTAGTGTTCAAAAAAGAAATGCTGATGAGAAAAAGGTGTTAAAATATGTTACTGTAGTTTTACAACTGTCAACTATAATGTTTTATTTAACTGTATCTATTCAGGTGCTCCCTCCACAACACGGAGTGCCATATGCCATTGTCCCTGTTAGTAAGCAAGTCAGCAAAGGTTTCCCAGTCTGCATTTGTTTTTGTATTTGGGCCACTGAGGAGCTGTGGTCCAGTGCCATCTTTTATTGATAGGGCCAGCAGAGGAGGAATCTAATGAAATTATCAAAGCTTTGAATTAATTATGAACTTGAATAAGAAAGCTAAGCTCTCTAGAGCCAAGGATCTCATTACCCATTCATTTTCATTGCATGCTCTTATGGAGCAGAAGGCAGGTTCAGCTACTGCTCCTACCCTGATTTTGGACTTTATTCAAACTTGCTCAACTCACTAGCAACCTCTTGTTATTAATCTGTAGCTGGAAGTGTCCAGGGTGATTAATTTGACTCTAAATCAGGATGTAAATGGTAGATTTCCCTCCTCTCCTTCCTCTTACCTTTGCTGTGTGGCTTTTCATCATCAGACTGGCTGCCATACAAGAGTTTCTGTTCTTTCTTGGTAATTGGGGAAAGCTATGCAAGACTCAAGTTTTAACTTCCTGGAATTATTTAATGAGTTCATATTAAGAAATAATACTGCTACCTTATATTTCCTGGATATTTAGGTAAGCACAAACACTTCTTAAGTCATTCTCAAAATTGTTTATTTTTTTTATTTTAAAAGACTTTGGAGTGAAAAGTAATGACATTTTGGCCTCAGAAGAATGGGGTCATTGTGGGGTTTTTTTGGTTGGGTTTGTTGTTATTACTATTTTAAATTTGTCAACCTACAGGAAATTCTCTTTCAATACTTTATTACGGTGAACTATTTAAGTAGCTTATTTACCAGATTAAAATTTCATTAAAATTATGAAAAGTGTATTAAAATGCAGTATTTTAGTTAAATCAGGTAATGCTTATTTTAATTAATACGTCAGTATATAAAAATATTCCTGGCAAATTAGAGCACGAGTAGTGAGACCAAGCTTCTGTGTAATATTCTTAGTTCTTGTGGATATTCCTCTTCAGTCTATCAACCAGGATTTTCTTCTCCTCCTGCTTTTGTCCTTTTCAACACATTATTTATGAATGCATAAACCAGAATCCATCAGTCTTCATAAGTTACATGCGACTGGCAATTTTTTAAGCAGTGGCTAACTGCCTAATGGTCTCTGTGTATGAGTGTATTTGGAGAATCTAATAGCTTGGTGGGTGGGGGGAGAACATTTTGTTCTTGCACTGTGGCTATTTTACCATTGGTGATATTTATCCTTTTTTTCTCTCTAGGCAGCTGCTATATTTAATTCCGCTTTTGGAAGTTTTTTGGTAAGTAACACAGTATTTATAGCAAGTGCTTTAATAGTCTCCTTTTTAACAGTATCATTGGTGTTTGTTTTTTAGAATGTTATTGTTGGTGGAATTTTGACCTTCAGATGGCAAAAATTTGAATCATCTTTCAGTTTGTCACTGTGCCCTTAAATACGGATATTGCAATTTCTTTTCTTTTTGTTAAACTCCTGAGAAAGGTAGTGAATAAATTGTCTGTGCTCATGGTAAATTAATAATGTGTAAACACATCTTAATTTTCTTCTAAATGGGTTAACAGAATCTATTATTATGCAGATGTTTCAGACATGGGCGTCAATATATTGATTTTTCTAATAAGGCCCATCAAATACTCATTATTTTCTATCAAGAGGCCATGGATTTTGAAAAGAAAACATGACCCAGCTGATCAGAGAGTAGATGCTAATTTACTCAGTGACTTGTCATTTGTTTAGCATATTTTACTGTCAGTGGAGCCGCTCAATGTCTCTGAGGAGCACACTAAAATAGCTAGATATGGGAAAGCAATCAATCCAGCTGGAAATATAACTGTTTCTTCAAAAAGCAAAAGCAGTTTTTGTGGTGCTGATGGTCTACAAATATTTGGAAAGGGCACTGTAAAGAACACTGAATATATTTATGAAGAAAGGATGGTTTCCTTTATTGATGTGTTGTTTAGAGAGATGCTGATGAATATTAAGTAAAAAAAATATTTTATGTCATTGTAAACTACTGTGATTGTTTATTTAGGCAGCTAATAATTGAATTTGTTCTTACTAAAATTTCTGCATGTTTAGAAGTATGTGTTTGTGATGCCAGTCTTGTGTCCCCTTTTTATACTGTGGTGTAAAAAATGAATGAATGATAAAAGAATTCAAATTAGGAAATTGAAATCAAAACTGCAAGTACAAAATAACTCACTTTTTATTTATGGCTCATTTCTTGTTTATTGTTTTTTAATGGAAAGGTGGGTTTTAGAAGCTTAAGTGTATGTAACTCTAGCAAGAGATAAAGTCACATGGCATTTTGAAGTTATATTGTGCTGCTGCATTTTTGAGGGACTAGGGTAATGTTAGGAAGGTGGATATAAATTTTTGGGGGTTTCTCTGCTGTCTCCAGCTTTCAGTTCAAGAGGTTTCTGTGAATATCCAAAGACTCAGTTCAGCTGCCATTTGGCGATATCTTTCAGCTTCAAGAAAGAATTTAGGCTCTGACTACAATGCTGGCACCTAGTGAATCAACAGAGACATATTCTCAATTTCTAGTAGCTGTTGACAGCTCTTTGAAGAAATCTGAGCTCAAGAAGCTGGGTTAGTTTTTGTCTTCATGTAATATTCCTAATTTTAGGAAGGTTTTGATCTTAGTTCATGATCATTGCACAGTTCTGCTTACGTGCAATTACCTCATTTCACTTTTTGTTCCATTCAGGTCTTTTTGCAAATGTTGGAGCAACATTACAGTAAACATTATTCTTACAAAGTTCCCAGAAAAGACTTTTCAAATAATATTAAAGATCAGCTAGAATGAAACCATAGGGCCAGCTGATTTTTTCTAATTACTGATCTTTTTTAGAATAACATGGTAAAGACACTGGTAACTATTAAATTACAAATATATCCACACATTTAAACACTTGTTATAGTAATTCTGTTTTGAAATCATGATTACATAGGCAATACATGTGTATGACACAAATCACAAATATGTTTACTGAGTGCTTTGTTCTTACAAGCATTTCCAGTTATGAAGTTGATAGGATAAACCTTGTTATTGAAATGTCATAGCAGGCCAGGGACAGCAGCAAGTAGACAGAGTTGTTTACCTGCAGTTTCACAGTGGTGTTGGGTTTACATGGCCTTGAATCAAGCAGCTCCAGATGTGGAGCACTGGCAAGTGTGTGGTCACAAAGGAAGCTTGCTGTTGAAAAACTGCAAAGGATTAAATACGTATGTGTCCATATATGTATATATATACATTTGTTTGAAGTCAAAACTGTTCTGTAAAATGTAAAACATTGGCTTGATTCTGAGATGATAATGGAAGGTCCTGGTGGAAATGGTTTTGGGAATCTATCAGTTTATAGTGGTGCCTAACTTAGGTTCTGCACCCATAGCCAAATCCATATGTCCTGTATCTTCAATTCATGATGAATCTAAATAACATATGCATTTTTCTTAGGAGTGTCTAATGATGAGCTGTATGTGGACAGGCTTAGATGGAGTTATAGACCTTTGTGGCCAAAACTTTATACTTCCATGTGTCCTGTAGATTATTTGAAAGGCTCTGACCTCAGCAAGGCTGAAGTTTTTCTTATGTTCCTTGTCTTACCACATATAGTATGTGGACAGGTCATGGCACTTGTGACAAAGTCAGGACAGTGTTTTCTCTTTTCAGACTATGCCTTGTGGGCCACTGCCTGTGTGTGATAGTGTCAAACAGGCTGATTTTAAAGGGCTGAAAGATGTGCTGTGCTGATTACTCTCCTGCCCCCACCACCTTTTTTTTCCCCCCTTAAGACTAGGAAATAATGCTTGAGAAGTTAAATTAAGGTAAGCTGTGGAACAAAATGTCTGCAGGAAAATACTCAGTGTAATGTTAGAGTGATACTGAGATCAGCTCGTTCAAGTGAAACGGAACATCTTGTGGTACACAAAATGTAGAAATGCCAAATATGTCTTCGTGAACAGAAATGTACTTAAAACACCTGAGGGTGTTTTCTCTGGTAAAGATATTTACAAAAACTACCAGCCAACCACAAAGGAATTCCTTTTTAACTCCACCAAAGCCCATATTCCTATATATATACAGACAAAACTGTGCATGGAATGATACTGTACATATTTATATTATTTTACTGACTTAGTTTAATAATGTCCCAGGTCTAATTAAAGCATAGTGTTTGAAAAAACTAATTGTTACAGAAAAGTGTTTTTATATAGCTAGATTAGTAATAACTAATGATAGATGAATTCAATTTACATAAATTTCAGCCAAGAGAATATTTAGGCTCATACCACAGAGGATTGCTCTGAGTTGGGTAGTTAATATCATTATCTCCTCCCCTCGTTTAAGCAGTTTGGTTTACAATAATTGTGGAACATAAGAAGTGATTTCAGATTTTCCTCTTAATGGGGATTTAATATAATCTGGTAGTGTTTCACTCATACAGAGTGGTTGGTTATCACAAGGATGCATGTACATGCTAAGATAGAAAGCGCTGTGTTAGCTGCTTTCACTTGGAGAAGAGGATACTTTTGCACCTAAAGACTAAAGAGATTGCCTGGAATGTTAAGTGTAGGTCTGCTGATATTCTTAACATTTTATGTATTGCCATGCTTCCTAAGCATTTCTATTCTGCTTCTGAAAGAAGATAAATACTTGCAAATGTCCAAATCACAGAGCAATAGGCTGGAGACTGCAAAACATGGTGTTGATTCCATGGCATTTGCCTGAGTGGTTCAGCTCCTTTGACTTTGTCCACCCATCACTGAGTCTGCTCATGCACTGGAGATGTGCTTGGCTGAGAGCTGCACTCAATTTGCAGTGACAGTGTAGTGCCCTGTGTGTGGCAGATGGACTTCCAGAACACTGTATCCTCACAAAATGCTCTGTACTGTTAGCCTAGACCAGTCTTGCCTAATCTTTCTACCTCTCATTAATCTCCTTTCTGTTCCAGACTGTGGGCTGGGAATCCCATAAGAATATCCAGCCTGTGGTGTGAGTCAGTGTAGGCTGCTTCTTCTGTGCCTTGGGGTGACAAACAGTGGTGTGAAAGGAACATCAGCTCCACCTTACCCAAAGAAGTGTAACTGAGATCTGAGTCTGTGGTGACAGGAAATCAAGAGGAAAAGAGAGGATTCTGGGGCTCTACTCTGCTGACCACTGGACTCCTGAGAAAACAGCAAATAATTGATTAAGACTTTCTCCAGTGCTGTCTTAGATTAGCTTTTCTTTCTCTGTTGAAACATAATAGATGTACTGAGACACATTTCAGGTGCCCATCATTCCATTAATCTCCTTTGTCCAAACTTAGTATGTGTGGGTTTGTTCTTTTATCTGACCATTTCTCAGAGGGGACAGAACTGGTTCATGTCATTCAAAAAGCTCAAATAATTTTTGGAGCAGCCACATGGCTCATCAAATCAAGGCTAGTGTTTTTATTTATATTGTCTTCCAAATGCAAGCTAAAGCTAGCAGAGAATGAAGTTAGCTTCTCACATCTATACAAAGCTTAGTGGGTTAATGAAAATGTATGGAATTCTTATCTAGTCTGCTTTAGCAGGCATAATGATTTACACAGCCTGACAGCACTAGTGCTGCAAGTAAATGCATTAGTCATAGTGTCCATTTTTCTTGCAAATTTGTGACACAGATTTAATTATGGGAATGACCAGCAACTTACAAATCTAATTTTGGTAGGCTGAGCCAACTTTTTTATTTTAATAACAATGGATTTTTTAGCAATGATTTCATTACTATTTAAAGAAATCCAACCATATGGAAATAACCAATTGGCTGAATTTATTTACTTTATTTTACCTTAATGGATGTTGAATGGTTTAGGTTTATATGGGGCTTTTTTTAGTATCACTTTTTTCATCTTAGTTATTTCTAGGATAAATATCCTTATCTGTCTTAAGTATTTCTAGTACAAACATTGTAAATATTTTTCAAAAATCTGGCGCATGTTTGTATACCCCTTTGTTCCCTCTTAATTGCGTCTTTGCAGTATGAAAAGGGGCAGAGCAATCATCTGGGATTCCCTTTTTACTGTGCTAGCTGTTTACAAGGAAATCTTGCCAGGAAGTCTGTTCACAACAGGTGCTGAATTCTAGATTCAGTCTTGTTTAATTTCAAAGTGGAGCTGCTTTACAGTGAGCCACTGCACTCTCAGAAGTGGTCTCTTCTTGCTCTGTGAGCAGTACAGAGGTGCTGCTGGTCTGAATTTGATTGGGGTAGTTCTCCAAGTCCTGAGCAAGTTCTCCCTCTTAATCAACCCCTAGAGAAGGCACCTTATCCTTGAAGGATTGTTTTTTGCATGAGTGGAAGGGGATGGCAGATTTTGGCAGCTGCAAGTGTTTGGACCAGATAGTATAAACCAGGCAGGGAAAGTTTGTATTCCATGGAATTGAAATAATCTTGGGAGCTGCTTATGTTGCCTTACTGTAACTTATTTCATGGTTGGTGCTCAGATCTCTTGTTGTTAACATCCTCATTTTGACTTGAGCTTGGGCATCATTGGCTGTTTCCAGGTTTGCCAAGTGACTTTTCAAAGCATGTAGGGCTTTACTCTCACTGTGTACCTAAACTTCCAGTGTATAGCCTGCTCGGTTGAATACCTGAATTGGAGTTAGTTTGTGCTATTTGGGTATAAGCAAGACTGAATAAAAAAAGCTCCCTGTGAAAGACACCCTTTAGCATGGGCTTTAAAAAGAGCTGTGACATAGATGATTATTTTGAGAGATTGCAAGGCATGTGCACCCATCCCAGTATTCATTTACTGATCATCTCTCTCCCTTCCAAAGCCAAACTGACGGAGTGGTGGGTGTTAGATAGAATGAGATGTAGAAATTTTTACAAAATAAAATAATAAAAAAATCTGCCTATGACAAATGCTGAACTCCTTTAAAATTTAAAAAAAAAATGTAGTAAGTATACAGGTGTGATACTCAGAAGTAAATGGAATCTTGCTCCCAAGGGATTGAGAGAAATCGGGTAGAGGGATAACTGGAAATGTAAGTATTGTAACGTAAAGGGATAACTGGAAATGTGAGCATTGTAACACCCACTGTGTGGTCTCACTGATGACACAGCTGGTCTGAAAAGACAGTCAGTCAGTAGGGATTTGCAGAGCCAGGCAGCACAGAGAGCCAGTTAACCACCAGCAGCGTTGTTATTTGTTATCTTTTGAAATGTTACAGAGGAGGAGGGTAGGTGACAGTAACCAAGAGGAAAGAAAATGTGCTGTGGAGGTCTCAAAAAACCAGCATCCTCTAGAAGGCCACTGATTAATCCCTGTGGTTTTTTTTTTTTACAGTGACCAAGAGGAAAATGCCTTGAAATCTACCTAATAACAAAAAAATGAAACCATTAGCTGTCAAATGTGTAGAAATTATGCGGGCTGTAGCTGGTCTCAGGGCTTTCTCAGTTTTCCCATTAACTTTTGCTACTGATCCTTTAATTCATCTTACTTGGTCTTATAGGATTCAAACAGTCAGTTCTGCCAAAGAAAGTTTGTTTAAAGATAGCAGTAAGTAGGCCATACATGTCTTTGTATTATTTTTGAGGCCAAAAAATAAGTAACTGCTACCTTTCCAAATATATAAGGAAGGAAGATCTACTTCCAAGATAAATATATTTGAGTATTCTGCTTTTCCCACTTCTTCAGATGACAGCAGACAGGATTTTTTTTCTTGCACCTGCTTTTTTTGGTCAGCAGCCTCATCTAGTGCACTTGCTTAGCATGGTACTTGGTGATGGCTTTTGACACAGAACGTTGAATCCTGCCCCCATCATTACGTTTCCATGGATGAGCAGGCTTTTAGGAAAAGAGAGAACTGAGGATATATGTGCTGGTAGGATTACTTGAGTTAGTAAAACAAACAGCAAAGGTGGATGTTGCTGGAGAAAATTCAGAGGCAGAAGTCAGGGTGATTTTACACTTTGGAAAGATAGTGTGAGAGTTGAAGCAACCTCATTCTTCCAGTCCAGTTGTCACTTAGGAAATTACAAGGTAAAAGGAAGAGCAGTTTCTATAGCCAAGACTGGACATGCAAAGTACAGTAATTTCACAACTATAAGGTGCACCCTTTTGACTAAAGTTTTGGTCCAAACCCAGAAGTGCGCCTTATACTCTGGAGTGCCTTATATATGGAGAAAGTTCGGAAATTTGCCAACTCAGAAGTGTGAACTGCGAGCCAAACTGCAGCTGAAACAAGCCCCAAACACTGACAAAGTGTCTTGGGTTACAATACAGGATGTGATCAAAGTTTCTATTCTATCACTATCTTGTGACCAGGTGGGGCAGTGATCCTTATCTCTGTGGGAGATGTTCTGCTAATGCACAATCCATTGATACCAGTAGGGTGTTGTTCTTTATCTTTCCAACCCCCATCCTTTCTGCAAGGAGTTATCTTCTGCTAATGGCCCATTGAGTCCCACTGTGTGACTGATAAAATTACTTTATCCCATTGAGAGTTGCTCCAGGCAGGGGGGAGAGCCAAACCTTTCTTACCTAGATAAAAACTGACATTCTGGGATGCCAAGTCGCCCTCTTTTCCCTGGACTCCAGAGGAAAACCAGACTTTTTTTCCATATCATCGCTGGACCTTCAGAGGGAGGCTGCACCCTTCTACGAGACCACTGCTTCAACTGAACCACATCTGTCACTGCAGGAGGACTGCAGCCACCATTGAATGGGACTGCTACCAACACCCTGACTGACGGGTGTCACCCTGACGGGGTGTCAGCTTGTGCTCTGACTGTACGCCTTATATATGGAGAAAGTGTGGAAGTTACCCGAATCCCGGAGGTGCGCCTTATAATCCAGTGTGCCTTATAGTCGTGAAATTACTGTGATTTCCTCCCCATTACCTGCTGCCAGGCATGAGGCTGCTTTGGACCCCTGGAGACGCCACTCTTGCAGCAGGGCAGCCCTGGGCAGGTGCAAAGGCAGATCTCAGAATTCCACAGCATTCCCAGCTGGAACCCAAATCCAGCATTGAGCCAGTTCCTGGGAAAAAAGGAGTTCTCTGCCAGTCAAATGCAGAAAATCAGAAGCACTCAGACAGTTCTTTGAGGGAATGCTACTTTATTTAAAATCTATCCTAACTTAATTATCGCCTATCCTAATTTATGTCCCCCTATCACAGAAGGGCTCCCCCATGACGTTGAACACGAGCTTGGAGCCTGGGGGCCGTCTCGGGCGAGCCTCCTGGAGACCGTGCAGCCTCCATGGTCTCCTGGACACCGTCGGTGCCACCAAGCTTGGGTTGTCCTCAGCTGGCTGCGGCACAGCATCCTGGGAGCCCTGTGGTGGACACTGGTGGCTGCAGGGCACTTGTGGCTCTGCCACCTGCTCCTGGGAATGCTTCTCTGCTTCCAGCTTGGCTCCCATTTCTGCTTCCCGGCTTTCCCTGGTCGTGTCAACATTCTGGCTTGTGCCGGTGCTGTTGATGTCCGTGGGATGTTGCTGATCTTGAAGGGGGCAGGAAAAGCTGTCCAGGCGTTTCTCGGTGTCCATAAACTGGAAGGACTTCCCGAGTGACTGAGGGGGATCGAGGCCTCCAGGAGTGAAACTTTGGAAGGGAGACGGGAACTTGGAGAGAAGGACGGGTCTTGAGAGGTGGAGAATCTTGAAGCAGCGGGGGCTCTCAGCGGGAATGGGGGCTGTGGGAAGCGGCTCACAGGGAGGTGGGGTCTTGGTGATGGGGAGGTTCTGCGATGGAGGGAGGCGGTCAACATCAGGGAGGGTCTTGCAGCCTTGGCGGCTGTCAGAGGCAGTAGAGGCTCCTGTAGTGCTGGATCTCTGACAGCCTGAGCTTCTTGGAGGGATGGTTGGTCCGTGCTGGAATGTCCTCAGAGGTCTGGAGGCTGTCCCAAGGATGGCCAGTCTGAGAGGGATCCTGCTCTTGGAGGGACGGAGGCGCCTGGAGCAGCGGGCTGAGGCACAGCAGGGCAGGTGGCCTCGCTTCCACAGCTGCTGCAGCTGTACCCAGAGCGCCTGCCACATCCCGGAGAAAGGTGACGCTGAAGTCCCACACGGAACCCAGAGCAGCAGCAGCAGCCTCTGCAGCTCCTTGGCCATACTGAGGCAGGGGCCGCAGCCGCAGGGGACACTCGAGGAATTTACGCGAACATCCAGGCGCATCCAAGGGGTCGCACGAGGCCTGCAGGCCCTGGGAGCCGCAGGGACTCCTGGGCTCCTCCGTGGGCCCCTGGCTCGGACTTTGGGGCAATTGCGCACCTTTGCATTCCTGGCCTGCTGCCCCCGTGGTGCCCGGTGGCCAGTGGCCCACCAGACAGCCGCGGTGGCCAGCAGCAGGACAAGTGCAGCCAGCAGCACACTGACGTCGCTCATGGCTCCGGCAAGTGCCATTGCAACTGCACTGGCGGCTGTGGGGCTGACCCAGTATTTATAGGGGTGGCCCTGTGATGTCACAGTGCTGGGGCCACGACACCGGGTACATCACAGCTCAGCCTCACGCCAGTGTCACCCCCTTTGTGCTGTCACAGCCCCGCCCGCCTCAGGGCTGCAGAACCGGCTCAGCCCTGAGGGTGCTCATGGCCAGGAAAGGGCTGGAAGTGGAAAGGGGAGCCCAGTCCATGGCAGTGAAGCATTCCTAGGAGCAAGGGGCACATCTGGAAGAGGCCTGGTGCCACCACTGCCCACCCCATGGCTCCCAGGACACTGTGGCAGTGCCCGCTGGGAACAGCCTTTGCCCTGTGCCTGAGAAGATCCTGCAGACACCTTACACACTGGATTAAAGATTTGGGCCAGCAGCTAGCCCTGCCAGAGTTTGTCATATTGAATAGAAACCTGATTTATTGGTAAAGTGAGGACCAGGCAGTCCCTGCCTGCAGCATGATACAGGCACGGTGACACAGACATGGTGACATGGGCATGCTGACTGGCGTGGCCATTGTGGTAACCCAAGTCCAGTCATTTCACAACTATCAGGCACACGGTTTTGACTAAAATTTTGGTCCGAACCAGAAAGTGCGCCTTATATACAGAGAAAGTCTGGAAATTTGCCAACCCAGAAGTGTGAGCTGAGAGCCGAACTGCAGCCGAAGTGCACCTTATAATCCAGTGCGCCTTATAGACGTGAATTTACTGTGATTTCTTCCCCATTACCTGCTGCCCGACATGAGGCTGCTTTGGACCCCTGGAGACGCCGCTCTTGCAGCAGGGCAGCCCTGGGCAGGTGCAAAGGCAGATCTCAACATGGATGTCCTGTCCCTGCTCTCACAGGGACCAGCAGCAGGGCATTTGTAGGAGCAGAGCTGGGCCATGACTCTGTCCCTACAAATCCTCCAAGTACTTGGGTCCATTTGCCAGCCCCATGGGCATCTCTGTCAGAAGGACGTCATAGGAAATGACAAAAATACGTTTGAGGGTTGAAACTGATACTAGCTCAGCCCTAAGGGGAAATAGGACTTTAATCAAATCAAGTAGGTCAGAATTCCACAACATTCCCAGCTGGAACCCAAATCCAGCATTGAGCCAGTTCCTGGGAAAAAAGGAGTTCTCTCCCAGTCAAACGCAGAAAATCAGAAGCACTCAGACAGTTCTTTGAGGGAACGCTACTTTATTTAACACCTCTCCTAACTTATTTAACACCTATCCTAATTTATGTCCCCCTATCACAGAAGGGCTCCCCCATGACGTTGAACACCAGTTTGGAGCCTGGGGGCCGTCTCGGGCGAGCCTCCTGGAGACCGTGCAGCCTCCACGGTCTCCTGGACACTGTCGGTGCCACTGAGCTTGGGCTGTCCCCCGCTGGCTGCGGCACAGCATCCTGGGAGCCCTGTGGTGGACACTGGTGGCTGCAGGACACTTGTGGCTCTGCCACCTGCTCCTGGGAATGCTTCTCTGGTTGCAGCTTGGCTCCCATTTCTGCTTCCCGGCTTTCCCTGGCCGTGTCGACGTTCTGGCTTGTGCCGGTGCTGTTGATGTCCGTGGGATGTTGCTGATCTTGAAGGGAGCCGGAAAAGCTGTCCAGGCGTTCCTCGGTGTCCATAAACTGGATGGGCTTCCCGAGTGGCTGAGGGGGATCGAGGCCTCCAGGAGTGAAACTTTGGAAGGGAGATGGGAACTTGGAGAGAAGGACGGGTCTTGAGAGGTGGAGAATCTTGAAGGACCCGGGGCTCTCAGCGGGAATGGGGGCTGTGGGAAGCTGCTGGCAGGGAGGTGGGGTCTCGGTGATGGGGAGGTTCTGCGATGGAGGGCGGCGGTCAACATCAGGGAGGGTCTTGCAGCCTTGGCAGCTGTCAGAGGCAGTGGAGGCTCCTGGAGTGGTGGATCTCTGACAGCCAGAGCTTCTTGGAGGCACGGGTGGTCCACGATGGAATGTCCTCAGAGGTCTGGAGGCTGTCCCAAGGATGGCCAGTCTGAGTGGGAGCAGGCTCTTGGAGGGACGGAGGGGCCTGGAGCAGCGGGCTGAGGCACAGCAGGGCAGGTGGCCTTGCTTCCACAGCTGCTGCAGCTGTACCCAGAGCGCCTGCCACATCCCGGAGAAAGGTGTCACTGATGTCCCACACGGAACCCAGAGCAGCAGCAGCAGCCTCTGCAGCTCCTTGGCCATACTGAGGCAGGGGCCACAGCCGCAGGGGACACTCGAGGAATTTACGCGAACATCTGGGCGCATCCAAGGGGTCGCACGAGGCCTGCAGGCCCTGGGAGCTGCTGGGACTCCTGGGCTCCTCCGTGGGCCCCTGGCTCGGACTTTGGGGCAATTGCGCACCTTTGCATTCCTGGCCTGCTGCCCCCGTGGTGCCCGGTGGCCAGTGGCCCACCAGACAGCCGCGGTGGCCAGCAGCAGGACAAGTGCAGCCAGCAGCACACTGACGTCGCTCATGGCTCCGGCAAGTGCCATTGCAACTGCACTGGCGGCTGTGGGGCTGGCCCAGTGTTTATAGGGATGGCCCTGTGATGTCACAGTGCTGGGGCCACGACACCGGGTACATCACAGCTCAGCCTCACGCTGGTGTCACCCCCTTTATGCTGTCACAGCCCCGCCCGCCTCAGGGGAGCGGGACCGACTCAGCCCTGAGGGTGCTCATGGCCAGGAAAGGGCTGGAAGTGGAAAGGGGAGCCCAGGCCATGGCAGTGAAGCGTTCCTAGGAGCAAGGGGCACATCTGGAAGTGGCCTGGTGCCATCACTGCCCACCCCATGGCTCCCCAGACACTGTGGCAGTGCCTGCTGGGAACAACCTTTACCCTGTGCCTGAGAAGATCCTGGAGACACCTTACATACTGGATTAAAGATTTGGGCCAGCAGCTAACCGTGCCAGAGTTTGTCATATTGAACAGAAACCTGATTTATTGATAAAGTGAGGACCAAGTATTCCCTGCCTGCAGCATGATACAGGCATAGTGACACAGACATGGTGACACGGGCATGCTGACTGGTGTGGCCCTGTGGTAACCCAAGTCCAGTAATTTCGCAACTATCAGGTGCACCGTTTTGACTAAAATTTTGGTCCGAAGCAGGAAGTGCGCCTTATACTCTGGAACTCTTTATATACGGAGAAATTCTGGAAATTTGCCAACCCAGAAGTGTGAGCTGCGAGCCGGACCGCAACCGAAGTGCACCTTATAATCCAGTGTGCCTTGTAGTCGTCAAGTTACTGTACCTTAAATTTTGTGATCTGGCATCTTTCTTCTGTTCACATAGCATGTGGATACTGGATATGAAATTGCCTCTGTGGCTCTGGTGCAGTCATCTGTGTTGTTAATGGAGACTGAATACTGGAAATTTATAAGAAACTAGATTCAATTTTAAGTGGAAGCTAATGAATCAGAGAATCAAGAGTGCCTGTCTTTTGTCACTATTGTTTGGAGAATATCTACAGAACAAAATATGTGTTTAATATTATATCATCAGGTAATTGATTGGAGTCGTATGTAAATCAAATCTGTGCTGATACAGTTTTAGCATGAAATCTGTTTGTCTAAGGTTACTTATGTCATATTTAGCAAGACTTGTCATTGCCCTCTCTGGTGTGAAAATATCACATTTTTGGCAGAAGAATATACTTGTTTTGGGCTATTTTTTTCTGGTTTTGCCTACTGTGGTTATTGGTCAGAACTTGAAAGAAAAAACAACAACAAAGCACAAATAAAAAAAATTGTCCCTGGTGGAAATTGTGTGCAGATCATAATGTTGAAAGGTCCTGGGTTTAATTTGTGATGTTTTCTTCTCTTCTGTGTTAGACTGGTTTTCTGTTTTTTCACACCAAAATAAAGTGAAATTAACAGAAAGAAATATCACTTGTTGTGATATAAAGTAATAGCAAGTTGTCTGACTTCAAGTTAAGTTACAGTAGTTTCACGAATACAAGCCGCACGGATTATAAGCCGCACCCCCGGTGCCTCGACAATGTTGCTGTCTTTGTCAATAGATAAGCCGCACCCCGAATATTAGCCGCACTTTCGTTCGTCGCGAGAATCCGTGCGCAGCTTTCACAAATTGGCCAATTAGTAACAGGATCGCGGCATAGCGGGCTTTACTGGCTCGGGGCGGGGCCAGGCAGGCTCGGCCCGCTCATGGTTGCCGACGGGGCCGGGTGGCCCAGCTCAGCGCCACGGCTCGGCGGGGCTGGCCGGGTGGTGCTGCCGCCGCCGCCGGGCTCGCTGGCCCCCCTCTCCCGTCAGCACCGCCCCGCTGCCGCGTTCGCTCGCCCGGCTGGCAGGGCTGCCGCCGCCAGGCTCGCCGTCTGCCCCGCTGCCGCTTTCGCTCGCCCCGCGCCGCGCCTCGCGAGCGCCGCGCCCGCCCCGCGCCGCGCCTGCCCCGCGGCGCTTTCGCGGCTCGCGGCGGCGCTTTCGCGGCTCGCGGTTCGCGGCTCGCGGTTCGCGGCTCGCGGCGGCGCTTTCGCGGCTCGCGGTTCGCGGCTCGCGGCGGCGCTCTCGCGGCTCGCGGCTCGCGGCTCGCGGTTCGCGGCTCGCGGCGGCGCTCTCGCGGCTCGCGGCTCGCGGCGGCGCTCTCGCGGCTCGCGGTTCGCGGCTCGCGGCGGCGCTCTCGCGGTTCGCGGCTCGCGGCGGCGCTTTCGCGGCTCGCGGTTCGCGGCTCGCGGCGGCGCTTTCGCGGCTCGCGGTTCGCGGCGAGCGGCGGCGCTTTCGCGAGCGGCGCTTTCGCGGCGAGCGGCGGCGCTTTCGCGAGCGGCGGCGCTTTCGCGAGCGCCGCTTTCGCTCGCCCCGCCGGCAGGGCTGCCGCCGCCGCCGCCACCACGCTCGCCGGCCGCCCCCTCCCGTCTGCACCGCCGCCGCGTTTCCTCGCCCTGACCGGCACTGCAGGCCCCCGCACCGCCGGGCTCCCCCACGCTGCTGGCCCCGATTATGCTGGGCTTCCCCCGCTGCCAGGCAGCCCCACCCGCCGGCCTTCCTGCTTCTGCCATGCTCCCCTGCACTGCTAGCCCCAGTTCTCCCGGGCTCCCCCGCCCTGCTGGCTCAGGCTCTGCCGCCCGCCCCCCACACTGCTGGCCCCGCCTCTGCCAGGCTTTCCCACCTCTGCCGGGGCCGGCCGGGCTCCAGCTTGGCTTGGGGCTGCCGCGGGCTCTCACTTCCGTGTTGGCAGCTTTTAGAATTTTGTTAATAGATTAGCCGCCCCGGAATATTAGCCGCACTTCCGGGTTTCCACCAAAATTTTGGTCAAATTGGTGCGGCTTGTATTCGTGAAATTACTGTACTGAACTTTGTATTGTGGAATGGTATCATATCACTTAAAATTAGTTCTAAAAATGTTTGCTTTGAAAAGCTGTTTACTTGTTTCTGTCAACTACTTGGAGAACTATATGTGTGCTTTTTTTAAAAAGGGTGAAAATGTACACTACTAAACTTCAAACAGTGTATTTGTAAAGCAAGAGATTTCAAATTCTTGCAAGAATTTAGTTGTGTCTGTGGGAAGCAAATGTTTGAATTTATTAGTTCCTTATGTTAGGTAGGATGGAGCATCAAGGAAAAATTGAGAAGGGAGGTACTGTGAAAGACAATTTGGTTTTTATTTTGCCCTCTCTAGTATCTTTTAATACTAGAAGAAGCATTCCTCTGCATTCCTCTAGGGCTGTGGTTGTACACAAACATGTAGTCATTTGGCCTGATTTAAGGGTAAATGTTCCCTGCAGACAGATTTGGAAATGCACAAAATATATAATTTTCTTCTTCACTTTTAAAAAATTCATCAAAAGGAAATGAAAATGTTTTTAGAATCTGCTGTTAATGTTCTCCCCCAAAGTTTTCGCTTCTGATTGAAATGGAGCAATGTTCTTTCCTCTGTGCTGCAGCTTTTAGTCACCTGCATAAGAAGTGTGTGGGGTGAGAGAAAGTAGAGAGAAATCATCCCTTCCTTGGGAACAGGGATATTTAAGTTTTGTGCTTGATTAGCACTTTGAACTAGTGCTGCTGCAAGGAGCTGTGTATGTGTGCTGTAAAACATGAGCTGATGTGCTGAGCAGTCACCTACACTAATCCATCAGGGAGCATGGAGCTCTTTGTCCTTCTCTGACCACCAAATATGGGTGCACTAGCTAGCAAGAGTTGAGTTCTAGCATGTAGAACAAACACCAATGCTAGTGCTGCATTGTTCTATACAAACCTTCTTTCACCTTTAGTTGACGCTTTGTGGGAGGAAGAATATCCTAAACACGTTAATAAATTAAGCTTTGTGATTTTTGGCCCAGAACAGGTTAAATCTCTGCCTGGATTTTTTTCCCTGTGGTTCTTCTCTATCTGACTGAACAGTGCCTGTTCAAAACTCAGCAGTCCTCAGTCTCTAGGGGTGAAAACAAGACGGATGTCATTATTACTCTAAGTTGAGGGGCTGGAAATCATTCCCCTTGCTGTCAGGGTGACAAATACTGTCTTAGTGGAGGTGCCAGAGGTTAGGTCAAAAGCTCTTGCAAAGTGTTTAGCTCAACTGCAAGAAGGCATGATTATAAAACTGGAGCTTCCCTTGGAAATTGTGTTGATTATTTATTGTTGGCTTTTAAAAAGTCAGTTTTGGGAAACCCTCATGATCCTTCAGGATGAGCCAGGAGTAGTTCATGGCTCTTGTTTTTTTTTTAATAGCTGTTTAATAACTTGTTTTGTTGTGGAGAGGCTCCCTTCATTATTATTTTGCCTTATCTTCTTTGTAGGTATCAAAGCAATCTTTGTCTTTTATCCTTAATGGCACGTATTTGAAAAGATCAGGAGGAGGGAGGGAACTTTTTGTTTATGATCTGTCATTATATGGCTTTTTTAACACTATTCTGTCAGTGGCATAGAGTTTTCATTTTAACTTCTGGTAAAACAGACAAATAAATAAATAAACACCAGCCCAGCAAAATCCAAACCATCTTGGAGGTTATGAGGCTCAGGCATTTATCCCCTTTTTGGCATGCCACATGAACAAATGCACTTCCCAGCATCTTGTTTTCTCCACCTTCATTCCAATTCTTCATCCACTTCCTCCTAATTACTTTCCTACAATGGTGAGTAAATTATTGTATTTGTTGTTTCTACTTTCTAAAAAAACATTGTATGAGAAAAATCCTTTTCTAAATTATTTTCTGACAGTATCTTCTTGGTTGCTCCAGCATAACTTGTCACAAGGATGTTTATGTCATGTCCTTTCCCTGAGAGCTGGTGGAAGATCAGACTACATGAACATCTTACTTTACCTGTGACAAACTCAGTATGCTCTACAAAGGGTGAAATGATTGAAAACTTGCCATTTTTTACTTTCCAAGCAAAAGAATTATTTATCCTTGTATCTAAATTAGGTGACCCTGCCAGATAGAAAATTTTGACATTAATATACCAAGATAGGTTTTTCATAATATCTTTTTTCTTTCAACCAGTGTCCTGAAAACTCAACATGGAACACTTTCCTTAGATATCTTTATTGGTATTGAGTGTTTAACTTGACTGAGACTGAGCATGACTGGAAACAGATTTCTGCCTAACATAAACCTGCTGGATGAAAGCTGCACATGGTTTCACCCCCTGTGCATACTCTGTCCACATCATCTTGTACTGTGGTAGCTACAGGTGCCAGCAGTGATGCCCACCTGAGTGGAAGAGTCATTCTGACTTCTTCCTCCTGGTGCATTTGTGCTCTGATAGTCTGAAAATGCACACCTTGCCATGCCTTATTGTGGTCTACTCTAACCACATTTTTACTACTATATGGAAAGCAAATGTTAACTATTTGAAGGAGAACTATATTGCATAGAATTAGATACTATGAGTAATGGGAAAAGGTTTTTGAAAAACTCAAACCTTTTAATAAAATGGAGTGTCAAATATATGAGCATGTCTTTCAAGCAGTGATCAAAAAACATGTGAAAAGTTTCATATCCTTTTAAAAGTCAAGTAATTATCCGCTATGATAATTTTTTTTTGTTGTTGGATGGACAGTACAAAGATGAAAGAAAATTTTATAGATAACATTGCACTTCACAGCTGACTGAAGCAGGTGTTAGAAATGCAGATGAAGTATACTGACTAAAGACTATATAAATTTGAAGTGAAAATGCCACTGGTCTACTTGCAGTGCCCTGCACATGTGAAGTTTCAGATAGTTAAATTATTAATTTTATTGTGTGAAATAGTGCAGTGGTTAGGGAGAAGGTCCTTGTGCATTTATGACTTAGATTTTCTCCTCTAGTCTTTTTAATATTACGTGATGAGCAGCTGACAGAATTTGCTTCCTTGTGTGAGTTTTGCGTGGAAAGAGGATACAAAATGCAGGTGGATAAATCCACAGTGTAGGTTTATTTGCCAGTTAGGTGTTTTACAGGAGCATGCAGTGCAAATACATAATTGTGGGTAAATGCAATTTCTGTAAAGGAAGGAGACTAAATGTTAATTGCTGTACAAATCTGCAGACACTGGGAAATCTGAATCTGGTCCTTCCACACAAAGTGACACAAGGTGTTAATTTGCAGATCAGTCTTTTTTGGACTTCACAGGCTTTGGGTAGACATTATGCTCCATGATGTACAGGTACCTTATTTTGTGGATGGTGTGAAGCATGGGAGGAAGGCATTGGGAGAGGAGTGAGGGTGTTTTCTTCTAACAGCTCAGTAACCTGCTAATAAACTGTACTAGACTGTGAATTTAATTTTGTCGTGACTTATCAGGTGCCTGGAGCTAGTAATCAATCTGTAAGAGGTCTAATTCTTGGACAAATTAAAATTGGAAGTGGATGGGAAGACAAGAGTCTCTTAAAGTGAGGAGCAGTAGTGAGGCCCCTGCTCAGCACACAAACAGGCAGTGTTGTTCTCACTCTGGACTGCTGTTAGAAGAGTCTGCTGGGATCCCACAGTTGCCCAACATCTGACTAGCAGGGGAGACAGCAACAGGGACGTGGTGCTGTTCTTTGTCACCTAGAATGACTGCAAGGGAAGGAGAGCTTTCACAGGATTTATTTCTTAAGCAGTCCCTGGCTCTGCTGGCTCTAAAAGTATGCTGTTATGCAAGAAATGCCTCTTGGATTTTGGTTTTTTGTTTGTTTTGTTTTGGGTTTTTTTTGCGGTTTTTTTGGGTTTTTTTTTTTATATAGACAATACTGTTTTGTCAGCTCACAGGGCATGGTATTTGTGTTGGCAGTAGTTCTGCCCTGACTGGAGGAACTAGTCCATGATCTGTAAATATTCTGTATATGGTTGTGAAAGCTTGGTTGTAATAAGTGAAACAGATATTCAAAAGTCTGTCCAGTGCATCCTGGGAAGTAGACAGCATGCAGCTGGCAAACCAGTCTTTGGAAATTTGAAAAGGCTACAAATGGCTCTAAGTTTTTTACATGCTTGTACTTTTTTTTTCCCCAGAGGTTGCACAGTTTTCCATAAGCACCTAGACACAGCTCATTTTCTTTCTTATTTCTGATAACTGGTGCTTAGAGACACATGCTTTTTTCCTTCAGTGGTGATCATTGTATCTTTTACTGTGCCACAGAATGGAGATCCATCCCTACAGTGAGTGCAAAATCATATGAAGTTGTGTTCAGTCCCCAGAAAGGCCACTTGGTGCATTTGTAACACATGATGCACTGCAGTGAAGCATTTAGCAAAATAACAATGTCAATTTTACTGTAGCATTAACTCTTGATTAGCATTTTGGTAAGGTTTTTGTGGTCATTGACTTTGAGAAACGGCTTCCATCCATCTTTGTGACTTTGCAGGCCAATTAACACAGAGTAAAAGACTACAGATTCATTTTATAGACTGTGTAGTGTCCCCAGCAAAGAACTGGTACATGAAATTATGTATAAAATATATTTATTGCTATTGCTTTCCATATTTTTAGTAGGTAGTTAAAATACAACCTAAGAGCATCACTGTAACACAAACAGCTTGCAAATAATAAAATCTAGATGAAGCCTAATATTTATAGAGTGCTGCCTTACTGCCTAGTTTCATTCACTCAGTTAATAAAAGTATAAGTATGGTTTTGCTGCATGCTTTTTCTTTTTCGTTTTCCCCCCTCCCTTCCCTAATTATAGTGTGGGCTTCCCAGCAAAGCTGGCCTGTCTACCATTTTGTCTTGCAGTTTCAAAATCCAGTCAGTGTGTATATGTGTTCAAGTCAGAGAACTAAAATAGAATTTTGTCATTATTATAATTTCAGGTTCCTTAACCCGAAGCAGAGTTAGTGGAGGACTGTTCCTCTCTCATTCATGCAAGTCTGTCAAATTGGGATATGTCACTCCAAAGACATTTAGAAAAATATATTATGAGAGCCCTGCTAAGTCAAATTGTGGCATAATTATTGCACTATAAATGCTTACAAAACATTATTCTGGATCATTATTATATTTCAATGTGATTTCTTTTAACTTTTGGGATTAAAATTGTTATGCTAATTCAGACAGTTGCACAGTCCAGTGCCAGCTGAACTTGTACTGTGATCATCCCAAGCCAGTGTTATCAAATAATACACAGAAAACTATAAAATCTGTAATATATGATAGAAGGTATAATTTGTTTTATTTGCTGTTGGTATTTTATAATCTGTTAAACACCCTCCACATCTTCCAAATAATTATTGTGCTTTACTGTAGGAGAAGTGAAGAGCCATGGCTGATAGAAGAAAACACTACAGCCTTATCAATCTGTTTCATAAAGCTGTTCAAACACTCTGGAATAATGAGATATACATAAGGACTTGTAGGTGTATGTTTTTCTGCAGGGGTACTTGCTGTTTTTAGGCTGTCCAGTTAATGTTTTGGTAATGTACTTGGGCCGTGGATTTCTAAAAGCTCTGTCAGAGTAAGAAGTTTCCTTCTCTTTGGAGAACTAGCAAGGGATGATCCATCAGACATCAGAGCTCGGTCAAGCACTGAAATGTCCAAGCAGATTAAAAAGAGGTTTGTGACAAAGTAGGATTTTGGGACAGGAGAGCCCTGGAGAGCAGGAGGTCTAAATTAAGATGATCCACTGGATAAGCAAGAGAGGATGGGCAGATCTCCGGGGATTGTGCTGGCTTCCATGCAGAAGGAAGAACAGCAAGTTCTGGCTCAGACTGAACCGGGGTTGTCCTGAGGCAGCCCTGACCGGGGGCTCCTGTTTCAGCAGCACGCACCTCAACAATCCTGCAGATTTACTCCCTCTGCACCATTGCCACACATCCTACCTGTTGTTCTCACTCCTGTGGTGGTTTCTTCTTTTTTTCATCAGATACACAGAAGGCCTTGTCCAAGTAACCATTTGAGAGCCAGCACTGGCATAACTTGTTTATGTTGAGATGGGAACATGGCTCTTCAGGGTGTTAACATCAAGTAAAAACTGCTACAGTGAAAAAACTTTATAATTACGTTTTTCAGACTGCTTCTGTTTACAAATATCCCAGTAGAAAAATAATTGGTTTATGACATTAAGTGATAAAATTCGAACTCAGAGTTCAGTTTTCATGGGCAGTCAGGCAATAATCTTGAAGAGGATTTGGGTGCTGCTCTCTAGCTTTTATAGGGGCTATCTTAAATCATGGTGAAAAGCTAATCAGCTGGACTGTTGAGGCATTCCTTGTGCCATTAAGATTCTTTCTGATCACCTATTCATATTATTTCAATGGAAATATAGCTAATTTAGCAAATTAAGGAATTATTTGGCAATGTTTTCCTGCACTAGCTTTCCTAGTGCCTGATCTTTGTAGGGGAACATTGTCCTTCTGCCACTCAGGAACTGTGGACCACATCAGGTTGTGCATGCCTGGCTTAATGAAGGAACAATGTGGGCACGTTGAAAGCATGTGGACAGAAATGTTTTTGAAGGTTTTTTAATGCAGACTGTGAATTAAGGTTTGGTTGTGAAAGGAAGGTTTTTCTTGTCAAATTATTTCGAAGCCTGTTTGAGTGAACGTGTCCATATCTAGAGTTTACCTTAGATAGGCTACTGCAGAAATGACTGAATTTTACTCTTTATTACACAAATACTATGAGCATTGCAAAAGGATTTGTTCTTTCCATGCTTTCCAGTGGCATGTGCAAAAGGGGATTTTTGCTCTACCATCCAGTAGTTGTGCACATAACTGACTGTGTTATATACAGAGCTATTAGCTTTGCACCAGTATAAATATTTGAGTCATACAGCTTTATTTCTTAGGCCATAAGCTCATACACTATCTGTGCTGGCAGTAGCATCTTGCATAGACAACATTACTCTCAGGAGCTGAATTCCTTTCTCCCCATCCCATTTTATAATGTGTTGAAAACAACACTGTACATGCACAAGTAA
Organism: Catharus ustulatus; assembly: GCF_009819885.2. Classification (NCBI taxonomy): domain Eukaryota; kingdom Metazoa; phylum Chordata; class Aves; order Passeriformes; family Turdidae; genus Catharus; species Catharus ustulatus. Next base: position 13,863,463 of record NC_046225.1, read on the forward strand.
TAGAGAGGGGGAGGAAATAAGCCTTTCAGTGTAATTCTTACAGTAATATCTTTATAGGACCTAGAATTTTTTTATTAGAAATGTTCAGAGTTTTTGTTGTGTAAATTACAGAAGAAACATTCCTGAAGTCCTTAAGAAGGAACCATTTTCCTCTGCATCATGATAAATGTAGCAATTGTGTGTGTGTACTAGAATAGATCATATTGAACATCCCCTGAGCTCCGTTTGCAGACAAGTCCTATCTCCACCATGACAAAATTCCCATAAGAGTTTAAATTATTAATGCCCTGGAATCTGCGGGGTTCAGCAGATATGTTCAGCGTTATTGATGGCAAACTTTATCCCTTTATTCCTTAGACACATAATGAAATAGGGAGTCCCTCAAATAACTGCATTTCATGTTTAGGCTAATTTTGTAGAGACCAGTGGGCTTTGCCTTAATGTGTGTAAATACAATTTTTCTGGTTTACAGCAGATTGTGTTGTAGCTGGGAATGAGACTGATTTGGCACTAATTTATGAATTCTTCCAGCAATCTCTGTGTGCTGCACCCCGTGCGGGCAAGATGCTCTAATTACACCTACTCTGTATAATGAGAGCTTTTAATGACAATTACTGATTGTAGTTATGGATGTTTAGGGACCATTTTTTTCTAGCTTAAGATGATGTATTGACTTTTATAAGAGAATACTTGTATTTTCACTTTATGCAATATCTCTCCTTCCTCCCCCCAGCCTATTCAACTGATAAGCTGACTGGTGAGACTGCTGAAGTATTGCCACAGAGAATTTTTGTTCAGTTAATTTCACTTCAGCAGATATAATTTTTCACTCTTTTTTTATTTCTGAATTCATATAGGCACATTCACATGTTCTTTTTCATAGCAATTTAGTATTTGGAGTGATGTTATACAAGTTGCATTTATTTTATGTAACAAGATAAAAGTACTTCACACTGAGTATTTCACTGCCATGTTAAGCAAGCCCATTTACAAAAGCTTCATTTTTCTCTTAATATACTGGTAGAAATGGCATTTTAATATGAGGCTGTTGATCTTAAATAGGAGTAGGTTTTATCTTTGTTGCAGGTTTCAGTTAGATTAAATTACTGTTCACTGTTGAAATCACTATTGAAAAACAGTGATTCCAGTTGCTGTCCCTGATTGCAAATTTGCTTTGCAAGGGACTTGCTCACTTTTTTAAGAAAGGCTGTGAGACTTCTCATTGACTGTTGTCTTGAAATACAAATAAAGATTTGGGCAGCTTCCAGCTTAGTGGCCACTTGAGAAAGCGAGATATCAATAATTGAAAGATCACTTTAACACTTGTGTGGAAGAGACAGTTTAAAGATTTTTTTTTCCCCCTTTCACTTTTATTTGCTGGGTTTTAAGTGGTTTAGGCATATCTTTCTTTGCTTTGGCTTCTGCTGCTGGCAGTCTTGTTTTAATATGGGAAGTGAAGCCTTCTTGTAATCTGCAAAAGCAGACTTGTAGCACAACTAGCAGTGGGGCTGGGAGAAGGACCTGGTCTGAGTATTGAAATGTTCCTTTCCATGTTTGTATGGCTTTCTTGTGCTTTGTTCTGTTTTAAAATCCTGACCATGGCAGTCGTCTAGTTTATCAGAGGGATGTCTTAGTGAGAACATGGTAGTCCAGAATGTGGGAAGGGAAGTAAGAGGTTAGATGAAATAGAGAATGGCACTAGGCTATGCTTGATCCTCGTGCGTAGGGGAAACCTGGGTCCTGGGTCATGGAACTAAGATCTTAGTCCAGAGAACAACAATACACATCACAGATGCCAGGGAAAATGGCAAACACAAGGGAAAGTGCTGGCAGGCACAGCATCTCAAGAGCTGTCTGTGAGAAGTGACAGACATCTCCAACTTTGTTTCCTGGTAAAGCTCACAGTTGAAATGGCAAGAACCTCACACAAAAAGAGGAAAGGCACAGAACAGGGCTGCTGAGTTTCTGAACAGGCTTGTATCTCTATCTTGCATAACAGGCAAGCAAGCTTAGCCTCTGGTTTCAAAAGTGGAAATGCAGCCTCAGAGAACAAGGACTTTGTCCAAGGCTTAGTCAACCTGTTCTCAATGCTGACCATTTTTAGTTTATCTCACCTCCCTACCTCTCCCCCGTAAGTTAGTGATGAGTTGAGGCTTTGATTTTTTAATTACCCTTAGCAGGAAACACTTCTCAGGAAAGCAAAGAATCACAGGCTTCAGAAAATGAGTTTAATTTTCACAAGTCTTATACAACAAGAGATTTACCCTCAGTAAAATTATAGACTCCAGTTCCTTTGTTCTTCTGTCACTGCTTTTGAGAGTCTTGCATTTGTGCCAAACCATTTTTCCTGCCTTCTTGGCTCAGTGGGCTTATTTTTTGGCATTGTTTGACTCTTGCTTACGGAAGAACTAGCCTTTTCAAAATTAACTGATTCCCAAGACTGTATGCCACAAAAGATGTGGATCAGCTCCTACCCCATGTCTCTTCAGTTCCAGTATTCTCTTCCCAAGCATTCCACATCTAAGTAATTCAAATTCCATGCCACAATTAGTGGAAAATATGCTGTTATAGTGAGAGGAGTCACCCTGGTGTGTCTTCTTTGCTTGGTGGCCACTCCATCCACTTGGTGTCAGCCCTTGGTAGCACAAGGAGGTTTCTGGTTGTGTTGGAAGAAGGTGGTGGTGAAAGTCAGTGTAGCAGTGGATCATCAATGAAGGTTCTCTTCACTGTAATCCCTAATGGACAGGCAACAAATTGTATCACAAGGGCTAGAGAACCACTAGGAGAATGGAGAGTTGCTGTATAGGACGACATAGCATTAGGGAGGAAATATACTTTTGAACTTATACGTGTACTTACGTGCTTAAATTATTTTTTCCTTGATTTATAGATGTTTTTCTTCTTAAGGAACACAGAAAAAAGTAAAACTGAGTGCAAAAAGTACAGAGATTTTCTGTTTGAGCAGAAAGAAACACTTTGAGATATGTCCGTAAGCGGAGTTAGTAAATTTACCTGCTGGAAGCGACATCTTGGATACCTAATGCCTTCTTTAGAGTGTTGTCAAATCTTCCCCTGTAACTGGAGGGAGGGATAAAAATTTGGTTTTGTCTAACAAAGATGTGGTAGGCTTTTTAGGAATCAAGCTGGTGGGCAGGTTTGAGGGTCTGTCCTTTGCCTTTCAGTTTAGCTGGAGACTTAATGGTGATGAAATGGCTAGGAGAGAGGTATTGCATGGAATGCTTTGGATAGTCAAACTAGAGTCCCTTTAGGATGAATTTGGGGTCCTTAGAAATGTTTTGATTTCTACAGGGTGTTCAGGTGAGTGGAATTACAAAAGTAAAAAAACATCAAGCAGGTCAAAAAGCAAACTTGACCTTTTAAAAGAAATGTTATGAGTTTGGAACTAACCTTATTTGGAGAAAAAAAACATGGCAGAATGGGTTCTGACTTGGCTCCAAATGGACATTTGGCAGTTCTGTGTGTTTTGGTGAGGACAGCCCAGTGGGTCACAGTTTTCTGCTGATGCCTGCAAACACTGAAGATTACTAAACTTCCTTCTTTGCTGCTTACAGCAAGAAATGTGCTTGAAGTGCTGCAGTTGTGAGGGATTATGTTCCAAATAAAGCATATATTTTCCTAACTGTGATTATTGGCGCACTTCTAGTGAACCTGGTTCCGAGGATCTTTTGGTAGACGGTAGCAGGGTGCTCAGAAGGACAAATGTTCTTGTCCAGCAACTGTCAACTGTTTTTACAGACACTTTTGGGGGATTTTTTTACAGCACTTTCAAATGGAAAGTGTGATCCAGCAAAATGGGATATTTTTTCTTTTATTCTTCTTTTATAATCTGAGGTGCAATTCCTCACAGACTTCTCTGGTGACAAAGTCAGTTAAAGAGGTGACAACCCTGTTTTCTGCTCCTCTCATGCTGCAAAAATAAAGGTGCCAACATGTTGGTTTCTTGGGCTGTGTTTCAGACCAGTACAGTGAAATGAACTGAGATTTAAAACAAAAACCGAGGGTTTATTTCCCCCACTTGATCGTGTCTGTGATCCATTTTAGAAATGTTTCATGTGTGACTGAAGAAGAGAAGATGGTTAACTGTGGCCAAAGGAGTGAAGGCTAAAGATGACAATTTTTGCTGGAGGAGGTTGAAGTGAAACTGTGCCTTGTGTAAACTTAAAAGGTGTAATTCTGCTCTGATGAAAATCAATGGAAAGGACTGGTCTGGTGCCAAAGTGCAAGGTTTCTTAAAGTAATGTTTTGCTACAAAACAGGACTAGAAGGAGCAGTTACTTTTTTTTGGTGGAGTTGTTCTTCTGGGGTTTTTTTTGGTAGTGTATTTTGAAGTTTATCTTGTCAAGTATTGAAGTGCTCCAAGCTATAGCCAGAAAAAAAAAAAACAATCAAGCATGTTTCATATCGCTCTCATATCGACCTCCTCTCTCTACAACTACCTGAAAGGAGGTTATAGCCAGCTGGGGGTCAGTCTCTTCTGCCAAGTAACAAGCAATAGGATGAGAAGAAATGGCCTCAAGTTGCACCAGAGGAGGTTTAGATGGATATTAGGAGAAAGTTCTTCTCAGAAAGGGTGGTTCAGGTTGCCCAGGCAAGTGCTGGAGTCACCATCCCTGGAGGTGACTAACAGACATGCAGATGTGGCACTGAGGGAGAAGGTTTAGTGGTGGACATGGCAGTGCTGGGTTTATGGTTGGACTTCCTGAATTTAGTGGTCTTTTCTAAACTAAATGGCTCTGTAATTAGTTCCATCCTTATGGTTAAAAAAGTGGAAAATGCTGTAAGTTCATACACTTATCCTTACAAAGTCTTTCTGATAGTGTCCTTCTCGTGATTCTACTGGGTTCCCTCCCAGGTCCAAATAATGAGTCATGTACACAATATTCTGTCTTTTTATGAATAGGAGGAGTACCTTCCACCTGGGGAAATGTTACTGCTTCCAAACCCCTTTGACTTGAATGGAACAACTGCAAATATTTTTAAGATAAAATTACATTAAATCACTTACTTTTTAAATGCTGAAGTTAAGAGTTTAGATAAAATGTATGTAGTACCAAATGGAGGTATAAGTAGCACTTAATATATTGTCAACATTCCTCTTTTGTTTTAGCTATTTAAAGGCTTCCACTTTCATTTTTTAATATCTGTGAGATATGTCACACAGTTTGATAGCAAAGTTAAGATTTGGTAATGCATCTGAAAGGTATGGATATTGCACAAAAGAATCCAAATAAAAGTCTACTAGAGTACCCAAATAAGATGGAACCTAGATTCTTCTGCTTTTTGGTTAAGAAATCAGGGGAGAAATCCCCTTTGTGGATACCAGTGATGTATCAGTTGAGTGTGGGCTCCATACTACTCCACAGAGGACCTGTGTTCTATTTGATCTGCTCAATGAAGCAAAGTGGAAGAATTGTCTGCTCTTATTTATTATTTATTTACAGCCAGGTCTTCTTATCCCCTAAAATATGAATAAAGGCACAATCTTCTCTGTATTTTTCATTGCCAATATGAGCTGTGGCATACGTGTGACACAGATGGAGTATTCTTTGTTTCTCCTTTTAGTAACCAGCTTTATCAAATGCCACCTCCTGACTTCCTGATGATCAAGCAATGGCAGTCAGCGCAACAACAGCGCTTTGTATTTAATGCTTCCTCTTAATCCATTGTCTTTGCCAGCCTGTTACACAAGGCTTTTTGTTAAATGCTGTGAATGCTCTGGGTGTGCACTTTATAAAGCTCCCTGTCTATAAATATCTGTTTGATCCATTCTGTTCTGGAGCCCAAGAACAGATAGGTGTGCTTGTTCACTTTGTGCCGTCACTTGTAACTTCTGAGACTCTTAAGGGATCTTTATTAAAAACCCAGACTGAAAAACAAAGCAGGGGGAGGGGACACCAACAAAACCAGACAAACCCCATCATATATCTATCTGTCTCTTGGCTTCCTTTTCTGTCCTCTGGGATTTTTTAATGTGTGTCTCATAAGCCGGGTTATAGACTTTTGGAGGAAGACACTGATAAATACATGCAGTTCACTGTGCATTGGTTCACCTAACCATTTAGTGCTACTGTAAAACAAATAATGTAAATAACTCTGGTCTAGTGCTGAGTCTTCCCTGATAATTTGTAGGTAAGCACTTATCTGGGTGTTTTCAGTTTTTGTTTCTCCTGTATGTGTGTATGAAGGTTGCATACAGATGAAATAGGAGACTGATTAACTGGCAGTGTAGAAAAATCAGTGCAACCAGCTACTCTGGCAGTTTGACAACCATTTGCATACTAAACTGAACAAAAAGGAGAGGTGCTCTTTAGCCTATTTCAGTCACAGCAGCCTAATGAATTGTCCATAGCTGTGGAAGTTATTAAACATAGTTTGTGCTCAAGCTTTTAAAAAAAGATTTTATAGTATTCCCTTTAATCTGTTGGTGCTTTGGTATAAAAGGGAGGATTTATGTTTTCATGGTACTGTTAAATAATTTGAACTTATGCCATTTTTTAACATAGTTGCATGATATTCTGTCTGGCACGTCATTATACAGAAGATTTGAGGTGGGTGAGAGAGTGTTAAAATTGTGTACAAGAAGAGCATTTAAGAAACCTCATTCACTTGTTTGATTAACATTTAGCTGCCTGGGTTCTCTCCATATGCAATCAGGGCAACATATAAGAAAATACTGTGTTCAAATATGCCATTTCACAGAGGAAAGACAAAGAGTTTGCCAGGGCAAAGGGCAAGGTCATCAATTTGTATTCACTGAATGTGGCATATATTGCATAAAGAGGATTTGATCAAACCTTTTTAATGTACTTTGTTCAAGAGGTTGAAAGGAATACTGCTATAATTGTCTACATTATGTTGGCATAAGAAGGATAGATGGCTACTAGAGAGCTCTTCACAGTTTTCCTTTCAAAGGATTGCAAGTATATGATAAGTGAAATGCTGGTTTGGAATGGGAATGTGTTGATACCAGTTAGATAAATACATCCATCTGCAGATTTTCACCTCATCCAGATACCTTAATGTAGAACTAATCGACACCATAACTCATGTACTTGGGGTTGTTTGGATTTTATAAAAAAATACCAAACAGCCCAACAAGATTTTGTTGTCTTCAATTTTGAAACTAAACATGCTGCAGGATGGGGATAAATTATTTCAACACACAGATGACCAAATTATATCTTGCTGATCACTGATGGTCATACAGTTTGAAATGCACTTTTTGTCATTCATAATGCCAATTATAAAAACTGTCAGTTTGTGGTTTTTGTCTTGCATATACCCATTAACTGCAAAGTTAGTTTTTCAGGCCATTTGGAACAAACTTTTATGTTTATATTAGTGAATTTTCTTTCTCTAAGTTTTCCACAGTTTCAGAGTGAATGCATTTGCATTTATTGTGTCTATGTCCTGGCCATCTGAAATTTTGCAGAATTTTGCAGTGCCTGAAAACTTTTCCCTGTTGAACACCTTTATTATTCCACTGGGTATCAGATTTTTTTCTACAATTTATTTATATCTGTCCTCTTTTTCCAAAAGAATAACTATCATGTATGGGAGAATCTGATCCATTTTGCTAGCAGGTCTGTAATACCGGAGTGCATCATTTGGGAAGAGCTTGGGGCTCTTCTCCTAGCACTTGGACATTTTACATCCCTCAGCCACCAGCAGTACATCCTGATTCATTAGGACACAGGGCAGGGCTAGGCTTTGTTCTCTCTATGGAGGTGTTTATTTCTACATTCTGAGAACTTCAGTGGAAAGGAAGATTCTGTGCCGTTTTGGCCTTTTAGCCTGTTTTTTGAACTCGCTGTTCTTTCACGGTTCTGTCATGCTATTACAGAGCTTTCTGCTGGATCCATTATTCTTCAAAGACTTAATTAACTTGTACAGTGTAATTAATCTGTCTTCTTAATTTCTGAAATTCTCCTAGTCTGTAGGTAATAAAACAACAGGGAGAGATTTTGTAGCTGCTCAGTTGTATTATGAGTCTGGGGGGAAACAAATTATATTCCTTTGATGAAAATAACTTTATACATCGATGGCTGCAACTATGCTGCAGCAAACAAAATCTATACTGGAACTGATTGAATATTCCTTCTCCATCCCTGGCCTAGAGCAGATAGTTAATGAGCACTGTATTTAAAGTTCACATTATTCTTATATATTACTTTTCCTGAAGTTCTTACACCGTCCAGCTTTGTATTTCCTAAAGTACTTATAACTTCTGTATATGTAATGAATTTCAACAGGTTTATCTTCTGTGAGCTTGTCCTGTTTTCTCTTCAACCCCTTATACATGCATCCAGTTGTAAAAGAGCAATTTCAAGGAAGGGGATGTCTGGAATGAGGGTTCTTCCATTAGATTTAACCAGAAGATTCTGACATTTCTCCCATGTGTTAGCTGTGCTTACCTGCTACTACTTGGGGCATTGTATTGAAATAGCAGGGCATTGGTATCTTAGTGTCTCACACATCAAGTGGAAAACAGGTAACTGAGTGCCAGTCTTTGGAAATAAACAATAATACATGCAGGATAAAGGCATAGCTACAATAGCTCAATAGAGATGGGTATCAGGAAAATTTGCATTTGTTTGCTGCTTGGTTGGGACTGTCACTCACTGAGATAATTCACTTTAGACACCTGTCTAAAGTTTGGCATTTGGTAAGGAACAGACAGGAACAATCTGAGCAAAGCCTTCTGTTTGTAATCTGACCTTACTCTGTCCATTTGTTCCTTTAACTATATCCCTTCTGATAATTTCAGCAATGGATCTTAGTTTTGCAAGCATGACTTCTGTACAAAACTGTCAGCAATCAAAAGCGTGTAATTTCAATTATAACTTTAAAAAAAGGTCAGATGATGCTTGTGTGCACTGACAGGCTTATCTCATAAGGTTAAAAATATATGGGGGTTTGTTTTGTTTTTTTAATGTAGTTATTGATAGCAGAGGGGAATACAGGGGAATACAAATCAACAAAGAATAACTGAACAGGCTCTTTGAATCTGACTTCACAACAAACATCAAAGAAAAATGCACTGCCACCTGTTAACATGGTATGAAAGGTTAGACAGTGTTCGTTGTTCTCTGCTAAATTATTTTGCTCTTTTGAATCAAAGTTAGCTAGTTGAGAGATGGTGTTATTTTAATAGGTGACTCTTTTAATTGCATTACTTGTGACATTCTTCATGCTTTTGTTGGGGTGGGAGATACTTTTCAGTTTTGTGCTCATTTAGTCTTTCTGAGGCATTGAGCAAGCTGAGATAATAGCTTTGTTTTGGATTTGTTTTTTGTTTTTTTTTTTTAATCCAGTAGTCACTATAAAAAGTAAGAATAATAATTAAGCACAGTGCTTGTAAAAACCATTGCTGATCCCTTCAGTCTGTGCTCACTATTTTGAGCATGTGCATGCTAACAGAACTCATAAATACCTTGTATGATCTGTGGGGGAGGGCAGGAAGGATGACATATCTGAAATGCCTCAGGACAACATAAAGTTTGTTTAGTCTGCACATTCTATAGTTCAAATACAACTGGTTTTATTGATATATTTCCTTTGTTTCACTGTATTGTCAGCTCAGTTTTCATAACTTTACGTTAGACCTTAAAAGCCTGAAGGTGTGGAAGATTTTCATTGGCTGGCTCTGAGTTCTGTATTACAAACCTGTGTGTGATTCTGTGATCTTTGCAGGATAAGGGAGGAACGTCACTGATAAGGAGTGCCAGGCTCAGGAGATATGTGCAAAGCCCATGGCATGACACCAGCACAGTGTTTTCATCCAGAATTACCATGTATGTCAGGTACAGATCTGGGATGAAAAGTTGTCCAAGCATCAGAGCAGAGCTGTGGCTCCAGGGATCCAAGGTTCAGGACAAGGGGAGTCTTTTCTGAAAAGTGGGCAGGACTGAAACTCCCTTTACTTGCTGACTCACAGGTGTCCAAACACCCAAACTAGAGGTACTATGTATTCCACTTCTGGGTGTCTGCAGGCAGGTATTCTGTCACGGCTGTTAGTTAATTATTCAGCTTGTATAGCTCAGACACAAATAAATGTGAACTCTCATGTGAAATACTCCTGTTTATTCCCCTTTTCATTCCTCTGAACAAGGCAAGGTTGCATCAAGTTGCCTATCTGTACTTTCACCATCCATGTGAAATGGAATGTGTTTGCAAAGAGCACTGTGATAATGATAAGCTACTTTCCCTCCCTGCACCTGAAGTGCAGTTGGGTAAATCTGTAATGCAAACATGAGCTACAGAAGTGGAGTAGCAGCTTCTCCTAAGCAGAATCTCAAGATAAGATGGAAGATAAATGGATTTTTCTGTGGCCACACTTGGCAGCACAGTAGAGATAGTACATGACTTGAAGCATCTGAAGAAAACAGCTTCTGCTTGCAAACATGAATTACTTCATTCATGAAAGGTATGAAAAGTAAAAACGTTAATTCACGTGATTATTCAAGTTACATTAACAGGACAGTGAAGAGAAAAATGATGTTGCTCTTGTGTCTGCAAATCTCCCATTGTTTTCCTCATTAGCCCCATGTAATTTTAAAGTAGCAACACTCAAGTTGCATCCTGATTTGACCTTAGGAGCCTCATTGTTCAGCTCAGTGGTTTCCCTGTAGAAACAGAAACTGACACTGCCTCGCTGGAATTTTCTTCAATCAATATAGTGTGGCACAGTACAAATTATACAGCAGAATGGTATTAAAGAAAAGCTCATCTATTGATACAGTTGGCTAGAGAAACAGATTTTCATTTAAGAGCTTTCAAAATGTTTTTTACAAGTTAAATGGGACCCTGTGGAATGAATGGTGTGTTTTTTACTTTTATTTTAAGATGCAGACATTCTTTTCAGCTGGTTTTAGCAGGGTAGAAATCCTTTGTATTGGAGTCTGTGTGGTAAATAACTGTTATTGTACATCTCAAGTGTAGCTGTATAACAGTATTTATGCATAAATTTCTGTAATTTTTAGAACAAACCCTCAGAGGTTACGCATTGTGTGAGTGCAAGTCTACAGCAGCCAAACTGTTAATTTGCCTGACTAGAAATATTAACCATACTATATCAAATAACTGCCAGGAACAATTCCCACCATTCCCTGTGACTTCATTTTAATTGATTTTTTTTTTAAACTTCCAGCTTCTGAGATTTCGTTTACTCTGACAGAATGTTTATTAAATGTGTAAAAAGAAAATTGTTTTGTAAATTGTTTCTGAGAGTGCTTTTATCTTCCGTAAATTGGTGGTTCATTTAACATTTTCCACCTACCTTTGTTTTCCATCCCTGTGCTCTGCCTCATTTGTTTCCTTATTGGATTTGGTGATGAAATACTGATCAGCTGCTGGTCTGATCAGCTGTGCATACTGCTGCCTTTTAAACATTGCTCATAAACACCCTGAGGACAGGGCTACAGTGATAAACAGGCTGGGGGTGTTGAGTGGCACCATTTGATCTGTTTTACAAATGATGGGGAGCTCCACAATGAGCATTTGCACAACTGGTCATTGAACACAGACCTCTGGGTTACAGCAGAAATTTGTGACACCCAACTGTCCAAAAGGGCTCTCAGTTGGCAGCTTTACATTGCAGGGCTGTAGTTTGTGTTCATGCCTCTGATGCTAAACAGAGAATTGGTAATGCTTTTATTAGGGATTTTTTGCTGTCTTGTTCTCTTTTCATTTTCCTTTATGATACTTTATTTTTAATGATGATACTGTACAGTCTGTCATGCATTGCTTTGACAATCCATGAAGGAGCATGGAATTTACATATGAATCTAAATTATAATTTTTCTCTTTGAAAAGCAGAAATAACAAATGCAATTGTTACTTCTGAACAAAAAGAACAATCAGGATAGTAAAGGAAGTCATGTAAGGATTTAGACTGTACTTCAGTTGAAATATCAGTCTAATTTCTGGGAGATATAATATTTTATTTCTGCTTGAAACATTTATTTCTGAGTAACCAAGTTCTGTGAAATCACTGGAAGCGTAGCAGGAACAAAAGACATCTTGAAAGCTGGTATTTTGTACAATGAATTCATACCTTTCAGTAGCCTTCTTCCAAGGACAATTTTAAATCTCTTTACTGTCCCCAAGCCAGCAACAATGCTGATCTGATAACATGAAGTTCTTTTGCTGTCAATATTTCAATACATTGAGATTTTTTTGGTACATATTGACATATTTACAGTATGTATGATAATGAATATTATCTCAGGAATACAGTTGTCTGTAGAAGCACACAATTAGCTTTTTCTATGCTTTGTAAAGTTGTAATAGGTACTTTCCAAACTTTTCAAAGTACCTAATTTGATTTCAAAGGGAGTTTCACTTCTAAGATCCTTATTCTATTTTTGTTTGTTTGTATATTTTAAATGTTCTAGGCACCTCTGTCTGTCTTTAGTGAATTGGGTAGCTTCAAGAAGTTCATTTGGTGGAGTTAAGCATTTAGGCCACTTGATAACCTAAGGAGCAAGGTGTAGTCACGAGGAGCATAATTTCACTTTATTTTGAAGTGCTGCAATCTGTTGCAAATGCTTGAAGGCATTGCCTGGCTCTTGCTTCTAGCTGCTGATGAGTTGGGTTTTTTTAATTCTTTCTGTAATGTAAGATCAGGTGCTGGCATGTGATATTCAGTCTTTGGTAAATGGCCTGCTTTTCATTTACCAAAAAATTACCAAACCTCAAATTTACCAGATTTTGGTAAATGATGTGCTTATCACTATGCCTAGAAAGTAAACGCAGAGCTACTGTTCTCAGGACAGCAGCAGCTCTGGGCATGCAGAATAAAGGAGTATTAGGCACCTCTGGCATTTTACTGACATGTTATTTAGCAGCTACAGACTTGTTCACACTTAGATTATGAGATTCCATTAAATACCAGTTCAGATTCAGAAAACTCAGTTCTGCTCTGGTAACAGTGTGAGCACTTGAACAGTTATGGCTCTACCATTTATTTTTCTTTTTTTTTTTTCTTTTGATGATTTTTTGTTTGTTTAGCCTTTACTCATGCTGTGATGTTTAGAAAATGCAAAAATTCTAGGTAACTCTAGGCTCATCTTACCTGCTGTCCTGTCTGGCTGTTCATTGTGACCCAGGTAGAACAGGTAGATACGAACAAGGACTGAAAACTTCATAATTTCAACTTGACAGTGGCATCTTGAAGGTTTTTTCCAACCTAAAAGATTTTGTGATAATAGGGTTTTTCTGTGTGCTGTTGGGAGAACCATTCATAGCTTCTAACTTCAGAGCCCAAGTTAGATCTCTCATGGGCTTTAAATACAGAATCTTCCTAAACGATGTGCTTAAATTATGTTAAAAGGTCAAATCTCTTCCTCACCAAGATATGTGTTTAATAGAATAGGTTCTATCATAGCATAAATTGATACTTGCTTATTTTACAGGTGTTATTATAGTTGTAGAAATAGACTCAAATTATTTGGGTTTTTTCTATAGTTTGAGCATCTTTTAATATTTTTTTGCATTCCTGATTTCTCAGCACAATTGTATTTGATAGTTATATCCTGAAAATTATTTCCTGCCTTTTTTTTTCTTTTTTACTGGTAAAATTGCTAGCCATGGGAACTGCAATAAACATGTTTGTATAGCAACTGGTGAAACTTGAATTGAGTGGGGTTTGTGTCATCAGCTGTCAGGGCTGGAGAAGATGAGTAGTTAACTGAGTAAGTAAAGTGTAACATTACCACTGACTGAACATTTCTTACCATTAAGCCTTCAAACTCTTATTCAGCTGTCAACACATGGGCACTTTCTGGAGCCAAATTCTCTCACGCTGTGCACTGCCTGCAGCTCGCCTGAAGCTCAACTTTGACTAAAAGTGTTGATTTCGCTTCTTTTAGCCTTGTTCTCATTTAAACGTTAAAACCTGCTTAGAGTCTGCCTTTTATTCTGCAAAGTACACATGGATGTATCATCCCTCGCACACTTCTGATGTGAAGTTAAGGAGCTCAAAAGATATGCTAGTAATCTTAATGAATAATTGATTAGAGAGGAGTCTGGCAGTGTTAATTGTGAGGTGCAGCTGAGTGAATGCCAAAACAAAAGCTTCTCTAAATGTTTCCGAAAACCTTGTAAAGTCTTTAGCATTGAGCAACAGGGTCAGTGCACTGAAGTGGAATTTAAAGGAGATTCTTGAATGTAATGGATTTTGACTTCCCTTTGTCCTGTGCCTCAGTGAATCATTGATTGAGCACTCATTTGTTAAATCAGCTGTATTTTTTGCCATTTGTCAGAGCATAGACACTTACTGCAGCCTTTTTCCTTCTAAACACGAGTTTCTTGTCTTAATAAATCACAGGTGTAAATTAGTTTTTATCTAAGATGATCAATTTTTCAAGCAGAAAGGCATGTGAAGATGGTCATGGAGAAATATATTGTGAGCTTTTATTTTCTTAACTATTTAGGAGGAAAGGAAAAGATCAGGGATGCATTTTAGCTGAAACATCGATAATTCATGTCTTTAAATTCAGCTTCCAGCAAAATACTCAGAAATGATTTTTATTTGGAAAGCTCTAAATTGTGTGCAATGAAAGGGTAGTTCAAGGTACCCAGTGTTGAGTCAGTTCTTTGAGAAATGAGCAGAGGAAACCTCAGGGTTAAGGAACAATCAGTGTCCTGTATGTTTGCAGCAATGAGAGATTCTCTCTGATTAGTGGAAAGGCTAATTACCTGGCGTATGCAGGACCACTGTGGGTGCTGTGCATACCTGATTAGAGTTCTGACAGCAGGGCAGAAGAAAGAAGACCTTGAGAATGTGCCAAAAATACCCCTTTATGTAAGCAGATGCTATTACCCTTGGAAGAAAATAGTCACTTACCCAGAATGGTTATTGCTCCTAATTATAAGAATTCTGTGGATGGGCCATCAACTTCTGAGAAATGTACTCTTATAGTATTTAATACAGCCATTACTTGTCAAATCTGGTAATGTTCATCTTGATAATCACTGCTTGCTGGATAAATGACCAAAGCAGATTTATTTGCCAGTTGTCTGAGAGAGTTGCCAGTAGTTGTGAGGGACTGAAGACATGATAATGTTGGTAGTTTTTTCATTGTTGATAATAGTAATGGAGTTAGAAGGTGTTTCTTGGTCTCGTGCTTAAGTAAGAGTTATTGGAAAAATATATATTAAAAAATGCAGATTGTCTCTGTGTCCTTCTGGGTATAGGATGTTAGGGTGTTAAATGTTAGGTACTTGGAAGTCAGCTCCTTGAAGGGTTATAGTTTTAAACTATTTGGAAAAGATTTTCAGGAGAGGCAAAAAAGAAAGGAACAGAAAAAAATGAGCCTCATGAAGACTAGCAAAGGGAAAAGTCAGTCATGTTGACAGGAGAATTTAAAGCTTCTCATTAGCATAGAGTTTAGCACTGTTACTGCTTAGATGTAACTAGAGTGAAGAAGGGTAGAGAAAAAACCCTCAGCTCTGCCAACACCTCTTTTATAAAACAAACCTTCTTTCTAGGGGCAGAATGCCTCCTTTCTCTGGGAGGGGCTGTAGCTGCTCAGCAGCATGGTCCAGGCTTGGGTCCCTCATGGGCAGCACTGTAAATTTACCACAGGGTAAATCTAGATGTAGATTTGCTGGTGAGTAGAATGACAGTGTGTTTTCAGTGACTCACAATAACCAGTGAAACTGTGACTGTGATTTGGTAAGCTTGTTTTGTTTTGCTGGCAAGTGCACTGCAGTGATGCCTGCAAACACTGCAGAGCTTGTAGCTGCCCCAGCAGAGCCCCTTGCTCCTGGAGCCACTCTGCAGGTAGCTTGTAACTCAAGCAGCTGTTTTCACTTTTGTTACTGTCAGGCACTGGGGACAGTTTCCTTTCTTCTCTCTCTGGCTCCCTAGGCTCTATCAAAAGTGTGAATCTGAAACAAAACAAAATAAAGCATCAGTCCACATCTTTGCTCAGCCTTTACATGTACATTTTCCTGTTTTGAGTTCTTTTAAACTGCAGCTATCAGAAAGAATAAAATAGTGCATCACCTAGTAGAGTATTGAAGTGATCATCCAAGCAATTTTCTTCTCCCTGAAGCCAGACAGCCAAAGCTTTTTATTACTGACTGACTGAACTTCCTGTGTCTGTCTGTCTAGGTTGCTAGGCCACCTCCTTGTCATGATTTGTGATGTTAGAGGCTTTTGATTGTAGGCAAACCAGAAATGCTAATTTAAGTATAATATTTACATTTAAAAACCTCTCTTACATAAGATGTATAAAAAATAACTCAGCAGTTTTATCTTTTTCTATTTGTGCATGTAAAGCTCTGGTAGGCATCTGGCAAGCAAACTTTCAGCTCTTTACATCGCGTCCCTTCTCAGTAAAACAGTGTGGTTAACAAAAGTAGAAGTCTTTAGACAGCTTGCAGCTTGGGAATGACCATCCCAAGTTATTGTTACTTTTAGCCTTACAGGATGGTTATTTTTGCTCTGTGTATGAGGTAGCCTGATGCCCTTTTTCTCTGATCCTGAAATGAGAGGGATGATGGCATTGTGGCCTTTAGTAATGGGGCCCATTGGGGTGTTGTGCCAGCCTGTATTATGTGCATTTGCATTGCCTGAAGTTGCTTTGGAAAAGAGATTAAATAGTTATGTGCAATTAAAAAAGAACAAACAGTTATTTTTGGCTTTGTCACCTGTGTGAGAGTATACAGTAAGACTTCAGTTAAAAAAACAAAACAAAGCATGAAATTGTGACTTTTCACATGGAAATTGCACGCAAAATGAAAAGGGCTGACAATAAACTGGAAGTGAATAAACTGGTGGGCATGGATCTGTTCTCTGAAGAAGCATACTTTCATACCTAGGCAGACAGGAGGTGTGTTTCTCATTTTCAAGCAGAACCAATATTTAACACCAAGATGAGGCTGTTTAACTCTTCCATGTTGTGGGTATTGAAACTGCCCTGTAATGGGTCACTATTAGTTATTATCAGGTAATATTGAGCTGAGGGATGAGTTGGTTTTGTTATTTTCACAGTAGTAGATTGCAGTGATGTTGTAATGTGTTACTAGATTGCATACCACTGATTTATGTTAGATCAATGAGGCAAACATCTGGGAGCTACCTTGAAAATTGTGTCAGTTATTTATTTGTCTTAGGATGAGTTGAATCTTGCTGCTCTTCCTGAAATTCCCATGTTCAGGGTAGGGATGGATAGCAAGTGGTTCAGTTCAGTGTTGTACAGCTTCTGTGGAGAAGTCCAGTCTGCCACCCACCAGGTGAAACAGTTTATGAAAAGTTTTAGGCACACAAAATAGGCACAAACAAATCTGTTGTTGGTTATAAAATCCTAGAAACCCTCAGTAAAAATCAAAGGCCTTAGGGTTACGTTTTGTCCCTTCAGCTGATGAGGCTCTCTGAATGTGTGTGGTGTGTCATTTAACTGAGTAATTACAAAGGAATATATTCTTCTTGTAGAATGAGAATTATTCTAGATCCAGAGGACTGAGGCTTTTGTAAATTTAAATACACAAACGGTCTAATCCCATACTGTGAACTTCCAGCCTTGGCAGTGGCTCTTTGGGAAGAGCTGGGGCAAAGCCTGAGAAGGAGTCACAAAGGAGCCACCTCTAGAGCTGTGGTTCCCTGAGGACAAAGTGGACTGAAGAGCTCTTGCTCTGAGAAGAGGAAGGTAGAAATCTTGGATAACATCTTTTAGCTGTTCTCTTGTTTTACCTCCTGTAAAACAGAAACACCTTCCAAGTTAACACCGTCTTGCCATTTGAACTCTTAAGAGCTGAAATAGAAAAAAACCTTTGTTGTGGGGGATGTGAGGGAAATATTTTTTCTTCCTTTAGTTCCAGTCACACACACCACCTCCCTTCCCTGCCTAGACAATCTCTGCTAGACTAGGACTGTTTTGTTTTCAGAAAGAATTTTCCCCCTCTGGAAATATTCTGTCATGTTCCTGAATCAAAAACCCACATTTTGGGGCAGATGATTTAAATGCAAAACCAGTATTCATATCAGACAGGGGAAAAGCAGCCTCCTTCTGATGGCAAGTTGGAGCAGCACAACCCATACAGGAAATGGAGTAAAAAGCCAAGTTTTGTGTGCTGCTCCTCCTTTTTTTTTTTTTTTTCTTTTTTTCTCCCCGTCCTATTTGTTTTCTTGTTTGCGTTTTTTTTGTTTGGTTGGTTTTTTTGTGGTATTTTAAAGCAGTTCTTTAGGATACCTCTGCCTGACTTTTTACCTTTTCCACTGTCACTTGAGCAATAGTGTGATCCTGAACAAAGGTACTGGTCTTTTCTTGACAATGAGATCTGTATCTTGTGAATAACACACAAAAAATGAACATATTTGAAGCAGATGTATTTAAAAAAAACAAATCACAAGATGCAGCAAGGGTCATATGGCATTGATAACAAGAATGAGGTTTTGGCCCATTCTACCACATATGAGAACTCCCCTTGCATTTTCTGGTTGCAGATGTGCATATTCAGCACTTTGAAATGTGTGCTAAGTAGATTGTGTGCTCCATGGGGATATTCAAAGCAAGGCAGAAGTTTTGTGCTGCCAAACCTGTCTTTGGGCAGTAGGCTGGAGGAGGGGTATCTGAGCAATTGCAAAACCACAAAAAGATGTCACTAGGAGAAAAGAACTTTTTACTGACTGTAGAGAATTTGCAAAATGAATGATATTTAGTGTAGTCATGCTGAAGTGCATTTGGAATTAGAATTGAGAAGCAACATATCTGCCATGAAATAATTTTGGAATTCTTTAAATAGGATAAAGTTTCTTTTGTAAGTAAATGATCTCAATTTAATCAGTTTAAACAGAATCGCATTTCTGTGGTTTTGGGGTTTTTTTAACCTTAGTGTGCTGGAATGTGTACTTATGATTTTGAGGCAGCTATTTTATTATCTGCCACAGAAAGGTGGTTTATGTTCCTTTTGCCTTATTCACAGTCATTAATAACATATTCAGCCCATGAACGTTCAGCGATTTATGCACACTTGAGTTCAGCTGAATGTGATAATATCCCACTCTAGCCATTAAAAACAGTTATCACAAGATAACATTAGGTCAGAACGCAGAGTAGGCTGGTTAAATTGTATTATTGATTGCTGCTTTCTGAAGATTTTCCTCAGTTGTGTTTAAACCATGTGCTTTTTCTTGTTATTGGCTTCTGGAAAAGAAGGCCTGGCGATGTAATCTGAATTGAGATGTCTTGCTTTTGATGCCAGGTTGGAAGTTCATGTTTATATAGTTTCATTTCTTGTATAAATTATCTCAATTTGTCTAGTTCCAGGTTTTTTGAAGATAAAGGTGCATCTTCAATTGAGTCTTCCAAAGTGGAGAATATGCACTTATCTACTACAAAAGTTAATGTTTCTATTAATTGAATATATTAATGCAGGACTTTTTCTGGAATTTATGCAGATGTAGAACGCAAGAAAGATTTGGGTTTCCTACTGGGTATTCAATCAGTTTAGTTTGTGTGTGTCCTGTAGACATTTTGTAATCTGCCACCCACCCTCCCCAGGGGGTGGATTGGTAGTGTACCAGCTGGTGTGTTCTGTTTGTAAAATGTGAGATAATCACTCCTGTAAGACCATAGTCATAATGTCTGTAGAAATGTATTTGGGAATATTTGAAAAGAAATCATAAATGCAAGTACCAGCTTTTTTTTTTGTTCTTCATGTTTTCTAGCCCAGTCATGAGGATCTGCATATTTTTTAATAATGCCTTTGCTTTCACTGACTGTGTGTATATGTGTTTGCATGCATTAAGTTTCTTCTTCAAGAACAAAATTTATTTGATACTGAACTTGCTGGATTCCTAAGAAAAGAAATCCTTTCTCCTTCTATGTAAACTCTGGTATTTGACTCCTCTTGAGTATGTATTCATTATCTTAAAATAGAAAAAGCTCTCCTCCCTGGGCTCAGAATCAACAGTAAATCCTCAGGCCTAGGAGAATACTGGTTGCATTGCAAGCAAATAGTTTTCTAATCTATATGGCTGAGGAAACTTCATCTCATACAAAGGGGTATAATAATATTACCCCTTTAAATACCACTTTGCTTTGCCCTTCCTGCGTTTGCAGAGGAAGACACAATCAAATGGCAGACCTGTGTTTTTGTTCCCTTTCAAAAATCCCTGACAAGCCCATGACACAGGCTAGTGCTGTAGCTGTACATTTCTATTCATTATTGATGACTTGGGGCCAGGCAGGCAGCACAGAACACAAGCAATATAGATTACCATATTGGGGGCTGGGTTTGAGGGGTTTGTGTCTATGCATAGGCTTCTGTGCATTTGGGTTGGGTTTGGCCTTGGAAATACTCAATGCTGACTGGAAATCCTACCTGAGAATAACAGTGGAAAGAGATTGAATGAGCTTTGTCATACATTTTATTAAAACAATTCAGGGCACTTAGAGTGAAGATAGAAAAAGGAATGTATGAGTGATCTTGTTCCCAAACTAATTGATAATAGCTTGGCTTTCCAGCAGACTTGGGAATGATCTTGAAGGATCCTGGGGGATTTCGAGGGCATTTCTCACCTTACAGAGTGCAGGTAGCGCTTTGGCCGACGAGACATTTTTCTGATAAAGCCAATGTATTCATAACAATAATTACAGACAAACTATGCTGTTGGTTTGATTTAGGGTGAGGGGGATAGTATCTCATTTTATGGATATTGCAGACAAAAACCATGTTTTGGGGGAGTGGAGAATTAAGCCAGCATTTTAGTGGCAAGTTTTAGGTGGTATTTCTGAATAGCAGGTCACAGAGAGACCTTTGCAATGCTAGGGGTTTTATTACTACTGGTGCATAATTAACCCTTATAATTTTTTAAAGGCACAGCGCTTCTGCCCATTTTATAAAGTTTCTATTTTCTTGCATGTGTCAAGGAGTGGTTTTTCAGTGTTTATACTTGCACTGTTTGAGGTTCTTGCCTTGAAGAAGAGTGAAGGAGATCAGAGTTTATTTAAACACAGTGTTTATGTTACCAAAATGTGCTTTGCTTTATATGTTGGTGGTGTCTTTATACAGAACCTGTTCTACTTGAATAGTTTTCAATTACAAGGAAAGCTATAGAAAGAAATAAGTAGAATCAATTTTGATGAGTGCTTATAACTGCTCATTTCTCTAGAATTTGCCTTAGCTTTTCTCTCAGCTTTCTCTAATCATTCCTTTGTGCTTCTGGTGTTTTTTCCCACAACTGATCATTGTGAAGGAAAAATAAATACCCAGATTATTTAATTCAAAGTTTTGTTAATTTGAAGCTTATTGTGTCAAAATAATTTTTCAAACATTGACTGGGATAAAATGGTGTCTGTTAAAGGGTGCTGAGGTCCAGTCCCAAAGAATGATAGAATAGTCTTGTGGGGACCTTGCCTGTTGGAACTGTGGCTTGGGACTGTTTCAGTTCTGTTTTACATGTAGAATGCTTTAAAGCAAGGCTGGTGTAGAGTATAAAAACTGCATCGTTTTACTTTGGGAAGGAGAGGCAAGAAGCCTTCCAGTGGAAGAGTGGCACTTAGCTGCTGCCAAAAGCAGTGTCAGTCAAAGCAGAATGTTTACTCGGTGTTTCCTTCCATTTCTGTGGGTTTGGTATCTTTTGTTGGGACTTAGTATTCTTCAGTGTGTCTCAAAATACAGAATCAACTCTCTGGCTAATTGAACAATACAATAACTTCTGTTTTATGAGAAGACTGTTTTCCCTGGAAGGTCCCACAGCACCATCTAGTGCCATCCTGTCCTAGTGCCACACATGGCTTTGTGGGAGCAGAGGTGCTGAGGCTGGCATGCTTTGCTGGGAATGGCTTCTTAGTAATTTAAATTAAGATTTGCCTGGGACTTGGCATAGATCCAAATTCAGGGAAAATTTAGATCCTTTTAAACTTTCTTCTTCATGAAAACAGACTTAAAGATTGGTCCAAAATTACCTTTTCTTGTGAAATATGTTTGTTACTGCTGCTGCATTTTTATTTTCTACATACAAAACAAAGGAGAAATTGTGGCACATCCTTAACACTGTGCTAATACACCTTGGACTTGAAGAACACCCCAACACACGTAATTAGGTTTATTATATCCTTATTGTATCTTAAACCCTTTTTCGAGGAAGGGCTGTGCTTACTGCTACAGACACCCCAATCCTGCAAGTTCTGTGCCTTTCCTCCTCAGCCCCACTGAGGTCCTGCTCGTATGGTTTGGAACCTGCTTGCAGTGTAGAAATTACAGGGTTGTTTCCCAAGTGACTTTTGCAGACACAAGGGGATTACTCTGAAAAGAGTAAAGATGTGGATGATTGAAAAGTTTCTTTCTCACTTTTCATGTCTTCTCCAACCAAGGTCCACTCAGTGCCAGTATATAAATCCCTGTCCTGGCATACAGAGCCTTAGTGATCTTGTTCTCAGCTGACACCCCATGAGAAATTGATTTGAATAGGAAAAATATTTGCATAGGATGAAGTTTTAAAAGGCTCCATTGAGGTGAAAAGTAAAGGAGAGGAAGAAAGTCTTGAGGTCAGGAGTGATGGTCAGCAAAAGCACTGAAGAGGAAAATGTAGCTCCAGCAGGCTCGACAGTATCCTTGAACTTGAACAGCAACAACACAGCTGAGTTAAATGCATTGCACAAGAGAGAGACAGGAAAAGTTGCAGGAAGGTGTCACAAGTTTGGTGGATATGGCTTGATCCTGTTCTAGAAGTGTGAGCAGAGCCCACTGGAATCTCCTCGGTCACACACGGAGATGCGGAGCTCCTGCAGAGAGGTCGCAGCACTTGCAAAGTGTGGCCAAAAGCAGCACCTGGGATCCCACCTGTTATGGAAGCTGTTCCACACCCTGGCAGCCAGCTCCCACCTAACTGATGGTTTCAGGTTGTTTGATGGAAGTGGTCATTTCCAACTGTGATTGAGACTTGTGTTGTATTTTGTGCATCATTCCAGATATTTTTCCTGTATCACCTGCAAAGCACCAAGAAGTTTTCATAGTTGCTTTAGAACTTCAGGGTCCTTAGTGCTGTGTTCTGAACTATTCTGTTGCTGTGTAAGAAACAGATTTCTAATGTGTTTAAGATGCCCTCTGCTGGGAAAGCCAGGCAAACTGGGCTTATCTCTAGTTTTACCTTTCTAAAATCCTCTTATTCTTGCCTTAATGCTCCATTTGATACCAGAAACTCATCCCTCAACCTTAGTGAAAAAAATGCTCTCTCCTTTTGGTTTTATTCTTTACACTTCATCTGTGACAGGTGTGGTGGTGTTACTGCTGCTAGTTCAGATCACGGTATTTCTTGTTTCTCTGATCTGTTTCGCTGAAAGAATTGAACTCTGGCTGCTCACATTTCTTTTGATTCCATTTTTTTCAAGCTTGTATAAAATGTAGGCAAGAAGAACATCTACAAATAGTAATTATTAATAAATATGGGAAATACTTTTGATTTTTTACTGTTATCTGGGGTTTTTTTTGGTTTTTTGGTTTTTTTTTTTTCAAATTAATGTCCATTCCCACAGCTGGGGGCACTAGATTAATACAACAGAGCAAAGGTGGTACAATGTCTGGAACAACTCACAAAGCCCTCTGCATAATCTTGTAGTTGATATGAACTCTGATTTATTTTGTCTCCTCTGATAAATGACTCAAAAGCCATTTTGATGTAGTGCTTCTAATTTCACAGTTTTGTTATTAAAATCTTGGCCTATTTGGATGAGTTACAGCTATTGTTGTGGTGTTTATTAATAATTATAGTTGAATTAGGGTTACCTAGAATTGTGTTTTTGATTTTGTTATCTTGGTGGGGTACAATATTTATCGTTTTACCAAAAGCATGTGAACTTAATTTCATACTCTCTTCAATATCTTTTCAAGTTTTCCTGTTATTTATTATGGGGAGAATGGGTGTATTAAGCATCCTAAAAAGCATCAGTTCCTAAGCCTTTGTTCTCCTCAGCTTTCAGAACAGTCATTTCATATAGAACAAGACATAAAGGGCTAAATTACATATTTATTTTGAATAATTGTAGTTGTATAAGCCTTCTCAGATCCAAAAATGTCATTAGAGTAGCTGACAGAGGAGGGATGTATAGTAGGAGTTCTACACTTGAAATTATTTTGAAAATAATTGAGTTGGAAAACAAAAGACAAGTAATTATCTAACACCAGGAGCTTCTGTGATGTCCATGGGGGAGCAACACAAGTTGCATCTTGGGGAAATGGCTGAAATTACAAGAATATGAGAAAGCTGTAGTTTAACCTCTGAGTTTGCAAGAGATAAAACCAAACGTATGTAATTCATATGGGGACAAAGTTAGAAACGGGGAAAACATGTTTTATTGTGGAAACCAATTTCAACATCTCAATCAACAGAAATTTGTCATCTCTGCTGCCATCTTTAAGTAAGTCAAATGAACAGCATAGCTTGTATAGCCATGCATACAAAAATATTAAAAGCTGTTTAAAGAGCCCATAAAAAGGTAGTCTCTCAAGGATGCTCCTGCAGCCACTGGATCCAAACACTAAGGCAAGGAAATGTTTTTTGGAATAATTTCAGTTACAAACTTGAAATCTTCATGCTCAAAAGATTTAGTACTTAAAAACTGAGATGTGTAAAATTCACAGTTGCCTCTGCACCTGTTGTCAGGCCCTGTTCTGTTATTCCCCTTCTGCATTCAGTGCCTCTTCAGTTCTTGTGGTTTCACAAGAACATGCCTGGTCCCAACCTGACTTTTAGTGGGTTTTGCCCTTCTGGTTTTGGAACCAAGTGTGTATTTTTAGCATGGGGGGTTTTATCTTAATCTGTGGTGTTCTGTCAAGAAGTTCTGCATAGTTCTAAAGCTATGTGGGGACTGGTGGAAAATGGGAGAAGGCAGCTAATTTCTGAGGATTTTGGTATGTGAAAGCTGTGTTTTATTGTCAGGAATCGTTCTGTATATGATACCTGAAGTTAAGGCTACTGCAAAGCAGTCTGACAGGGGAGTACACTTTAAATCAGTTTATTTGAGATGATGAATAATGTAGTGTCACAGGTAATAGACTGTGTTTAGGTGATGCTGTGACCAGTCTGAGGGGGTGAGGGTAGTGGGAATCTTGTGCTCCTTGATTTGAGTAAACTGAGAATTGTCTCTGAGTGCTGCTGTGGTCTTTACAATCTCCATCATGTCAGTGAAAATAGGGAACAATCAGCTTTTCCATCTTTAGGTGTGTCAACTTTCTTTTGTCTTTCTTTTTTTGGAGAACATCTGTATTCTGTCAGAACTTTGGTACTAGCTGTTCTGTTGCTCACAAACATGCCTAACTCAGACCTAGAAGCACTTTTCTAGAGGCAAGGTTCTCTTTTTAAAATGTAAAGCATGATAAAGTTATCTTCAAACTTGTTAAAAATAAAGGAAAAAAATTTGAAAACACACTTCCAAGCACAAAATCAAGGGAAAAAAAGATATAATAAATAGAAATAATGCATATTTTGACATAATGTTTCTTTCTCGTTGTAATCATAAAAACTACAGTTTTGTGTTTGGAACATATGTTTGTTGGGTGGTGAGGTGGGGTGTGCAGGCTGGGGCTTTTTGACGTTGTTAACTCCATATTCTAACTAATGGAGCAAATATATATTTTTTGGTTGATCTTTCTTTTCCAAAAAGTGCCAGCAGCTCTTGAAGTAAAGTCATTTGAGAAGTTCTGCTGTACACAGAATAAGGCTGAGTTAAATTTCCCATTTATGCATGTCTTCTGATGAAATTATCCAGTGTTCATAAGATTTTTTTCTCACACCTTACCCTATCAGTAGCATGGAAATGCTGCCCAGTAAGTTTTTACATAACACTGCTTACACTTCTGCTCCTTTTGTGTGCTGCTCTGATGAAGCTTTCAGGACCCTCTGTAGCACTAAGCACGAGTAGATAATTGATTTCAGAAAATACACATAGGTTCAGAACCTTGATTACAAAACCCAGTTTTCCCTTTCTAGCCCTGGTTCTTTAGACAAATCAGACGTGACTTTGGTTAAGGTTTTTCTCACTAGTGGTTGCCACATGCGTGTCGTACTGATGACCTGTAAGAATGATGAAAAATTACATGGGAAATTTGTGAGTAAAAGAAAGGAAGGAAAGTTCACATGTATTTCATGCCTCATTACAATAATCCCTACTTGTCTTCTACCATGTGTCCCTCTGGATCTGTGCCCACCTCTCTCTTCCTATTTGCATAATTTCATTCTTAATGATTTGCCACCATAGTTTCAAATTCATTAGGTGACTTCCCTTCCCTGTCTGATTTGGCAATTCCATGAATTTATTTTATATATCCTTTTGGAGGATTAACACCTCTTAAGACCTGCTCTACAGCAATGCTGTACTGGATGAAACCTATAGAAAACCTCTTAGCAACTTTATCTAATCAAAGCAAATAACAAAGGGATCTCCAAGTACATCCTTGCTGTTTATATGTATGTTTATGCACATGCTTGCACACACAACCTGTATTTAAGCTCTCTTAAATAAAATCAGTTTAATGATCTTTACTGTCGGGAGATGTTTCCAAGTATCTGACTCTTCAGACTCCTATGCTGTATCAGTGTCCCACGTTAGGCTGAGATATTTTTTCTGCCCTTTCCACTAAAATCATTGAAATATATTCAGTCAGTCTTTCACATCAGAGGTGTAAATGGATTTCTTGAAAGTTTTTCTGCAGATAGCAAACGGCAGTCACTTTACAACTTTGACTCCATTGTGGGCAGCAGTCAGGAAGCTTAACACTCCACCCGAACTTTGAAGATGCTAAAACTGTGTAATGACCTTGCATTCTCAAGGGCAGATGCTCAGCTTTTGCTGGAAGTGCTAATCTACAATCTGTTTATCTCCATACACTATGTATTTGACAGCACTTGCCTGGAAAGCAAGGCAGGGGAAAGCATTGTCAAATTTAGTTCCATTTTCTTTTCTGATGGTCTCAGTGTCCAATGGCCTTAGAAATGGTCATCTTTATTTTAATTGTTAGCTTCCTTTGTGCTCCTCAGCCAGCTGCAATCTTAGAAAGCAGCTACAGTGCCAGTGTCAGAATTTTCTCATCTTTGTGAAGCCTTTGCTGGAACGTGAGCTGGAATCAGGAGTAACTGTTTTATTCCACATTTTTTTATTCTTAGTGAATCAGACTTTGGGCTTTACCTTCAACATGTAAATAGTCCCCTGTATTTTCTGTCAGTAGGCTTTAGGCTCCAGTTTTTCTATTTGTTATTCTTTAGTGGGTATGAATTGAGATGCATCACACAATGTTCACGAGCACACTGAGGAGCGTGTTCCTAATGAAGAGGTAATGTGTCAAAGCAAGGTGCTGTGTGCAGGGAAGGGTAATGCCTTTTATTAGGCAGGCACACCATGGTCGAGTAAGCCCTTCTTAATATCTGGGGCAGGAACCTGGAGAGAAGGGCTTCAGCACACAAAAGTGCATCAGTGTTTTCAGGTTAACATATCTAGCATATATATGTGTGTGTGTGTTTGTATGTATGTGCGTGTATATATATAATGTATAGCTTTACATCCCCAAAGTTTGTTCTTTAGCAGTTCCAGCAGTGGGATCCCCAAAGTTTGTTCCTTAGCAGTTCCTGCAGTGGGTTGGGTAGCAGAGGTTCCCTCCCTGAATAAATCCTGCTTTGCTTGCATCTGTAAACCATCACAGCCACCACTGCACTACTGACTGAAGAAAAATACCCCTTTGGTTTTAATGTAATCACTGTGGTTTTTCAAACTGGCACTCCTTATCAAAATAAGACATTAACATCAAATTACTCTGATTCAGCAACAGCATCTATTTTTTAATATGAACTTGTCTGTTCTGTCAGGTAATTGTTTAGCTTCCCAGGGAATCGCATGTGTGTTGCAAATGGAAAAGTTCAGCCTTGTAAATCCTTTCTGTGGTGAGGAAATGGGAAACTCACTTCTGATTATTAAGATCAGCAGGTTTAATAGCAAAATTTAGTAACAAATTGCTAAAATTGACCTTCTGAATGCCAGATTTGCAGTATGCTCAGTCAGGAATCTCTTTATGATTCTCTCGCTCTCCACTTAGAGAATTACAAGAAGTGTTACTGTCACAGAGGTGCAGTTTCCTTTAGTGGCACATGCTTTGAATTAGCAGTGCCTGTTGCCCACTGTGTTAATATCAGCAAGCTTCTAAAGTAACTCAGTAGCAAGTCACAGCTCCCATTCCAAGGAGGAAGGACACCCTCTTGATTTATCAACAAGATAAAGAGAAAGGTTGCTTTGGTTTGTTTTGGTTCTTTTTACCTTTGGGAGGGGTTTTGTTTGCTGTGTTTTTTGGGGTTTTTTTGGTAACATGTAAGACCATTCTGAGGCATGAAGCATGTAAGAAATAGCTAATGGTGCTGAGACAATGAGTTCATTCAGGTTTGGAGGAGAGCTGGCTGTGCTCTCAAGCTGGCAGTGTGCTCTCTTCTCCCTACACTCAGTGCTCAGTTGGAGTAAAGGATGCTTTTGGAGCATCACCTCCTGCTCCATCCGTGCTCCTCCCCACCTGTGCAAAAGCCTGAAGGTGGAACCCTGCTGCAGTGGTGTTCTGCCATCCCAAAGTTAGAGAGGCTCAGGGAGCACTCAGGCACTTGGTAATGTCTGGTGTATTTGAGGTGTGCAGTGTAGCTGTCAATGGGAAAGGGGAAGAAGGGCAAAGTCTGGCTCAGGTACTCTGAGCAGTTGTCCCTAAAAGCTGGAGTTGGGTGTCTCTGATGAAGTGACTGTGCTGTCCCTACATTACACAGATCTTGCAGCCAGTTCTTCCTCACAGATTCTGTATGCAAGTGTCAGTTCAGCCCTTGGTGCCTTCTCCCTTCCTCAACTTTTGTTTCTTCCTCTCCAGTTGCTGTACTTGAACACCTATATTTCTTCATATCTGTTATCTCTATTTTGGTCTAGATCTCCTGTAAATAGTGAGTGACTCCCTGAAGCAATTCTTACTGCTTCTACTTCTCTCTTCAGTCTTTTATGATCTATCTCAGTTGTGACATTTGCAAAAAGATAAATTATTACGGATAGCTGGGCTGTGGGGCAGTCAGATATGGCATGTATTATTTATTTTGAAATATGTTTTTAAATTCTGCAGAGCCTTCAAGTTGCACAGCTTAACTGTTGCCTCCTTGATCCTTCCTGTCTGCTATAATTTGTTGCATTTATTTCTTGCATTTTGTTTTAGGAACAAAATAGGAATTCTCTGTGGCTGATAGTCCATCTGGATCTGTGATTTTTTTGTGGACTCAGAAATGCAAAACTAGTTGTTTAAGGTTTTTCTTTATATTTTTCTTCCAAGATATTGAAATAAAGCTGTGTTGCTCAAGGTTAAGTGTAAAGTTGGGTACAACTGGGGTTTTTTTGTTCAATTTTTTTTCACTTGTAGCTAAATAAAACATAAAATAAGCACTCTTTAGATAAATGTGAGCATGTTTTGGACCCTTGTCCTTTAAATAAAGTTTGTGAATAGATGAAAAGCTAGCTATTCTTGTGACCTATCTGGATGAAGAATAGTCCTGGCCTGGAGAAGTTCTCAGCCAGCTCTGTGAATTAGCTTGCATTAAATGATGGAATCATTTTATTGAGCAATAATAAAATATTGAAGTCAGATGGAAGGGTGATGGGGAATTGCTATTTGCAGCTATGAAAGTGATGCATGTCATGTTAACTCCCAACCCAAACAACTCATTCTAAGATTTGCTTTCATGAAACTTAAAATCCTCTATTTTGTCCAATCATCAGCTTTAAACCTGTTCCTTGTCAGTGAAGACAACAAATCTTTTTGCTTGCATCTGCCTGGGGGATGTGGAAAGCCGAGGTGGTCCTGTGTGATTAGATTAGATGAAAGACTTGCCTTCTACCAGTGAGACATGAAGTCTAATCAAGTGAAATGAGTTTTGAGATCTCAGCTCATTTCCTTGGGGAATATCTGCTTACATTACACAGTCACGACACCTAATTCATCACACTTGATGTAGCTTTTGCTCAGAAGAGGACCTGGGACTGGGTAGCATGGGACTTGATCAAGTCTCCCCCTGAGGAGGAGCTGCTTAGTGAAGTTAAGATACAGCACACTGAGGGGAGAGCTTTAATATGTTTTTTTAAAATAAAGGATCCATATTTCTGTATATCAGATCTTTTAGAATAGACGGGCTTAGGTGCAAAAAGATAAAAAACAGGTACTTGGTACTGAGCATAGTTTATAAAATAATTGCTGTATAAATGTTAAAGAACATGCTCAGTGAAGAGCAAAGTTGAGCTTGGTACTTAATTTCTATGATGTTAAATGATGTTTGTGTATTTCCATACACTAAGGTAAGAAAGTAAAGATTATTCTGCATCCCTGACTAACAGACTGTTTTTTGTTTGTTTCTTTCAGGGCATTGTTATAACTCCACTACTACTTTTGCTTTTTGTAAGTATCATGATTTATCATTAATATCTTTTACTGAGTAATCTTGCACCTATATTTATATTTAAGATGCAAGTTTGGATGGTTTTCCCAATGCATAAATAAAGAAGATAATTTTTCTTGTCAGTATTTGAAATCAGCTGCCTCCCAGGAAGGTCATCAAAATGTATCATAGTGTAATACAAACACCACCTGCATTTCATTCTAAGATGACCAAGAGATGTTGCTCTTACAGAAGTGTAAAATCATATGCTGTTAGTCAGGCTGGGTAAAACACAACCACTTGCCAGGTAGGGAGATCACTCTGTTAGGAGAGCTCTTAGGGAGCTTTCACTTGCAGGAGCTGAACAGGATTGTACTGATCTGAAGTGGGTGAGAACAACAGGTAAAGCATATTCAGATAAACACAGCCTTGCTTTGAGGCAACTGAGCCCACGGGTGTTTTTGTGGTAGAGGTTAGCAAGACAGATTTCTGGAGCCCCTGTGCATCACTAAATGGAATGCTGCTTCATTCCTGTTAGTTCAATAGTTACCCTTCAGTGAGGGCCTTGGAGCCTGGGTACTCCTGGTAGAAAGAAAGGGAGGAGACCAAGCTTTATATTCATGTTTTATAAAGGCATGGATATTGGGATACAGTGGAGAGGCTTTTACAGGTGGGTGATGGTGTTTAGTAAATCCCTTGTCAGATGGGACGTCTTGGTCCTTGAGGATTTGCTGGCATAAATGGTGTGATGGAGTGCAAGTTGCTGAGGGCTGTGGCTGCTGCAGGGAATATAGGCTGGGGCACTTCAAGGATTTAAAGGAAGACATGCATTTTCTTTCATGTGTGTCTTAACTGATGGCTTTGTATGTAAGTCAGCACACTGGAAAGATGGGGAAGTGAGAAGTTGGTCTGAAACAATTTGTAAGTGGCATGCAAAGGATGCACTGTTTATAGCAGGAGTGCTTAAGCAACATATGGACTTTATACAAACATAGCAGTATAAACTGGGATAAATAGTACTGTGAGAGTGCATGCAACATCAACTAATGCCTCAGAATAACTGTGTGGGAAAATTTTTATTTTACTAGGACAAATTGTAATTCACTGATGCAGCTGCTTTGACTATATTGTATATATTGATACACACCAACAAGGCTTTCTCAATACACCTGGGACTGTAGACTTGCTGTAGGTTGAAAAAGATACAGTAAATTCACGAATACAAGCCGCACTGAGTATAAGCCGCATCTCTGAGTATTGGCAAACATTTCGGTTTTTGTCCATAGATAAGCCGCACCCGAATATAAGCCGCTTTGTCGCTCGCAGCGAGGACCCGCGTGCAATTAGCAACAGAACCGCGGGAGGGCGGGGTTTACTGGCTGAGCTAAGGCTGTACAGGCTCGGCCCGCTAGGGGCCGCTGACGGGGCCAGGTGGCCCAGCACAGTGCTGCAGCTCGGGGCCGGCCGCCGCTGCCACTGGGCTCGGTCACCCCGGGTCGGCGCTGCCCCGCGGTGGCAGGCAGGGACGGAGCTTCCCCTGCTCCTACGGCAGCGGCGGCAGGCGGGGACGGAGCTTTCCCGCGCCCGTGGCGCCGGCGGCGGGCAGGGACGGAGTTTCCCCGCTCCTGCCGCGGCGGTGGCGGGTGGGGACAAAGCACCCCGTCGGCTCCCCGAGCCGCGGCAATGGCTGCGCGGGGCTCCCGTCGGCTCCCCGGGCCACAGCAATGGCGGCGCGGGGCTTCCCCCCCCCTCCCCGGGCCGCAGCAATGGCGGCGCCGGCTTCCCCCCCCCTCCCCGGGCCGCGGTAGGGGCGGCCCGGGTCCCCCCTCTCCTCCCCGGGCTGCGGCAATGGCGGCGCCGGCCCCCCCCCGTCTCTCCCCTGGGCTGTGGCAGAGGAGGAAAGAGAGCTCTCCCGCCTCTCTCCCCGCCCCCCGTGCTGCCTGCAGGCAGCCAGGCTCCACCCGCGGTGCAACAGAGTAGCGATTTGTAACAATCGCAAAATGCCGACTTTGCAGCTGCTCGGCTCAGCACTCTGGCTGGCACTTCTGAGGTTGTATTAGCCGCTCCTGATTATTAGCCGCATTTCCGGTTTAGGAGCAAAATCTTAGTCAAATTGGTGCGGCTTGTATTCGTGAAATTACTGTAACTTTAAAAAAATGGGTGTTTTGTTATTCTTGTGCAGAATATGTTGATTCAGGATGGCCTGCCTCACTGTTCTCCAGTCCTCTTCCCTCTTATCGATAGGAAGTGTTTCTTCCACAGGCATTCATTCAGAGACCTGTGCCCTTGTTTCTAAGTGAAACTTCAGCCTTTTTTACTTTTGCTCACTGGCACCTTTCACCGTGCTTTACCTCACTGAGTAGTGCACTGAATAGTCAAAAGGGGGATTTTCTGCAGAAACTGAAATGTTAAGGAAAGATCTGTATATCTTTTCAAGCAAGATGAAGTTCTTTTCTTTGGTGTCTTTATAGGCAGGTAACAAAATATCCTGCCCCATAAATTACAGCTTTCTCTGTTACTTCTCAGAAGAGATGGTAAAACCTCATGTGTGCAAGAACAGGAAGACAAAACATGTCTCTGTTCTTCCTACCAGCCCTGGAAACATTTGTATGAGAAGTGTATAAAATTCACGTGAACTGTTGGGTGGTTTGTAACATGACTTGGACTTGTTCTTGAGGAAGATACACACATGAATTGCTTTGTCATCAGAGTGATAAACAAACTAGTCTGGGGACAAGGAGAGTTGCAAAAACTGTGGTTTTTTGTCACAAAGCCCAAAACTTGAGGACTTCTCTTGTGGTACATAAACATTTAAAACTTCTTGAGGTCTTTGTTGAGAGCTTCACCCATGAAGGGTGGTATTCTGATCAGCCCAGCAGCACACTTTGCTAGGATGAGCTCTGCCTTCTCTGGAGGTTCAGTTTATCCAGTGGTAGGTATTTAGAACAGCTGAACATGCACAACCTGAGTTCCCATGTCCTGTGACAGTCTGTGGCTTGGACTGCTGAAACCTTCTTTTCTTGTGAATCTCTCTAGTTTTCCTCTGAGATTCCTTGATGCATCTGGCCTGGTGAACCCATAGTGGATTCAAGCACACAGTTCACATGTTTCTTTATGCTTGCTTACAACCTGCAGCTTCATCATTTCATGTGGTACTGTGGAGTCACTGTGGAATGAGAAACACTGACTAGAAAACTCCTGGTAATCAGTTTAGTCATGCAACTTAGCCTTAATGCTTAGTTAATACAGGGTGGAATTTTCAAGCTTCAAAATAAAACTTCCATTTACCTCTACCATAAGTGAGCTGAGCTGCTGAATGCTGTTCATGGACCTTTCAAGTCAATGTCATCAATGAATTTTAGTTCCTGAATCTGATACTTGAGAGCATTAACTCTTCCACAGAGTTGTGCTATGATAGTCTGAATGCTCTGTTGCATTAGTGTTCATATTTGTTATTCTCCCTGTGTACAGTACATAAAGTACCTTTAGTGCTACGAGAAATAAAATACATTGTTGTCTATTAGCTTGTTTTTGTTATATAGCTTAACCTGAGGTAGCAGTTATTGTTTATTTCTTGCCCTTTGTGCACCAGAGAATATAATGTTCTGAGCTGTCTTTTTGTTCATAATTGCCCAGTAATGTAAGTATAAATTTTCTAAACAACATTGATAAAGGCATGCTGAAGCTATAATAAATAATGCATTTAATGCTAATAATTTATCATCTTAAATGAATGGTGTTGAAGAGGAAGTCAGTTGCATTTCTGGAAAGTATATTTCTGCTATGAAACTCCTGATGTAAAACTTACTCAAAATTAACATTCTAAGAGGTTCAGATTAATTTATTGAAGCCCTACTGTGCCTGTAATTACTGGGCTGTATGAGGATGCTTAGCTAAACTTTATAAAGAATATCTGACTTCATCACAGATACCTCTGATTAACATTTTGCCTAATAAGAAGCTATTGAATCTTTCTTCCCAAGATATGTTAATGAGCAATATAATCATCCTCATGTTACTCCTTGTTATTAGCAGTTAATATGTGCAGCAAAGGTGTTGCAAATGGCCAGTGTCCCATAAACTGTATATAACTGGAGTTCATACATGTGGTGAGCAGAAACAGAGCAAGTTAATTCAGTTCCAAGTTAGCATGAGGTTATGCTGCTTGATATTTCTTTGCAGCATTCTGAAATGCTTCATTAACAATGATTAGGAGGCTGTGTACCAAAGCATTCAGAGAGTGAGATTGTCCATCTCCCTCTTGTCACTTTGCACACTTAACTGAAGCCAGAGTAGCACATCGATCATGAAAATTTTTAAAGCAGAAAAAGAAGTTTTGTTTTCTCCAAGGTTCGTTTTCTAAGCAGCAAAAGTCTTAAATGTGTGAATCTATGTACTTCTGTTGAAAGCCATAAAAAATATTAGAGATGAGTCAGTATTTTACATTTTTATGTACTTCACATTCTTCAGAAGCATGCCTGCAGAGCAGTTAATGTGGAATGTTAAAGACCCAATACAAAATTTATGTGTATTTTTAGAGATACATTTGGCAAATTCTCTGTGACTGTCAGGAATTACTCCCCCTTTAGGTCTTTTGCCAATAAAACTACTATGACATTTGTGTCAAAACAGAATCTTCCCAAGGCTTTATCAGCTTGCTCCTGTTCTTGATTTTTGGATTTTTGTTTTTATGTTGGCATTGTAGTGGTGATGTCATAAGTACTGGAAAGTAGCACTCCTGAAATAATTCAGGAGTAGACAAGTGAAGGAGATTTG
Source organism: Catharus ustulatus (assembly GCF_009819885.2). Lineage (NCBI taxonomy): Eukaryota > Metazoa > Chordata > Aves > Passeriformes > Turdidae > Catharus > Catharus ustulatus. Next base: position 13,898,645 of record NC_046225.1, read on the forward strand.
GTGCAAGTAGCACAGAGAAAAGTGAAATAAAAAAAGTGAGTGAAATTAGAAGCTGATTTAAGTGCTGAAGAGCTTTCACTTGTACTCACAATCTTTAAATTAAAATTAAAAGTTGTGAATAGTTCTCAGATTTTTTTACCAAGTCTACTCCAATTCCATTAATTCTGATAAATCTGTTTATTGAAAGGAGCTGTGAGTGCTTTTTTGTTTTTACACAGAACTTCTACACACGATGCCTTGTTTTTCTTCTCAAGCACTTGGTAAATGAGAGTTGATACCAGTCAAATGAATCGTTAAATATGCAAATATCTTAGTAGCTGGAAAGCCTTGGAAGTTGATAAGGAAGTTGCAGCTAATGGATTTCACTGGTATGTGACAAAAGGCTGATTACAGTGAGGGGGGAAGGCAGGGAGAGCAGCACAGTGCATTAGCTATTAACAGATCAACTCACTCATGTGGAAGATTTAAAGTGCGTCATTATTTCTACCTGGTTATTTACCTCACTGTTTCATTTCTTCTTTAATCATTGGGAAAACAAAATTCTCTGATCTGATCCAAACTCTTTACAATTAATTAGAACTTTTCAATGACTGCTGTAAAATATTTACTTAATAATTTTATTGCTTTTTTCGCATTCATCTTTTACGGCTTTGTTATTTAAATTGGAACGAGTAACAGAGAATAATAGGGAACCTCCTTGTTCCTGACTCACACACAAAATACTGTAGATTTTCTAGGTGCTTTTCTACAGGTTATTGCTCTTGAGATTTTCATCTGTGTAAAACTAGGGGAGCCTTTCAAGTGCACCACCTGCTTCAACATGGGCAGAAGTTAGCCACACATCTTTAATAGGATCTTAGAACCAGGCTACCAGTAGAATCCCATCTTGACTTAGCCAGTCCAGCTCTTTTCCATGCTTTGCAATTCACCTCAGAACTGAGCATGACCCAACCTAAAAATAAGGATGTTTTTCTCTCCTTCCACCCTCACAGTGCTAGAAACTTGTGTACTGTTCCAGTAAGTACTGGTTAAAGATGTGTAATCCATGTGTCTTTGTTGCCAGTGTTATACATCTGAATAGCACTTCTCTGAAATTTATCTCCCTGACTCTTTCTCTTTGCCAGCCTTCAGTCAGCTAGGCTAAACAAGCCATGCATTTCTAATCTTTAAATTCGTAAAACAAATCCCTTAATCTGAGGTGTTTTGTGCATCTGCTCCAGTTTTAATTCCTTCTCCAGCCCAGGTAATACAAATCCTGCACAGCTGTGCAATTTGCTTCACCAAGGGCTTATCCAGGCCTCTTGCAATGTCTCCAGCATCCTCTATCTCAACTGATTTATTTCCTCTGGTTTTCACAGTTTTCTTCTTCATGGATAAATAATATTCATGGTTCTTAACTACCCTGTATTGACTAATCTATGTCTTTCCACCTAGTCAGCCCCTTGTTTGCAGCAGAATTTTTGGATGCTAGTCCTTAAGTCCGAGCTCTCCAAGGGTATTAATCTAATTCCCATTTAGGTGTTTCTGGGTTGTAAACTTGATCTTGTTTCTGTGTGTTAACCCTCCAGATCATTGCACCTCGGTTAAGTGGAAGAGTAGCTCCGGTGTATTTCAGATGAAGAATCCCTATGGTTATTTTTACAGCTCTATAAAAGGCTTTAAAATCCACGGGTGTGTTTGGATTGGCTTGGTATTTAATGTGTCATAGGGGAACCCAAAGGGGATTAGGCATCTGTGATCACTTCAGCAAGGGAAACCCAAAATATACAGTCTCATTGCCCAAGCTAGGAAATTTAAACAAAAAAAAAAAAAAAGGTCAAGATTGTCAGCTTTTCTTTTTCTATACTTCTGAATGTGAAACTTTGATTTTTTTTTAAAATTTATTTATTTGGCAACAGAACTGGAGGGTATGTGTAGACAAATAGATACTTTTTCATTTGTGCCAAATAACTCCCAGAGCTACACAAACATGTAGAATATGCAAGAATATGCTAAATATATCTAGTTATTTATCAGAACTGGGAACTTAAGTTTAATTTTTAAGAATAATACTGAAAGATCTCTTTGTTAAAATACATGACTGCCAAAGCATTAGATGCAATCTCTTGTACTTTCACCCCTTTCTAAGGGAAGAGGCAGGCGTAATTAAAAGCTTTATTTTAAAATTTAAACATGTTCTATAGAAACTCTGTTCTCAGTGATATGCCTCCCCTTCTCTTCCAAGGATAATAACAGGTGGAATAATTGGAGGTGGATTATTTTGGTACCAGTCAATGACTCTTGGTCAGTGGCTGGGAGCTGGCATCTGTTACATGGCTTCTCTGCCTTACTGAGTTATCTGCCTGATAACCTTCCACAACAGGATGTAAAGGGATTGGGGCATGGGGTGTTCCACACTGGCCTCTGGCAGCTGGATCTGGGCTGGATGAGTGGAACCAGAAGCAGCGACAATACAGCATTGAATGCAAAATTTAAAGATGGTGTCAGAGTAGCCAGCCAGAATGTGGAAAAGCTTAAAATTTAATATCTTGTGTAAAAGGGCAGCCAGTAGTGCCCCTCCCCATCGGTTCTGCCCTCTTTTCACCCCTGCCTCACTTCCTCCTCTATGCTCAACAGCTGGTGAGGCTGAAGCTGGTTGATGGTGTGTGAAGAGCACAAAGACACAACCTGAGGAAGCATTAATTGCAGCAGAGCACTGGGAGAGTAAAAGTCACCCCCAAAGGACAGCCTGCTCCAAAGTGGACGCAATGTGTGCAGCACACCTGTCACTGGGCTGTAATTTGGTGGGACTGGGAGGATGTGTTTCTTCTGAGTCCATGGCAGTGGGAATGTGGGAACACCCACTGTGACACCTGCCTGGTCAGCCAGAAAGATGAGAATGGAGCATCTGGCTTGTGGAGGCAGTCTAGGCTGGGAGATGGAATTGTCTTGTTTTTATGCAAGATTTTGCTCTTTGTTGTTTTTTACCATATCCAGTTAAATACAGCTTTTTAATTAAGGATAAGCCAGTGTTTCTACCACAAACTCATAAAGAAATCCACTAAATTATTTCTTGGGTTTTTAAAAACAGGCAGTCTCTTGAGAAGAAAGGTCTAGGACTAAATTAGCAAGAATGCTGCAGGTCAGGTTTGAAGTATTGCATGGTGACAGAATTGTTTGGGAAGATTTGCCTGGAATTATCTTTATGCTTATCTGAGTTACCCTGCTGAAATAATTCAGATTATTTAAGTGAAAAGTGTCGTTCCCCAATCAAGAATTTTCAGGGTCTCTTCTTGAATAGTGAGTCCATTAAAGCAGGGCTGGCTTATTACTAAACCTGTAACTGAAATACTGCTATCCAGAAAGGTGTGTAAAAATCTCTTCACAATATCAAACTTTAAAAAATATTCCTAAATAAGCATAGACAATATGGTAGCATGAAACTTGTGATTTCTTTTTGATTAAGTGGTGCATTTTATCTTCCATATGTCATTCCAGTCAGGTCAGGGTGGGGTTTTTTTGGCTATAAATCAGCAGTTTGATTTTATGAAGTTTTTATGCCAGTTCTTACAGTATGTCCTTTTACCATTGAAAAAAGATTTATTTTTAGGCATAGAGATTATTTTGACAAGGAGGGAAGCCAAAGATAGTCAGCCATTTTAACATAATTTTACATAATTTAACTTATTTGTGTGCAATGCACATCATCTAGGTAGTACACAAATCAGCTTGATCCAACTAAAACCTGAGCAAAATCCTATTTATTCATTTGGACAGAATATTTGCATTTTGTAAGTATGTAGGGAGGTTTAATTAACTTTGTATCAAGGGTTTTGTTTTCTATATTCCACAATTCTCACTTCTCTTTCTCAAAACAAACATGGCAAATATATCCAAAATATACCTTCAAAGGAACTCTGGAACCCAAGCAATGTCTGGGAGTCCAGGGGACACTTTGACATGTGAGCCTGATGAGTTTTCATGGTACAAATATTGAGAAAGCCCTGGTCAAAGTATGCTTCCATTACCTTTGGGTGCTTTAGTATTTTTGATTCCTTGTTAGCTATCATATGTCCAGAGTCTGGGTTATATCCTTATTTTCTGTGTGATTGAGAAGTTTGTGCCTTCTCTTCAGCCTATATCTGATCTCCTGTGTCTTTCTCAGGAAATAGGTTTAAGGTTAAGGTAATATAAGAGTTGATAGACATAATCTAACAGATTTTGATTTTAAAAAGCCCACTGAAATTATTTTCAAAATATACAGTTTAGAAGTCTGTTTGAAGACATAGCAGTACCTTTAATTCAGTTTGTAATTATGTGAAAAACACAGCAAAACAAATACCAAAAGCCCCACATCTGAAGCAGAACATATTAGATATACACAAAATACTTTAAAATTCCCAACAGTTTGAAGACACTACATTTGAAGTAATATTTTTAAAAGCTGGCAAGACTATGCCTTTTTCAGCAGTGTGTTATACTGTTCAATAGTTTTTCATTCCTGACTTAGAAACTGATTATGCATCCACTGAGCATAAAACTGAAAAGTAGTGAGCAAAGTCCAATCAACGTTTTTATGGAGAAGCACAGGAGTCACTGCCAAAGTCTTGTAGTTCTGTGAAGCTGTGCAAGTGTCCTGGCTTGCTTAGATTGACTCCTCTGTGGCCCAGGCAGATTTTAAAGTTTAAAAATCTTCACTTTCACTTGAAAAGGCTTCCTGGAATACACAGTAAGTAATGCTTTTAGCTCCTCAGCACGTAACAATAAGTCCAAATACAATTTGAAAAACTAAGAACCTTTTAAAATTTCAGAAGCTGCTTACAAGAATTAAAGCAATGAGGAGATCACGAGTGAGATGATGGAGGTCTGTGCTTTCTGTAGGGAAACACTCACAGTGCCCAGTGTCCCTTGGGAATTGCTGCACTGCCAGACTTTGGGTACTCATGGGTGATCTGAATCTTCCTATGCAAGCTTTTACTTCTCAGATTTAAGCTCATATAGTCCCTACCTGCAGATCAAAATTCTCAGCTGTGGCATCATCCTCAGGTACCCTCCCATGTGCCCACATTATTAAAGTTGGAGGTGATGGTGATGGGATGCTGTAATTTAAGCAGTCAGACTGAGCCTCAGCTGATGTTGCCAGTTAAGGTAGCACATAGGAAATAGCCAGATCCTGTACATTCCTCCTGAGACTCTCCACCCAGAGTGTATTCAGAAAGGGACATATGAGATCTGATGCCATTTGCCTGCACCAAAAGCTCAGTTTGCCCAGAGACATCCCCCACAGTGTTCACCCACTAAAAAAAAGTACAACTCTACAAAAAAGCAGTGCAGTTGTACATTTCTGCATAAAGTACAGTATTTCACTATATAGAATTTCCAATTTTTCTGTTGCTCAAATTTATGAAGAGTCTTGTTTTATGCCAAACCCATTTGTATGGCCATATGTTGATTTTTCAAGGCAGGTTTATAGAAAGTTAGTAGATTGCATGATCACCTTGTCTGTCATGCAGGTAGCTCAGAAAGGAAGGTAAGTGTGAAAAGTATAATCCAATATGAGTATAATTTATGAGAATGATGTGTGTAAGAATGTTTTAGAAAATCAGCATCATTTAGATGGTGCTGAAAGGATTCTGTATTCTGTCGTCATTTTGAGAATCTTTGAAGTGAAGTGCAAAATATAAAATAGAGTGGATCTGTGAAAGCCTTAATGTTGTGTCCTTTGCCTCATCATGAAGCAAGTGATTGTCTATGGGAGCTCTGGCAATGTATTCAGTCTTCTTAGAGTATGTTTCTTGATGTGTGCTCCGTTGCTGTTAAAGAGGTGTTAAATTACATTAAAGGAAACTTTCTAATTACCTAGCCAAAAACAAATCCAGTCAGAATATAAAAAATACTGTATATTTTCCTAAACATTCTGAAGCAGGTTCCAGAAATCCCACTGACTGAGTGTTCTGTTTTCTACCTGCACCTTAAAAAAATTACTTCTAGCATTCACTATTGGAGATCACCTATTTGAAGACTAAGCCTGTCAGTTCAGTTGTCTTAATGGAAGAATAGTTCTATACTTCCACTATATCTCTTTTTTAACAACACTGAAATAAAACCTATGAATGTTGTCTTCACTGTTTCGTTATTTTCATTTATTTAGTGAAATAACTACACTGACTTCTGTTGCCTGTTTGTATAAATGTAAGTTGATCTAACTGTTCACTTAGGAGGATTCACTCCCTGTCTCTTTAGATTATCATCCTATAAATGCTTACATAATTTACTTGGCATATATGTGTAATAGGTTTTCAATTAAATGAATATTGAACGAAATATTACCCTAAGTTATAAAATAAGCAGAGATTGGTTTAGTTCTGTTTTGTGGAACACCAAATGCTTTATTGTGACTTAACTATTAAACATGTGTGCAGCTACTTTCAGTGCACACAGTTCCCAGTTTTTATGTGTAAAGTAAAATGCATATTAATGTGTGCTATCTGTGTGTGAAATTTGCAGATACTAAGAAAAAGTGCAATGTTAATGGTACATCTTTATTTTGTAGCTTGGATCATCCTCCTCTGTGCCTTTTACATCCATATTCTCGCAGCTGTTTATGACTGTTGTAGTCCCTCTTATTATTGGACAGGTATGTCTTTTAAATATACATTCTTATTTTAAAAAATAAGATAAAGAGAGCTATCTTAAAGACAGACTGGCAACCTGATAAGCTGCCACATAGGAACAGCCTCAGGACACTGAAGTCTAATATCAGGGAAAAGATGCTACAGTGCTCCCTGGAGCCACATTGATCTTTGTGGAGATTGAGCATCTGTCCCTCACTACCACAAACATACGCTGCTGCAGAGCGGGGAGGGAGCTCGTGAACATAAAGTGGGAAAAATGGCAGCCCAGGCTGAGAGAAATTCCAGCCCCATACAAATGAGCTTTGAGAATACTACACAGTCCTTTTGTCATATGCCCTTTGCCTGGGGGTGAAGGAAGTCCTTCCTCCCTGTGTAGTATCTACTAATAATTACAGCAATAAAAAAATAGCAGCATTAATAAGCATATAAAGGCTAAGCGATCACAAGTTAAGAAATCATAAAATTAAGGCTGTTCGAGCCATTTTGCTTATGCTTAGCAGTAAGGGGTTTAGTTGTACAACTGCAAACTATTTTTACATGACTTCTCTGTCATGTTACACTGAGTGGAAGATATGTGTGGAATGAACAGTTATTCAACAGTTAATTTTTATACTCACTGTTCATATGTTCACACAAAGCTTTATTCACACAAAGCAGATGATAGAAAACTCCACTGAATGTAAAAAATGCTAATTGCATATATAAGGTTTTCTGTGATCTTGTTTCTGTAGTGTCTGTTTGTTCACAAATGTTAGTATTAGTTATTTTTTCTCCCATGTCATGGTGGGAAACCACAATAGTAAGACCAAAAGTTGTCATAACTGTTGTCACTGTTCTTGGGCACTAAAATAACTTAAGTCTAATTTTTACTTACTTGTAAATTTTGTTGTTCTCAGGCATTCAGAATGCACAGAGGGAATATTAGGGGGATTTGCAGCTCATTCTAGCATGCAGTTGAACTCTGGATTCAGCTGGAACCTTCTGAATTTTGTCAGCCTAAAGCAAACTTAGAAATGGAAGGCATGGTTAAAAAACAGGCAAATGAAAGTGGAGGCTATAAAGGAGCACCCTGGACAAGGTTAGGAATATCTGTCACTGCCTGTGCTACATAGCACAGTCAATCAGTCTTGTATCAAACTATAATTGCACATTTCAAAATCAGCATGTACTGAAAATTAACAAATTCTTAGTGAAGTTTCTTTTGATTAAAAACACACTTTGAAGCATGATCAGCATGACAGTAGTCATCAGCATTAGCACCTCAGTGTAAGCTCTCTGCAATCACATAATCTGGAAAATGGACAGTGGCTCTGTGTTCCTGAAGGGTGTGGAACTGTTCTCATACTTTGAATTAGATGCCTAAGGCTTTCCTTATTAATTAGTACAAAGGGTTGCTGATTAACCTACCTCTGTATTGTGTTCTTACCTTGTCAAAATTAAGCATCCACCAAAAGCAGGCAAGCAGAAGTACTTGAATCCTCTTCTGAAAGGTGCAAACAGTGGAAGCTGTTAGTTGGCAGCCTTAGGTGGAAATTTCTAGGAAACAAATGCATGACAGCAGATTTAGCAATAAAGTGTCCTATAGCCATGGAGTGTCAGCATCTGTGCTGCAATGTAATAAGCCCAAAGATGATGGTAGGTCACTGGACAAAGTGATGGCAAAATTTCAAGAGAACTTTCATCTGTATATGTAATGGAATGTTACTTTGGAAAGATGTTGTAAGAAATTTATGTTTTAGCTAATTGGTGGAGTTGGGTGTTCTTTCAGCTGTAAGAAGTGATAAGGCTGAGTATCATGAATTGAGCAGTAGGCATATGAAATAACTGCTCTGTGTGATCACAGGATCAAAATCAGAATTGTCATGAGGCATAATTCACATGGGATTTAGGAGTTCTGATAAAGACTGAAAGAAAAAATAGAGAATCTTAAAGCTTGTGTAACTTAATGACAAATTAATAGTTTGGGTTTTTATAAATACACTTCAACAAGAAATAGGATAATTCTTCTTTAAAAGTGCTTGAAGCAGTTTCTGGAAGTGAAGCGTCAACAGAAGTATCTCACTTTCCTCTAAGCACAAAGACTTTGTTTCTGAAGTTACTGCACTTTTATATTTGTTCAAAGGATGTAAAAGAGAATAAATGCTAATGAAAGCTACAGATCAGAAATACCAATAGTTTACATTGATCATCTTGATTAGGTAGAGCTGTAAAAAGGTAAACCAACCTGCCCAGATAGGAATGGAAACCATTTCTGAATGTGGATATCCAAAAGTAATGGGCAGGAGTCAGGGAAGACCATGAACAAGAAAAAGACTGATACCAAGAGACCCAGTGCTAGGTCTCCTTGCCCTTCATCCTCTCCAATTAAATGGGAAGTTTTGTCCTGTGTTCATAGATCACCACTGGCTCATCACTGAAGTGTTGCCTGACACGTGGCACAGGGACATGTTTGTGAATCACAGGCTGCTCACTCTGGGGTTCCAGATGTGTTAGGAGGTAGTGACCCACAATTCCTGAACGATGCCTTCAGCAATTAATCTGAATTTATCATTTCATGCCCACAACATCAATTCCTTACCACATGCAGCCATACTGTTCAGCAGAAAATCAGTGGAGGAATGCCCGGTAAGGTTACCTGGTAGCAAAGAGCTTGATTGGGGAAAAAAAACAAAACAAAAACCCAAGCTGGAAATCTGCCTGCCTCTCCTAAGCCTTCCTAACTCATCTGTGATCAACGGGGGCTTTATGCTCAAACCACATCAGTGTAAAACACAGGAGGCTGCTTAAAGGAAGCATTCTCCAAGGGCTTTATTTTCCTTTAAAAAAATCTTGCCTCTGGGAAAACCTGTGTTGCCTAAATGCTCATTTCCTGAGCAGGCTGCAGAGCTGGCTGTTTGAGCAGCCCCTGGGATATAAGCAAAGCAGAGAAGAAGGTGCTTTTAGATTTGTTATGTTTGGGGCTTTTTGTTTGCTTTATGGCAAAAGATATCAACAGTTTTGGTTGTTTGGCTGGCTTGTCAGAATTTTTGATGATGGCTGGGAGAAAGAAGTCACAATGGTGTAATTGATGCTTATTTTCCACTTATTTTCCAATTTTGAACCATTTTTTAGCTTTTTAGGAATACTTATTGACAGAAGTCAAGCATGCTCTTCTAGCTGCTGACATTGAAATGTGTAAAGGGCTGCAGGTACAGGCTCTGCTCAGGTGGTGACCCATTCCTTATGGGAAGGAAGACCTGTTAAAGGAGGAAGAAGATATCATGTTATTAGAGGCATCCAGTCTCACAGACAGCAGTGATTGATAGATGGTCTCCAATAAGGATAATCTATCTCTCTGCATTCAGAGATGTGCAGGTTGCCTGAACCTAAAAAATGTTTTAGCCTTTGTCCTCAGATGTGCTTTGCAATTGCCAGGTTGGTGTTACTCAAATCAGTATTGATAGTATAATATTGCATTTGTATTTGTAGAGTAACGAATAAGACCCCTCTGACAAGAGGTCTCAAAAAGGGACATAATCTGTAGTATTTTATGAAGATCTAATTTTCTATAAGCCTTGAAGATCTGTAGTGGGTAAGAGCTTATTATTTGTGCATCACTCTTGTATACCTCTAAGGGGAATTTGAGAATACTTGTTATACCATAAACATGGTAATAGATATTTCATGGAAAAGATTCTTGAGTCTGCTTTGGCAGCTTAAAGTTCTGATTTTTTTTTATCTGGGTAGCAGAGTCCTGGGTAAGATTGCTGCTCCTGAGCTGTTGTGATTTTGCTATAATCACTGTTTCCCTGTCCATAGATATTGTTAATACTTTTAGCCATCAAAATGTAGGGCTCTGAGAAATATCCAAGCAGTTTCATCATGACCAGTTGTGGGATTTAGCTGGAGACTGTTGTTTCTTTGCTTATTTTTTTCTTCTGAAGTGACAGATAACAGGAACAGTGAAACCCACTGCAATGTTTCCTTTCCCCTTTTTGCAGACTTTCTCCATTCCCTGCACCTAAGTGCTTATGACAGACTTTTATTTTATGTTTTATATTAAAGAGCGATTTATGATTAAATGTTAATGAAATAGAATTTTCACTGTGCTTTCATTATATTCTACTAGTTTGAACATTTTTCAAAGCAGCACACCAAAACCCACTGTTTTCTATGAATAAATAATAAAAAGCTTGTCTGTACATTATCATTCATGCATTCTCTAGTTAGACCATTGGTAATTTGTCTGCCAGCATAAAGTGGGCACTTCACATTAAACAGACCTTAACTAAAGCTAAAATTAATGTTATGATTCTATGTAGTTCTTCTTCCCAAATCTATAAAATGAAACCAGTAGTACAGAAATCCTCACTGAATCTAGTCACACATGCCAAAAAACTCTTGATGTCCTACAAGTAAAGGATTTTAAGTGCCTTCTGCATCATTGCCCAAAATGTTCCAGAGGAGCCCTATCAGCATTTGGGAGCTGTGGTTATAAACACAAGTCTAAAAGGGTGCTATGTTGCAATACAAGTTGTAAGTGAAATTGAAACTAAAAAGCTTAGCAAGGTATTTATTTTTAAAGAATGAGAAAGGGAAAGGGGAAGGTAGGTGGCAGTTGATAGGGAGTAGAAGGAACTATTTAACTAAGGTGGAGGAAACAAAAATTAACAGAATTGTTATCAAAAAAAGGGGGAACAGTGTTAAATCTTTCTGTTCTTGTAAATTAAATCCACAGAGAAATAGCCCTGATTTTCTTCAAAGTCCAGGGGAGCTGCAGGGAGGAGAGGTACCCTGGGAGATGAGCTGTCTCTCTCTCCTAGGAGCTTGTTGCAGAGGACCAAAAAGTGGATAAACAGCCTTCAGAGCACAGTTCACTCCCTGCTACCACCTGACTCAAACAGGGAGCAGAGCCTTGTTTCCACAATGCGAAATGTGAAGGAAAGGTGCTGCTGCTGCAGGCACCCTTCACATTCCTGCCACATTGCACCTGTTTATAAGGTTTTAAAACAACAGTTGCAAATTACCCCAAAATGTGAAAGTTAATTTTGAAAATGGCCTCATGTGGTTTTTATAAACCTTGCTTTAAAGGTGTTTATGTGTTGGGAGCTACCTCTTGTGAGTAAACTGACTGGTATAATAGAGTAAGCTAGCTTTTAGGGGAGTTTGGTAAGCTGAGGGGAAAAAAAGCATGTTGTTTGTAGAAAAAGATTTTTTTTTCCTCAGGTTGCAAATATAGCTTTTTTCCACCCCATCTTCAGAAAAGAAACGTTCAGAACAGTAACATTGGATTGCACACTCTGTAGCATAAGGATAAATTTGACAATTGTTGATGTTCTAGGAAAGCAGGTGAACCATCAGAGTCTGAAATTTTCCAGCAGCATTCAGGAACAGGTGGGAATTTATGCCTTCAGGCATACAGGTAAAATCCCTCTAAAATTATCAGGACAAGGTCTGGCTGGAATGGTGCAAGTTTTGCTTTGTAAAAGAGCCTGTGCATTTGAACTGGCATGCAGACCATGTATATGTGGAGGCTGGTTGTGTTCTAGAAATCTGTGAAGGATGCCCATCTTGGCATATTATTTCATTTCTACCACCCAGTCTCTCTCTTTTCCATTCCAGGATCTGATTCTTTATACTGGTTTTTACAGCTGCTGTCATCTTAGTTGATTTCCTTCCCAATTTTCTCACCTTTTGTGTCTTACAGGCTTCACTGATGTAATTCCCAATATTCCATGCAATTGTCTTTCGTGGTTTGCCATTACTATACTGAAAGAGATAAGGAAAAATTACTGGACTGTTGAAAATATCTAGCCTGACTAAGATTTTCAAAAGAAAACTTTGCAATTTCAAGTTCATTGCTAAAGTCTGTTGCTATAGGTAGTAATGATATTAATTAAGAAGGAGTTAGACATCTTACCTTGGAAGACAAATTAAGTAAGGTAACTGCTGCATTTAGGTGTGGTGATAATTCAGCAGTTTCAGCTTGTGTACTTGTGTGTTTGAACACAAGGAAAAGGTGATCCGTGTTTTTGTTGAAATGGTAAAGCCTCAGGTGTTTTTCCCAGGTATTTAGAAGAATATACCAATGCACAATAAATAAAATGAGCAGAAGTGCAGTAACACCACTGTAAATTCTGTTAAAGAGGAAGTCAGTTCAAAAGAGCTGGTGTAATCAGGAAAAATTTATTTTACATAATGAGGCAAATATACCAAGAGACATTCTTGTGTGTAATGGAAACAGAAAGGTGACTTCCTATCTATTCCCTTGGGGATTTTTGGGCTTGGGTTGTTCGTTTTTTCGTGGTTTTTTTCATTTCTTGGGTTTAATAAACAAATAAGTTACACATCTAGATCATTTTTAGGAGATGTGCTGCATGATTAATGTCAGAAATTATTCCATTCCATATAAAGTGGTGGGGAGCTCCTTGCCTTTTTTAGTTCAATTAATAATGAACGTTAATGAATTACATTGTTTGTCACATTTTTTATCTTGTGTGTCCAGCACTCGAGCAGACAGGTAGAAACAGTCTAGCTGTATTTTACTGACAGATTTCTCTGGGCATACAGTGGACTGTTTTGGAGGTACAGTTAGAGAAGTGAATTGTTTTTCTGTAACACACCTTCTGCTATTATCATGTGTGATCTAATAAGAGATGAGCATTATTTACCTGCCTTCCTGGACTGGCAGATCGTGTTTATTTGCCCAGGGATGTTAAGTGAAATAAGCATTTGAGCATTGAGCCCCTTTGCTTTGGGAGGTTGGTATTTAGACAAGGAGGTTATGGCAGGATACAGAGCAGTCTGTAGGAAAAATACTGTGGATATAACTATTCTGGTAGGAGAACTAAATTGAAATGGGGACACTACTGTTAATTCAAGTGTAATTACATTTCTTTGTTGTTAAAAATTAAATCCTGGGCAAGAGGAAAGTTTGAGCCTGAAACTGTGTTTTGAAGCAAATTTAAGCTGATGCCTTTCCAAAACCTTTGGAGATTGCCAGAATGTTGTCTTCAGGAGGTGGTTGCTGCTGGACACATTTGTGTTCTTTTATTGTCTAACTTTTCTGTGAGTTTATCAGCATCTTTCATCATGAGGGTTATTTATAAAATACCATCTACTGTGAAGTTTTGCTGCTCTCCTGCTGTTTTCTCCACTAAATTACACTTTGAGGGAAGGAACCTTCATGTTCTTTCATGTGCAACCTCTGGGTCAGCCTTTCCCTGCTCTTTGGGGCTGGCATTTGAATCTGCACACAAATCTTTACAGTGCATCCCTACCAGCATCACTGCTGAGCTCAGCCCTGGCCAGGGATGGATCCATCTCGGAGCTTGCTGGCACTGGCTCCATCAGCCATAAGGGAAGCTTCTGGCAACTTCTCCCAAAAGCCACCTCTGTTGCATCCCCTGCTTCCAAACCTTGCCACAAAACCCAATACATCCCTTTTTTCTCTTTTCCATCAGTATACTGTGTCTGTTTTGGATACCAGTGGTGATATTAACATTCAAAAATGACTGTGTTAGCTTTTGCTGCACTTCAGACAAATGAAGCTTTAGTATCTCAGCCCAGGCTCTGAATGTGTGATGTCTTCATTATATTTGTGGCATTTATCGTTATTGCACTACAAATAGTCACAATTTTGGTTTTTTGTAGTTCTGTGTTTACCCTGAAAAGTTATAGAATTGGGTTAAGAATTAAAAGGCTTTCAAAGCATCCTTGTCCTGAAGCAACTCTGCCAGGCATGAATAACAAATGGATTGTTTTTCAGTCAAAGTGAATCAGCTGACATGAGCTTCTGTAGGGTTATATTTCTCCCCTCAAGTTATACAAGAATTTAGGTTACTTTGAATCAGTGATTATAGGCTGAATTGGCCTCTGAAATTGCAGATCATGTTGGACCTTGTGAGAAGATCAAACTGTAAGGGATTCTGTATTAAAAAAGATGTATTTTGTCTGTGTTTGGTGCATATTTAGCATGACACTGGGTTGATTAGATGATTTCTTGAAGCCACAATTTAGTTCTCCAGAGTCTGACTACATATTTTTTTTTCAATACAGTGTGCAGTAAGAAGCTGTACTGGTATTTATAGTTGTTGATTCACAAAAATTCCAGGCTAGGAAGTGGTAGATATTTTAAAAAGATATCACTCGACTGAAGATTCTGAGGAAATACTTGCAGTTTTATTTTTTAAAATGTTTTTTTATTTCTCTTCTATGTCAGTTAAGGATAAGTGTGTATAATGTTGTTATGGTCATGTCTGTTATAATTGGAGCCTGAACAAGCAGAGAGTTATAGTTTTTGTATTAAATACTTCTACTAAAAATTGTACTGTGGCATAATGAACCATCACTTTTCTTGTTCAACATCTCGTTACTTTCAGTATAAATCTTCTGGAAGGACCATAAATTAATAGGTGGCCTTAAGTAGTTTTTCTTCTTCTCCAATGTGACAATTTAAGGGATAATAGGATATTTTTTTAAACTTTCTTTAAAAAACCCACTCACTTTAGAAGTGAAAGACTTTGCTTTTTGCTTCTGGTAATTAGTGTCCCCAGTTTGCTCTTAGAGTAATCTGAACTTCCTATGTCTCTCACATTGCTCTCTGCACATTTTTGTCTCTTTCTTCAATGCAGTGTGTTATTCCTTCCCAGTAGCTGAAGGAGCTCCAATGGAGGCTCTTTCAGAAGTCTGGCCTTATATTTTTTGTTATCTTCTCTCTTTAACATTTGGCAAGTGTGACATTTGAAAGTTCAGTGTTTTCACCGGGGCGTTGAGCATTCCCTTAGATATTTTCCTGCGAAATTGTTGTTTTTCATCAGCAGGAAGCCCACAAGTGCTGGGAGGCGAGTGCTGATCCTCAGCCTGCTTAGCTTGGCATGGAGCCCATGTGCCAGAGTTTTAGTGTGTGCCCTAATGGAGTCTCATTGCTGTGGTGACTTGGGTAGCTGCTCCCAGGACTTCCCTGCTGAGAGGCTTGCAAACAAGCCAGGAAAGCAGTGAGGAAAACTGAGAGCAACTTGATCCCATGGCTTTGGTGTTGGTTGTGTGGAAAGGTCCTGTGGTAGCACTGGTGATGATGCCCTGATATTCATCTTGAATAACTCTAAGATTTTCTGTGTTATTCAACCAATGGTGGGGATGTTTGCTAATGGCACCACCAAGGGAAGGTCATGAGACCCCTTTGGAGCCCTTTGGCAGAAATGCTTCAGGATCCTGGGCTGTGATTTCCAAAAATGTGGTAACAGAGAACATCAGGAGGCCTCAGGAGAAATTAGGCAAGATAATGTGATTGCTGAAAAATTAACACAAGTTGCAGCTGTACGATAAAAGCTTTAAAAAGTTTTTTCAAACCATATAAAGTAAACAGAAAAACTAAAAGCAACTCCCTAGGCAGGACTAAAATAGATGCATTGTATCTGCTGAGGCTCAGTGTTATGGCATTCAGTGTAATTTAAAAGTTGGGGTTGCTTTAAAATTTACAGTAGGTTCTGAAAAAATCTTGAAAAACCATTTCACATTTTGTTTCCTGAAAGTGCAAAAGTTCCACTAAGAACAGTAGGTTTCCTTGTTTTCATGTGTTAATTCTGGTATTCTAAAAGCGTGCAAATGGCATTTGTCTTTGGATTTACAAAAACTCCAGATATTCAGAGTTTAAATTATTTAAACTCCCACAACACATGCACTTTTGCTTTTCAAGCTTGAGTTATAATTTAATTAAAAACTTCTGGTGCATCGCTAGCTATTTAAATATTAAAATGTTCCATGGATCACTTTCGATTATCTACCGTCATGAAATTCCTGAAGATGTCAGATTTTTAAGATTCCCAAAGTTGCACTTGGAATTGTCTGTTGATGCAAAGGGGACTGTGATAATTACATACATCCATTAGTATCAGCAGAGGAGATAAACTTTGGGGAGGCTTAATGGGCATGTCTCAGTGACAGCTAGCAAAGAACATTTGGCATGATTAAGGATGGATTTGAATGTACTTGAAAATATACTCTCATTATGGACGCCCAGTGGAAGTTGCACTACAAATGTTAAATTCCCCAGAAGAAGACTTGTGTGGCAGGGAAGCTTTGAAATCCACTGTGGCCATCATCCAAATTACTCTCTTCTCTTTGTGTCTTTCCGCTGTCAGATTCACTTTGTGATGCCCAACTTGGCTCCCTGCATCTTTGAAAAGAGGCAACCTGTTGGTTTCTGTGTTTCAGATTGTCCGAAGATACATCAAGGACTGGCTTGAAAGGAAGAAGCCTCCATTTGGTGCTATCAGCAGCTGTGTGCTCCTGATGATCATCTACACAACCTTCTGTGATACTTTTGCCAATCCAAATATTGACCTGGATAAATTTAGCTTGATTATAATCGTGTTCATAAGTAAGTTCAGCCCTAAAGTGACTCCTTGGTTTTTTTTGTGTTTCAGGTCTGTAATGAGCTACATGTACTGGGGGAGCTGTGGGGGTACTGGCATGGGGTTAGAGTTTCTAAAGCATCTAGTAAACCAGATTGCCAAGCTTTTTAGGAGCTGGATGCACTTAGGGAGTCAAGTAAGCATTTAGAGAGGAATGAACCCTGCTATTTAGGTGTGCCTGAGGTTGCTCTGTGGCCCTTCCTTTCTTAAAGGGCACAGTAGTGCTTTACAAACATTTATTGGCATTCTGGTTTTGGCTTCTTTGTTGTTAAACAGCTGTAAAAGACACAGGTGTCACATTCCAAACAGCAAGGAAAGATTTGGGATTGAGCTGTTACTCAGAAGCACTCTTACAATTTTTAAACTGTTCTTCCTTAGCATATTATAAATCTAGAAACTAGTTGGGAGTTAGAATGTGTTGATCTGTTTCTGTGCATGAGCACATTTCTTAGAGTTTCTTTTAGAAGCACTCAAGTCATTCAGCCTTAAATAACATCCACGTGAGACTAGGCTGCTGGTATCCTTGCCATCAGCTGGAAACATGCTTGCAGATCCCTCCCTCCCAGGGAAAGGCAGAGCTGTACAGGCACTGTCTCCTCTCCCAGCAGGGAATTCCCATCTTGCTTCAGGCTGTCCACAGACAGGAGTTTCAATTTGCATGGAGGAGAGGTAACTAGAGTATACTTCAGTATAAATCACATCTCATACTCTAAAACTGTTAGATTTCAAGAAATCAGTCCATCACCTACTTTGAGGTGTGTGTCAGCATATGCTTCTGTCTAATAAAAATAATGTATCTTCTACAAATCTGACCTCTACTAAAGCCAGTAAGAAATTTGCGCCTGCCCTTTTTGCATCTTAATTCTCTCCTATTTGTGGCATTTTTTTTGATTATGAAACACTATACCTGTGTGAAGTAAACATGGAATTATAAATGGTACTATACAAATCCTTTATTCTGAAAGCAAAGAAGTAGGAAGCAATGCTACGGAGCTTTTTTTTAAATAAAATAAATACTACTTTGCACTGGCACCCAAGAAGGACCTTACACTTAAATCAGTGCAGAGTTGTCAGCAAAAAAGAATGGTACAGAGATTTTCAACTTGGGCTTAATGTGCAGAGAAACTCAGAATGAAGTAATTTTATGTTACTGTGCTGATCACTTTGAAAAAAAATATTCTTTTTTACTTAAAAAAGGCATGTTCTTCCTAGAACAGTTGATGTGCAGTGTTTGCTTCTGTTGCCTTGCTTGGCCTTTATTTCTCTTCAAGACAACTCTGTTTTTGTGCCATGTGAAATGAAATGTATAATTTGCTGTGGAATACACTGAAAATCATATCTATGTGTTCATTGCCAGTGTGCAAAATTGGAAATTCGTAGTAAGAATATTAACCTAAGCACTGGAACTGCTTGGAACATAGACAATTGGTTAGGGTTTTTTTCTGGAATATTTATAAAACCAAGAACCAAGGAAATTTTGGAGATGGGTATGCACATTGTATTCCAGAAAAAGCTTTTGTATCACCATTGGATGTGTTGGCTGGGTGTGTGTACTGTGTTACACCAGGAAGTGAAATTAGCACGAGCAGTTTGAGGTGAAACTGAGTTTGTTATTCTGCTGATTAATGTTTTTATGTCATTTTTATGCTAATATTCTAGCCACAGCAAAATATTCACAAGGAATAATTGGTAGCAACACATTTTTATTGCTTCACAGAATTATGTGTAATAAGGGATTGTTTTTTTTTCCTCTGCTTATTAAATTAATGTACTTAGTTGTAGAAAAATTGTAATTCAGGAAAAATTGATTGCTCCCTTAGTTCATGAAGGAGGAATCAAGTGCATACTGAGATGGCATTTATACATTCTAGGAAATGTATGTAGGAGAATAGAAAATGTCACTGGTAACAGCTAATATCCCTGCCATGTTTCCCAGTTGTAAACTGGGGTCAAAATCAAATGCATTCTCTTGGCTTGCACTGCCCTGTGGGGGCAGCCTTATTGCAGTCACAAGTGTGGTAAGGAATAGGGATAGGACCCACCCCGGATTCTGCTGCAAGTGAAAGCCTTTCCCCCAAAACCCATAGACTCAGAAAAGACCCGTGCAGGTCACAGGGTCTCTCCTCCAGCCTTGTGGGGAGTCCCTGTGCTCTGGGGTGATGCTCGGTCTCTGCAGCTGCTCATGGAGGCCACCAGCTTCTCCTCATACCTCGGCAGTCCAAGGGTGGGCTCTGTGCCCCCAGAGCCCCTGTGGGTGTCAGCAGAACTGGCAGAGAGAAGAGCTCCCCTTGGGATGCTCACAACTACCTGTGCTTACAGAACTTGGAGGAAATGTCTGAAGTTCCCAGCCCAGGAATAAGTCTTTGTCTCAGAGAGAACTCAAACGTCTCTGAAGATCTTCTCTTCCTCTCCCCATAAATGATCATGATTAATATACCCAAGGGTGAGAATATTTATTTGGATCATCCTTACACGCTGTGCTTTCCCCTGTAAAATAGCAAGTCTAAACACCCAGCAACCAGAGTGTGTCTGACAGGTTTTATGTTGTCAACCCAAAGAGCAAAACTTGTGCAAAGAGATGTGCAGCATGTGCACTATTTCCTGCCATTCATTGTGTCAAGAAATACTTGATTCAGAGGAGTTACCCCAGGAAGAACTTGTGCAGCCATACCAATAATTCTAGCTTCCCTGGATATAATGATCTGTATTGCTCTTCCAGGCAGTCTTTAAGGGCTGTCTGTCAGTGGATTTCTCTGGGTAGACTTGGCCCTGCCTTGTTTCTGACCTGTAGTATGGGAACAAAAGGCATGGACATGGTAATTAAAATTGTGGTCTAATTTTAGCTTGTTTCTCTTTCAGTATTTTCTATTCAGATGAGCTTCATGTTTCTGACTTTTCTCTTCTCCACAAGGTAATTGAATGTGCTGAATCACAACTTTGAGTATTTCTTTTGTGCGGTATCTTTGGTTTGGGTGACAAAGTTTATGCAAATGTGTAAAGGCAGGTTTCTGAATTGGGTTGACCTCATTTTGGTATTTCATATTGTCCTTCCTGCATTTTCTCTGTTAGAGTTTCATAGGCTAAGAGAGCAGGACCTGAATTTTGTCCTTTCTTGTGTGTTAATTACAGAGTTGTTAAATCTCAATCAATCACTGCTATACCTCATCCACTGAAAAAAATGGATTTGCACAGATGTCACTGAAGGTATAATTTGCCCTGCAGACATGCTGATGACATATGAGAGAGAGAACTCACTTTGACTTTTTACATCTCGAGATACATATGCTGGGCTGGCAATTCACTCCTCTCTGTATATGTCAAATTTGCTACATTTATATGGTGATTCTTTAAAGACAGCTGTCCTGAACTAATGTTTGGTAGATATTTTTTTTTTCTTTTTTAAAATATCAATGAGGAAGGACAGTTGTACATTCAGCCAGTGACTCAGGGCATCACTGGTGCTGGTTGGAGTAGCCACAGTTGTCCTCTCACTTAGATTTTCTGGAATATTTGTTGTAGCAGCACTTTGCTGAAAGAGGAGTGCCACAATACAGCAGACTCCAGGCATATGCTTTATATGAATTATCCAATATCCATAAGGGAGAATCACAAAGAAGGGTAGAGTGTCTTAGAGCTACTTAGGCTTTTTTTAGTGACACAAGAAAATTTCTCTGTGACAAGATCATATCCTGGCCTTTTTAAATAACTTCTGAACTGCTAGACCTAACCTGGGGAGAAGATATTCCCCAATTGTGAAATCTAAAATGCCTTAAGCAGTAACCAACTCAGTATGGTGAATATTTAGAGTGTCACAGAATTACTCCTAATTTGGACCAAAGGGTGATCCATTGGCCAGTCATATCTCTCTCTCTATATATGTCATTTTCCATCCCTTCTGGCCTTAGTGCCAGTGTTTAAACCCTTAGATATAGTTTTTCTCTGAAGTTAAGCTAGCTCCTTAGTGTAGACTCAATATATTGTCCAAACTGAATATTTTGCTACTGTTCCATACTAGAAAAAAAATCAGAGGCAAGTGGCTCCTGCTGTGATCTTTTTGCATGTTTAACAAAATAAACTTGGCTGAATAAAGTTGTGTCCTACACACCATGTCTTCAAAATTCCTATCCTTCACATGGGAATGTATTCATTAGAGAGCTTGCCAGAACAGAGAAACAATTCTGCTAAAACAAAAATAAAAATCAAACACTAGTGTTCATTTATGGATGGAATTATTTCTATCACTAGACTGATCCAAGTGATGTGAACATGTATATGAATCCTCAAAATAGTATTTTTGATAGATGCTGTTTTAAGAAGGTTTTTGCTGTCAGAGGTTATTAAAACTCTTTTGTTTTGTAGGAATAACTCTACCTTCACACCAGCAGACACAGTGGCTATCGTTTTCTGTTCCACACACAAATCCCTCACCTTGGGTAAGTAAGGAGATAAGCTTGT
Source organism: Catharus ustulatus (assembly GCF_009819885.2). NCBI lineage: Eukaryota > Metazoa > Chordata > Aves > Passeriformes > Turdidae > Catharus > Catharus ustulatus. The sequence goes on from NC_046225.1 coordinate 13,920,108, forward strand.
GAGCAAAACAGCACTAACATCCATGCCTTACTGTGTCGAAAAAAAAATTGGTTTACTTGCTGTTTTTTCTGCTTAAATGGTTTTGGGTTTAGCATGACTTGTACTGCTACCAGTATGATACTAATAGTAGGCTAATACTCTGGCACATATGAAATTAATGCTTCCTACAGGGCAGAGAACACAATCCTCTCAGCTGAGATTTTAGTGGTTGTAGAGTAAGACCACCTAATTTGTGGAAAGCTGTATTTTTCTTTCAGTTCTTATTCTGGTACGTTGCCTAATCCAATGCTGAAAAAAATTCAGGGTTGTTTCTGGAGAGATTGGAAGGTTTATCTGCCCAGTTTGACAGTAAAATGTTGCATCTAAGAGCTGGGATGTACAAGTGAAAATCAAAGGACAGTGTATTCAGAAATCACAAATAGACAATACTCTTTTGCTTAGCATGAGCAAAATGTATGTGTTGAAGTCTGCAGATAGTTTGGATAGCTTTATTTCTTGAAATTAATTTATCAAAATATCATAGAGGTATTTTTCACTTATAACACCGTAGTGATAATAGAATGTTCTGATGGGTATTCACAAAATAATATTGAATCAGAAATGCTTTCAGCCACTTGCTACTGGTTCACCCATTATGTCCCGTCAGGGACACAACTGGGCTGTTTTCAGATTATAAAAACGGATATTTGGTAAAGCATATATGACTGAATATCTGACTCTTTTGAAGAGTGTATCTCTGGAAGAGGAACACAGCAAGTGTCAATAACAAAGGTAAGAACTCAGCCTGAAACAGGGAAGAACAAGTCAGGAGTCAGATGTTTTCCAGGTTGGTTTGATGGAGTGAAACTCACCTCAGGGTTCTTTGCTTCAGCCAGGCCTGTGCTGAACTGTTAGCAAGTGCCTTTGAAAGTCTGTGGGAAGTGGAGGAGTTCCTGGAAGACAAGGAAAAGTCAAACAAAATCTCTTTTTACAGTGGAAATGAAGACAGGATGAGAAATTATAGATCAGTGAGTTTTAACTTCATTTTGTAGAAAAACTACTAAAAACTAAGTCATTAAATAAATTATTTTAACAGTATAGGAAGAACAAGGAAATGAGTAACAGCCCCATAGCTTTGTCAAATACAAACCTACCTTCCTTTCACACAGAGTCCTGTGGGTTGCAGAGAAGGAGCAAAAGTTGTGTGGCTTGAGTTGAGTGTTACAGCTTTTGATATTTGCACAATGTTTTGGGCTCCACAATTCAAAAATTACGTGGACTAACTGGAAAGAGATGAAAGGAGAGTGCCATGAATGATCATAGACCTCAAAAACATGACCCCAGAGGTAGAATGAAGCAGTTGGGATTGTTGAGAGAAGATAACTGAAATACTGCAGTGATCTTCAAATGCATGAAAGGTTGATGCAAAGAAGGAAGAAAGTAAATCTGTCACAGTGGACTTTGTAAAGGGAAGGATTTTGTTACAATGATGATGATTTAAGCTAACAGTCAGGGAGATCTAGTGTAGAACAGTTCAGCTTTGCCTATTGATGTGTTCAATCTCCTATCCTGGTAGAACAAGCCTCAGATGGGAATTAAATAGCTGGAGTTGGTCTTCCTTGGAGCAGAACATAGATTAAATGACACTAGTCTTTTCCAGCCAAAAGTTCTATGGAACTGAGCTTGGACTACTTGGAGGTTGTATTCAGGACACAAGTTACACTTGTATTTGTAGATACAGCTGCACATATAAGTCCTAAAACACTGCTGTGCTGCTGTTTGGAGGTGTGTATGAACTTAGGGCACAACTGTGATAGTACAGCTGGAGAAGCTGGTTGTGTTTAACAGCACAAATGTGCAAGTTTCCCCTTCTCTCTTTGGTGAGAATAGTTTTATATATGCTCTGTTGAATATTTCTGCTGGCTTGCCATGACCTTAAGAAAATAAGCACAAAACCTTTTAAAATATTTAAGTCCTAAAGGGGCTTGCCATCACCCCCCAAAAAATGAGGACTGTTTGTTTCTTTTTCTCACTCTACCAAGAATCCTTATGCAGCCTGTCTTGACCTGTCTCTGTGCACACAGCTGAGTCAGTTCACTGTTCTTCTGCTACTACACTCTCACTTTTTTATTTTATTTTCTTCTTTAGAAGAACTTAGTTTGAGGTTCCTAGCTCCCTTGACCTTTTGGCTCACATTTTTCCAATTCCAAGTTACAGCTGCTCATATTAGCATAGCCTCATGAGCCAGCTTTTGTATTCTGCAGTTTTCTTTGCCCAAGTACACCAGCAAAAATACTTCGGCCACCTTGACTTCAAGGACTCCTGCAGCTTCTCCCCAGGCATAGATACCATTTTCCCTAGTCCAGATATCCCATGTCTTAGTGTGCAGGTTGAAGTGAAAAGGTGAGTAGTGGAACATGGTACTGTGGGGCTGTTTCTGAGCTATGGACTGTTCTGTCTGTCAGCTTTGGGGCAGACTGCTTTCTAGTCATCCTGGAAAGGGCTGGGGAAATGCTCCTTTTGGCAATCCCCTGGGAGTCTGTCCTTGGTAAGCCTGAAGTACCTGCTGCTCTTGTGTGCACCCCTGCTCCAAGGGTGTCCAGGTGTGCCTGCTGTGTATCAGATTCCAGCTGGCTGAGTTTGGGACCATTGATGCTTTATTCTGTTTGGTGTTCCAGTTCCATATGACAAGGAGCAGTATAAAAACAAATCTGTATGAAAATAAGGAGTATTGGGTTTTACAAAGCCAGGGTTCATGTGATGAGGCGTGCCCCTGAGCTGATGGTGTAAACAGATAGGTTATCCAGAGCAGGTGGCATTTTTTCCTTCACTGAAGGTGAGAGTAGAGTAGATCTAATTTGTTTTTAAGGATGAGCTGTTTCTGAATGACACTTAAATCTTTCCCTGTCCACCTTGGTCTTATAAACAAGACAAACACAGACATTTTTGCCCTTGCTCTTTTGATGTTCTGGCACATTTCTGCTTGTTCATGGGAGTTTATTACAAACCATGCAGCAAGAGATCTTCTGCTTGCTTATGGTAGAGAGAGCTTTTCCTTCTCCCTCTGTCACTGCAATGCCTGAAAGCACAAACACGGCTCATGCTCTCATTTCACATCCATTGTGGAGCTCTGCTTTGTTTGTCTTCAAGATTTCAGTGGTAGTGTATAAATGACCCCCCAACACTTGTTCTTTCACTTTGAAACTGATTTCTCTCAGCTTGGCAGGTGAAACTCCAAATAGGTATGTCTGGCCCGTTCCCTGGGGAGCTGAGAATGGCACCAACTAAAGTGGGAGAAGAGTTGACAGCTTTAAAGCTTTAGAAGTGGTAATAGGAGAGGCATGAGAAGACTTTTGTAAGTCACTTTCTCCCACACCATATTACGAAACCAGCTAATTCCCATGCAGTGCATGCTCATGAGGCCAACTGCCACTTCCACTGTTGCATCCATGAATAAGTGCTTGCTCTGCACGGAGATGAGTGCTGTTCCCATCTGCTGGGTTTTATTTTGTAGACAGAACAGTTGACACACTTTTTTGTCTCAGAGATCAGAGTGCAGGGCGTGTTTGTGTAAGGACAAATTACACAGGGTGGGTGCCTTTGTGTTCCTTAGTTGGGAGCACCAGTCAGCACCTCTGCAAAGAGGTGAGTGCTTCAGCTGGGTTTTGAATAAAGGGCACCACACATGCAGAAAAACCAATGTTTATTTGCATTTCACCTAATGTCTGAAGCAGGATATAAACTTGCAAGGAAGCCAAGATAAATATAGTATCCACAATGGCCTCTGGCATTTTCACCCCCACGTTGTTCCCTTTCTCTCCTTCCCCCTGCTCACATATATGCACGGTACATGTGAGCACACACATATGCAGACATTTGATGCATGGCTTTTATTAGTGCATTTGCCATTGATTGATTAGTACTTAGTATTAGTACTTCTTCTATTGATTGATTGCAGATGAAGTGACTATTTGACCTTTAATTATGAGCCTTGCTATTGAAAATGACATTGAGCTATGGCTTCACATAATCCATCTGGAAAGCCCGACATGATGCCATTCCCTGGAGTTCATTCAGTGAGAAAAGAAGAGGCCTCAAGGAAGTGCAAAGCTATCACTGTGGCTCATTAAAAAAAATACTGCAGTTGTTGCTTGCACTTACACAAAAGTTGCAGTCAAATACAGAACCTTATTTTATTTTTTTTCAGAGAGTGAATTGCTAGATAGAAGTTACACCTCTAAAAGGAAAATTCAGGACTTTCAAAAATGTATATTTGCTTTATTATTGGCATTTGCTTTAATAATATTTGCTTTAATTCTTGGTATTTACTATGTAAAATTCAAAATAATGTTACCTATTTTGGCTACTACAAGGGTAAATATTTATACTGGGCGTATGATGAATAGCAAACTGGTAAAACCAAACAGCAAAAATAACCCTACCTAATAATAAGACTGGGGTATTGTTTGTGATGTATTTTTCCTCATTTGGATTCAGCAAGGTAGCAGTTCTCTCACCATGAAATTTCTAGCCTACCAAATACTTTCAGGCAAGAATAGAGTTCATTCTAGAAATAAAAGCCAAAACACCAACTGTCTTTTGTCTTGTTTTATTTTAATTCAATTTTATTTTTTAAATACTCAGCTTTCCTGTACTTGAACAATTCTTAAAAGCCTGATATAGTGCACAAGTAAATTGAAGGGAATGTCTGCAAGGGGATCATCCAGGCTGTGGATTAATCAGCCTGTGCCTTCCCCCAAGCTCCCCAGCTGCACAGTGGGAACAGAGGGCATCATGCTCACAAATAGCTCCAATCTGCTCCCAGGTATCTATAGTCTTCTATCATGCTTTCTACAGATATCACCTTATAAGATTTTTCAGGATAAATAATGTATTGAAATGCTGTAATAATCCATTGTAGACTCTTTTTATTGTAAAGGTGATAATCACCTTTCTCCTTTAAATAGAAAAAATGCTAAAATGTTCTAACTTGTGCTAAGATAAAAAGTTGATGATTTTTAAAAGGAAGCATCCCTTAATCATTCTGTAATAGAAAGGTAAGGTGGCAAAATCATGTGTGTTGCCCTAAGCAAGTATTCAGGCTGTTCTCTGGTATTTTTGGAGTGTAGTGGTTTTTCTCTGCTCCTGGCAGAGAACTTTCCTCTAAGGCAGTTATTCATCAAGGTTCTCTGCCTTTGACGTAAAGATATAGAAAATAATCCTGGTTAATTGCTCTCTGAAAGTTTCCAAGAGGAAGACTTTTGATGCTGTTTTTTACCATCAGAATTTTCCCATGAGTGTTGGACAGGAGATGTTACTGCATCCTGTCATACTTCTTCATGTTGGTAGTGCTTGAATTTGCATTTGTATCTTTTACAGGCTTTTAGTTTCATTCCTTCCCCAGGTGTCTGACAGGGTGATGTAAGTAAAAATGATCTGGCTACTCCTCTGCCTAGAGCTGTGGGTGCTGTCCCTTGGGGCAGAAGGGAAGCTAATGGGAGGAGAATGCCTCAAAGAATGAATGTCTTCTAAAGGCTGTGTCTGGATCCCTCACTGCTGCCCAGAGAGTTAAGAACTCTCCAATTTCTGCTTCTGAGATACCTCAGGAATGGGTTTAGTGACTGCTAGAACCTTTTTAAAGTTTTGATAGGGTGATTATTTGGGCTAAAAGGAAATCTTTTTCTCTTCACTTCAGTCTTTGCCCAGCATTTGCTTGGAAGGAACAGCAGGTTATTGTCTGGGCTTTTTCCTCTGTGATTCTCCTCTCTGTCTCTGGAGAACAAGAACCAAGGGATTTGTATTACATGGGATTACAGTGGGGAGGACAGAAGCATCTTGATCTACTGCACTTTACTCATGTTAGCATTTTTCTTTTGTAGGCAGCTGGGTTACACTTCCTAGCTTGGCAGTCTTCTAGAGCCAACATTTGGTTATTTGGCTCTTCCCCTACCCCCACCTCCCTGAGGTGAGATGCTGTCTTGCACATGAAAGCATTTCTGCAATGCTTGCATCATCCCTCACATGGGGGAACAATCTTCACAGAGGTCAAACTGACACTTTTGGGTTGGCTGTGGTCACTGAGATCATCTGTGCCAGAGCATCTCTCTTATTTTCTCATTACTCATATGTGACTTGCCCCTGTTTGCCTCCTTCAGAGCAGAGCATCCCTGGGTCTGAGCTTTGCAGAGGGAAATGTGCTGGCAGGCCAGTCTGACAGTAGGAAATGGCACAGTGTGGTGAGTTATGGTGGCTTTTGGGCACAGGATACCTGCCCCTCCCTTGCTTTTTTTTTAACCATAATTATCACAATCTAGTTTAGTCAATTTTGACCTCTCTGTGATTCCAGAAGGGGAAATACTACAGCAAATTAGGGAATCTCCTTTTCTTTCTCACCTGAAACATATGTTTCTTTGATTATACCTAGAATGTGGCAAGAAATCTGTACCAGCTCCCAGGGCTTCCTTTTCATCTGTATAGGTTTTTTATTAATATTTAGAAAGTTTGCCTGCAGCAGTACTAAAATGTGCATCAGAGGACAACAGTTGTTTACTGTGTTTGAACTGAAGAATCTCACCCAGGAGATCTCATTCACTTGAAGTTTACATCTCTCAATCTCGACTTGCAGAAAGAGATCGATGAATAACAATTGTCATTTCAGAGATGCACCTCTCCAATTATTTATTTGGTTGTGTGTCTTTCCAGAAGCACATGTAATTGGATCAGACACTAAAAACCAGACTGGAGGTTTTTAATGACAGCAAGCTCATACCTCTTTATAATGAAATAAAAAAAAGTAAACACACATATCCATCTGTAAAATGATAATGACACAGGAGCTCTCCCTCCCCACCAAAAACAGTTAAAGTTAATTTATCTACTTTAAGAAACTACATTATATTCAGCAGACAGCTGACAGGTTACCCTTGGGAAGATCCATGTTTGGACATGACTCAAGTTTGTTTTTTTTTACCTCAAGCTGGCAGAGGCTACAAGTGTCACCCATACTAAAGCTGGTGACTATTGAAGATGATGTTGAGTCTCCCTGAGAGAGTTGTATCTACATTTGCTGCTCTCAGTGCACCTTCTGGCAGCCAGCCTGAGCTGCTGACTCCAGACACTTCTAAAGCAGTGGGTGCAAAGATGTGAGAAATCAACAGCAGCAGCAAATTCTAGAAATCTCCTATTGCAGAATAGTTTGGGAGTCTGCAACAGGGATCCAGCTCTAAAGCTGCCATGACCACTGCAAGCACATAACCCTATCCACAGAGTTTTAGAATAGGAGATAGTATCCCATAAGATTTCAAGGTGTAGGGAGCTATTTTCTCAATATGCCTTCCCAAATGGAGCAGTAAGGTTTTCTGGCTTCATATATTCTTTTTTTTGGGTACACAAATTAGATGAAAAGAAGGATTTTCCTGGTTTACCATTTACAGAGAATTTGTATATCATGTTTTCCTTTGCATCAAGGTTACAGGTGGAGAAAAGCTTTAAAAAAATCTGATGAAAAGATAGTATGAAACAGGTTGGACCATAAATTTTTCCTGCCTATGTTTACTTATTAATAAGAACAACTATAAAACATGTTTTAATGTTGTTTTTTTTAAATAATATGTGTAGATAAATCTATATAATCAAAACTTTAATACTATGAAATCTTAGCCTCAGCTGTGTGTGGAAGGGCAGTAGTGTTCAAGGAAATAATCAAAGTACAGTAATTTCACGAATACAAGCCGCACCAATTTGACTAAGATTTTGCTCCTAAACCGGAAATGCGGCTAATAATCAGGAGCGGCTAATACAACCTCAGAAGTGCCTGCCAGAGTGCTGAGCCGAGCAGCTGCAAAGTCGGCATTTTGCGATTGTTACAAATCGCTACTCTGTTGCACCGCGGGTGGAGCCTGGCTCCCTGCAGGCAGCACGGGGGGCGGGGAGAGAGGCGGGAGAGCTCTCTTTCCTCCTCTGCCACAGCCCAGGGGAGAGACGGGGGGGGCCCGGCGCCGCCATTGCCGCGGCCCGGGGAGGAGAGAGGGGACCCGGGCCGCCCCTACCGCGGCCCGGGGAGGGGGGGGGAAGCCCGCGCCGCCATTGCTGCGGCCCGCGGAGGGGGGGGAAGCGCGCACCGCCATTGCTGCGGCTCGGGGAGCCGACGGGAGCCCCGCGCAGCCATTGCTGCGGCCCGGGGAGGGGGGGGAAGCACGCGCCGCCATTGCTGTGGCCCAGGGAGGGGGGGGAAGCGCGCGCCGCCATTGCTGCGGCCCAGGGAGAGGGGGGAAGCGCGCGCCGCCTTTGCTGTGGCCCGGGGAGCCGACGGGAGCCCCGCGCAGCCATTGCTGCGGCTCGGGGAGCCGACGGGGTGCTTTGTCCCCACCCGCCGCCGCCGCGGCAGGAGCGGGGAAACTCCGTCCCTGCCCACCGCCGGCGCCACGGGCGCGGGAAAGCTCCGTCCCCGCCCGCCGCCGCTGCCGTGGGAGCAGGGGAAGCTCCGTCCCTGCCTGCCACCGCGGGGCAGCGCCGACCCAGGGTGACCGAGCCCAGTGGCAGCGGCGGCCGGCCCCGAGCTGCAGCACCGTGCTGGACCACCTGGCCCCGTCAGCGGCCCCTAGTGGGCCGAGCCTGCACAGCCTTAGCTCAGCCAGTAAACCCCGCCCTCCCGCGGTTCTGTTACTAATTGCACGCGGGTCCTCGCTGCGAACGACAGAGCGGCTTATATTCGGGTGCGGCTTATCTATGGACAAAAACCGAAATGTTTGCCAACACCCAGAGATGCGGCTTATAGTCAGTGCGGCTTGTATTCGTGAATTTACTGTAATCAAATCTCAGCTTTGTGGGTTTAGGTCACTTGTCCATCTCTTAGTTCAGAATTCCCTTCATTAGTAGATTTCCTGTACTAAACCTCTAAAAATGGTTTTAAATTATATTCATTTTAGTCTTGTAGCTTAGTTATTGATAGCAAATTTGTAATTCATTATTAATTTGCTGCCTGTGCTTTGAGTAGGGTGTGTATGAAGAGTGAGCTGATAACCAAACAATTAAAAAAGCACTGAAGTGTGAGTGTGGGCTTACAACATTGCTACGTCTACATTGTGGTGCCAAATTAAGAATTAGTCACATATGTAAAATGACTCACAGTGGTTCAAATCATTCCTGAATTCCCTGTTAACTAATTCCTGCCACCATATTGTCAGCCAGGTGGAGGTGTTCTGGAATCTCAGGCACCAGTCTTCAGTTGTTGGTGTTAAATGTTTCATTGTTAGCAGCTGGTAAGATTGCCTATGCTGTTCATTAAACATCACTTCCAATCTGAATGCACTCATTGAAACCCCAGAAACAGACAAACTGTACTTTCTTTCTCTACCTCCCAGCTTTTGCAGTTTTATTTTCTTAAAATTTTGGTGGTATCAAGATGTGCCATTCCCTGGTAACTGTACATACATTGCACTTGAATTACTGATTTCTGTACAAGTACTGATTTCTGTACCAGTTACCTGAAGAAAAAGAATGAGCAAAAGCATTCAAAGCATATTAAGTTTTCTTCTTTTTCTAAATTCTTGTTAGAGTTATAGCAAAAATTTCTCATTCATTTCTCTTCCTTTTCCTCCTTTACTTAAATATTAGACCAGTCCAGTCCCTTGAAATATAGCATAAATTCTTACTTCCCACAGAACAGCATGGCCAATATGTGGCCACATCACTGATTAAGGGCAGAACCTTCCCAGTAATTCTAGTCCTGCAGAGAGGTAAATAATTTAGTGTAATGTAAGGGGATTGTTCTTTCCCAAAGAAAGGGAAATGTTTTGAAGATTAGGGTCCACATCTCCAGAGTGAGGACAGCCTCCATTTTGCAGTTTTCCCCTACAGTTCTTCCAGAGTCTCTTAACATCCTACAGTCCCTTATGTAATCTCTTCCCCCCCAGATGTCTGTTTTTACCACTTCATGAGCCTGGTTTTTGCTTTCCATTATAGTTGTTACTCACCTGAAGTATGAAAACATGCTGAAAAACAATTGTGGGTTTTTTTCCCTGAGAACATTTTAGGCATGAGTCTTCTTCATACAGCATGTATCTGGGCAAAAAGGGCACATTTCTCCCTGCAGTGTAATGTGATCTCATTACATTGGAAGGTGCTTTCTGGGATGGGAATACTCAGTAGCAAACAAATATTTGCGTTGTTAGAGGTTGTCAGGTATCATTTAGCTATCCCCATACCTGAAAGATACTGGTCCTTAGGGAAAAGCATTTAACTTGGGTTCAGAGTGTGCTTTGGAGAGGGCATGGATGTACAAAAGAATAATTCAGTTAATTTGTCAAAATATTCTTCTGTCATGATCTCAGTATGTCATAATACAGTCTGAATGAGGGCAAGAAACATCTCTTTTTGGACAGGCATAGTGTGTGACCTTCTGTCTCCTCAAAACTAACCACAGCAATGATTTGCTTGGGAAGAAACTGGGAAATCCTTAAGAAAGTTTTCAAGTGAGATGAGCAGTATCTTGCTCTTCTGGCAGCTCTCTGCATGAACAACTCTTCTCCAATCCTCTGAATTGGGCACTGGCTAAATCTTTCCAGCCCTCCCCACTAGGCAGTCACTGGGATCCATGCAGAGCTATTCTGAAACCTGGCAGTAAAATTTCAGGTGCTCATTTGGCGCTGTCTTTGTGGCATAAATTCAGATCCTCCTGCTCTGGCAGCCTGGGAGAGGTTCAGTGCAATATATGCCCCTCTGTACAGGCCTTTTCTCAGATGAAAAAAGAAATGTCTGTTTGACCAATAATGTTTCTTTCACATCAGTCCCTGAGAGGATCCTTCAATGAGAGAGTAGCATGGAGAGCATCAGAGAAGCTACCATCATGCACTTGATTCATTTTGTGCACTGCACATAAAGATTGTGGCAGTAGAGAGTTCTGAAAAGTATTGACAAGTACGAGGGAGAGGTAAAAATTCAGAGGCTAAAGCTTTTCTTCCAAGTATTTCCACTGCCTGTTTCTGAGGGTTCTTTGGCATTCTGATTCCTGAATGCCTGATGGTTCCATAGCCCTAGGATGACCTCTTTGTTTTGCCCCAAATCCCTTTTCCTGAGAAGAAATGCTGCAGTGTTTTGTGGTGTGGAATGTGTTTCAGTAATGTAAGCAATAAAGGTTTAGGATAAATTGTTTGTTATGAAGACATTGAAGGGAAAAAACCTATACAGTGAAGTATGGAAGTAGAGCACTAGCAATAATTCTGCTTTGGGTGTGAGAGATAATGGCCTGTGTTTTGGTGGTAATAAAAATGTTCTATTAAGTTCTCTGAACCCAGTGCAATATGATAGAAAACAGCAAATGATGAAACAGTGCTTTAAGGGGAGCTTACACATCCAGCAAGCATAAAATAAACATACTAAAATAGAAAAAATCCTCTGATTTCCAGTACTTATTGTTTTATCATTTCCATCATGGGTATAGGATAAAAGAAAACTCTTACTTGCTTGTTAGAAGAAGAAAGCTCCTACTTGAAGTTCTTACTTGGCAGATGTCAGTTGAAAGCTCTGCTAAGGAATATGCTGCAATGTCAAACTCTGTTGGGTAATTTTAGACAAATGTGTCATGTGTGACATGGAAATATGGCATGCTGTACATTAGTGATTTCCCAAGTGTTTGGATCAGGTAGTAATGTGCTGAGAAAGTGCTCTTTATCTCTCCACACTGTGTACTGGTATAGCAGTGGGGAAAGGCTTTTGGTAGAAATTACTTTAGTCAGAAAAAGAATCCATTTACAATATGTGCCTTCTAACATCTTTCAGACAATGCATTGTATTAAAGAGGCATTTTTTGATTAATGTTTTATAAACATTTTTCAGCATGACAGCTTAAAGTCCCTGTAAAATTGTAAATGCGTGCATAGTGCTCACTTCCATAAAGTCAAATGCCATCTCATAAAGTCTAGTTGGATCCTGTCAGTGACAGTGACACAGAATCAGTACCTTGGAGCATTAAAATTAATTTGCTTCATTTATATTACTGCAGTGATAGCTAGATGAAAAGAGTCCTATATTTAAATTATCTTAAAAATACCTTCAAATCTTTTAGGGTTTTTTATTATGATTATTTTACAGTTAACTAAATGTAGCGAAGCGCAGCATAATATTTTCATGGGCCTTTTAGGAAATGTGCAAGTAGCAAAGGGGAAAGGGGAGGTTGTGGGAAGCTATCCTGGGTGCAAACTGGGGGAAGGATTAAATAGCTTTCAGTTGAGCAGGTTGTTAGAGAAGCAGTGTCCTTTGGCCAGGGCTGATAACCTACAGCCTTGGAGCCAAACTGGAACACCCTGGAGCGATGGAGAGCAAAGAGGCTTTCCTCTACTGGGCTGCAAGAGCAGTCCTATCACTCTTCCCTGCTGCTGTTGAAGGTCATGGATAAACAGTGTTTCCCTTGCTTTCCTCAGGTTTGCAAAGTGCTTAATGTGGGAAAAAAAAAAAGAGCCGAGTGAGGGACACAAAAAAGGGAGAAAACTGAAATGTGCTCCCTGTCACAGGCCTGTCTTCTTCTCTCAGCTGTGGTGGGACTGTCATGTTGGTGCCCCTGCCCTTAGTGGAGCTGAGTGATTTTAGTGGAAATATCCAAAACCTTTATGGCTGCAGTGAGTAGAATTAAAGGTCTTGGGAAGCAAACCCTTGGAGGCTGGAAGCATGGGAGTGGAGGAGGGGAAAGGAGGAAGGGAGAAGATACAAACAGAAGAGCCTCTGAATACCAGGGCCAAAGAACAAGGAGGAAGATGGGAACATGGGGGAGCACTGGTAGGAGAAACATTCCCAAACAAAGGGGAAGAGGGAAATCTGGGGTAAAAGCTGAAGTACCAATGATCTGGTTTGAAAGGGATACCTGTGGAACAATCTTTGTTTTTTCTCCCTCCTGCTGCAGCTCTCTGTAGTTCTAGTCTGGTGGGGTGCTGCGGTCTCACCCCACTCCTTTCTTTGGAGCAGGATGGGATGCTTGTTAAACCCCCACTTGGAGCAAAGCTGACCAACTTAGCACCAAAGCACAGAGGAGAACTTTGTTAGTCAGGCCTCATGATATTTAGTGAGTGAGAGTCTTTGGCAGAGAGTTGAACCAGGTTGCTGGAAGCTTGTAACTCCATAAATCACAGCAGCATGAATGGGTATTTGTGGCACGAACCTTCAGTGTTTGTTTTTTTCCCAAGTGTTTATGTATGTATCTTTGTATACATACATACATATATATATATATGAGAAAAATGTAGTTGTTTTTGTGTTTCACTTTAAAAGAGGTAAAAGTAACTATTAGGGCATGTTTTTCCTAATTCGATATTTGCATGGTTTTCTATGTTTGGAAAACATTAGAGTCATACTGATGCTTGCAGCTGCTACATATTGCTACTAAAAAGTTTAGATGGCATTTTAAAAAATAAATAAAACTCATGCTGTTTAGTTCAGCTGTGTGGTAATGTTACTGACACAAGCATTTGTGACTACACTATGGGGATCTCTGTCACGAAATATTTTCTGAGAGAGTCGCATACTGGCAAAGTTGGAACTATAAAGATCGGGAAGTGCATAAAAAGGCAACAAGGTTGGTGTTTTTTTATTTCCATTGGACTAATCCTTACCTGCAAAAATGATTATTGCTACTTCTTTTCACCAGTTAGCATTTCCTGGTAAATAATAGGAACTTTAATTGCACATTAGTAGCTTCCAGGAACCTGTTCTTGTGACATGTATTTAAACAAGCTGTGAATTAAGAACCTCTTTCTACCCAGTGATCTAATTATATTGTCACACTAATTATAGTATTTTGTATTTATATTTGACAACTTTAATTTTCTTTTCCTAGTTTATGGAAATAGTTTTCCTCTAGACAATTTACCTTTTAGGCTGGAATTTCTTATATTTCTTTCAGAAAATGTACAGTAATGTAAAGCCTGTCTCAGTCACTTTGGATGCATTCTGTTCACATCTCTGACATTAGTTTCTGTGTGATCTTAGGCTAGTCATTGTAGTGTTTCTGATTCTCTGTAGGAACCCTCTTCAGCTTTCTAAAATGTTTTTGGATCTGTGGATGAAATTGCACTACCAAAACACCAGGTACTGTCTTACAAACAGAAATACAGCATGTTCATAGCTTGGGACTCTAGTGTATTCTTCTGTGATTAGAAAATAGAAAAGGGCCCACAAGGATCAATTTGAGATGTGGAAACAGGCAGTAAAATGTTTATCTGTTTACAAAAACAGTATGATGAGCATTTGAGGTAAATTACATGCCCTAATATAATGCAAATGCCCATTTAATTTCTGTATAAATACTATTTATTCCCAAGCTCCAAAAATTAGTGTGTAATAAGCAATTGTGTGATAGGTCCATTATGTTGTTTTGAAGGTAATCATAATACTGAAATAAAGCATGCAAGCCTTTATTTATTTGATTTAATGCATCCCTTCAAATACACTCATAGGTAAAGGCTACTAGCACAGGCATGAGATTTTTAGTGATGTAGTGTGATGAAGCTAATAATACTTACAAGAAATAGTGCTCTGGAAACATCGTGAAGATTTTAGCAAGCCTGGACATGTGTCAACAGTAGTGGGGCACTGGTAAAGTGGTAATATTTAACAAATAAGCTGTTTGCCTACATAGGGAGGTGTCAACTTTATTAAAGGAAACCTGAAATGGTGTTGAGAACGGGGGTTTATCCAAGATATAAAGAAAGGTTTCCATAAATATGACAGCTTTTTTGATCTGAAACATCTCCTCCTGGGGAAATGGAGGGTATGTGGCACAAAGCTCAGTGTTTTGTCATTGCTGAGAAAGGAGACAAGGCAGAGCCAGATTGGATGGGGATTGGAGCAACCTGGTCTGGTGGAAGGTGTCCCTGTGGCAGGGGACTGGAACAAGATGGGCTTTGGGGTCCCTCCCAACCCAAACCCCTCTGTGATTCTCTGAGACACTCAGATGAGCTCCATGAAAACTGTGTAGTCTGCTTCACTTCAAGGCTGATGCCAGCAGAGGATTCCTAGAGTGACATTTCAGATGAGAGAGAAAATAAGGTGCATTCTCAGGAGGCTCCTGAGGCATTGCAGCTGCTTTTGTTGGCAGCTGAGCAAATACCTGGTCAGGCAAGACAGAGCTGGTTGCAGGTTTTGCCCACACCTGCATTTTGTGGAGCATGGTAGCAAAGTTCCAAGATGTAAACAGATAATTTTGAACAGTGATATGTTCAAAGTAGGCATAATTGGTTTCATTACTGTAGAAGTGAATAAAACTTATTTTTACATATCACATCATCAAGCAGGAAGATTGTGCACAGAGATGTCTGATAGAATTAGCACTGTTGAGTGCCAATTCCAGCTCTTAGGAAAAATGGCCCATCTCTAGGTCTTAGCACTCACTTCTAGTATCCAGCAACTTCAGTACTCCAGCTGCTGCCTAAGTCTTCGTGGGCAGCATCACTTCATATTGCTTACCCAGCTGACTAAACCTTTTCTGTCTCATGGATCAGTCAAAGCAGGGAAGGCTCTCATTTGGATGCTCACCAACTGCAGGGAACGTAGCAGGAAAACATGACCCTCCTCCAGTGGAGAACAGACCAACAAAAGGTTGCAAAGGTGGCAAGCAGGAGGTGGACAGGTTGGTGGACAATCATGCAAACACAGAACAGCCCAGTGAGAGGAAGGAGTAAATAAGCAGTTCAGAACTGTGCTCAGCAACTGAACACACTATAGCAGAATGTACTGTATATCAAGTCTTCAGCAGCAGTTTTTATTTACTGCAATATTAACATAATTAGAAAAAATCTTTTATGGTCTTCCCTACTCCTCCCTTTCTGCCACAGAACTTTCTCTGCCATGTATTTTTTGTTTTCATTATCTTACTCATTTGGATTCAATTTTTACTATATAAAACATTTCAGTTCATTTTGGGATTTTATTTTTTTTTGTGTGAAATGTCAGTGCAACATAAAATGCTTTGCTTTTATCTGGAACTCAAAGTCTGAGGTGAGAGTCTGTCTCCTGTTTTTCTGCCTGCAGGGATTCCCATGCTGAAGATAGTATTTGCAGGTTATGAACACCTGTCCTTAATTTCCGTCCCTTTGCTCATCTATCATCCTGCTCAGATCCTTCTTGGCAGTCTGTTGGTACCAACGATAAAATCCTGGATGGTTTCTAGGCAAAAGGTAAGAATTGTTGGATTTCATTTATAATGGCAGCTCTACTGTGAGGGGAAAAATACCTAAACACACGTACTAAACTCCTGGGGTTCCTTCTATGGTTGGGATTTTTCTGTTTCCTTGCTTCCTCTGTAACAGTGGCAACCACGGCAGTATCAAATTAAAAGTGCAGAACTTTATGCCACTTGAAAAGACTCTGAAAAAGTTCAAAGCATTAAGTTAGATCTCTATGGTTAATTCAAATTACTAATTCATTCAAATTATGAATTCAGAATATGCCCCATAAGAATGTCTCCATCCATTAGCTGACTAATAATCACAGCTTTGGATCTCCTTTATGGAGAAGTGACAAAGATGTGTTGGCTGGCATGGGAGCTGGGGAAATAAGGTAAAATAAGGATACTTTCTGAACTGGATTGAAGCAGGATGAAAACTTTTTTCCCCTCCCCCCCACTTGGGTCACTCTTTACAATAGCAAGAAGTCTACAGCAGTCTGGGGTGTCCCATTTTATGCCAAAATTAAGACATGGGATACTTGTAGGATTATAGACTACAACCTAGAGGGTTTGGAATCAACATCACTGATTCAAATTGAAGGTATTGACACCTGACAGCATTCTGTTATCTATATGAAATAATTACAGTGGTTTTAGTCAGGTTCTTCGAATAACTACACTGCAAAAAGCTAGCCCATGAAATAATGCTGTCTTTTAATGTTCTGAAATAATAAAGATCAAGAAGCTGCAGCAACTGAAGCAACCTTTGGCAGCCTTTTTCAGTGATGGGTGAGACTTACTATGGGAAGCCTAGCTCCAACAGCACCCTGCATTCTCCACTTAGCAGTGGAAAAATTTTATTGATAACATTTTTCCAATTTTCAGCAAAACCCAGTGGCTGTCATTTTACAGCTTCACACCACTTAGTAACCTTACTATATTGAATGCTGCAATTCCCCAAATCAGTGATTTTCATGTGTTACTTGAACTGTAAAAAGCAGGAAAACTCTCAGTTTTCAGAAAATGTGTTCAGAAATCAGACCTTGTTAATATATACTGGTATGAGTATCTGAAAACTAAAATCTGAGAGTCCAGTGGCAATGACCTATCAGTCTGAAAATCATTAGTTTTCTTTTAATCAAAAATTATCAGGAGACTTTACTGGTGCTATAAAGAAAATTCCATGCTATTCCTGTAGAAAGACTGCCTGAAGTTAATGCTGCTGGTGACAGAACAATCCCTGCAATGCTGACTTTTCTTCAGCATCTCAGAAGTGGGGCTGGAGCTCATCCAGACCTCCCTGATTCTCAGGACAGTAATGGCCTTTAGGGGCTGCTGTCAGCTGCTGCAAGTTAAAACAGCCTTTAAACAGAGCATCAGAACAGTCAATCAGTACTGGAGAGATTTACAGTTCACCAGCACTAGTTTCTTATTCATTAAGCATCAAATAAACCTCCTGTGCTGAGCAGACTGTAATGCCACTGTAGAACCACTTTGGGGGATTGTTGTTCTGTTGCTGCAGTTTCTCAGTTGGTCTTCTGTATTATTCACAAATGTTATTTTAATTACTCTTTGAAAAAAATCAATGAGGTTGGGTCTGGTACAGTTGCAATAAGTATAATAGAAGTGAATGTTGTGACTGGATAATGGTCTCCTGCTTTGAAAATAAACATGTCATCATCACCCTTGATGTTTATTTTCTATAAACACCTTGGCTTCATTTTGGCATCTCTCTTGCAGGGGGAGGCAGTTATCCAGTCACAGTACTCAACTGCAGTGACATTCTTACTTAATTATGATAGTACATGTGATCGGGTTGTATGAAATTGAATTTAAATATTTAGAGGTTCATCTACACTAAGGTATTTCTACTTTGTAAATATGGCAGCAGAATCTGCCAAACTACAAAGTTAAAAAATTGTTTCCCCAAACAAAGTGTGGAATGATGTCTCTCTCTCTCCAAAGTCTCTTGCTGAATAATATCCAAAAGACTAATCTCAAAGGGCTGGATTTAACAATAGTTAAATGCTGGTGTTTCTGAGGAGAATACAGCCCATTTATTTTTAAAGGTTTGGGGTTTTTTTAAGGGTTTACATTTGTGCTGGAGTGATTTTCAAGCAGTGCTTACAAGCTTTAAGTGTACAATATTAAAGGTTAATATCTACAATAAGAAGCCCCATCAGGCATCTCTCAGACAGAAAATTGCTTGTTTAGCCAACCTGCTGGAAACAAAAAATCAGACAAATATCAGTCTGTCAGGGCTCTTTACCCAAAAGACTTCAGAAAAACAGAGGCTCCAAATTTCAGGAATTTGCTAATTTCTCTAATTTCCTCTTACCTGGGCTAATTTGTCCCACCTAAGAGGCATGGAGCTTTTTTTGCTGCTGAGCACACCAACAGCCAGCATCCTTCCCAGTGACCACACTGCTGTACAGGAGCAGCTGAAAACCCAATGCCTTCTAAGTCTATCACGTTTCTCTCCTTAGTTTAGAGAGGCTGCTTCCTGCCAAACTGGAAGCATGAGCACCGAGTTGAACTTCTGTCACACACAGAATAAATAGCTCAGCTACCATAATTGGCCAGCCCTGTGAGGAACACAGTGTCAAAAAAGAAAAGGGTTTCTTTCTTCCTCAGCAGCAATAGAGCTACAAAGATGTCAGGTGTCCCCTGGCATATGATCACCTCTGGACTGATGGACTTTGGCTTTTTCTTGCCTTTTCTCAGAAAGGAAGGTATAAACATCAGAGTGCATGACATCCACCACTGCAGCAGTGATTATCCTCTGAGCAGGCTTTGAGCCATGTGGAAGGAAGCTGGGAACACAAAGGTGTTGGCACAAATTCCCTTCTCTGTCTTTCCTTAAGTGGGTCTGAAGCTCTTCTATCTGTGCCATGAGTGATTTGGGTGGGGTCCAAAGAGTCGCTTTCTTAAAGGCATGTGAGACCCATCTCTGCTTCCTTCACTGGCACTGTAGCCATAGTCCTTGTGGTTCCTGTGTTAAGGCTCTCTGTGTAAGCAGAGGTTGTGATGGGCTGTAAGAGACAAAACCATCATCTCAGAACCCACAGCCTGTCAGCTGCACGCTCTCAGCCTCTCAGAAGTACACACAGTGTTTTGTTGCCCCTTATAAATGAGAATCTTACCTTGTGTTGTTGCTTGTCTTTTAAGGGTATAAAAAAGTGACTGTTTTGTTTCCTGTTCACAGGCACTGAAGTTAACCAGGCAGCCCAAAGCACCCGTGAAGGTATAATTGTGGAGATGGCCTGTGTCACAGTGAATGTATATATGTACCATACTGTACACACGGACAATTGACACAGCTGGGTTTTGTGAATGTTGCTTCAGTGCATATTTTATTTTTTTATATATATCTATATATATATATATATATATATTAAAAGATACCTGTTAAGTGCCTTACAGATGCATTTTTGGCAAAAGCATTGTTTTCAGAAGCCACTTTGTTGGTTGCTGCCAGAGGTTGTACAGTATTTTGGAGTCCTTTAGTTTATTTTTCTAACCGAGTGAATGGTCGTGACTGACAGCTGGTTCTTCCATTGCCCCTGCTTTGAAGCCAGGGTGTACCAGCTGCAAGTCTCTGTTTTAAACTAGCCAAAATGACCAGAAGCCTATCCCACTGCTGGCTTACCCAGGGGAAGAGCTTTCTGAAGGTTTTTTCTGAGATTGACTTGAATTTCTGTGTGACTCTGTTACACTCCCTAGTCATATGACTGTGACATGCCTTTTTCTTCTGAGTTTGTGTATACTCAGCATGGGGCCATCCAATGGATAGAAGCTGAAAAGCATGAATTATTTGCATTTGTTGACACAGTTGTCTAGACATTCCTTCAAAGTTAATGGTTTCTCAAGAAAATTCTTTCAATTCCATTGTATGATATTGTGCCATTGTATATCTTAAATGCCTCATAAGCTTCTTCAAAGAAATGGTCTGGTGCTTGGGTTATGAGTGAAGTATTTGTGTTTGCAGCTAGGAGATCTTTTTATAATTTACCCCTGAAGAACACAAATTTTTGGTCTTTTTTTCTTTTCCTTCCCCCTATGCAATGTACGGAGATCTACACGGAGAATTTAGGATGCTGAAACAGAGCCTTTATTGTAGCAAGCCAGGCTATGTTTTCTCTATTGCTGCATTGGTAATGAATAGTAGCTTATGAGGACAAGAAACTTGACTTTTTTTTTTTTTTTGCTAATTAAAAGATCCTTATAGTAAGAAAAACACTATTGTAGCTCATTTGACAATCAATCGCAACTTTTACAAAAATAATATTACTCTTTCTAATAAACTTACATTAAAAAGGAGTTCTAAATACTATTTCTAGGCATTGAAGAGAAAGGAATGCAGGCATATATTTAAACGTGCAGCCAGCACTACATTTTGTCTGGGAGTTGATTTCAGAAATGTGCTCTAGTCCAGACTGTGGGTGTGCCCATCTGCTAAAACTGTGCTGACTTTTGTGCATTAAAATATTAAGTAAGGAAAGGAATAGGTCAGTGTGGGATCAATATAAATGCAGAGCTTCCATGTGTGTCACGGTTAACATTGCAGCTAAAGGCGTGGCTGAGTGCAAACACATCGGAGCAAGTCTTGAGCAAAAGCAGATTATCGGAGCTCTGATAAGGCTGTAAGCCTTTGCACAAGCTGAAGATCTTCTGTGTGACAATAAGCATGTGAAATTCATATCCTTTTGCCTTACAAAAAAAAATGTGCTTGGTTTACCTAGTCTGTTACTTCCAGTCCTGTGAAAAATAGGAAAAAAGTAATCTGGTACCAATCCTCGGTGCTTTACCTGATGGCCACTCCCTGTTGCCATCTGTATGAGAAACTACAGGGAGCTGACAGCATCACCCTGCTCAGAACCAGCACACCAAGAAAAGGACCATGTAACAAAGGTACGGGAGGTGGCACATGCTGAATTCTTTCCCTCCCTGGAGGGGGCTCAAGCTCTCCCTGCTGAGTAGGCAGAGGGCTGAGGGACACTGTCCACTGCCCATGTCCCCAGGGTTCTGCTCTCTTCCCAGTGGGCAGTGAGTTCAGGTTTGATCAGTGCATCCCTAGATAGCACAGGCAGATCCACCAATAGGCCTGCAAGGAACTGGAGAGTTCCTGGGCCAAATTTAAGGTTCCACTTCCTTCAGCATCCTAAGTGGTAACCATATGGGAAAAAAATCCTCTGGGTTTAAAAACTCCACTTGCAGCAGAGGACTGCTTCCAAACTCAGGACAGTTTCTTTTTGTTCTGCTTCCATAAACCTGAATTTTCAGAGACTACAGAGTCTTAATCCCAATCCCACTGATATATATTGATGACTCTTTCTGTTGGTTTTGAATGGTGAGACAACAGGCCCAGAGGCAGTGTTCCTGTTTTTTAAAAATACATAGCAAGAGTTCAAGCAGACAGTAGCTGACTGTGCTACTGTGGTTGTGTCAGTGCTCAATAGTCAGAACACTGCATGTACCCTTTCTGAGCTACCTCTGTGTACTGAATCTCTGCCTTTCAGTACTTCCAACAACTCGCTTAGATTCCATTGAACACATCCTTTGTTTTTTGGGGTTTTTTTCACTTTCGAGAATATTTCAAACTTTTTTACGATGTAGTTTTGTTAGAGTCTTTACAAAGTCCTTGTTGATTGCTTTGGGGCAGCTTAAATATTGTGTATGACTGTTGGAGGTGTTGATCCGAAGAGAATATCAAGCTAAACTGAAACACATATTTTAAATCCATACTTAATGAAACTGAATTGTGCACATGAATTCTGTTAAGACTGTTAAGATGTTTGTTTTATGACTTGTTATATGTCTTTAATAAACAATGGTTTTGAATTCAATTTTGCTAAAAGGAAAAGAAGATAAAATTATTTATCCTCTAGGTCACATTTTTACCTCTGTTATGTGTTTTATTCTTTTGTGGGTGAGCTTTTAAACTGTTTGCTTGTGGTTTTTTTTTCTTAAAAAGCCCATTAATTATCTGGAAATACTTCATGAACTTGAGGAAAGAAAGTCCTCAGAATACTGCTAGTTGTCATCAATTGAAAGTTAATACATTGAACCTAGCCAGGTTTTTATTAAAGACTTAAAACAGTTGTGAATCTTTTCAACTTCTCATGTTTAAATTTAACTGATATTGAGCATAATCAGACAGAAATTATGGCAAATGTGAACTTTGCCCATGTTACAAGATGAAGATTTCCTTGATTATCAATGCTTCCTATTTCTGCATCTCTATAATCCCATCCAATGATAGCAGAGAAAAAAAAACCCACCCAAACAATAAAACAGCACTTCAGAGGTCACGGGCAATGTTAGCACTTTGTGTTGAATTAGTCAAACGTTTTATTTCCCTTTTTGTGCATTAAATTGAAAAGCTTTTGATGACTGCAGTAGCTTACCAAGATAAACAATTTTTAATGTAGTTAAAATCAAAGATGTGGTTGTGTTTTTTCTCATTGATCCTTTAGTGAGTGTGAACAGGTTATGTGGTAGAAAGGCAGTCTCAGCAGAAGCTGCGCAGTTGTGCTTGTTCACGGAGCAGAAGGAGCTTGGTTTTACAGAAGTAGTCCCCTACATTACTCTGGCAGTCAGGGAAAAAGGAGCTGTTAGTTTTATTTGTGTACATTTTTCTGTGGAAATATCTTGACAGCGGGAGGTTAGAAGGCAAGATGAAATATGGTCTGTCTGCAAGCACATTGATTTATGTGCGAGTGCATACGTGCATAAGAGATGAGCAGTTATATATGTAGAAATGACTAGAAAGGGCCAAGTCCCTGGGATATGTTTTTTTTTTTTTTTGCAAGACTGCATATGGAGAAAGAGCTACTTTTTTTTGATGTTATTCTGCCATTAAAAATGAAATTTCAGACACTAAATTGTGTTTTGTATTGAATCATAATCTCATACAGAACTCTTACAGCAGACAATCGCAGCTTTGTATTTGTAAACTGTAGACTGTTTTGCACTTAAATAGATGTTGATACATTTGGGAATTACAACACAGTAAAGGGCTAAATCATAGTTTCTCCATTTGGTTATAATCCAAATGCATTTATATTACTATTATTATAAAGTGCCAGGAACACAGGCAGTCCCTCGCAAACACGTTAAATAGACAAGAGACTAAATTCTGCCCTTGGTTACACTTGCACATCTCCAGTGCAAGGTTGTTAAGCTGCAGAGCAGTCTCCCCAGGGAAGCTGTTTGAAGAGCCCTGCCATCCTTCTAACAAAGCTCGGGGATAATGTAGCACATGATGAGAGTAAATGAAGAGTATTTTACTTTAGATTTGATGGCCTGCCCTTTCTAGCATCTTACAAACTGAAACTCTTTTGTCCCTGTTTCCATGGGGTAGCCCCAGTCTCCCAGACCAAAAGTTAGTGTCCTGTCAGAACAATGTCAGGAGAGGGACGTGCTCTCCTCTGCCATTTTCTTGCTTCAACCACACTATTGCTCATGATCATTAGACTGCAGCTTCTACGAGAAGGCATTTTGACTTTTATTCCTCCGAGTTGATGTGTCCCATTCCTATAAAATTCTCATTCAACAGAGAGCACCCTGTGGGATGGTAGGAAATCTTCTGGAGTTGCATGGACAAGCTGTGCAGGACTGGAGAAAGCAATGCTCAGAAATGCAGGTTGGAGGCATTGCTCCAGGCAAGTCTGCTTTGTGCTGGCATCTAAAGCTGCAGCAGAGGTCATGAAAGCAGCCTCTGGATTGTTCCTCTTGCCAGTAAGGTGGAGAGTGAGATCTTCAGTGAGAAGTGAAATTAAATTTATTACTGATTAAAAGGACAAGAGAGATGTGTTGGAAACAAGGAATGCCAATGAGGCCTCTCAGCTGCTCCCCTAAGCAGTCTCGGTGGAGCATCAGCTTCTCAGTCCATCAATTGCAGTAATCAAGTCTGGAGCTGTTGGCAGCATGAGTCACCACTTAATTTTCTCATCAGTGGAGGCCAAGTTTTCAAAATATTTTTAGATGCATTTCCACTGAGATTTCTGCCAGCCAGTGACCTATAGAGTGACAAGAAAATGAGCAATAGCTGCTGCTGAATCAGGCTTTGCTTCCTGCCACCTATCCTTCTGACCATGGTCAGGGGCAGGGAGGGCAGGTAAATCAAAGGCTTTTGGAATTATTATGCAGAAAAGAGCCCTGCTGAGCTACAAGAAACACCTGGATTTGTTAGATAACAAAATAACCAATGAGTTCTTAGGCTGCCTGGTAGGTTCAGATGAACTTTTACTGTTGCTAGCCCCAGCCAGAAGCAGGTGTGAGATTAGGAATTGACTGTGATCTGTGCTCAGAGGGACAGCCCACACCCAGCAGCTGCAGCCCATGGAAGAGGCCACACATCTCCTAAGGATCCCGTGGTGATGCATCTCATCCACTCTTTACCTGTGTTCCAAACTGCCACTGGCACAACCATTTATCACCCAGGTAAGAAAAGGAAAAAAGTCTCTGGATGTCACACTGTGTGGGTGGGCTACATATAATATAACAGTCACAAAATCAAAGACTTGCAGATGTTGGCATGCTGGTGCTGGTTCATCTCTGTAAGAGAAAATTTGCTATTCATGGTCAGTTTTCTTATGAAACAATTCCAACTTCTAAGGGAAATCAGCTGTCTTGAAAGGGAAGAAAATGGGCTTCCTTGAAGGAAAGACAATTTTATTGATAGGATTAAAAAATTATGGAGGTCATGTGAGAACTGGCCTTCTGCCAGGAGAAATGCAGGAAATAAAATTTGAGAGTCCTGTGACAATAATTGGGTATGAAATTATATTGACAAAAGCTTTTGCAGTTCTGTGCTCCCTCTGTTCCTTAGCACTGTGACTGCAGTCCTTCCCTGTCTACTGCACAGCCCATACCCAAGATATCACAAAATTGTTTTATTTCCCAGTGCCTTCCCTGTGTAGTTTTGCCACTTCTTGTCAACACTGTTTGATGAAGTGATAAAATGTCCTTTTCTCCTTTTTTTATTATTTTAGCTTCTCCCAGTTTGCTGTCCCTAACTGAACCTGGTGTCATCACAAAGATGATGCTCTCATCTCTTCTCCAAGCTCTCTCAGAGACCCTGTCCTGTAGCCAAGAAACCAGGGCAGCCTTCCAAGATGATGCTTGGGGAAGCAGAACTCAGCTTTTGTGCTGACACTGAACAACTTAACCCATGCAAATTGCAGTTCTTGTGTTCTTTGTTGGGACTCGCAGCTCCCCTGGAAGGGAACACCACATGATGCAGACCTGAAGCTCACTGCTGGATCCATTAGAATCACTGTCAGTCCTTTGGGCAAACCCATACTGCTGTTGACATATTTTGGCAAGTTCTCCAGCAAATTCTCACTTGTTCTCTTTCATAATATTGCTTCAGATTAGGGAAATGTTGGGAGAACCTGTATTTTTCTTTATAAAAATTACAAAGAAACCTTTTTTTGATCTATTTTAGGTCTGTGTCTGAAAAATCAACTGTAATTTCCCAGAAGTGACTCAGGACTACTGTATTTCCTCATTCATTTACTCTGTCCCTTCCCCAAACATACAGTCCCTCAGGTACCTCACAGCGAGTTGCATAAAGCCCTTTGTCAGAAAACAGCTACAACATCTGTTTATCTGGTCCAATTCCCTGATAAATAAAATATATCCCAGAGGCATAATAGCATGCTAAAAATAAGAGTATGACACAATTTGAGCCAGCTAATCTGGTAACTCTCTTTGCTGCAGCTCACGGAGTGTTAATGTGAGAAGCCTGTATCTTTCCAGCCCGGCTGTGAGCATCGCGCGTGGATCTCTCCCAGAGCCAGAGCCAAATCTCAAGTACTGTGCTGTCCTGTGCTCACAAGCCTCCTCCCTCTGGCCTCTCCTGGTGTAAGAACATAGGGGAATTGTGATAGGTGAGATTTTGTGTGAGTCAGGGAGCAGAACAGAAGCGCTGCAGTCAGCAGAGCCCGACTTGTATCATGTTTGCAATCAGGTAACGCCTGTTTGTGACACAAACCACTAACATGTAACCTCTCTGATTATAAAAGGCATAAAGAGCTGTATGTAGCTACACTATCACCTATCAATGTCCCAAATCATCTCATTTTAAGTATCTATCAGGGGAATACAAAAAAAAACCTAACAAAATTCAATCTTGCTGGTTTTTTGGGGGTTTTTTTCAAAGTGAGATGTATAGTACGTGTAGAAAAACTCTTCCCTGTATATCATAATGTATATTAAATAATTATCCTCTATGTTCTATAATTTGATCACACATTTTTAGGAATATATTTTGCTTATTTAACTCCACTTTCAACAGCAAACTCCCTCTGCTAATTAATCCCATTTGAATTTTCATATTTCAATTGAATATGAGCCTTGGATTTTGGTATATGCATAAATATGCTCCAGTGCATGGCAAGCAGCAGCTTCCTGTGTTTAAAAAATAGATTTAGGGAGAAATTTCAATATTTTTTAATACTAGTGAAAATAAAATTTAGTCTTTTAAGATGGCACAGTGATATTCTTTAAATACAGCTGCTACTTTGAATGTGGGTTTGTTTTTGGTTTTTTTCCAGAAGCTTCAATTTAGGAGCTTATTCTCTAAGTAACAAAATATTTGCTCTGAACAATCCCAGAAGCATAATACATTAGTAGAAAGAAAAGAGTATTTATGGCCAGTAATTCAGCTGTTATAAATTATGACTGTAAAGAAAGAGAAAAGGGTTCCTTTTTAAAACTTGCTGCCAGATTCTGGTACAGCGATGCTGAGTAAGGTAAGTAATGTTCTTTTGATTAACAGTCAAGTCTTGAGTAGTTTTCATTTAAAGAAGACTTTATTAAGCATTTTTCTCAAATTCATCTTTTTTGTTCTGTTTTGAACAGACTTCCATCTGAGGAAAACTCTCAGTGACTTTTTAGACTACATTAAATTCCCACTGACAAACAGATGAGAATTATTATTAATTTTCTTCAGAAAGAACTAATAGGCTTTGCCAAATAAATCATGCAGATCCTAAGTGTGCTATTCATCTCTTCTGCAGATTATTGCTTAAAAGCCATGATAGTTGCCCTTTAAAAATCAAAAGTCAAATTATTCCTTTGACTTGAAGTGAAAAATTTGGACTGGCTGTTGTCCTGGGCCTTATTATAGTTTAGGTTTTTTGCAGTTTGGAAAATGAGAGGGCTGGCAGACATGGATTCTTGGTAAGTGTGGTTTTTTAGTTTCTTGGGAACTCGACCACACATGGAGGTAACTGGTATGTATTAATGAATGGCTCAGTTATTTATTCCTCCCCAGTATTATGGAGCACCCCAAGTCTCCTGAGAAGCCAGAGCTGACAGCAGAGTTGAACATCTTCAACTTGGACACCCTTTGTGTCCGTGTGTCTGTCTCTGGGTCAGTTATGATCCAGGCCCTTGAAATATTCCAGCATCTTCCACTGTTTCAGTTCCCTCTGTCCTGGAAGTTGTAGGTACTTTGTGCTCTTCTTATCTTTCAAGAATACATTGTAGGTAATTATTATGTTTACTTAGTTAGCTTTTTGTTGATTTGAGCTTATTTGGTGCAGTCACTGGTGTTTCTGCAGCGCATATTCCATCATCTCTTTGATTTTTTCCTAATTAATGGAAGAGTCTGATCACTCGCTTCCAACTAGTTTTTAAGTACCCTTGATTATTTTCTTTATTGTGTTTTGGGAATTGATTTAGAGTTGAAACATCCCTCAACTAATTGCAAGACATAATACCACTAAACTGTATGAATTAACAAATACTAATACGTACTTAACATCTGTCCTAGATACCAGTGTTTGTACCCACACACAGAGGATGCTGCCTCAGGCTGAAATTAGAAGACAGGGAACAATGTCGTTTATCCAAAGTCTACATTTCTTTAGTATATTTCAAATCAGCACAAGACATATATCCCATTCAGATATTCATCTGTTCAGCATCTTTACCAAAAAGACAACTCTCTAGATGACCCTTGTGGCAGCAGAAGTTGAGGTTCTAGCTGATGTGACTCAATTAACATTGTATGAGGTTTCTCCAAATGTGTTGATGGCCATATCCATCTTAAAGGAAAAAAACCAACCAACCAAAAAACCAACAAACAAACAAACAAAAAACACACCAAAAAACCACCCTACAACCTGAAAGCAACCAAACAAAAAATCCCCAAAAACATCAACAACAAAGAAACACTCCCATACTTTTAATTTCTCCTGTTTGTCACTAAAATGTCATGCAAGTCACGCAAACCAGCATCATTTTATATTCTGGGCACACCATTAATTTTCAGAGGCAAATATGTGTTTAGAATCGCTAGGTCTGTTCAAACATTGAATGCAGTTGTTTTTCAGTATCATCTATACAAGAAGTTTAGCTACCTTGTTGTATCAAAAATCCAGCTGTACTGGCAAACTAACAGGTTTTTTTTAAAAAGCTGGAAGAGGAAAAGGGGAAGGAAGAAACCCATGTGTGACCTCTGGTGGTTTTAAGACCTACTCAGAATATTGTACCTTCATCAATGATTAAATGTCTCTCCCTTTTAAAATGCATTGAGCCCTCATTTTTATGTGGATGGATATTACTACACCAGAAATTCAACCTCTCACTGAGAAAAAGGGTGATCACAAGAATGGGAAAACGACTCAGAGAAGTAAAACCAATGCAAACCATTTGCCAGCTCCTTGGAAGAGATTGACAGTCTCAAGACATGTAAACACAAGTGGCCTGCATTTCCCAAAATAAGAAATTATGGCAGATGCTCAGCTGGCACTGGCACATCAGATAACCATCACTCTGGGAGGACAGGTACTCTCTGAAAACTGGGCACTTTTAATAACATTGAAAAGAAAGTGCTTAAAAGTGCTTTGGACACCCAGGTGTCCAAAAATTTTATTTGGTTTGCAAATACTAATTTTGACCCTTTTTCAAGCTTCTAATTTTTTCTTCTTTGTATGTGTCTTTTCCTTGCTCTGTCTGAAAACAGAAAAAGGGGTAGAAAGCACTATGGAACTAGAATAATATGTGTATGTATCAGTCAGCAGGTTAATATTTAGATGCCATTTTGATTACATATTTTCTTTTTGTTTTTTTGGTTAAGGATCTTCAGGAGGTTTTCAGAACCTATACATGGGCTGGCATGGAAAGCAAAGCCAGATTTTATCAGATATATCTCCATGCTTCTTAATTCCATGTGTTTTCATCAGTGTTTTTTCTGTGCCTTGTTGTTTGTAGGCAGCACTTAACACTTCATAGTTCCTCAGAGAGAGTGCTGACTGTGGCTGAGAAGTCATCCTGGAGAGCAGAGTCACAGGTATTTTCCATTTTAGATACACAGGCCCAGATAGCATACATACATGACCAAACTGACTTTTACTTAGGTACTACATGATAGGAAAAGTGAGTCAAATTGTCATATTTTAAAGAAGGAAAGCAAAATTGTCCATCTTGCTGACAAATGCATCTGCGCTTCCCTGTGCCCCAGGGTCTGCACACCCTCATCACACAAGCAGAGGTGCCTACAAAAACGCTGGAGACAGATTTTTTTTTATAAGGGCAAGTAGTGGTAGAACCAGATGGAATGGCTTTAAAGTGAAAGACAGCAGGTTTGGAATAGATATGAGGAAGAAATTCTCAACTGTGAGAGTGGGTGAGGCACAGGCACAGGATGTCCAGAGAAGCCATGGCTGCCCCATCCCTGGAAATGTTCAAGGCCCAGCCAGATGGGGCTTTGAGCAGACTGGCCTGGTGTCCCTGCCCGTGGCAGGGGTTGGGACTGGGTGGTTGTTAAGGTCCACTCTGACCCCAACCGTTCTATGGTTCCGGTGCTAGAGGCCGCAGTGCCTGGATACGGAACCAGCTGCTCTGTGACATCAGCCCAGGGCTGAGGGCAGCGCAGGTGCTGCGGGCACTGTGGCTGCGCTTGTGCCGGTGCACGGAGGCCTCACTCCCGCAGCTGACACGAGCCACGGACAGCAATGCTGCTGCTCTTCCTCCTCGTCCTGCTGGCCACCTGCAGGCCTGCGCAGGCCATGTGGAACACCTGCGAGTAAGTGGCCCCAGGCTCTGGGAGGGAGCTTGGGCAGCACTTTGGGGGCTCCCTGGAGAGGGCCCACTTGTCCTCCATGGCCAGGCCACAGCATGGGGAAGCCTCAGTTCCTTGTGGACAGATGCGCACCCTGTGGCCTTTCCTGGCCTGCTGTCCCTGCACACCTTGTGGAGAGCTTCTGCTGGAGCAGCAGCAAGCCATGGAGCAGGAAGGAAATTATTTTCTACTTGCAGTGGGAGCTGTGGGATCCGGCCCTTGGCTTCTGATTATGAGCGAGGCATGACACGCGTCGTGGGTGGCAAAAATGCCGAGGGAGGCGCCTGGCCCTGGCTTGTCAGCATCCAAGATCCCGCGGTTTCAGGCACGGGGCATCTATGTGGAGGGTCCCTCATCAGCGTACAGTGGGTCCTTACAGCAGCCCACTGCTTTGTTGAGTCCAGGTAAGGAGCAGCAGGAAACAGGGATATTCCCACAACATCAGCAGATGCCCTCTAAGCAGTGCCATATGCTTCTCCCATCCCATTTCCTTGCAGTGTGCCCAGTGCTGGGCGATGCAGAGCCCAACTGAGAAATTGCTCAGAAGAAGGCTGGGCACATGCCACTGCTTCCTAGCAGGCTCCACCTGACATTCTCAGAGCCTAAGGCAGACTAGAGCAGTCAACTCCTCCATAGTGCTGCTTTCCTCTGCCTTTAGAAGCAGAAGGCCGGTAACTGCTGGGCTGCCACAGCTTCAGGCTCTGCTCCCTCTCATCCCTCTCTCCATGTGCCTTCAGGAACATCAGCGCCATGCGCCTGCTGATTGGGGCAACCCAGCTGACCGAGCCAGGCCCTGGCGCTGAGGTGCGCATGATTAAGCGGCTGCTGATTCACCGGGAATACAGTTCTGCCGACCAGAGCAATGACATCGCGCTGCTGGAACTGAACGAGCCTGTCCAGTGCAGCCCCTACATCCAGACGGTCTGTGTGCCCAACCGCACGCTGAACGTGGCACAGCTGGACAATTGCTATGTTGCTGGCTGGGGTGCCACCACTGCAAGATGTGAGTTTCCAAAAATGGAGGGCAGGCTCAATACACTGGGAAGATGGGTTGGGCTTCCTGACAGCCAAGGCCAAAGCCAGATTTAGGCTGCCTACTCCCTAAAGGCAGGCAGGAAGGACAGAGAGTTCCAGCACCTCTGTAGAGGCAAAGCCAAGCCCTAGAGAAGGGGATCACCCTCAGATGGGAAAAGCGGCTGTGAGCTGCCAAGTCCTCATTCCTTTCTGTGCTCACAGCTCAAACACCAAGTGATGTCCTGCAGGAGGCCAAGGTCCACCTTATCCACGTCCAGATCTGCAACAGCAGCGAGTGGTACGGTGGGGACATCCACACCCACAACTTGTGTGCTGGCTACCCGGAGGGTGGCATTGACACCTGCCAGGTAGGAGCGCATGATGAGTCACTCAGCCCCCAGCAGCGCAGGCAGCACCACCCCAACACAACCCAGCCCTTCCTTTCCCTGGCCAGTCACTCTCTCAGCCCCAGCTCCCCACCTTTGCTGGGGCTTCCCACCCATTCCCCATCTGCAGGACCTAGCCCTGGGCCTCCCTTGTCCCAGAGGCCTGGCACTCTACCCAGAAAGCCCTGCTAGTGCTCTTGGCAGCCCAGAGGTCCACATGCCAATGCTGGAACATCTGTCCCCTGCACATCCAGGATCACTGTCCAGGGCTGAGAGACAGCCTGACTTCATAGGCCCCCAACCCACTCCCAGCTAAGCTTCTGGAGGCTACAGCACCTGAGCAGTGACCACCAGTGCTTATTGCCTTCCTCTGCCTAGAATACAGCTCTGGCAGGGGCTGTGAGAAAGAAGGAGGCAGCCCCAGTGCTGACAGGGGTCACCCAACACCACCTTAATCCTCTCTGCTCCGCTGCAGGGTGACAGCGGGGGTCCACTCATGTGCCAGGACAACAACGCTGACTTCTTCTGGGTCGTTGGTGTGACTAGCTGGGGAAGAGGCTGTGCCAGAGCAAAACGTCCTGGAGTATACACTTCTGTTCAGCACTTCTATGAGTGGATTCTGCTCCAGATGAAACTGCTTGAAAAAGTAGAGCCTTCTCGGGCAACCGCCTCACAAAGGTGGGGTCATCTGCCTGCCATATGGCCTACTCTTCAGCCATTGCCAACATTATTCCCCACTCTTAATCCATGGCCAAGACCGCCTCTCACTCTCAGACCATTGCCAACAGCATTCCCCCCCATTCAGAGGCCTTTGCCAACAGCATTCCCCACCATTCAGAGGCCATTGCCAACAGCATTCCCCACTCAGAGGCCATTGCCGACAGTGTATACCACTCAGAGGCCATTGCCGACAGCGTATACCACTCAGAGGCCATTGCCGACAGCGTATACCACCCAGAGGCCATGGACAACAGCATACCCCACTCAGAAGCCATTGCCGACAGCG
The DNA here is from genome assembly GCF_009819885.2 of Catharus ustulatus. Taxonomy (NCBI): domain Eukaryota; kingdom Metazoa; phylum Chordata; class Aves; order Passeriformes; family Turdidae; genus Catharus; species Catharus ustulatus. The sequence goes on from NC_046225.1 coordinate 13,952,723, forward strand.
TTTACCACTCAGAGGCCATGGACAACAGCATACCCCACTCAACAACCAATCCCCACTCAAAAGCCAACTTCGATGCCAACACCAGTGCAAGAGACTAACAACTGCCCATATCCATTCAAGAAGCTGATGGAATTCTTCACTAAGCTCCAGGAGCTCCTGAAGAACATACCGGGAGTTACAGTTTGAGCAGAAGAATGGACAGGATCTAGTGCAGGTTGCATGAGACCGTGACCATTTCCTGCTGAGGCAATGCCTGCTGATCCAAAGGCCACCTCAGTGCTGAAGGCCTCCTCTGTCCTGCCCACATTGCTTCTCTGCATGTATGCAAATGCTAATGTTGACTTAGTTGCTGAAATAAAGTTGCCTATGTTTGTTGTTAACCATGCTTTCAGTCCAATTTGGTCTCCTGAGCAAGGCAAGGACTTCCTTGCCCAGGACCTGCAAAATGAGGCAGCACCAGACCACTTGGACACAAAGGGAGTCACTCCAAAAGGCTGAAATTGTGTCTGCTCAGAGAGGAGAGTGCTCAGAGCCACCACAGGATGGAGAAGACTGGCACATCAAGGCTAGGAAGAGGACAGGAGAAGACAATGCCACATGCAGACACCTTGGGGGGGAAACACTGAGGCACACAAGCTGGTGACTAGGGCCTGGCAAAAGCCTTAGCTAACAGAGCAGGACCTGGGAAGCTCCTGAGCACAACAAGCAAAACTGCTGACTGTCACAAAGACAGGGAGAAGCTGACAGGGGCTACAGTGCCCTAAGGAAGAGCAAGATTTCACAGGTAGCAGAGGGACCTTGATGTGTGAGGCGGCCACAGTTCAGAGATGTTTGAAGGAAGAGTTGGGGTCATTCTGGGGAGAAGAACCTGGCAGGAGCAGAAGGACCCAGGAAACTGCATCTGTAATGCCATGGAAGGTCAAGGTGAACTAGTTAACAGCACCAGCAACACCAAGTTCACAGGTGGGACAAACCTTGGATTCAGGGGGAAAAGATAGCTGGGAGGAGGGAAGGGCAGAGACAGAGAGGAGCTGAGGAAGATGAGGGGGATGTGTAAGCATGGCAGATAGGGAGAGGGGAGGATCAAGGAGCCAGTCCCACAGACACAGGCTGGCTGCATTCTAGTTATCTCAGCTGCCCTTGTCAGTGGAGGCCCAGAAGAGCATTAGCCCTTGTAGACATCAAGGACAGGGAGCCTCCCCAGAGGGTGTTGCTGTGGCTGATGTGACCAGCATGGACTGTGCTGCATCCATGTTTCCCATGCTTTACATGGAAAGGATGACACTGCTTGAGTATCTCTGGGGTATTTGACTTTTGCTGCACTGCTCACCTGCCGTGTCTGCAACCAGACTGGACAAGTGCATGCTGTCTGCAGGAGCCACGTGCTCTGGTGGGTGTTTTTTTGGGAAGGAGCTGCTGGCAAGCAGCTGCAGAGAGCAGGGTGGCAGTGAACCTCCCAAAGAAACCATGATGCCACACAGGATGTTCTCCTGCAAGCTGTCAGCAGGAAGTTCTGAGAGCCCCTGCAAACAGAGGGGCTAAAATAAAACTGGAGAGAGACTTTTTTTACAAGGGCAAGTAGTAATAGGACAAGGAGGAATGACTTTTAAGTGAAGGCAGATTTAGAATAGATATTAGGAAGAAATTCTTCTCAAGCAGAGGAACTCCGTGACTTCAAAGTTGCCTTCCAAGCAAATGTCCTCCTCAGAGATGGAAAAAGCCTGTCACAGTCATTACCGTGACACGAGCACCTACCAGCAGCTTCAAACGGCTCATTCAAATGCCAAGTGACAGGCAGATGTTCCCAATAAGAAATACAGCCCTCTCAGAGCCTTTGGTTGCATCACCCACCAGGACAGCATTGCCTCAGCCTTCTCTGGCCAGGGCTGTGACCTGCTGGAGTCACTTGAGCTCAGCCGGGCTCAGCTCTGACCATGGGGCCCAGACAGACCACGTGGCACTGCTGGAACGGGAGAGAGCTTTGCTTTTTCTTGTCATAAACGTCTTCGTTAGTAGGAAGCTGTCAGGAGAAGGGGACATAAGACAATTTACACCCTGCCTATTGTTTTCCCAGAAGCATTTTGTGTAGCGGATTTCTAGAAGAAAAAAATCCCCACAAACTGCAGTTGGGAATTTGAAATAGCACTGGGGACAATGTGCATGCTCTGTAGCGGCTCGATAATTAAGACCGAGTATAAAGCACGTAAGTTGAGCGCGGGGAAGGAGCGCAAGCCCCGCAGCCCGCCGGGACCGGCCCGCAGCGCGGGGTCGCCATCGCGGGACAACGCTGCCCCCTGGCGGCGGCCGGCGGCAGCGCGGGAATAGCCGGGATTGGGATGGACCCCGCGGCGTGGGCCCGCACGGATGTGCCCGGGAGCGCAGGTACTGCACTATTCCTGCCCGGATTCCTGCAGGCAGCCGCTGCCTCTGACACGTCGCGTTGGTGCTGCCTTAGACACTGGTAATTACTGGTGACGCCTCACTTGGACTGGGTTAAATATTTTCCCACTCCGGGCCCTGTGTTTGCACAGGAAGGATCAGCAAGTCACGTCTGCTGCCGTTCCCTCTGCAGCAGCTGCCTGATGTCCTTGGTACCTGGCCGTCAGTTCTTAATGTACATCAACATGCGCTGATATACAGCCAGGCTGATCTTTGACTCACCTTTGGAACAGCGACACATTTTCTCAACAACAAATTATACTTTGACATTAGAAGGTGGCAATCTGTAATGGATATTGCAATCTGAAGATTGAAAGAGACTATCTGTGATCTTTGTCCTCAGCCGAGTAAACTGGAGTCTCTCTTCCCTCCTACACATTATTTGATTGTGGGACATAACCTTGGGATGTACTAATAATCATTAGTCAGAGCTGATGTATCCGTTATGGGCCTGCCCTGCTCGGGGAGGGAGACGTTCTCTAGAACAGTATAAATCAGCAAAACACGCACTTAAATATAGAGTAAAATGTGGTTTGAGACACGGTCCTTCATAGATCATGTAGTGAAATGTTTTATTGAGAGAGTCACACACACAGGAAAGAGGACTGCTGAGACATTACCTGTGAAGGGGAAGCAGTTTGGTGGCAGGAAGGGGCTGGGAGGGATCTCTGAGCAGCTCCTGGTCCAGGGGAATTTGCGACTCTCAAAGTTTTTCTCTGCCCTCTCGTAGCCTTGGACGAGCTGGCAGGAGAGAGAAGGGAAGCTGAGGAAGGAAGGGAGCCCTGTAGAGCTGTCCAGACACAATGAGCCTTAAGGGCCTGGCAGGGGCAGTGAAAGGGTCCAGCTTGCCAGGAGGAGTGAGGGGTCTGTTCTGCTGTTCAGCAGCTCTGCAGGTCAGGCTGATACTTCATCATTTGTTTTTGCTGCTAAGCAGCTGTCTTTCTGGAGCTGAATGTCGCAGGAATTGTTAAAGCATTGTCTCCTTTTCTTTTTTACAGATATTTGTCATTATTATTTAAATCTGAGTGAATAAATAACACATACATCTGCTGAATGTTTTACTCTCTGGGTTCCTGACCTTGCTGTTTTGCCTTCCTTGGTTTTTGTGGTCCTGAGTAGTTTGCAGAAACTGTGCCAAGAGGGCTGGCCAAGCCAGCCAGTCAGATCTCTGAAATGCCTGGGGCCACATCCTGCACTCATCTGGGAGAGCCTGAGCTCGCACGTCCCTGCTGACCGTGACTGCTCACAGAGCCCTGGGGCTGCTCCTGTGAATCTTGTCACCCTTTTTGGAGCTGGCCAAATCTGTGCATGTCTGGCTTTTTTTGCTTACAAGTGACAATTCAACCAATGCAGGAAACATCTGTAATGTCCAAGCTTTAGATCAACTGTCTTGCTTAGTGCAACCTCTCCACATTTTGTTATTTCTAAATCTATTTTTTTCTTGAGTTAGGATAGCTCAGGTATTGTTATAGCCATAGACATTTTTACTGCCAAAACTATGTTTGATGCCTGTTTGGCTGGTGGGGAGATAGGCTCAGGATAGGTGTGCATTAGCTGCTTTCAGTGCTTCTGACCTCAAACCATTTTGCTGAGGGATGACAGCCTAACATGAGCCACAGTGACTGCAGGCTGAGCTGCCCTGGAGGAACTGAGATCCCCAGTCCCAACAGAACTTCTGTGACCAGCCCAGGCATGCACCTAGAGAGGGAAACAAGGTAAGTCTTTCACCTGTCTCTCCAGTAAATATTAGAATGGTTTGTGCCTTTGTTTTCCTAATTCTGATGGTTTTTTCTCAGAAATCTCTTACAAGCATGAGCACAGACTAATTTCCCTATTAGGCAAGTCAGTTAAGAATGGGGATATTTGAATAGTTTGCCTGTTAATAAATTAACCGGTGCTCATGTTTTTAACAGCCCCAAGAAGAGATAAGACCTCCATTCCTCCTGTCATGGCAGCTACAACAAACGGAACATCATTGGAAGTCAAGAAAAAAACACAGGCACTTTAGGTCTCAGCCAAGAGAGCTGCAAAGTAGCAAAACTCATTACTAATTCAGAGAAGCTGTATCCCTCAGAGCTCACCATTACTGGTTTTACTACTAATAATACTGGGGCACATCAATTTAGCAGAAGGCAGAGTTTGGCAGAAGGCAGAATGGGGTTGAAGTGCCACTCTCCCAATCAAACACCTCCATGAGGCCTTTCCTTGCTCTAGTCAGCCCAGAAAGAAGCAGTGCTGGGTTGTGGGCAAAGAGCTGAGGGGAGAGGAAGAACCAGAGCAGTCTGGTAACATTAATCCCAGAGAGACAGTGAAAGAGGCCATAGGTATTTGTAATTTATTCATAAACAGCTATGCCATCATAAGAAACTTTTTAAAATAATATGTGATAGTTCTTTAAATATTTAAGAGTTTGTTGACCTATTTTCTCAGTTAATTAGGATTTTTTTTTTTTGGCTGCATTAACAATGACTTGAATGCAGTCTGTTTTAGTCACTACACAGTTCAGATACACTGGCTTACAGAAACATGATTTCTTTCTAAGGCACACGACACAGGAGAGGAATGCCATTGTAAGTGTCTAAATGTGTGCTTAAAAACCTGGAGACTTACTAGTAGGTAGGGTATAAGCTCAATTAATGAATATAAAACCATCCTTCTGAGTCCTAAACCAAACTTTCTCTTTTCAATTACAGCACTACCCTTGTTTTTTGTGCAGCAAAGGGCTACAGTAGAGTTGCCCTTCTCTTCAAAGCGCAGTGGTTAAGAACATCAGGCTCACCTCTGCAAGCTGCATTTGTGAGTACACTTCTTTTCTTACTCATTTCTTTTGCCTAGGGCTCACTGGGCCTAGAAGTGAAGTTGATAAAAATTTGTCCATGTGTGCAGCACAAATGTCACTGATCACAGTGCAGCAGTATTGTCAGAAACCAGCTCTTTCTGAATGCTAATGGAAGGCACTTCTAGCAAAAGCTGCACTCTGTGCATCATGCTGGAGCTGGAGAAGGAGAACTCATGTCACCATTCATGTGGTGAGGTAAGAGAGGATGTGAGAGCTGGACTTTGACTGACTGTCCAGCATGGAAATGAGCAACTAGTTGGAGATGGCCATAGGGACCTCCTAAGGGGAAGTTGTCATCAGGAAGGCTGGGTGAACCATCAGAGTCCTGTTATTATCTGCTTGGTTGAGGGAGATTGCTGTGGGCTGTGAATTAGGCTGCAGCATCAAAACGTAAGTTTGTCCCCCTCTACATGGCTTGGGAATGATCAGCTCTGAGCAGATTCATCCTAGAAAAGGACACCAGAAGGGTCAATTCTTGTTCTCTGAAAGGCTTTAAAATGTACATCTCAAGAGGATCATTATCAGGTCTATTTCTGGCTCTTTTAAAGCTGCACTAAAATAAAACTTTACCCTTGCTGTTGTCACCTGTCCTTCTTAGGAAGTGTCCAGGAGCATGCTGTTTTCCAAGGGTTGCTTTAGGTATCTCCTACAGAAAACCACATGGTCAGAGAGAAGTTTGCACAAACTCAGAACACAAGGATGCTGTTAACTTCCCATGCAGCCTTGGCAGGGCATCTCCAAAGTGACCTGGGAAGGGTACTTCTCAGTCCATGTTTCTGCACAGTGTCACTGAGCTGGCTCAAAGTAAAAGACTAAATAAATGTTGGCTGTCAGGCTTCAACAAGCTTCTTCATCAGGTGCAAATGGACAGGAAAGATTTTCTTCCATTTGCACCTGATGAGGAGGCATGTTTCTCCCCCAAAAGCTGGTGTCTGTCTCCTGTGTTTCACTCCATGGATCAATTCAGCATTCTTGGGATCAATGTTCTCCACTAATGAGTTATTGCTTTTTATTTTCAAATTAAAATTTGAAATCCTGTGGCAAATATTTGTCATCTGAGGGATGCCAAGTGCACAAAGTCAAACCTGTAAGCTCTTAAATGAGAATGGTTGGGTTTGTAGTTCCTAGGAAGAAATATAACACTAGAAACTTATATTCTGAGATTAAACAGAAGTCAATACCACAGTGCAGAGGAAGAATTTCTATTTTAGGCTACACCCTTAAGGCAACAGAGGAAGTGTATGTCACTGCCACAGTGACAGTTAATGAGCAGATATACAATATTAATTGCAGTAAGTGTAACACACTGAGCAATCTATCAGCTTCTATTTTCTCAGCAGCTGTAGCTTAGATACTTTTGCCTAACACCTCTGTGAACTGGCTGCTTTGGGTCTGTTTGCCTATATGGCAGCACAAAAAGGGACTAAACCACCATTGTCTTCCCGCTGCTCGAGGGGCTGACCCAGTTGTACTGAGCTTGCAGCAGCACGAAGCTGTTGTCCCGGATCTTTCGGAAGTGCATCACCTCCCCGTTTTCCGTGACAGTGATGACGTCAGGCTCGGGCTCGCTGAAGGACACCTCGGCTCGCTTGTGGCAGTGCTGGGCACAGACACAGCGCATGGCAGCCGCCAGCACCAGGCTCAGCGCGGCCGTGCACACCAGCAGGATGCCGAGTTGGGCTGCAAGGAGTCGGGGTCCTCTGCCAGGGCCCTCCCCTTTCCCGGGAGCAGCAGATTCAGGAGCTGGTCTGGTCACCCATGGCAGGGTATTCCCAGCTGCCTCCTGCTCATCCTTTTTCTCCTCAGCCCTGGTGCCTGCTTCCTCTGGCTGTGGTGCCACCTCTCTTCCTGCCATTTGCCTCGAAGCCGAGGACAAATTGCCAGCAGCGTTGGCATCACCAGGCCAGGCTGTGGTTGCAGCAATGTCACCCAGGTGAGTGCGTATGTGCAAGGCAGAGGGAGATGCTGTCACACGTAGGGAGGCTTTCAAGATGGTCCCACTCTCAGTGCTGCCCTTTGAAAGCAAAAACATGCCAAAATGTGCATTGAGGGAAGAGAAAAGGGGGCTGATTTAAGTTCCCACTGCCTACCTCACTGAACCCTTCAACTCTGTTTCTGATGCCCATGTGTCTCTCTGGTTTTAGATTAACTGCTCTCTATTCCCTGTCTACAAAGCAGATAGAACCCTGCTCCATGCTTACCAGAGCTGCCATGGGAGGAACAAGGTTCTCAAGTTGGTCCCAGAAGCAAAGGCAGTGTGGGTTAGAGGGGCCAAGGTGAAGGGCACAGGTAGAGAGGAAGGTCACTGCCTTGTCTAACTAAACATCTGCAGCTCCTGTTGTGGCGGTGGTATTTTTCACAGGCATCATTATCACAAAATTGTATCACTTAGTAAACAGTTCCCACCTTGAGTGGCACCAGGGTCATGCTGAAAGGGCAGGTGTGATCTTCCCAGCCAAGCTGCATGTGTAGGCTCACATGGACCCACTGGGATTCAGTATTGCCCTTCTGAGGCTGCAGCATCTATGGACGTGGGAGACTTGGGATGGCCTTCGCCATCAGCAGTTTTGGGGCATTCATACAAGCTATAAACTCTTCCCAAGGCCTGTATTGCTTTCTCAGTTTATACAGCCAGTCTGAAATCTTCTGCCCCTCTGTACTGCTTAACCACCCATTTTAGTGGGAATGACACTTCCTGCCTGGGCCTGTTTCTGGGGACTGTCTGGTTCCATGCACCTTATTTTAACTGTCACAAAATGCCAGCTGCTCCACACTGGTTCTGCAGCCCAGGCTTTGCTGCAGGTATCATCCAAGACTAACTGGGGAACAAGCATGCAATTTAGGAGGCCCCCAATGAATTTTTCCATTCCCACTATGCACCTGAGCCCCCATCCAAAACCTGAAAAACATACTGGAGTTTTTAATTTAGTTCCACTGAGATTTGGATCTGGCCCTCAGTAGCTGGCACCTCTCCAGCCTGTCCAGCCCAGCAGGCTTTTTCACACATCCATTAATTACACCAGAGAAACTCTCACCCTCTACCATCATTAGTGATTTCTAAAGCTTCCTGGGAAGACAGTGTGACAGGAGCACAAAGCTGAGGTAGGAGCCCTGGCAAGCTGTGAAGCAAAGTAGTGGAGGGTCAGACCATCCTTTGTGGAAGGAATGGTTTCTGAAGCTGCTATTGAAATACAGTAGTAAATAGAAGGCTTGCAGTGGCTGAACTGCAAACTGTAAAGTAGCAGGCTGGCAAAGTTTGGATTGCATGTGTATGGGTAACTTGCCCCCCAAATGCAAATGCCTTACTGTAAGGATATACTGCAGGATTTGGGACTTTGGGATAGAAAATGGAACTGCCTTGCAAGTCCTTGCCCTATTTCAACTTATTTCTCCTTTCTTTTCATAGTCCTCTCCATTCTTGCCTAATTTCTCAGTGGTTTTGTTTCATTATGTTCTTCTGATCTTGCCTTGTACAGTAACTCACCCTTCCCTTTGGTTTCTGTCTACTGCCAGTTCTCCACTTTTCTCCATGCCTCTGCCAGGTGCTCATGATACACAACTCTCCTTTACTTGTTCTCTCTCCTCTGCTCCTTCCTAAATATTTCTGGCTCATTATGTGCTGTATGTCCTATTTGTCTTTTATTTTCTGTGAGATTATTTCTCTTCTTCCTTTGCACCCTGGAAGCCCTAGTTCTTTCTTCTCCTTGTATTTTTCTTCTCTCCATCACCTGCATAGTGGACTTATCCCATTAGCTCTGTATCTCTAAGCACACACATTTCCAGCAGCCTGTAGTCACGGCTACATAAGGAAAAGCAATTGCTTTTACAGTGGACCTCTTAAAAACCCAGGCAGAGGGCTAAAAAAAAAAAAAAAGAAAAACAAGGGGCTGCTAGGGCGTCCCCCCAACACCTCGGTGCTTACCTTCCTGTTGCCTGTACACATCAAACACAGGGATAGAGTGGCAGCACTGGCAATGCTTCCTGCTCTGAAATATAGACAAAGGAAAGGCAGGGTTAGCAAGTGACACCTGTGGCTCACACCACCAAGTGCTGCTCCTTAGAGAAGTTTTGGGATGCATGCAGGCAATGTAGATCATACAAGCTGTATTTTGAATTATGCCTGATCATTGATTCCTATCCCCATCATTTTCACCCACAGTAGGAAATGTTGCATGAAAGCTCATGCAGCCCAAACCTTCTAAGACTTCTGAGCAGACGTCCTCAAGCCCAAATGTCATAATTGCTTTGCATCCTTTTTTTTCTTTTTCCCTGCAGATGGAGAAATAGGTCTGCTGAGTTCACTGTTTCACTGGATATTTGTATGCACTTTCAGAAAAATGTTGTAACAGTCGATAGGTTTTATCACATTTTTCCACCGCCTGGCCAGTCCCCCACTGTGCTGAGTAACACAGCGTTGGGTTCTTAGGTGTTTTGGATTTTCTCCATCACTGTCTGTCGTGCAATATCCAAAGGATTATTTCTCAAAATCTCAGCAAACAAACACCCTCTCACCCCTCCTCTACACACAGACACCTTCCTACGTCTTCCTTGTTCATCTGTAGGGAAACTAGTACTATTTTCCTTCCCCACAAGGACTGGAGAAACAGCTTTTCCCACCACCTAGATTTACCCGTTGAAGGTGCTGTAGCTGGAGGCATTGTCCTGGGAGAGGGAACCTTGCAAGGCATCCACCATTCCAACATCTTGGGTGGGAAGGGACAGTTCCTGGCCTCTGGACTGGATGCTCCTGCTGGACACAGCCCGTGAAGTCCGGGCTGGCTGCTTTGGCTCAGCAATGGGACGAGTGTCTGACCCCACATCAAAACCTGGCTCCGGGGCTGGTGTTGCCACGATGCCAGTGGGGTTGGCAGTCAGCAGGGAGCCAGTGGCAGCTGCAGGAGAGATGGGACCTTGTCCAGCAGGGAGACAAAACAAAAATCAGAGAGAGGGGAGCAGAAGTCTATTGTCTTTGGTTTGTTTATTTCAAATCCCACTCAGTGCCAAGGTTTGCCAGGAAGGTTTGTAACAGTGACTCTTTATTTTCATGTCACTTATTTTTAAGAGGGAACCCACATGGAAATTAAAGCAGCAAAGTTCTCTGCCTATATAATGGTCAAGTAAAATAATTAAAACTCAGCCTTGGTGCCATGCCAAAAATGCTGAGAAATACATCTGATTTGGGTGTATGTAAATTCTTGGAGCATCCTACTGACCAGAGGCTGCATAAATACAACTAAATATATACCTGGAGGGCAGTAATCACATTTAGAGACAAATATGTTCCTCTGTTTAGGCAACATTGCTAATTGCATTTCCTTCTCTTCAAGAGCTGAGATTTTAGGTAAAGTATTTTGCATTGAAATCGTAAGAGCTGGCAGCCCCGTTTAACTTTCTGGTGCCCTCCTTGGAACTGGCTCCTCAAATACTGACCCACACCTCAAATACTGACCCACACCTCAGATACTGACCCACACCCTGACTTCAAGGAGCTCACCATGGCCATCACTGATCTCCTTGACAGACACAGCAGTTAAATGGGTCCCTCATTTAGTGGCTTGTTTTGGCCACTTGTGTTGGACGCTTGCCCAGAATAAGCTGTAAAAGCACTCTGCAGGGGGTGTTGGTAAGGAACAAGGTTTGCTCACCATACCTGTGGGATGAAGGTCAGCTGGTCCCTGTGGGGGTGTGGGAGCTATGGTGTTGGGCTTCTTGTCAGCAAGAGTCTTGTTTTGCCCTCCCTGAGCCACAACAGCAGATTCAATCTTTGCCCAGTAAACAAAGTATGACTGGACTATGGAGATGCTGTTGAAACACAATTAGGCAAGAATTTACTGGCTGTATAGCATTAATAAAACATCTGGCTGTTCAGCTAATGATAAAGACTGCTTTAATCTGAAGAGAGAACCAACACGAAAGTATTTTAAAGGATTAGCCTGTCATATGTTTTCTATTACAAATAAAAGGTACCAGGTCCCATGAGAAAGATTTGGGGTGAAGAATCACCACTCAATTAATAAGTAAGTTCAGCCAAAAAATGTGTGGGAACTTAAACAAACAAAAAAAAATTAAAAAGCTGTATTACATTCATCATGTTGATAGAAGTGCATTTGTAAAACTTGGACTAGCTCTGCTTATAATCTTCTGTAGGCAGGGAAACAACAGTGGTATTTATTAATTAAAACAAGCCGATGTAACTTGTGCAAACAGCAGAATAGGTAAGGGTAAGAAAAAGTCTCTCTTCTTAGCCCTCTGATATTTGAGCCTGCCTAATCCTCTGCTTTTTGTCAGGTGCCAAAACTGTATTGGCCAACCTTTAACTTCACCCTGAGAGCCTTATTTAAGCTGGAGGTTTTGGGAGAATTTCAGCTCAGATTGCTCAGCTGCTTCTGAGAATTATCTAAGGGGGAACCAACCTGGATTTTCCTGTGCCAAATGACACTTGCAAGGCATTTTTAAGCCTAACAAGGCATTTTTCCAGATGCTGTGACAGGGTAAAAAGGGAGAGTCTATCAGGTATCAGCCTGGAGGGTCAAAAGTCAGAGTGTGAAGGAAGTGCCAGAGTCTATGGCTAGGACTAGGTCTTGTTGGGATTTACTTGAGTCTATTTAGAGATTTTTGTGAGTTTAATAGTATTTCTTTAATAGTATTTTCTGATCTAAAGTAATGGCCAAAAATTGGAAATTCCAAGCAGCAATATTTCTGTTTCAATGATTTTTTCTTGAATCATGATGAGATACTCAAGCCACGACACTCAACAGGTTACTTAGAATTTGGGAAGCAGCCAAGGATCTGGCCATGCAGTTTATAAGTGATGTTTTAAAGTTGAAATATAACAATTTAATCTCTTTTGAAATGAAAAGCCACTGTGCTTCCTCTAAGGCAGTCAGTTAGAAGAAGTTTAATTTCATTCCAAATCAGAACCAAGCTCCTTGGACACTTTGGGCTTTGGTGCAAAACAGAGATGTCAAGTTTTGACAAAGTGCTCACTCTCTTTCTATTGTGAGTAATTTGTGAGTAATTCTGTTTACATTTAACTTTTTTTTTTTTTTTTAAGAAGTGATATACAAGATTATCCTGTAGGCAGGGAAGTCCTATGGGCTGTATTATTTAGAAAGACAGGCAACGTGGTCACAGTTCTCTCTTTATAATTTAATATTTCTGTTTCCTAAAATGCTTAAGCTGTCATCTTCCAGTGTATCTATTCTGAGAAAACAGTGACCATGTAAATAAAAAGCAGCAGATATTAATGACACAGCAGATATTAATGGTGATTTATGTACCAACTGGGATGCTGTTGCAGCATTTGTTAAGTATTTAGCTATATTGGGTTCAAGATACATAAACCACAGTGCTAGACAGCCTGCAACTGAGAAGACACATTAGGAACCAGCATGTCCTTACAAAAACTTGATGTCTCCAATGGGTTGGTCTGGTGCTTTCCATACAAAGGACAGGTTTCTCTTCAGTGACTTGTCCGAGTGTGTGACAGTGTCACCATCTTCAAAACAAGTCAGCAGCTTGGAACCAGGAGGCAGGAAGATGAATGTGCCAGCAATTTCATTGTTGGACACTCTGCGAGCTTGCAGCATAAAGCCCATGTAGTCCCGAGTGCTTCTTACTGTCACTTTTGGAAGACAAAACACGGGACACAAAGGGATTTATCTTGCTGTTATAGAGTGAACTGCCTGCAGTGGAGTTCCCAGAAAAAACCTTGGCCAACACTACTGAAAACACCTTTAGTTTTGCAATGTGTTATTGCCCACAGCATTTGCCTGAGTCTTTCCCCCCATCCCTCCTTGATGATAAGCTGTTAACCACATTGGATCAGGCAGCATGCAGCCATTTTTAAGGAAGGAGGTTTGGACACTGCTCTGTATATATGTGAAAGCTCATGTTCTGCTCTCAGAGGGGTTTTGTTTTGCACATGGATGAATGGGCAAATGACCAAACTGGGGAATAATGCCTCTCAGCTCTGTCTGCATCTGCCTGAGAAGCAGCAATGCCAGAGATGGGGAATGCTGCCAACCATGCCCAAGAGTCAGGTGAATCACCCAGACCCCTTTAAGTGGTGCAGAGCAACTGGGAAGGTGACTTTACCCACTGGAGGTGCCTCTCATGTGCCATTGCATGTAATAAGGTCTGGTGTGGTTGAGACACATTTGAGATAAATGAATCCCACCCAAAGTACCCATGCTGGAAACAGAATTCCTCTGTAAGTATGTCCTCATGACAAGAGAGGTGTTGTAGCTCACTCAGAGCAGTTATCCCTCTCCCAGACTCACAGAGATTAATTCCATCACTTGAGAGAAGTTACCATGTATTTTTCAGAGGCGGGAATGAGAAGCTGTTCCTTACCTGGCACCTTGTCTCCTGGGAAGTAGAAGGACACGTTGGTGTGGACAGTGACGTAGTTGCTGTTGGAGCTGTGCAGCTGCACCCTCAGGTGCCTGGGCATCATGTCGGTGCAGGCAGAAAGGCTCGCGCCCTGCGAGAAGGCGGCTGCGTAGGAGACCAGGCACAGGGTCGTGCAGGCCCAGCCAACAATGGCAGTGTGGGCTCTCCCACCATCCTCCATCCTACAGCAGGAAACAGTGTGGAGTTCACTTCAGAGCAGTGGCTTCCCAAATGGTGCCATTGTTTTATCTCATCTCCAGAGCCACCTTCCCCAATCTCTGAAGCCACTTTGGGAATCCCCAGCGTTTACACTCTGAAGTGAACTGTTCAGGCTGGGAGAAGGAAGAGCCCCCCACAAGAGGATGTATTTCTTGCGAAGCTGCCCATGGAGGGAGCAGCCAGAAAAGATTTGCTATAAAAACCCTTGTGGTTTTTAGGACGAGGAGCAGGCTGTGTACAGCCACACTCAGCACCCTCCACCACTCCCGTTTGACCTGCAGAGCTGCCCCTGCCTGCCATCACAGAGCCGCGGTGGCAACACAAAACACATTTCCAGATTGAACAGAGTATTGTGCTCTTCTGCTTTTTCAAAATGCACTTTTCAAAGTGAAGCTGAAGGATGAGTGTGTGGCATTTATTGTAATGGATATCGCAAAGCAGGTGCTTCTGATTTTAATGTAGCGCTTTCTACCATCTCCTTTTCAACATGCAGCCTTTCCTGCCTTAGATGTCACTACACTTAGTCAATGAGTAAACATAAATAAATTAGAGGCAATAGAGGCTGAGGAAATCTAGCTTACACCTCCCTCTCAAGCACTTCTGAAACTTGCCAGCTGACTAATGAAGCACCACTGCACGCGAAACAGTTCATGCCCAGCCTAAAGCAGCAAGCAGACGGATGCAGTTTAACCTTCCACAGGCAAGCATCCTGCTACTCCAAGCAGTTGTGTGCTCGTGAGAATTACAGGAGCCTTTGCTAACTCTCCCAGCCCTGCTGGACCAGCGGCAGGATGTCTCCTTATCGTGAAGCCGGCCTCCCTTCTGGGCACACCTAAATCTCCCTTGCTGGACAGGATTTCTCGCAGGATCTCATGGAAGTAGCCCCGAGCAGCAGCTCTTTCCCTTGGGTGTTGCCCGGGCTGTTTCCCATCCCAGCCCCACCGCCCTCCTGTGCCCATCCAGCGCTGCTCCCCGGGGCTGCCCGGCTCAGGCTGCCGGTGCTGCCGGCTCTTACCTTGGGGCACGTTCGCTGCCGGGCTCGCTGCCACCACTGCCCTGCCAGCCTGCCAGAGACCCATCCTTTCAGGGACCTTCCTCGCCTGCTCCTCTAATGGGAAGCGCAGCAGCTGTTACTGCTAATACCCACCACCCACGGCAGCTCTCTGCCAGTGCTCAAATCCTGCTTTAATCATATTAGGGGTTTTTTTCACATCCTACCCTTTTTTTTTTTTCTTCTCTTTTTTCTTTGTCTATGTGTGTGTGTTAAATCTCCAAGTTTCTTCAACTAGTGAGAAAGGGAGGAGAAGACCCACAGCAAATCATGGAAATGGTTTGTGTGGGACCCTGAAACTCTTTTGCAGAGGTGCAGGATGATGAGACTTTTTCTTCCCTGTTACCCTCCCCACACACATATCCCCTCTTCCATGCTGAAGCAAAGCAAAGCCAAGCCACATCAGCTCCCTCCATGTCACCCCAGCAGTGTGCCCTGTTTCTCATGCTCACATAGGATTAATTTTGGCAGTAAAAGCAGAATTTTGCTACAAAGGCTGGGAAGGCTCATCCCATGTGCCAGCCTTGCCAGAAGGAGCCATCAACACCCCACAAATCCCCTGAAGCTGGCACAGGGGACCAAACATCTGATAAGTGTGACTGTCCCCCAGCACATGAGCTGTATTCATGTCCAGGCTGTCAGCCCTGCTCCTTGCCCGAGTTTTGCTGCAGCTGTGCTGGTAGTTGGAGGCAGAGCTGATCCTGCCCCTCATGACTGCAAACTGCTCTGGTGATCAGGGCTCTCTGATGACCCTGGCCACTGTGACCAGGCTCATCCTGTTCCCTGCCAGTGGCTCGTTTCTGCCAGCGGTGCCTTATCTGTAATCCTGCTTGGGATCTGACCATTGTGTGAGTCTGTCCAGAGGGGGCATCCTGGTGACCTCTGCCTAGGGCATCCCCCAAAAACTGGGGGCAAGCTTGCAGATGCTTCACTTATTAGCACTGTTACCATCAGTCTGCCCTGCTCTACTGCCTGTCTTTTGGAAGAGACACAAGATGCTGGGCTGGCACTGAGGTTCTGCTGCTGACAGCCCAGCTCTCAGCTAGCTGGAAAGCATGGAAGCTGCTGGTACTGGGCTCTCATCAGCCTGCTCTCCTCTGCATTTGAAAGATGCCTTAAAATCACTGAATTTCAATATATAATGTAAGTCTTATAATTTTCTTTCCTTTTCTCAGTAGAAGCAGAGCATAGTTCACAGGAAGGCAGGACAAGTTTGCATACTTGATTCTGTTCCAGCTTGTAATTGCCCATCCTTCATACACAAAAAAGAATACCTTTGTGCTGTATTGATGACTAATCCTTTCCTGAAACCAGCCAGTCTTTTATGGTTTTTCCTTTCTAACATATTCCTAAAATCAGTGGGGGTCATTTCTCCACCTGGGAAAGATGAAAAAGTGGCCCAAGTGCAGACCCTGAAACATCAGTGTTTGGTGTTCCCTGGAGCACCATGCAAAGTTGTGGGGAGCAGAGGCTCAAACAGATCTAACCCATGTGTAACAGCAGAGGATGTAGGGCAGCACTGAACTATCCATGCTCACTTCCAAGGCTGCAGCAGCCTCAGGCCATGCTGCTGTTCACAGGTTCAGCAGCACCAGTCAGATGGCACTGCCTGGATAGTGTTAATTGCTGGGCTGATCTGAAATACAGCTTTACACAGAATTCATCCTCACTGCCGGTCTCAAACACAGGAAGTCAGTGACTTCAAAGCTGCATTCAAAGCAAATGTCACAACCATGTCCTCCTCAGAGATGGAAAAAGCCTGTCACAGTCATTACCGTGACACAAGCACCTACCAGCAGCTTCAAACTGCTCGTTCAAATGCCAAGTGACAAGCAGATGTTCCCAATAAGAAATACAGCCCTCTCAGAGCCTTTGGTTGCATCACCCACCAGGACAGCATTGCCTCAGCCTTCTCTGGCCAGGGCTGTGACCTGCTGGAGTCACTTGAGCTCAGCCGGGCTCAGCTCTGACCATAGGGCCCAGACAGACCACGTGGCACTGCTGGAATGGGAGAGAGCTTTGCTTTTTCTTGTCATAGACGTCTTCGTTAGTAGGAAGCTGTCAGGAGAAGGGGACATAAGACAATTTACACCCTGCCTATTGTTTTCCCAGTAGCATTTGTGTAGGGGATTTCTAGAATTAAAAAACCCCTTGGACCATAGCTGGGAATTTGAAATAGCACTGGGGACAACTGTGCATGCTCTGTAGTGGCTTGATAATTAAGATAGAGTATAAACCATGTAAGTTGAAATGTCACTGATAAGTGCTCAGGATTATAAACCCCATACCACTGCAGGTTCTCTGGTACAGAAACTATCCTTCCTGCAGATTGCTTCAACACCACCAGGCCACAACAAGCGCAGCAGATGTGGAGCAGGTGCAGTGGAGATCAGTATGTAATATGGACATGGATGTAAGAAACTCAGAGCTGATGCTCCAGAGCAAGCTGGTTGCTTCATTGACAGGTGGGAAAATACTTAGCTGCTGCAAGATAAGGGTTTTAATGAGTTAGAATTTCATTCTGGTCAGCTGTAGCCACCTGAGTCCTGTTAGCAAAGTTTGAGAGGGCTTAGGGAAGAATGGACAGGTTGATCAAGTAGACAGCTTGAAGGTGGCAACAGCTGAGTTCAGATCATATGAAACTGATCATTAAATCAGCAAAGCTGGCAGCACCACCTTATTTAAGAATATTTCAAGTCAACTTTAAAACAAAAAACAGTGCTCAGCTGTGAGATGAGTGGCTAAAAATCCATGGTAGTCCCACAGGGAGAATGGAGAAAAATCTCTAGAAACTGGCATCTCAGAGTTGACCTATGCATGTGTGTGCCTCTGTGTTTGAAGAGTCTAGGATGTTTTTCTGATACTTGTTAGGCAGAGAGTTGGCAAAAGTACTCGCAGGTCCTTCCCCTTTTATCCAGTTTACTATTCTTGCTGTTCCTCTGTCACTTAAAGTGTGACATTGTCTAAAATGTCACTGCAGGCAATGAACTGGCTCATATACACGCATGCAACATACATTGTGACCCTCTTTCCTTTACAAATTCAAACCAAAATAACTCTTTATTTTATTTGGTAATTACTGCAACCTGGGCAGTTGTTCTTCTCTAGAGGAGGGTTCAGGGGAGGGGAAGAAAGAGAGGTAAGGCCTAGCAATAAATACCTTAATATTGCTTTAATAAGATTGAGTAAGATGAGGAACACAGACAGCAGGTAAAACGAACATGCCCTCAGATGCTGGGCTCCTCACATGCACATGGCATCAGTCAGAGCCCATATGGATTTTCTCATAGTGCACTGTGCACAGCAGATGCAAAGCATCCATGGAGAGCTACTCTCACTTCTCACCACTTAAGCTATTTTATAACTTCTATACACAAAACCAACCCTCTGTTCTAAAGGATGATCCTTTGTTGCTGCTGTGTTAGATAAAGGCAAGGCCAGGCAGGTGGTGTGATCATGGCACTGAGTGGGAGCTGCCTCTGAGCTCCATTAGAGTGACCTGGCAGAGGGATCCTGTGGCTGAATCCCTTGCTCAGGGTGAATACAGCAGCCCAGGAAAATACCTCCTCTCATCTGATTTCAGGCCTTGGAGAGCATTTTGGCACAGGAATTTGAGCGTTTGAAACTGCTGACTCTACAGCTTGCTTGTTTTCAAAACCAACACAGGGCTGGAGCTGGCCACGGGTGTGAGCTGGGATATTAAAGATCAGGAATTGCTCTGGCACCATCAGTCACACATTGCAAGGCTGTCACTTTGCAAACATTTTCATGCTTTCTTATCTCCCAGGAACAACACAGCTGTGGGGCACAGCTGGTTTTCAGAGCTGTGAAAAAGCCTGAGGAACTAACAACCAAGTCATACCCAGAAGGGCTCTCAGTAGCTGTTTTGTCATTTAATATCACAAAAAAGATAGGAAGAACTTGAATGAATGATGATCAGTGTGCATTAGATTCCCTTTGAACTAGGAACCAGGTGGAAACAAATTACAAAAGTGAGTGGTAATCAGGGTATACACCTTTAAAACAAAACCTTCCTAGCATGCTCTGCTCCCTTTATATAGGGGCAACTCTAAGGCACTCTAGGCTTTAGTAGTGACTTGGTTTTGGCTGCTTTACCACACAGTGAGTACTTGCTTCCTTCTAGGTTCTCTCTTGTTTCCATGTGGGATGCTATGCTGCTGCTCCCAGCCAGGCTTTTGTTTAAGTGGCTCAGTTGGGCTCTTCAAGTGCAAAAAACTTGTGCTGGATGTGGAGATGTAGCAAATTTACAGTTACTGTTCTTCATAGAGTATGTCTGTGAACTGAATGTGCTGAAGGTGGGATAGCTGACTTCCCATGGTTTCATGGTGTGATCTCATTGCATAGAAGTACTGATTACCAACATGGGTGCAGCTTTAGTCTTTGAAATTCAGTCATTTTTGTCAGTTTTGGATTACTTAATTTTGGGTATGTTCTTCTAAGAAAAGTGGTGGACAAATGCTTGTGGGTTGTTCAAGACATTAATGTTTCATGGTCAGTTCTGATCTCAGTGAGCTTAATCCCTGAGTTTTATATACAGCTATTGGGGCAAGAGCATCAGGATGTGGTAAATAATGGCACATGGAGAACTAGTAAAATAAAACTGGAAGTCAGTGATTGTGGGAAGTAAATGCTTCATTTCTTTTGCTACTTTTGAAATTTAAATATGAATTGTAACAGCTAACCTTCAATGCAAATCTCTCTATCTCACATAGTAATAGTGACTTCATGACCTAGAATACATTAAAAAGCCCCTTGGCATGTCAACTACACAGTATTTATATTTATATAGAATTTAGTATGTGATTAGACCAGCAGAAGTAGCAGATTACAACTGAAATATGATCTACAACTAGACTTGTAGAAACTGAACCGCAGTTAAAAAGTTAACAATGCAAACTCTTGACATGAAATCAAAGTCAGCAAAATGTGTTGCTATATGTGGGTAGGTGTGTGGAGGGGGAGGGAAAAAAATTTAACCCTGTATTAAAAATAAAAACAAAAAAAACAGACACAAAATCTGGACAGTCTCCAGGACTGAAAGCAGATAGTTACCTGCCAGCTACATACAGATGACAAGGCAAATGAAAAATAGTATGCCCCACTTGGAGGTACATCTTCATTTTTTAAAAAAAGTCACTTACTGCAGAACAAGTTGGTGATTTGTCTTATATCCTGGACCTTTTTCAACCCTTGTCAGAAAATGATAAATTATTGAAGCATATCATACAGTAGCAACTCTATTTGTGTGTTCTGTCATGGCTTCTGGAGTGCTTAATGTGTAAAGGTTAACTACTGACTGCAAAATAATTTAAAATTACTTCTTCATCTTATAAAACAGTAAAATTAAAAATTTGCAGTTCATGTTCTCTCCCTTTGGTAACTGGCATGTTCCTTTTTCCAGCTTGCATCAGAGCTACTGGTACTTGGGAAGAATAGGACAATGCTATATTTGCACAGTTGACTTCTGTTAATCCACCCAAAACTGGAAATACTTTTGCTCCTGGAGGCATTATAAACTGTTCAAAGAATAAAGCCAGGTTTCGGAAAGCTCATGCAAAAAGAAATTGGCTCAGTAACCTTACCATGAGGTACATTACCCTAACTTGTAACTTTGACATGAAGAACAAGGAAACATTCTGAGTGTGTGATGTTAAGTGCAGGAACACTCCTGCACTTAACAGTGAAGGAGTACCTGAATTTTCAGAGTTAGTTTGGGTTTTTTTCTTGGTTGACTGCATGTAAAAGGAGAAAATACACTTTATAAACTGGAATAAGTATCCATATAAAATTGAGCTGGATTTACTCACTGTGCTTTAATTATCTGGGAGCATTGTTGCAAAATACACACAAGTTCCCTCTCTGCTGTCAGCTCAGAGGTTCCCCCGCCACCCCTTGCATACCCCATACTCTAATGCACTTGTTCTCATTTCTGGCTGGACACAGAGAATAGAGATTGTACCAGCTTGTGGGAGGAGTGGATGGGAGAAAGAAGGAACTGCCTGGAGAGGACACATGTGGCATGTTGACAAAAGCTTTCAGATTCCTAGTGTGTTTTCAGGAGTAGATTTAGATATTAGTCAAAATTGCTTTTTACTGAAGAAGTCCATTGTGTTTGGTAGAGAAGCACAAGAAAAAGGTCACCCCAAGCAGAGGAAGGGTGGGGGGTACACAGGCAGGAGGTGAAGTAGCTACCAGGCTGTACTGACATACCAACTGAGAGCTCTTCACCTCTGACTGACTTCCTCAGCTGGCACAGAGCTTTCTTTTCACCCTTAAGGCTTTTCTTCCATTTGATTCAATTCTTTCCCCACCCCTAACTGTTGAAGTGTCACTGTTATATCCCTTGATTCAATCCACAATTCAAGATTTTTTGGACAGCTGAACTTTTTAGCCGATGACTCTTACCAGACTGGCATTTAAAGCTGACCTTGTGTTTTCCAAAAGGGACAGGCCATTGTCACCAAACCATTAGCATTTCCCTTCCCACCATCCCTTAAACTATTATTTTGCCATCAACACAGGGCTCTGATTTGCAATTACCCCGTGCCTGCTTACCTTCCAATCAGTATTTTTGTAACTGTTAGCATAATTAAATGAGCTGTTGCTTCAAATTAGTCTTGCAGCACTATTACATGCTTCGCTTTTATTTCTTTTTTTCTGTACAATGGAATAAAGCAATGCTTTGGAACAAAAGCACTCAGGCAATCTACACTCATGTTTACATTTATTTAAAAAAATACTTAAACACTTGTGTATTTCACCTGTGGATTTTGAATTACAAATCAAATAGGGCTCATCACTTCGAAGAGGTTCCCAAGTACAAATAAAGAGCCTCCTTCTGGCATCTTCACATCCTCCTCTTCTGGGTGCTTATGTACAACACTGTGAAAAGGAGAAAGTGGCACACAGAAGAGGGCCCTGGTAAATAACATGCAGAAGCCTTTTTATTTGAAACATCTTATTTCCATGGCTTGTAAATCAACACTGTAATAAATCCCATTCAACACAAACTCAGACAACCTTTAAATCCAGGTTTCAAAAAATGCCATTAGCTCTAAACATCATGCATTACTTTGGTTCAGTATTTATTTTATTCATAGCCCAACTATGCCTCAGCAGATGTAGGCTGAACAGAGCAGGAACAAAGGCAGTGCCCTGCAGTATTCCTGAGGGGAGCAGGAGAGAGCTCAGCAGCAGCAGAATTACAGGTGTCAGACACTAATGCTGTGATCTTTCAATAAAAGCTGGAAATCCCAAGCACTTAAGGTAAAGCTAATGATTAGTTATGAAGGAACAGAAATCTTCCTCCTGCTTGGCTGATGATATCCCCAGAACAGATGCAGTCACAACATAAAATGGTATTGTGCTCCAAAACCTGCCACATGTCTTCAGCTCTCTGTTCAGCCTGTTCTTGAGCCTTCTGCCTCTCATCCACTTGTTTTAACTTTCATAACAGATTATTTCCTTAATTGATTCTAAAGCTGTAATGTCACTCCATTCCTTAGTGCAACAGTCCAAATGCCTTGCAAAAAGCAAGGGTTGGCCTCGTTTCAAGGATTATTTCTCGACCCAAAATGTTCTTTTACACTGGTGCCACATTCTCTTTGACTCTTCTAACATGGAATTCAGTGCTTGTGTCTTTTTATTCTATCCCTCCTTGCTGAGCTCCATTCTCTTCCCAAGTAACTTGGTCAAACTCTGCTTCATTTACCTCCTCTACAAGTCTCTTCACATCTGACTTGTGAACCTTTTCTATTTTTAGATACTCTTCTCCCTGGCATGTCCTGCTACTACAGCCAGATACCAGAGAGTCATTTCAGGAGCCTGGGATTGTCCTTGAAGTGCACTAAAATCCACCTACTGCACTTGGATATGCATAGGTGATCAACGAGTGATTCTTTTGACTGGTGGTAAAATCTTGACTCAAAAGTTGAAAATAGCTTCCAGGATTAAGGATAAACATTCGTTCAGTCCTGGAAAACTGCTTCACCAGAAAATTTGTGTCATTGTAATATGGACTGTATGCACTGTAGCATAAATTTAATGCAGTAGCTTGCCTAAAACCCACAAACTCTTATGGTGCAGAGGTCATCTAAACAAGAGTAAGTGCAAAAGAGTAAGTAAGCTTGTCAAACAGTAGAAAATAAGCTCCAAGAAAGCTAGAAAAGGGCATGCTTTTCTAAAGTACAGTAATTTCACGAATACAAGCCGCACCAATTTGACCAAAATTTTGGTGGAAACCCGGAAGTGCGGCCAATATTCCGGGGCGGCTAATACATTAACAAAATTCTAAAAGCTGCCAACACGGAAGTGAGAGCCCGCGGCAGCCCCAAGCCAAGCTGGAGCCCGGCCGGCCCCGGCAGAGGTGGGAAAGCCTGGCAGAGGCGGGGCCAGCAGTGTGGGGGGCGGGCGGCAGAGCCTGAGCCAGCAGGGCGGGGCAGGGGGGCGGCAGAGCCCGGGCCAGCAGGGCGCGGGAGCCGGGGAGAACTGGGGCTAGCAGTGCAGGGGAGCATGGCAGAAGCAGGAAGGCCGGTGGGTGGGGCTGCCTGGCAGCGGGGGAAGCCCAGCAGAATCGGGGCCAGCAGCGTAGGGGAGCCCGGCGGTGCGTGGGCATGCAGTGCCGGCCAGGGCGAGGAAACGCGGCGGCGGTGCAGACGGGAGGGGGCGGCCGGCGAGCCTGGCAGCGGCGGCAGTGCCTGGCCTGCCGGCAGGGCGAGTACGTAAACAACGCAGCGGCGAGGTGGCCGGCATGCCTGCCAGCGGCGGCAGTGCCTGGCCCGCCGGCAGGGCGAGTACGTGAACGCAGCGGCGACGCGGCCGGCATGCCTGCCAGCGGCGGCAGTGGCTGGCCCGCCGGCAGGGCGAGTACGTAAACGCAGCGGCGGGGCGGTGCTGACGGGAGAGGGGGGCCAGTGAGCCCGGCGGCGGCTGCAGCACCACCCAGCCGGCCCCGTCGGCAACCATGAGCAGGCCGAGCCTGCCTGGCCCCGCCCCGAGCCAGTAAAGCCCGCTATGCCGCGATCCTGTTACTAATTGGCCAATTTGTGAAAGCTGCGCACGGATTCTCGCGACGAACGGAAGTGCGGGTAATATTCGGGGTGCGGCTTATCTATTGACAAAGACAGCAACATTGTCGAGGCACCGGGGGTGCGGCTTATAATCCGTGCGGCTTGTATTCGTGAAACTACTGTAACTTCAAGTTCAGAGGAAAAAAGGGCCACAGGAATGCAGAAAAGCACAGACCCTGGAAAGTGAAACTCTAAAAAGGAAATATCGTAAAGATTTCCAAGAAAGAATATTACAGCTTACTTACACCTCAGCCACCCCTCAAATTCAGAATATCAAAGCACAATTTTCTAACGTGCAGTAACAGAAGGAGTAGGAATTACCATTATTTCCTCGGATAAATGCATCCCCGTACTTGTTCTTTAACTGTCCATTTACATATTCCTCAGTCTGCTCCAGAGCTATGTTCATATATCCATCCAGGCAAGCCAGGACACCTGAAAACAGTGGCAGCTTAGAAGAGAATCAGTTTGAATTTATTTTAAAATTAACAAAAATGCATTGTGCTTGAATCGTACAGGAAAAACCCCCACCCTGTATCCTCATAACAAACTAAAAAACCCAAGCATGGGCAGATGTCTTCAAAGAATTCAGCTGGGAGGAGGGAGTCCCAGGCACTCTGGTAGCAATGTTATCACTTGGTGTAAGAGTTGTGGGAGTAAAAAAAAGTTAAGGCATTATTTCAAAAGCTGGACAACTTCCACTTTGAAAGTTTAAGCTGTCCCTTCTCACTTGTGTTTTAGGCACACACCAAAAAGCCACCTGTGACATTAAGTGTAACTGGATAACGTAAGGATAAAGCTATGTAAACTGTGTAGTCAACAAAACCTGTGAAGGAAGGATATAGCTGAAAAACAACCCTTTTAACACAGGACATCTTACACATTTGTCTTCATGATTATAGAGCTAGAAGAACACTCGCTGCAAGTCTCTGTTTTGATGTCAACAAAATCCTACATATTTTTCAACAAAGCCCAGTGAAATTGTCCCACAAAAATAAAATTACACTGCTTTTATAAAGCAATTAAAGAAAAAATGTCATTTGTAATTAGACAATTTTTTTGGGTCAAGAAAATACACATTGTAGTAGCAGATAGGTAATACAGCCTTTTACGAGTTGTTTTATCATCTTTTTTGCATGTGGGCTTTCCTGAGTCCCTCCTTTCACAGACAATACTACTTAAATAATTTTTTCTTCTGTTTGAAAAACACCTAGTGATTTACCTAGCAGTAAAACTTGAAATATAATATATTGTTTGTACTAAGGAAGAGGGAGAAAACTCAGGACATATTCTCATTTTTCAGAAGTGTTACTGCAGGATCTTCTAGTTAATCAGGAATTCGACTACTTCTGCCAACTTATTATGGCTTAAATATTATTATTTTCCTTTCTGTTTTTCTCTCCTCTGTTTCCATAGACATAGGAAAAACTGCTCACAAAGTGCCACTAAATGCACCAAAAAGACCCAAAACAAAGTCAGGATTCTTTTCCACTCCAGTAATCCTGAGTGATCCACACAACAGAAAACAAAAATGTTTTTCCAAACTTAAAATGGAACCATGTGAATTGACCTGAGCTACAACTCAGTAAGCCACAAATGCAGTATTTTCAAACTCTTTTGTTCCTAAAGTTAGTTGTTTCATTCTCTTCCTCCTTTTCTTTGTGTTTACTCTTATACCACTAATGGTATCAAATATTATCACTGCTAACTGCCTGGTTAGCAATTTATCTGTTTTATCTGTATGTAGAGATGGTTTGATGTACATATCCATATCTACACACAGAAACCATACATTAATGTATCCCTGATCATTTCCCAGGGCTTCCTGTCTTCGATATTTGCACCACTTGGCAATGGTTCAAGATATTTCAGTTACACATCACCACTTGCATGAGGCCACGTTGGTGCATATGGGGCCTCCAAGGGTGGAGGCAACAAAAAAATCAGCAACACAGCCTCGGGGAGAATCCAGATAGATGTGCAACCACAGCCTGAGATGCTGTTTTGTAAATGTTTGGCTTTTACAATTGCTGGTCACATTTCTGCAGAAAATGAAGTGCGTATTTTTCAAATAACACTACACGGATTTTCTGTCACAAGATCAAAGGAGTGCAGGGAAATAAGGAAGGGAAGGGGGGAAAAAAATCCAGTGGCAAATAAGGGCGTTCAAGGAACTCTTGTTCAATTAATGTGGTGTCTGATTGTAGGCATATTAAACTGGCTTTGCTAAGGGGAAGGTTGAGTAGTTCACCTATAGCATTTACAAATGGATCTTACCAAGGGAAAGGTAGCAATGGGCTCAAAAATATAGGAAGTGCAGCAAAACCCAAATCTGGTTTGGCCCTTCAGGTAAATGATGACTTGCTTTAACTGACTTTATTGAAAGCACTGTATGTTTTCCTGCACTAAAGAATTTACAGAGGCAGTGACCGTTTTTTTAAGCCCTCAACCTCACCTCAAGTGCTCAGACAACATGGTTCTCAAAGAAACGGGAGGCTGCAAATTTTGCCACCTGAGTGACGCTGTAGAGAAACCGGAAGGAATAAGAAGCCACTGCTTGCTCTGTCAGTGAATAATAACAATTTAAAACTATCATAGCACAAAGATTCCTTGTCACAGCACAAACAAGTCTCCTCTCACAAGTGCCAAGCTAAGCTACTTGAAGTAAACCTCTCTGAAGAAAGGATCTGTTGCACACCCATAATGTTTAAGTCATTACACAATAGAATTTCTTAACTGAGCACAACAGAATAGACATGACTACTTTTGATTGAGTTTGGATGCTACTAAAAGAATTGGTTGGGTTGGTACTCATCTAAATGGGAGCAGGACCAGGACATTTCACTGCACAGAGAAGTTTAATTTACAGGTTAACAAAAATCTATAACCCTATATACATGAAGGTATACTGACAGACTGAAGAAATCAGAAATAAAATTGATGGGCTGCATTAAAATGAAGTTGGCAAAAGCTATGCTAAACTTTTTCCTGTATCTCTGTTAATCTTGATCCAATACAGGTCTAGGCAGTTGCTTAACCAAGAATGTCAAGAACACTTTCATGCCTTGTGTAAGAATTCTATTATTATTATATGACAGCGTAGTTTACTCTGAAGCTTTCCTGGATCAAGATCTATATTATGTCTAAACAGAGAACAAAAGGTGAAGAAAAGTCTAGTTCCAACAAGGGGTGTTTCTGGCTGTTTCAGGAGTTGTAATTCCAGACAGTCTTTCCAGGTGTCAGTTTAGAAACTCAGAATCATCCAGTTTAAACACCTGTGACCAAAGACACTAATGATTTAGATCAGTAATTTTAATCTCTAAATCCACTGTTGTTACCCCCTTCTTTTATCACTTTATCCAGAACTGGTTTTCTATTTTTATTGTCACCATTCTGAGATCTCTGTTCTCATACTCCATGATTCTGGATCACACTGTTTTTCTTTCCAAAATCAATGCATCTATTCCAGCCTCCTCAGTGAATTACTTACAGTCAGAGACAGATAGAGAACTTACCTCGGTAATCAACTCCAGAATTTAATTTTACAACAACTGGTCTTCCAATGATTTGTTTTAGGAAGTCACTGGGGGTTTGCTTCCGTAGACTCATCTTGATCTTTTCTGGTAAGCTGAGAAGTGAACAGCAAATACTAGGAAAAAGAGACATGCTTCCACATTGTTTTAAATATAGAGACAGGCAGACTCCTGATTTGTAATACTTTCAATAGGAGAAAATACTCAAGGAGATCAAAGCAAGTTTGAGGTGGTGAGACAGAGCTCCTGTAGCCATTGTATTAAACTTTCCCTTTGGGATTTTTATTACTTCTGAAAGTATTATTAAGAATCCTTGTTTGCCACAGCGTGCATCTTTTAAATTTCAATAGTGCCAAAGGCCTCATCATCCCTAAATTTGCTAAAGTGGTTTTAGAGGGCTAAGCCATAAATAGGTGTTTCATGTCTTTAGGGGCGGAGGGAGCAGTCCCTCCATGCTCTATACACCGAAGTCTGTGAGAGAGCAGCAAGAGTAGTTTTGATCTCAGCTCACAAATAGAAGAAAAGTATAAATTTAAAAGCATGCTTTCAGATAATAAAACAGGCTAAGTTAAGGCTTGTGATTAAATTACAGAGGAAAGATGCTGTGATTTAAAAACGCAGCTAGACCCCCTCTCAGTGTTCGCCTGACTTCTGCTCTAAAATCGCTTTGTTCTGCGTTTTAAACCAAAGGCAGAAAACACCCGCACGGTGCCGATTTCATTTAGCCGCTTCCTGGAGCAAATCGCAATGGGCAATTCCAGCCGTGGATCCTCAGGGATCCTCACTGTTTCCCTATCAACACCCACCGCCACCAGCGATGCCGGCGCCCCAGGGCTGTGTCCCTTTCCCAGACCCCACACGCGTTTGGAGCCGCTCCCCGCCCGCGGAACCCTGGCGTTCCAGCCCGGCCCCGGCACCCTGGGGGCGATCCCAGCCGGAGAGCGCGGCTCCGTGCCAAACCAGCCCGGGGAGCACACGCAGGGCCCCGGCCCGGCCCCGCACTCACCGCCCGCCGCCTCTCCCGGCGCTTCCCACGCCCTTCCCGGCGCTCCCCGGCGCGGCCCCGCCCTGCTACGGCGGCCGGGCGGGACAGCCCGCGCAGGGCCCGAACGCGGGCCGGGCTGGGCTGGGCTGAGCGCGGCCCTCCTGCCCGGGGAGCCTGGCCCGACCCCTGAGGGCTCGCCGAGGATGAGCCGCGGCTCCTTCACGGAGATGGTGGCGTTTTTATGTCTTGTTTAGGGCTCCTCACAAAATAACACCCCATCGGAGAGAAATCTTCCAGGACAAAGATGTCTGGTGGTAAAAAGCCCCACAGGATCAGTTAAGTTGGGAAAGGCCTCAGAGACCATGGAGTCCAGCCTATCGCCCAACAGGGCCCTGTCAGCCGCACCATGGCACTGAGGGCCGCATCCAGGCTTTCCTTAAACACCCCCAGGGATGGTGACTGCACCACCTCCCTGGGCAGCCCTTCCAGTGTCCAGTCACCCTTTCTGTGAGGGAATTCCTCCTAATGTCCAATACAGTCCAGTATAATTGTATTCTGCTCTAATGGGACCCTGTTAATTCCCAAATGATCTTGTCCTTACTGGGGACACAGTGAGCACCTCACAGGCATCCTGTCCAGGACCAGACAGGAAAGTGCTGAAGGTCATTGGGTCATTCATAGGGGAATCAGTGAACATAGAAACAGAAAAGATTTTTTTTAAAGTCACCTGGGAATAACTTGGCACAAGAAGAAACTGAACTCGCCTTCTACCCTTCTACTTCTCCTATCATTGCACTTATTTTCCCTCCTTTCCCCCTGTCAGGAAAATACTTTTTTTTTTTTTTTTTTTTTTTTTTTTTGTTAGGGTTTAGTACTTTGACAGGAGTTAATCATCTGTGAAAGCTTTCTGGATGGTTTTGTTTTGTCGGATTTTTTTTATCTGTCTGTTATTGATTTAGTATCTTGCCAAACCTCTCAATTCTCATGATACAAAGAAAATGTGCCATGGCTTTTCAGAACATAGATTTGTCTTCTCACTTCTTTCTAGAGTTGTTTATCCTCTCTTTTTGAATATGTATACAGTAACAATTTTTTATCCGATGCTTAGACTAAAAGGCTTTTAAGAGGCAGAGCTGCAAACCCGACCTTATTCACCTGCCTGTCCCAGAGTTCAAGCACAGGCAGGGACAGGGAAGTTTGGCCACACTATGCCTGTGTTTCCAGGCAACCATCATGTTAATCAGGAGCATCCAACTGTGCTTGATTATATCTAGTATTTGAAGCAGAAAAGGAACATAAAATAGTTACTCTAGGGAACAGACTTGCAAAGTTTTATTTGGCTGCCTGGCTTCAATGAGTAATGCTTTGATAAGGGAATATTCCTGTTTTCATTGTTATCAATCTCCAGTACAAAGATTGGGCAAATAATACTTTCATGTCTGGGCTGGCAAATTTGCATGGCAATTTTGCAAATCCAACCAAGGACAGTTTGTTTTGTGAGTCTTCCTCTTTGGTTTATTTCTGACGAGTTTGCCTTCAGAGCTTTTTTTTTTTTTTTTTTTTTGAGCCATCAGAGACTGATGAGCTGTTTTGCCTTCTGCTCAATAGGCTGCTTTCTAGCTAGCCGAGGTTTATACTTAATTACAGTTTCTATGTGTGTGGATACTTTGTCTACTTCCAGTCAACAAAATCCTTGTGCTTTTCTGCTTTGCAGCCTGTGAACCTCACAAACACTTCAGATTTGAATCATGGGCATTGAGATTGGCAAGTTCTGTATCCTTAGCTCCCTTCTTCCATAGTTTGAGCCAAGTAATGAACCCAAATCTTGGATAATTTTCCCTGGCTTGCCAGAGATCTTAGAGCACTCTAGTGTGCTGTACCTACAGTAAATTAGCCTTAAAATTACTCCTTAAAGGTTCCAAATCTCCAAAAGTGAAAATAGAATTCAGATGTCATTGGCTAATGATTATCTTTTGTTTGTTTGTCCTCTAGATGAGAAGTATTTTGATCTAATATGTTGCATGCCTGGCTCTCAGTAGATTGTTTTAAATATTGCATTGCTTTATCTTTTCCTAGTGTACCATGGTAGAGTTTTTTGAGCTGTATAACTCATGGAAATCAGCGAGATGCTGCCCTTGCGTTTTAATCAAGATGAACTTGAAAGGTGAACATTGTAAGTGATAGAAATTATTTATAATTTGGTAATAAAAGTTTATGTCTAGCACTCCAAATTTCACACATCTGCTGTGTGCTGGCCTTGAGATATAGAACAATTGCAATTGCCTTTACATTCGGCCTCAGATGAAAGGTCATAAATTACAATGATAGAGTTTGTAGTCGTTCCCAGCTCACAAAATTTCCATATTAACATCTTCACCTCAAACATAAATGGTTACAGAGTTACAAAGAAAAGAGTTGTGTTGGCCTTTGTCAACTGAACTTTAGGATAGAAGTCTGTGGATCATATACTATCGCTAACTCTTAAATATAAAGCATCACAGAATCCTTATTCAGAGGAACTAATTAAAACTTTACAATTAACTTTAAAAATGAAATGGGATTTCACTCTCACATGCTCTCTCTCTCTCTCTCCTGCCAATGCAGTAAAACCCACTTCAAAGTTATGAAGGTTTTTCTCTCCCAGCTGCTTGAAATAAAAGCAGTTTCAGAGTGAGATGGCTACAGAACACAGAATGGGTCAGAAGGAGTGTCCAATTTCTCCTTTTCCTGTGAATTGCACATAGTTTATATAAGTTAAGTGCAAATGAACAACAACCCAGATGACAAAAGAATGTCTATGACACATTTTGAATTCAGCCTGAATAATCTCCAGCTACATACAGTAGATTAATAAAAGCCACAGTCTTTAAGCAGTCCTCACGTGAAATTTATGCCAGAGAAGACAGATCCATTCTGGCCCAAATCACAGCATATCACGTGATTTTAACAATTAATTTTGGTGCCTTCTTAGGTTAGGATAAAAAAGGAAAAAGGTGTTTTTAAAAATTATGTAATGAAGTAAGAGGCCAAGACTGAGTTACAAATCCGGGGGAACATTTCTTGTCCAGAGCCTCTGAGAATGGGGAGGTAGAAGGAGGTATCAGCCTCCATTGAATAGTGTTGAGGTGGAGAAGCTCTGCAAGTCAAGATTAGCACTGCTATTCCAGGATTTCCTGAGGGCCCTGGTGTAAGTATGATAATACATTTCTGGGGTTTGGAAGGTGGAAGGCAAAATTCTGCTCCCATTGAAGCCAGAAGTTTTGCTAATTACTCCTCCATTACATAGAATGCCTCTGTAAGTTACTGAAAATACACCTGAGGTCTCAAAACCTTCCTTCTGTAGCTGTGTTCTTTCACTGTGATTTGTGCTTCTTAGTGCAGTCTTCTTTTGATGTTCGGAGTGTGAGGAATAGGACATTAAGGAATTGAAGGGTGCATGAAGAAGCAAGAGAAAGAAAGGAAGTATTGGGACCTTCCTCCTTTTCCTCCTCTGCAAAACTTTCTAGTGGACAAGGAACTGTCAGCAGTTCTTCCAGGGAGCTGGGGAGAATAATGTAAGAACTCAGCCTGAGGCTTTCTCTCTCTCTCTCCTACCCTTTCAGTTCTGTAAAAAAGAAAGGAAGTTTCTCAGAAGCTTTCAGAGTTCGCTTAACTCCCTCTAAGTTCCTGGGAGTGCACTCCTTGGCTTCCCAAGGGACCAGCTTTTTCATGAGCATTAAGAGGTCTGATATTCCCATTTGGATGGAGGAGTTCAAGCTTCTCAGCATGTGAATGATTGTCTGTGCCTATACAGTAAAACTTCAAAGATGTTTTTCTCTGTAAACGGAGGCTTAGTTAGCCAACATTATTTCCCATGCTGTGCTAAGATCATCAGAACCACTGATTTCCTTCCATGTTCCCAATCAAAAAGTTAATGTATTTTTGAATGGAACCTTACTCAAAAAAGAGCCTAACAAAATTCTGTTGTCTTCAACTTCTTACACTGTGCTCATCACTTTGGGATGTTCATCTCCTGCTATATGGCTTAAGTGACGCAATGACCTTTTGTCACATGTTTGTCTCTCCTACTTTCTGTCCAGTTAAAATATAGCGTGATAGATCATGTCAGGTTTGTGCTTTCTATTAAGCAAAGGCTGGAAGCCCCACTTGACTCCTTTTTGCACCATTTGACTAGATTTTTTTCCAAAGTATGATGGAGTTGGAGGAAAGCCTTTTGTGCTTAGACTGTTACATCAGGGTAAAGACACAATCTATATTTTTTGTTTGTGGAGTATCAATTCCAGATGATATTTCAATGCAAACTTTCTCACATCCAGTTTGATGCAGCTGATTCAGTACTTCAGGTTGAAAACTCTGGTATCAAGTTTAAGCCCAGACATGAGTTGAAGTGGTCACTTTAAACTGACCTGGTGGTCCAAAACATCTGCACAGTTGGTTCCCAGCTCCCTAGAAATTCTTCTGAAGCAGACTTGGGGATATGATGTAAACATGAGTCAGATTTATAGTGTGGTAATACCAATACATACTTTGTCCTGAATTTTAGTGAAAAAGGAAGGTTAAAGTGTGTTCAGCCACCTTAAGCATTTAGAATAATGGGTATTATGTTACCATCACCATTTGCTAACAGCAGAGCTCAATTTCTTTAGAAATAAAATGCAATTTAGTGTCAGTATTAGGCCACTCCTAGAGCATTTGTGAGCTGGTATTTTCCAATAGACCCAAATTTCTGGCTATTGACTAAAAAGTCATTATTTCATGAAGGGAACAAAACAGAATGCAATTCTTTTGTAATATAACAACAAGAATGCATAAAATCAAAAAGGGAAGACTAGAAGGCCCTATCTATATGAAATATACTGTTTTGCTAGGAATAGAACAATGGCATAAAGTTCCATAATATGTCAAAAGTTAATTTTTTACAGAATACATTATGCAACTCTCTTGTCTTTTTAACTTTAATATAAATTAAATGGATATCTTAGTGAAAATAAAGATTGTATCTATAAATTTAGATCTGTCAATCTGGTGTGACTGCCTGTGGCCCTGTCCCTGGGGCTTGCAGTTTCAGACACAGTATAACCTCAAACACAGTGTTCAGATCTGATTCCCTGGTGTTCACACATGGCAGAAAATATTTCTCTATACTTTAGTCTTGTCTGCTTTTAGAAGGAAAAAAATACATTCCTGGGAAAATTACATATATTGAAGGTTAGGTACTAACTCTTCCAGATC
Organism: Catharus ustulatus; assembly: GCF_009819885.2. Lineage (NCBI taxonomy): Eukaryota > Metazoa > Chordata > Aves > Passeriformes > Turdidae > Catharus > Catharus ustulatus. Next base: position 13,986,504 of record NC_046225.1, read on the forward strand.
AGCAGTAACAGGTTTGGAGGAATGTTATCTTCTCGGAGAGGGGAATGATGCAGGGCAACTGACTCACTGTTCCACAGTCTGGTTCACGCCTCTCAGGCAAAACTGCCATCTGTGCCATCAGTGCAGCTCCACCACTCCCAGGAATTGCAGGAGCTTTAGGGTAAGAAACAGCACCCATCTTTTCTCACTCACCTGATCCTACCTGGAAAATTGAGAGGGCAGTAGCATAAAGTGCCTATAGCCATCCAGACCACCTGCCATTAAAAATCTCTCCCTTGCTTCTGCTGCTGCTGAACCTACATGGATGTTGGAAACAGTGGAGAATGCTATGAAAGCACTCAGCATAGACAGGGTATGTGGCTGTGGAACTGCAAAGGTTCAAAAGCCTCTGCTGAGCAAAGACAGATGATACAGAAGCCTGATCAGTCCTTTCAGGCTTTTGTGGCCAGGAAGGTGTTGGCAACATTGGTGTAAAATGGGTTATAAATCCTTATGACTTGGGTCGTTAAAGAACTACAGCTCTCATTACTTCTCTCTGCTCTGCTCCACAGCAGAGGACTCCATACTATAAAGAGGAAGAAAATCCTCTCTGCTTCCAGGAGAAAGTGGAAGGTGAAGAAGCACACACACTTTTCTTTGGTTCTTGTTTCATTTCACTTCCAGCTCCATTGAGTGACTCATGTTCTTGATTTCCTCCATGATGTGTGCAATTCTCTGGTCTTGCCTCATCAGACCATATCCCAACCGTGTCACCTCCTCAGCTACTACATTTTTCCTACGCATTCACCTTCCTCATCCAAATAATTTCCTTTCTTATTTTTTTCCTTCTTCTGTTTTTATCTTGTTGGGGTTTTTTCCCCCATGGTTTTCACCTGTGTGCTTGTCTGCTTGGGACTGACATTACCAATTGATTTCACATAATGCACACAGGACAACCTAAATGTATATCCCTGTCTCTGGATGTAGGGTTTGGATGTTAAAATCAATGCCTGGGCGGTGAAAGGCTTCATCGCCCATAAGTAACTATTAAACTGCTCATTTTGGCTCCTCAGAGTATCCACAATGGAGAATATCATTTGGAAGATTAAATGTGAAAATACACATGGTGTGCTCACATGCTGAGGTTTCCTCAGCTGGAGGGAATCCTGGTGGAAATGGGGAATAACACTGGATCTGTGTTTTCACACAAAATGGATAAGGAGATTTCTAATTGATTTTTTTGTAATAATAAATATCTATGACAATTTATCCCATTGTTGAATAACGAATAATCACATGCTGTGTAAACACCTCAGGGTTACACCAACACACAGTGCAAATTTCCAGTTGGAAATGAGCAAGTCAAGTGTGGGGCAGGTTAGTCCAGAGAGGGAGGATCTGTTCTCACTTCTGATGCTGAGCTGCTCTCAAATGTTGCGACAGGTCATCTCACCTCTCTGTGTCTCACCTTCTCCTCTGTAAAACAACAAGAATGATATATCTAAAGTACTTTCAGAACAATGGATGAAAAATTTATGTAGTATGAAGGTATTATTAAGATCCTAATGCTGCCATGAGATAAAATGATCAATAATTATTTATAATTTTATTTGCTGTTTAGGAGGTATATTTCTACTGATTATTTTCTACAGTCAAGTGCACAGCAGCTGAGTATTGTCACTGTCTTGCAGAACATACAAGTCTTTTTGTATCTATATTATATAAAGATGGAAAACAGGTTAAATTCTAGTATGTCATTTCTTTCAAGGCTGGAGGGGTAAAGTCAAAGGAAAATCTAATGATTTACTGCATGAGCAAGTGCTAAATCTATGCATTAATAAATTCTACAGGACTGTATATGAATGCGTTACTCATACTATATTTTAAGCTTGATGTTTTTTAGGAATTCAAATAAAAAAGATTGCTTTCAAAAATTGCCCCACATCAAGTAATCTGTGTTTAAGGAATTGTGTATTTATTTTTAAAGTAACCTCATTACTACCAGGCTACTTTTTCCTTTTGACAGTAAAGCAGAGTGCTTATCTTCCATATTTTCATAATGAAAGCTCCCAAGCACAGGATACTGTGGCAGATTTACAGCCTGCGAGCAGCAGAACTGACAGGCATTTTAATATGAAAGGAGATATGATGTCTTTAATGTACAGTGATGTCACTTCTAACAAGGTAGAAGCGTGCTTTTTGCACTGCAATCACCATAAGAAGTGAAACCTGTCTGCTTCAGGAGTCACCTTTTAACCCAGGAAAAGGTCACAAATAATAGAAAAAAGACAGGACTCTGCTTACTCAGGTGGAAGGGCACTGTGACGTTGGAGGAGCAAGGCTATTGTGGATGTGCATTATCTCCAGGAAGCTGAAGCTACAAATAGTCTAGCTCGAGCTAACCTTGAGAACAGAAAAGGAAAGGATAATGAAAATCCTCAAGGGAGTGTTAAACTGAAAGCCAGATTGCCTGTTGACCACCCTTTTTCCTTTTATCCAGCATTGATTGGACCTAATAACTTGAAAGTGATATTGACAGCAATATAGTCCACCATTACCTGGACACATGATTATTTCATTGAGAGAAAGGACAGGAACCCAGCACCAAAAACCTATTTCATTCTACATTAGCCCAGAAAATTTACTACTTCGTCTAGGAAATATTTGCTAGTGATTTTAAAGGCTGATTTAAAATGTGCATTTCTTAAATGTGCTCCCAGCTCCTGACTGAAAGCTTTATCATGTCATTCTGAAGATGCACCATTCTTAAACATCATATACGAGAGCATGAGATTAAAAGGCCATAAAATAGCAAGAAATCTCAAGGTCCAATAAGTACATTGTGTTAGCATTGGGCTGGTGACTTTGATTAAAGACAGGAAATTAAAATATGTTGTCATATATATACAGCTATCTCCTCAAGAGTGTTGCTTCCTCCAAAATAAAATTTCAGAAAATCAACTTTGGATATTATGTCCATTGGTATTTTGGCAGTTTGATCTTCAAGGGATTGCAATAAAGAGGAAAAGAACAACATAAGAAGTAATTATGTTGTTTTCTATTATCTTTTGCAGAAATTCTGATTTTAATTGAAAATGGTTTTCAGGAGGCTCTGAACCATCATGTTCTCCTAACCAGGGTGCCGGGGCACAGAAACAGTGACAGTCAGGTAGGGTGAAACAAGGAGGAGATCACAGTATTGAACAATTAGCATAGTGTTATCCCCAACATGATGCACTCATGTCAATACAACTGCACATCTGTGTGTCCTGTAAAATCAGAAATTATGGTTGACCTCATGAGGATGTCAGTAATGTACCACTGCTAGTCCTGTGTTCTTTTGAATTTAATTTTTATGGATTAGTATGTTCCTAGAGGTGATGTGATTGGTTTTCATTTACTTTGAAACAGCAGTCTTCCTTCCTCCCTCTTCAAAATGGAGAGAAGAGAGACTGCAAGTTCAAGTTTACATATAGAAACAATCAAGCCACATTTCAGTAGAAAATGTCAACAACACTGGCAGTATCAGTGAATTCATCTCCCCATTTTAAGCCTGTTATTTCAACAGCAAAGGTACCTTTTGAAGATAAGCCCTGTGTATGCTTAGAGTTATGATAATATTTTAATTATATTTTCCAAAAAGTAAAAGTACTGGGAAATGAGATACGATGTGATACTTCTGCAGATCTGTAGATCCCTATAAAAATAAATCTGATGTCATTAATGTAAGTTAATGGTTTGAAAGGCCCTGTAATAACTCTTAAAGGTCCCGTGTGTGGAGAGAAAAGTGGCTTGACAGACACAAGTCCTGAACTGCTTTGCTTTTCACGCTGCCTTATATCTGTCAATATATTGGTTATGGAGCTGTGCTGAGGCCAGTCTCCAAAGGCAGACTGTCACATTTCTCAAAAGATAAAACATCCCTAAGGGTACAAAGAATTCAGGGACACAAGCTGATAGACAGGAGCAGCGCTGCGACTCTAACATTTTATGGCTGAGTTCAACGAGTGAGCCCTTTACTGGATAATTGAATTGATGAAAGGCTTACAGTTGCCCCGATTAAGCCTATTCCTTCTCCATATGTAAGACTCAGGGTAGTTTAAGCAAAAATTGAAGAAGGAATTCAGGAGAGAGACATTCATAAGCTCTTTGAAAATCGGTCTCGCCTGAAAAGCTTGCCATTTGTTATGTTACATGTGCTGTTTGTCCATACAAAGAATCCTGTTGTCCAAGAAGCGCTATTTGCAGCAGCCTTTTTTTTTCTTCTAACTAAGGATTTGTAAATATTTTTAGACCATGTCTTGCTGCTTCATGACTCATTCCCCTTACGATCTTTGGTATTTTTCCCATTTGTGATTATACAGCACCTCTGTGGCATATGGTCACCTGGGAAAGTATTATTAGGGAAGAAATTAAGGGATTTTAGCTATTTTTAACATTTCTTGGAAGACTGTAATATGGAGGAAGAGCCACATCAAAGCAATATTTTTCAATCTTCTTTATTACATTAACTAGTCTCATTTGTTTGTGTGTTCCATGATGTATCCCTCTACTGTATCTTTATTCATAATTGAATTGAAAATTATCTGGGCAATGTACTTTGCAATGTGCTTGTCCAGTGCCAAGTGCAAGGGACCATTAGGTGCTATGATAATACAATTTTTAAATAATTGCATGTTGGACCAGGAGTTCATAATTTCCTGCTGATGAAAGAGAGCAGCCAGGGGATATTTAGCCAAGGGCTCAGGTAAGGAGGACACACCTTCTAGCGTGATGAAAGGAAAAAGGAAGTATGATCTAATTCTTCAAGCCTAAACTTAGATTTAGCACTGTAAGTATTAGCAGCAGGATGCCACGGCACTGTGAGGGTACAGTCAAAAGCAGGGCTTATTTTTTACAGTTCAGCAGTAGATCGTGACCTGTGTGAAGTTATGAAAGTTATCATGAGATCTCTTAAATAATCTTAATAGACATTAACTTCTGCAAACACAGGTTCTTATCTATGAGCACTAGCTATGGGGCTACTACAGAACACAGCTAACTGATGTAATAACTTAGAGATTTCAGATTTGTGACAGGACCTCCAGACCCTGTCTTTTCATTTTCTCAGGTTTAAGGGCAATGACTGGAAATAGGCCAATTTCAATTGCTTTTTGTACTGTATTCCTGTAGTCCTTCTTAAGACATGAAGGGAAAGGGGCCCTCAATTTATACCTGAGCATATAATTAATCAATAGGATCAACAGGCTGGCAGCCACTTATTTTCAACATAAACTCCATGGTTTGCCTGCACCAAAGCTTCATTTTTTGGAACATTTCATTTCCCAATTTCACCTCTAGACACAGCAAGCTACCAAGAGAATCCAGTGCTGACATTTTGACTTGGCAGTGCCCAAGTGGTTTCATTTGCTCTTGGCCTGCACAGTCAGACAGCATCCTTGCTAGACCAGGACAGTTAGATGTACCAAGATAGCTGCAATAATCAGTGTGAGTCTCATATAAGTAACTTAATATGGCTTACAAGTTACAACATTTGGCTACTGTGCTTACACTCTCTCCCTAAATATATATATATGCATATACTGAGTATTATGATACAATTTTTCAGGGAAAAAATATTCACAGTTTATTTTTATTTATAATGTTTAGTGCAATATTTATATATGTTTAGTGCAATTTTATATTTACTCTCACAGGTTCATGAAGTATTATACCATATGCTTAAATATTTATTTTTTTCTTTAAATAAGACTAGGTTATAACTTCAATTTTTTTCTTCTACCCAAACTGTTTTGGATTCCTTCCACACGTGTGGTAGCATTTGCCATTCTGTTTAATTAACCAGATTGGTGAGAATGTTTGATTTTTTTTTAAAGAACCTTCTCTTTATGGAGAATTAAAGGTCATATCTGGAAAACTGGCCCACCGAGCTCAGTCATTTCTAAGTATTTTGTTAATTTTTCCTGGTTAATGGTCCTTTCAAATTCAGAGTGTGCAGTTTCTTCAGACTTGCATCAAACACTGCTCAGAGCTAGCAGCTCACAGTGGGAAAAGATAACCTATTTCCTTTAAGCACTGCAGCTCTATCTGTGAACTATTGGCAGCACATGAAGATTGATTAAAGTTCTGCCAACACTTAATGTGCACAAGAAAAACATAAAAAATGCCCTCTTTGCCTATCAAAGAATAACCATCTCAAATTCTAGCTGCTTGTCTCTGGGGTCTGAAATGGATTGATTCTCTTTATCAATTAGTGTGCCCATGTTTAGAGCAGCATCCAGAGGGTGATGGTAATGAGGGCCCACAATCCTGGCTCCAGGGGAATACTTCAGTATTAATTTCAGTGCTGGGTCAAGCACTGTCTCCTTTAATGAGGGATGTTAGGCCTTCCCAGGCAGGTGCATCTTGAGCTGAAGTGTTATATAACCTCTTCTACCTTATCATGTCAGGTGACAAATTTAAGCCACAGTGGGCTGAAAAAGGCTTACTCAGCACTACAGATAATTTAATTCCTCAGTCATCTTTCCTCTTTATCTCCTGTTGACATGCTCCAGACTATTAAACAATGATAGAAACCATGTTCAGATAAACATGAACCTTATGAAGGTGTCCAGTAGCTTTTGTGCCCTTCCCCTTGTTCACCTCTGGGAATGGCAGGTTGGGGTGCTGTTGGTGAGGAGGGAGGGGATGAAGCTGGAGTGGTCTGTGCTTTGGGATCCACCTGTCTGCGTGACAGACCTCCTTGCAAAGCCTCAGCAGCCTTGCTGTGCCTTACGTACATCAAGGGGCTTTGTGGGGGGCTCTTGGTTGTAGATGGGGATATATGAGTTTAACCGAGCCCTTTTCTTCATGGTGTGATTCTGCCAGCCTCTGTTTCCTTGGAGTGTCTATTTTTAATATCAGAGAATCACCTGGTTAGGCTTACAATGAAAAGTTTTCTGGGAGCCACCACCTTTTAATCTGTTCCACAATGGGCTCACTTAATAAAATAGGCTTGAAATACACTCCATTTCTCTTCAGGTTTTGGAGGATAAAAGCAGTTTATTTCATTAGTCATCAGCCAGAGACCAAACAGCTCATAGATTTGAAAGTGCTGAATCCAAGTATCATAATTTGTGTTTGGGAGGCATCAAGATTCAGTCAAATATGCTCTTTGACCCAAGAGTTACATAAGAATTACCACTTTGATGTTGCTTTGGAACCTGGAAAAGCCACCTAAACATTTTGTGACTCCCCTTTTATAAAAAGTGCATAATGGGACATATATTGTCATTGTAAAGGGCTTGGAGGCAGCGCTAGGGTCTCTTTGCTACACTAACAATAGCAGTGATCTTTAAGGCAGGACAGCAGTGAGGTACAGAAATTGTCTGCAGCGCTTGCTGTCATGTGTAACCCCAGACAGAAACTCAGCCCCACTCTCTCCCTCCCTCCTACTGTGATGGGGGAGAGAAATAGAAGGGTAAGCATGGGTTGAGGTAGAAGCAGTTTAATAGGTAAAGCAAAAGCCACAGGTGCAAGCAAAGCCAAACATGGAATTCATTCACCACTTCCCAAGGACAGGTAAGTGTTTGCCATGCCCAGGAAATCCAGGCTCCATCATATGTAATGGAAACTTGGGAAGACAAACTCCATCACTCTGAACACCCCCCTCTGATTCTTTCTTCCCTAACTTTTATATGCTGAACACGACTCCCTGTGCTATGGGATATCCCTTGGGTCACTTGGAATCACCTGTCCCAGCTGTGTCCCCTCCCAGCTCCTTGTGCACCCCCAGCCCCCTTGCTGCTGGGCTGGGGTGAGAGGCAGAAAAGGCCTTGGCTCTCTGTCAGCCCTGTCAGCAATAACAAAAACACCCCTGTCTTATAAAAACTATTTCCAGCACAAACCTAAAGCATAGAACCATATTAACTAACTATGAAAAAATTAAGCCCCAAGCCAAAACCAGCACACCTGCTCTGCCAGAGCATGGAGAGAAGCAAATCTGTTGAACAGCTTCCAAGGCTACCGTGGCTTGGTGATGCCAGAGAGTACCTGTAGCCACTTGGCTATCCAGGATCTGGCTTCTGCTGCCTCTGGAAGGCCAACCAGATGTAGTGACCTGACACTCAGGAAAGGAAAGCAAAGCTCTCCTAAGAGCTAAGATCATTAGTGGGTGTCTAAAGGGAAATACTTGTTGTGACATTGATTTATGCAGTCTTTTAATTGCATTAAAATAGGTGTAGCCAGTTCAATGTTTGCACTAGAGTAAGTTTTTATGAGGCCAGACTAATGAATGAGCCCCTCTGCACCCTCTGAAATCATTTGAGTCCCTCCCTTGTGTATAGATTGAAATTACAGCAGCAGCCACAGCACAAGTGTGGCAGTGCCTGGAGAACAGGCCAGTGCAGACCCATCAGTCAATGTCCTATTGATATACTAACAAAAATGGACTAGTAGTGTGTCAGTGTTAAATGTTGCCCTGGTTTTATATGTGTGCATTTCTCTAGAGCTAATGTAATTTCAATTATATCCTCTATAACTATCATTAATAACCATATGTTTTATTAAGTTAAAAATGTCTAGGAAATGTCACTCATCTTTCTGCATATAGTACAATGGAGAGGGCTTCAGTAGATCCATATGGAGCCCAAAAGCCAGCTGAGAGAACTGGAAAGAAGTTTCAGTTAGTGGAGGGAGGTGCTGATGCTGTAAACTTCTTCATTCTGACTCTCCCATTCCACTTAGGCATGTTAGAGACAGACCTCCATTGAAGTCACTACTGAAACTGAGGAAGATAGGCAAGATGTGATCTATTTCTGGTAGCTGGTGATTGATTTTAGATGTTTGAATAAATGCACCTACCTTTTTTTCTAGTGATAGAATCTCTTCTGGTGCATAAAAGTGTTGCATTACATTGCCACACTTCTAGAGTGCAGCAGCAGCAGCAATAGCTGTATTTCAGGTACCCTACTTAGTCATTCAGATCCAAGAAAAGAGCATACCTTTGACATGTTCTGAGGGACAGCATGATTGGCATCAAGGATGAGCACACCTTCTGTCCAGGCTGTGGGCCTGAGGTCAGTGAGGAGCTGATGCTGATCAATGGCCACTCGGACACAGCCACCAATATTAAAGGAAGACCATGGCAGGAGAGGGCTGTGCCTCACACCACAAGTGCTGCTTGCTGTGCCTCGAGTGCACAAGGCATGGGCTAAGGAATAAGATGGCTTCCTTTTTTAGGATGATAGAATGCAATTGTTTGTCAAAACTAGTGGGCTGTGCATTCAGTTATTTTCTAGCAGTAATGTCAAGTGTTCTGTGTGTTACGATTATGTTGTGTAACGACAGAAAAAGTACAGAGTTGGCAGCTAGATTTGTTTTGCCAACTGTAACCTTTACTGTGATCCAAGAAGTGTTTATCTTGCCCCATATCAGTACTTTATTCACCATAAAACTACTCCTTTGCTATGCAGAATTACACATAAGCACTTTTTCTTTCTTCTGCATCTACACAATAGTTTGTTGGAGAGCAATGTCAGCAGTGCTGTAGGAATAGGATTCAGGGGTGATAGGTACCTCCTCTTACCTCTGCTGCTGTAATTCTGACAGGCCTGATCCAAATCCACCTGAAGTTTATACTCAAGGCTTCCATTTGTTTCACTGGCCATTGCAAGAAGTCCCAAGAGGCCTTTATTAACCTTTTAGAGAAGAATTGTCAAATTATGGGAGTCCCACTTTGGTCGGTCAGGGGCTGATCCTTAAATGCTGGTTTCTAAACCTTTTGGGTTACATACCCTTATCAGCAAAAAAATACAACTCCACTCTATGTACAATCAATTATTTATTTATGAATGATATAAATGTGCTACTGTACTAATTTATATCTCCTATAAAACATGCACAAAATAGAAATTTTTAAAAGGGTGAGTTGTATATGAAATAGATTAAATTAATTTTTAAAATTATTTATTAATGAGGCATACATAAAGAATGTCTTCTTTCATCCTAGTGGTCTGTCTTGTGTGTACCCCACTTTGAAGACCATCATCTTAAAAACTCCATTCATTGGCAGTGGCAACTTTGCATCATTTACCACCTAGAAATTATCTATATACAGCTTCTAATATGTACACCTCTGTTTGGAAACCACTTGTGTAGGTCACTCACTTTATAATATTGTCTACAGCAAAACCCTTCTCAGGCTCTCCCGTTTTTAAAATGAAAAAAACACCCAGGGAATTTAAGAAGGCTACATATACTGCAGGGTTTTTTTGAGAAGGTAAATAATGGACTATCACTACTATAAGTCTTACAGGCTGCTAAACTCTGCATCATTTGGGTCTCCTGGAGAAGAAATATCCTGGGAAAACTACGGAGATTAGTAAATGAGCCTGATTACTCTTTTACATCATAGGAGTAATCTCATAGTTGTCATAATTTAAGTTATGATGCCAGAACCACGCTTCTTCCACAAACTAAATGATTCAGTGGAGAATTGTAATAAAAAGAGGCTATCTGTCAGATTATGGTTTAACTAGAGTTGAGCCAAATTTTGGATTCAGACATTAAAGCAGCTGTAATCAGCCCTGGTTTAAATTCAGCTTTGTCTAAAAATCTGCTTTCATTTTGCTTTGATTTTTCCCCCTAATGACCATTCATTATGGATGTGAACTTTCCATCTCTGTTGGGGTATGTGTAAATATTTTGAAGTTTCTGTTTGCTGATTCCCATTATGTTTGAACTCTGCTTATTGGGGCCAAGTTTCATCAGGTTGTCTCTCCTGTTCTGACTCTTGAGCTGGTTCCAGCAGAATGCTGCTGTCCAAAAGAATTTTCATGCTGCTTCACCCTATTTGCACATACTCTTCCCTCCTTAATTTTCTTCCCCAGAGTGTATTATTAGATATATCAGAACTAAATACGCTAATTTTTCAATAAGAAAACCCTAAATAAAATTAATTCACACCTTTATTAAGATATCTGATAAACACCACAATTATTTTATGAAAGGCACAGTTTCTAGAGGTACAAAAATATTCAACATGCACAACAGCTGCTCACCTAAATGTCACTCTGAAATTTTGAAATCTCTTTCATAGTTATCTTTCCCTTCTCTGCTTTATGACCTTAGGACAGAGAACATGTCTATTTAATGTCTACATTAAAATGTAGCATGTCTGCATTGAAATATTCAGTTGCTATTGGCCAGTGTAAAATCAAATGATTGCTAACTTCCTCAGATCTTGCCATTATATTAAAATCATTATAATCACATCTCTTTTGAAAGGAAACATAGTTTTAGGTGACCATCCTAAGGCAATATTTAAAAGTGGATTTCTTCCTTGTTTATAATATATACCATTTGTTGCATGAAAATTAAGTAATGTAGAGAAAAGATGCACAGCTCTGGGGTGTCATCACCTTGTTAACATTGCCATAACCAGCTTGGTCAAAAGAGAAAGAAAGGTTAAGATAGTATTGGACACTACAGAATATAAAGTCCCAACACCACACAAGAAGTCACTGAGTTAACATGAAACATTTCAGAATGAAACTTTGGAATAAGAAGCTCCTTGCAATGAAACATTGTCTCTTGTCATTTTTTAATATGTTCACAGTAGAAGAGCTGGAGTCTGTCCCACCATCAGCTCAAAAAGGATTTCACCACTCCCTAGAGGGGGGCTGCAGAAGAAATTAACTCAGTAATGCCTTGTCTTCTGCTGTCACAGGAACTCTGTCATCATACTGGACTTCACCTACTAAATCCATGTGGTGAGTAATCCATACAACAGCAGCTCATAGAAAAGGTGGCATTTAACAGTTACTGGTTTATTCATGGCTGGAACAGAGTGTACCTAGAACTCAGTTCAAAAAAATCACCCAAGCAGAAGTGGGAAAAAAATGCTTTGCTTGGGTAAAATTAATGAAACCAATTAATTTGGTTGTGCATTTTGGAAGAAGGCAATGAGAGGTCTCTGCAAATTCCAGAAGGCCAAGGAATCCTCATTTAGAATATTTTTTTTCATGTAAGTATGTGTGTGTGTATTTTATACGTGAAATATATATATGTGTATGTGTTTATAATAAAAGCCCAGCATTTCCACACTAGGTAGTAACATCCAGTTAGTGCTGACTTACAGGTAACAAGAGGAAAGTGAGCAGGTGACTTGCTCCTAGCAAGGTCATATTTGTCCCTCTGTCAGCCTGGACTCTTTCAGCAGCAGTTTACTGTCACTGCCATCAGGGTCAGCAGGTCTCAGATCTTATGGGCTACCTGTTGTTCATTACACACATATTTAGAAACATTATCATGCAATATTAATTCTCATTTTAAAAGCATCCTATAACTTTAGTAATGCATGTAATATTTACACATAAATAATCTTTGCATTTAAATCTAGGTCAGCTTATTGTCTCTGTCAGAGGAATAATCCCTAATACCTGTTTATGTCAGATTGACAAAACTGATCTTAGCCACCTTGAACTGTTGCCTTTGAAGGCACAGGTTGTCAAGTCTTCCTGACTGTAACAACCTGACACAAAGGAAGTACCTTCAGCAATTTGATTGTATTTATCCATCTTACAAGCAGCTGCCCAGCCTGTGGATTTCATCTCTTCCTCTGCGGGAGCCTTTTGCAACCAATAGATACCCGCAGGATGCACAGGCACAGAACTGGTGAAGACTCACCAGGTTCCTGAATGTGGAACCACTCATATTTAGGTATGACAGAGGACCCACTGAGGTATTTGTGACTATTTGCATAACTTAAGGCAACTGTTTTCAGATTTGGGATTGTGCTGGCTAGCATCAAGTTTAACAGTACAGAAGCAATAGAGTAGTTTGATTCCACTTCTTTTAAATGTTGAATTGTGTAATGTGAAAGGATTTGTGCAAAAATGCTTGAATTGACTTGCAATAATGCATGGAAGATTTCATGTAACATCAGTCAGAATGAAGAAAAATAAACCACATTTTCAATAATTTAGTAAAAAAACCCCATGCAAACAGTAGTTTATTCCAGTTCATCATAATGAGATGTGATACATAGTGTGCCATACTTTCCATTCTTAAAAAAACAAACAAACAAACAAACAAATAAATAAATAAATAAATGGGCTAGATAAAATTCTATTACTGTACTTGTTTTCAGTACCAAAAATACGTCCTTGACTAGATAACTTCAATCATAAACAGTAACATATATTTTTCTGCCACCTGCAAATACTAACAATGCTGTGTTAGGACCAAATTGGAATAAGAATTAATGTATTTGTACAGACAAATGCAATTACATTATGAAATAATAGATTTCCTAATTATTATTTTCTAATTATTTTTTTATCAAATAAGCACAGCATTAAGAACATATAAAATTCTTCATCAATTTAAATCTCATTTTTCCTAATTTTTTGCAGTGGTTTAGTTTATTTCTTCTTAGTCAAAGTGGTTTGAAGTGGTCTCAACTTCCTCAGAAGCCTTTATAAATCATGTTAAACAAGACACATATCTCTGTTGTTTAAAATTCAGCTAGGAGGGGAATGTTAGTTTTACCTATGCAGTTTGAATTTGTGTCATCTACATTTCTGCTGATGCCACAGAAGGGGAAAAAAAGCCCCCAGGTTTCTGACACTTTACAGGCAGTTTCAAAATTCCATTGCTATTTAGAGGACATTTGGATTAAGACAAGAATTTTTCATCCTGGACTTTCAGAGGCATGTGGAGTGCACTCTGAAGTATGAAGTATAAAATGGAAATACTTTCATAAGGAATTACTGCTTCTGAAATGGGAAAGCTTTGCATAAGTTTGTTGACATTTGGTGGATTATTTCTGTGTCTGTCTGAAATTGTCTGCACTTCAGAATTTTCCACTATTGCTAGTCTGCATGTGGCACCAGCAGAGCCTCAACTGTAGACAAGCCATGTGTGTCCTTACCAACAGATAAAAACTTTTTTCAGAGCAGATTTGGATGCCACAGCATTGTGAATGACAGCATCTGCTGGTACATGAGAAGCCTGAGCTAAGTAGGCTGGCAAACTGAGTACCTGTCCTCAGGCACCACTTTGCTTTTCTCGGTGGTTACTGTAGTCGCTGTAGTCACTGACAGTAGCCACTGAGAGAAACCTTGTTGCATGGGAAGACAGGGTTAATGTGCTCTGAAACAGTGTATGTGCTTCATGTGAGTAGGAATACTTGTACAGAAACTGGGTGAAGAATTTAAGGATTCCTGGCTAACTGATTAGGAAGAGTGGGAGAGTCAGTGCAGTGTGGCCAAGCTGTGGCCATCCATGCTGCCCACCTGCAGCCCTCTTTCTTCTCCTGCCTTACGTGTCTGGTGGACCAGAGCGCACACCACTAGGACAATGCTTGGCACAGCAAAATCATGCCATGTGATCTGGATCTTCTTGGCTATCTGGGTTTTGTCTCTGGTTGTGAAAGACATAAAGTTGTTTGTGTATCTGACTATGCAGGGTGCTTGCCACACTATCAAGTTACATGGCAGCAGAGTGATACTTTTGTGGGACAAGAGAGACCCCATCCAGGCTTCCCATGCAAAAAGCTGTCTCTTAGCAGCTTGTTGTCACTTAGGAGCAGGATCTGACCTGCAGTTCTTATGTGCCTACTGTTTGTCTCCAAGGTGCAGCTGCTTCTGGAAAAGATCTTTGCAGATGTACAGACTGCTAAAGCTCAGCCTGCTCTTCATACCTAGGTGAGTACCAGCTTTGGCCATTGATACTTGAAGATGCAGCTAAAGAAATATCTTCAGCAGTATTTCTGGATAACACCTTCAGCATGTCTTATGATATTTGATGTTTCCACAGTCTCCAGTTCTTGGAGCTATGGGAGAATGTACAAATATCCATTTCCTTGCAGAGGTTCAGGTTACACAAGCTCTTGGGTTTGTAAGCTGTCTGAGAGGTCAAATCCAGTCAAATGCTTGTGTGGCTTATCTTGTATTAAATATTGCAGTAGTCATCTTATCTATCTGAGAAAGGTGAAGGGTTCAGTGACCTCAAGACTTGAATCTGTGGTGCCAGGGAGTCAGGGAATTTTTCAAACTTGCTGTATTATGCTTATCCTCTTACAGTCTGACTTTTTTAAAAGGTTGTGTTAAAGACTGCAATACAGTTAAAAAGGTACAGTTAAAAAAACCCAACAATCTCTGATTGTATTCATTTTTAAGCCTTGCTTATGCTCTGATCCTACAAAGCACTGAACACCTCAAGTAAAAGGGATTTTTACTTCTTTGGGCTTCAGTGGGAATTCTTGTACCGTATGCTCAGAAATCGGAAGAGAGGGATCTTGAACAGAGTTCAGAAATGTCTTTGGAGCTCACTCATGACAACATTCACAACCTTATCCACAAGGTCATTATTTTTAAGGGCTTCTACAGCTCCCAGCTCCCATAACTGTGGTAACATGAGTGTATTTGCTATCATTATATAGATAAACACAAGTCTAATCTTTGTGGCTGGGAAAATGTAAAAACATTGAATCCATTTATCTCCACACCAGCAAACCAGACAGATGACTGAAATATCACAGGGTTCTGAAGTACAGGAATTCTTAAAGCAAGCTCATGGTATCTTTATGTGTTTAGAGTTATCAATCCTGGCATTTCCAGGCTTATTTCCTGCTGCTCCAGTGTGTTTCTTATTTTAAGTTTTGAACAACAAAATTCCTACATCTCTTTGCACCTGGGAGCAAGCTAATCCTCTAAAAAATTCTGAGACCAAGACTGCTTGTCTTGGTTTTTAGTGGGTAGCTTGCTGGGCCACTACTGGCCCTCTTAAAGATGATCTAATGCTGCTGTGAAAGGGCTTTCATTGGCTGAAGAAGCCCTGCTATGTGCTACAATATTTTGATGCTTTCTCTGTGTCTATATTCAAAATAATTTCACAAGTTGTTCCCACAAATAGTGGGATCAGCTTAATATAAGAAGCAGCACCTTTCCTGTGAGTCCTGAGCTACTGTCTCATCCAGGCTCTTAATATGCTTAAATGAGGAGCAGTATTTTTGTTCAAAGCTCTTGGCTGTTCTTTCTGGACAGAAGCACTCTAATTCCTTAAAACTTTTTCAAGCAGCTCTTCTAAATGACACTGATACACACAAAAAACCCTGCTTTTCTGTTTGCCTGCCTGGAGTGTGTAATCTCATATCTGAAATGTAATTTATTATCAATATCTGAAGTGGATTGCTACAGTTCCCCCATATATTAATAGCTGCAGCTATTATTTTCTAAAGAAGGATCTCCTGGGCCCTTCTTGTGATATAAGCATTGCTGCTAACCGGGTAGCTGGCTGGAAAGGATGATAGTGTCCCCTGCTATCACTAGATTATAAATCAGTGAGCTCACCTTTAAATGTCTGTCTCTATTCTCCCCTTTGGGCATTGTTCCAGTCACTTTTTGGCCTTTTTATTTTAAAGAAAAATCCTGTCCATATGGTCAAAGGAGGAAGTATACTTGCCCTCAGATTCACCTAATGTGTGCTTGTTCTGTATATTTTGGAATTGGACTGCCATTGTGCAGGAGAGGAAAAAATAGCCATCTTCAATGAAAATCTAAATTAGTAGCCTGCATGCATCAAACATGAATAAAAGCCCATGCTGGAGGATACAGTAGATCTAAATATGCATGCCCTGATTCACGTAGATGGCCAAACTCTTTCAAACCGAAATATAATTTGACCTATGGAGTAATTAATGCCATGATTATAGGGAGGGAAGACACCACAGTTCAGGCTGCAGCCGGACTGCTTTCCATTAATAGAAAGCTCTATTATTCCCTCCCCCCACACACATACTTATCTCAGTTTTAAAAATTATGTTGGCTGCAAAATTCCAGTCGGCACTGAAGGCATAGCAGAATGTTTCAGCAAAATTTCAAAAAAGTTGGTGTTTGAGTTTCCCAAGTTATCTGATTGTTTAGTTCCTCTATTATCTGAAAAGAGTAGCTCACTTTTTCAGTCTTTCGATATAAACCCTTTTTACCAGATTTTTGAGGAAGACAGATTAGCTTAATTAAAACATATTTCTTGCTTTTATTCTAGGCAATTCTGAGACCAGTCTTCCACACACCTATATCAATGGGGCTTTTTCTGCTGGGTTAAGCAGAAAGAGGAATACCAGCTGAAATCTAGAAAGACCATGAGAGGAGAGGTTTTTTTCACACAACTTGTAATTAACTGTGGTACTCATTGCTACAGGATTTTATGAATCTCACTTTTTTGTTTGTATTGAAAATGTAATCATAAAAAACTTGATGAGAGTAAAACCTATCAAGGACTTTCAATTATGCAGGTAGTAACTCTTACAAAAAATACTTAATAAAAATTATCCCTCAATCTTAGATCACTAGGATAGTACTAGATCTATAGGACAGTACTGAGGACATGTCACTTCATGTTTGCCACTTCTTACTCACTTCCTTAGGCATTTGCTGCTGGGTTCTGCTGGAGGAATGGTACCTGGTGGCCTGGACCTTTGATTTGATCACCCTGGTCAGTCCGAGGTATGCTAACAAAAAATTAATTTTGACTCAAAGAGTCGTATTCTATGATCACTTTTGACCATTATAAGCACAAGGAACATGGTTGTATTTTCAAATTCTGGGGTAAAATATATGGACACCTAAAATCTGATCTGAAACTTTTGCATTATTTGGGGGAACACTTTGTCAGAATAAGAGCCTGAAATGCCAGGAACAGAGAAGAAGTACCATAGGTTAGGCCTACGTCCTGCATAGAAGCTCATTTATAAATGGTCCCCCTCTCAGGGCAGCTATAGAATCAAGCTAATAATGTTTATACTTAGTTTTGGAAGGAGCTTTGAGAGCTAGAAATAAATGCTTACTCTGCAAATGCAGATTTATTTTTTTACATGAAGTGATTGCAACTGAGTAAAAATGGGAAGAGGATCAAAAACATTTGGAAGACTCAAGATCACAAATGACTGTCAGTGACACTAATTTTCCTAATGTTTTAGGTGCTTTTTCATGCCCTCTAGGGAGGCTAAAATGTATCCAAGAAAAAGCTCTGGCATTTTGTGCCCTAACTTTTTGATGCCTGGTACCTGATGTGCAGTTCCAAGCTTTGTGTTAGGTACAGCATTTCTGGGTGTGTGAATATTGAACACATTTTGCCAACAGGAGAGCAATGGAGTTGCCTCAGAACATTAGGCTTGAAGGCAAGAACCCTCTGCTAGGTGGAAATTAATTTCTCAAAGGAGCAAAGACCTTGCTGTTAGGCAGGTTTTGCTGGAATTTAAAAATACATCTTGTTTTGGCAGCTACTTCTTTGTTTTGGGGAGATTTATCCCCAAAACCCCATATATAAAAGAGTTGAGATCTTTGCAAAACTCCATTTTATAATAAAACCCTGTGTAATAAATACTGATTCTGGCCTTAAATTAAAATGGAGCAATTTATTGCTGGAGTAGACTATTCCCCTTGAAGATGTCCAAAGCATAAAATGGGCATCTTCAAGGCAAAGAAGTTAGGGCAAAGATGGATGAGGAGAGGGTTGGCTGTAAGCCAGCAAAGCTGACCACAGCAAGGGAGAAGTGTGATGATTACACCTTGCCAGCCACTGCTTTCCTGACTCCAGGCTGCTCTGTGGAAAGATGTGTAAGGACAGAGTGAGGGTTTTGAAGAAGCTGAACTTTTGAGGACATTGAAACTCAGCAGCATAGGACCACCCTTGCTGTAAATGGCAGCATCTGGGAAGCAGCAAGCTCATCTAGACACAAAATCAATCTTTAGTTAAAATCCATGATCTTTCCACAGGTTTTTAAGGCCAATACGATAGTGTGGTCCAGGAACTGGCTCTGAGAGTGCAATGCTCTAATACAGAGGTCCAGTTAAAGTACCCTGGAAGCCTGGCACTGCCTCTGGTTAATCCATCTTCCCTCTCTGCCTCTGCTGTTCCTGCACATTTGAACTGTCATATCCTTTCTCCATTATGTAATAGCCTAGAGGTCACACATGTTCCCCTGCTTTGAATAATACATCTCTATGAAGCCTCAGTATCTCTGTTTGAAAATTTATTTCTTTCATTTTAATATTTTATCAATTTTGTCCTAAATGGATGACCTTAACTGGTTGCAGTTCATTTCATTTCTTCTTTGCTTAAATATTTTAAAGGTTCCAAAGTACAAACATCATTCATGCGGTGTGTAACAAAAATGCTCAGCTTGAGCTTTGGATTACTTAATTGTAATTGTCAAGCTATTATTAAAATTGATTTTTTTTTTCTTTTTTTCAATTTCTTCCCCCCTCTCATTCTCCCATTTCTAACGTTGTTTGTCACATCCTTTATGTTGATATTTAACTGTACTTCAGTGCTTAATAGAAGAGCTATGTAGTGCATTAGGACCATTATTTGTGGACAACAGACAGGCAAGAGTCAAAATCACCCTGCAATGGGGGCAGGCATTGCATTCAGAAAATACCTCAGTAACATAATTGATCCAGAACCAAATACAGTATTTGGTGTTAGGTACAAGTTGAGCTTTTTGCCCTATGTTTGGAGAAAAAAAAAGCAGAATTATATTTTACAAGCTGGCCATCTTGATGCTGCAACCAATCTGGATTTCATTAAGCTGGAAAGAAGTTTTATTTGAATGGTAAATTATCACAACATACACATATGCACCAGGAAATAAAAGCAGTTAAATACCTGGCAGTCCTAGCTCTGAAATGAGTTGTGCTGTTAGAGGTGTCATTTTGGGCACATAAGGTTCTTTGTAAGAGTAGCAGTCCTAGCCTTTCTCAAGCCTTTTTAGGTAATTAAATTCAATCTTCATAAATTTCAGTATCATTTGGCTTCCTGTCCTGAGCAGGTTGATGTCACTACAGGCAGCTTCACACTGACTGTTGCTGAGTGCTTGGTCTCACTGACCCTTCTGATGTAAAACGCTTTGGGTTATTTAGATGTGAAAGGCAGTAAAAGCTAGTAAGCACAATTTGATTTAATGATTGTTATTCTGCATTTATACTATGAGAAAGCAAGACTAAGATATCTGCACTTCACACTGGGGCATTTTGATTAAAAATAGGAATAACAACACTGAAGGAATCTGACTCATGTCCTTGAATGATTTCAAAATAACCGTAGCTGTTCTGTGTTTGGAAAATATAAAAATAAGTATACAATCCATTTTTTATATTTAAGACATTTGATTATGTGGGACAGGTCTAAATTTATGCTGATTTTTATCTTTCTCATTTCATTCTATCTTGCTTTGTTCAGTACCAGTCTTGCCCAGCTGTAGCTGTTGGTAAAACATAGACTCACGTTTCATTTCTGACATCTCTGTGTCATATTACAGTGACATCACCTGTCTTCTGGTTTGGCTATGCAGTATTCCCCACCAGGAGGACACATTAAATCCTCTGCCTTCCCACTAAGTCCCTAGCTGCCATATTGAGGACAGTATGAAAGAAATGGCACCACCTCTTTTGCTCTGGCTCTAGGGTTTTGGTTTACCTGCTGGTGCGTCACTGCAACAGGTGCCACACAGGTCACTGAAAGGAGGGATCTCTGTGCCTCCATGTGAACAAATGGGGACATCTTGTTTCCAAGTGTGATTCCTGGGCTGGGCACAGAAGTGGAAATGAGTGAATGTATAAGCAGGTTACCTCATTTGCTCCGGGGATGGAGAGCTGGATCCCCGGATCCTTGGACATCAGCCAAAAAGTCCTGTCAGGTGTGTTTGTGGTAATCCTGTTTTCCTCCAAACAGTAGAGTAGATGTCCTAGAACCAGAGCAAATGCTTTGAATAGTTCTTTAAAGGACACTTGAAATGCTTCTTGCATATTTTTCTGCCCTGTACAAACAGCTCTCCTGGTTTCTGAGGAAGCTCCTGAAGGTAACCAGCATAGCTTCTGTAACTACAGGAATTTCCTGTTTCAGGTGGTGTGGCAGGTGAGGTTATCTTGCCTCAACAGGGAGTGTGTTAGTATAATCCTTCAGAAAGTTTTTGCAAACACATCCTCCTCATCCCTAATTATATAATTAAAAAGTATAAGCATTGAAAATCCTTCTAAATACATATTTAAATCCTAAAGGATCTCCTTAGACTGGAGTATTACATGAGATAGAGAGCTTAGCAATGAGTTGTACTAAGGCCTGGTACATTACAACAATTATGAACATGTTCACTTTATTAACTAAATATCAGTAATTGTGCTGTGAGCTGTGCACCTCATAATTTAATTTAAGCAGCTTTAATGTACTGGTAAACTGTATTTCTATGTGAGTCAGACAAAACATGAGGGAAAGGAAGAATGGGATGTATACAAGGAGAAGACCAGGAGCTGAGGCACAGAGGCAAAAGATAGAGAGACAGTACAGAGACTTTCTGATTTCAATATCTGCTGTTCAACAGTAGCCAGACACAGATTCCCAAAATACTGAAAGGAAACTGTGGCATTTCTGCAGAAGCAGATTTCCCTGGGAAATCTGTCATTTTGGCCAAAGTGAGTACATGCTGCTGCTCTTTACCTCAATGGGGTAAACATCCTCATGAATAGCAGTATTTTTGTGTGACTACAGCTGCTCTTTTAACTCTCTGCATAAAGACCTGCATTTGGGGAACTATAGGTTATGAATTCAATCCCCAGTTTCCACTTCCAGATGCGTGTATACATTTGGCTGGAAACAATGCTGGCTGTCTGGATGTATACAGCCACGGATCATTGCAGCAGCACAAGTCAATTAGCCTTGGTGACACCCCAGTGTCCTGTGAAATAATTTTATGGATACTTCAAGGGATGTTGTCAGAAGGACAGCACTGAGAACTACAGGACACAAGGGGCAAGGCCAGCAAAATAACCACCTTTGGCACAGGTTTCCAAACACCTCTGTGTTTACAGACACCTGAACCTTTGTGCATTTCCTGGGTCTCTCTTGGGAAATACAAAGGATCACAATTAACCTTTCCTTATTACCAAGCACAGGAAGCAATAGGGGAGCCTCTCAGCTGACACATCTCATTTGAGCCTTCCACTGGTGTCTGCAATCATGGATGTGTGGTGGAAGTCAGGGCAGGGAGACCTGAGCCTCCTAATTACAATGTATATTTACAGGTCCCATTTTTATTTTAAAGGCAATAATACACAGTAGTCTTCATTTGACCTGCAATGAAGGAGTCAGGCTGGTATGAGATAAATCTCCAGTCATTC
Organism: Catharus ustulatus; assembly: GCF_009819885.2. NCBI lineage: Eukaryota > Metazoa > Chordata > Aves > Passeriformes > Turdidae > Catharus > Catharus ustulatus. The sequence continues at coordinate 14,008,643 of NC_046225.1, forward strand.
TTCAATACTTCCAATTCACTGGAGGCTTCTCTGTTAAATAGCAAAAGATGGGAAGTGGTTACTTTATATTAGCAACTAAATATTTTGGAGGTTTGGTTTGGTTTAGGTTTTTTGTTGATTTTTTTCTTTTACATTTTTAAAATTTTCATTGCCCCAAAAACTCTAATGAATCTGTCTTAAGAAATGCTGAAATTTTGTAACTTTGTTTTTTTCCTAGATTTAAATTAAAGAGACCTCCTGTCTGTTTTTTTGTTTGGGGTCCTTGGGGTTTTTTATGCCTTGCCCCTTTTGGAAGAGAAAAGGTGTACATGATGAATACATTTTATTTTGTTTTTAATATGACTTGAGATGTTTAAAAAAACAGGTTATTAGTGTCTAGCTTTAATACTTCTGATTTTAATTTCTCTCTAATGAAAGCATGAGAGGTATTTTTAACCTCATGATTCTCTGTTTTGCTTGGTTTTTCAGCTTTATCTCCCCAGATAGTATAAGAAGTATAAAATGGAAGATTTTCTGAATAGAAGTAAGTATAAGAAAGTATCACTTTTTCACTTTTTTACCCCTTTCAATTGGTCCTCCTCCTCAGTTTTGAAGTGTAATGAAAACTTTCATTTTACAAAAAAATTAAGGGAAATAACAGTGATTTTTCTTCTTCATCATCCACTGTAATTTCCTTTCCTTTTCAATGTTTTTCACTGAGGACTCAATCTATGGCATAGCACTTTGTTAGCAGCTAAAATTAATGTAGAAATTAAGTGTTAGCCATGTGGGAGACCTAATGGGAGACAACAGCTGGGAGTAAAATTAGAAGAAAACAAAATCCTTGATGGAGAGAGCTAAAGATATAATCATTTTGTTACTATTAGACAAATCTTGGAAAGAAATTGAGAAAAAAATATAGGATAAGACAAAATTAAATGAAAACAAACACTGAACCATACCACAGTCCAACAATGAATTAAATACTAGACATTGTCCTTAAAAAGCTTAGCATTGTACAAGTTTTGATAATGAATTATATGCAGAGACAAGCAAGGTAATTTTTCTATTTGACAGTGCCATGCAAGCCTCATTTGCAAGGATGTGCTCAGTTGTGGGGGCCAGCTTTCAAAATTACCTCAGTATGCTGGGAACAGTTTAGTTGACAGCAACAAAAATTCCAAGAAGTTGAAAAACTGGGCCTTTGAAGAGAGGCTAAGAAATTTTGTCATGGTTCAACTAGAAAAACCAAAGCTGAAGTGACACACAATAATTTTTAAAGTAACTAAAAAAGTATGTTATAAGGAAAAGAGGACTCAGACTTGCCAATGAAAAAGAAAAGGACAGTCCAAACTGTAGATTCAGGTGAAATGTAGCTGGCTCCATCTGAGGGTTGTGCCAGGGAAAACCAAGTGGAATGCTGGATGCTGGGGAAGGGTTTGTGGTGGCAAACAGTCACCTTCTGTCTTTCAACTCTAGCAGGCAAAGGAGCGCGCCAGGAATTTGGCTTGTGGGGCAGGAGGAGAACATCACTCCTGCTGTGGAGTTTTTGTGCTGGTACCTCAAAGTTGTCCCTAGCCAGTAAAATCTAATTTCCTTTTTATGAATACATGGGAGAGCAAGGCAGTTTTCAGCAGACCTGGCAGGTACAGTTTGATTCTGGCCCCACCTTATTTCTGTAGGAGAGGTTGTCAGGGACTGCAGAAATGGCTGTCCTGGTATGGTTGAGCTGAGACTTGGAATCTCTCTGGGAGGAAGGATTTAGACATAATGAAATCAACTGTGTTTTTTGCAGAAGAATGAAAGCAACCTACCAACATTCCTCAGTCTCAGTATTGATTCTCTTCTTATATTTGCAGTGCTTTGAAGCTGCTATGGTCTGTTGGTTCATTAAGTTACATTTACAAGTTGTCCCTAAACACTGGCTTTTACATAGTCTGCATTTTAACACTCTTTAAGTGCACATTGATATGTTCTGTCCTCTGTGCAAACCACAGTCAAAGAAATCCCTTTTCTGGAATGGCTAATGAGGTACCAGAGTGGTAAAATAAACAGAAGGAGGAATTACACAGAGTCAGGAAGCTCGACCAAAGAAATGTCACCTTCAGAGAACCAGCAATGAGAAATGACCTTTCACTTTATTACAGTGTGCCAAATTTTGTTGGGTTTAGACAAGAACCTACAATTACTGAATATTTAAAAGTGCACATTCTTACTCACAGAGAAGTCAAATAGAGTTGGGGGGACTTATGTCACAGAAGTACCTCTGATGAAAGATGGGTTTGACACACTGACAGGTAACATGACTGAGATTACAGTTGAATTATGCAATTAGGTTTTATTAACTATACATATTATTAAGGACTTTTCATAACAGAGGAAAGGATGTCAGGTCCTGGTGATTGTACTGACCTCTTATGCCACTGGGAAAGATGCAGAAAGGCTTTCAAAAGAGCAATATAGTCCCTATTTAATCTTTAAATAAGAAAGAAAGGTCAAGGAGGCATTGCTGCTACTTTATTTCTCTCAAGTCTTGACCAAGGAGACATCCCATTTTAATGTGCATTGCCTTAGATTGATACGTTAGTAAAATATGCATCACTGAAACATTACATACTTTTGAATGCATTGAATTTATGGAAGAACTTACAAAGTGTAGTATGTGCATGTGTATGAATCCTCAAAATTATGTAGCTAACCTCTGAAGGTTTCTCACTTTAATTCATTTCTGACGCAAAAATAAAAAGAAAACCCTCCAACAGATTACTTAACATCTCTGCAAAAATGTCATATTCACACAGATATTAAAAGAAGAAAAAAGGGGGAATTTATATTCATAATGTATTTTAATTTTAAGATTGTACTAATAATTAAAGATAAGTAAATGAAGGTGACAACCAACTCAAGACAGGTAGGGAAAAAAAGCCCCAAACAAAATTGCAAGCACCAGTGTAATTATAGGGACTTCTTTAAGTCTACTGGTTATGCCCCAACTTTGATAGGAAGCCTAATTGTTCCTTAAACTTTTACTTCCCTTCTGAACTGGGAGTGAGACTTTCAGAGTAGGTGCAGCCCAGTTCTTCCAATGACAGATGCTCAACAAGAGCAATCCCTTCCCCCTGGCCTGTCCTGGCTCCTTTCAGCAGGTACAGCAGGACAATTGTTCATCTCCTCCACACAGAGCTGCATGAACAGCAGGTTCTATCAGGGAATGGAATGAAGCCTTCAGGATTGGGAAGTGCCAGTGTCAGTGCTGCAGTACCCCTTTATCTCAGTCCTTTGAGAATGTCTGCCCTATGATGATCTTCCATTATGTGATTGTTGGCTTTTGCAGTGGGATAGAGCAGTTTGTGTCTGCCTCCTTCCAGAGTCTGCCCCGACCTTCACTCATGTTTCACATCCAGGCATATTTCTCCCAATCCATTCCCCATCTTTCTTTGGATGTAGTTTTTGCTCTGTGTTTTAACTAGATGGATTTCTCTCCTCTGCTGAATGGATTCCTGCAAGTCACTGATTCATCCAGGACCCTTTTTCACTCCTGGTGTACAGCAAGCTAAAAGTGACCATTATAAAGAATGTCTTTTCGAGCTGCCAAGGTGATGGGGCTGCACTGTGATCATATACTCAATAGTATAAGCTGTCCAGTCTGAGGCTGGAATTTTCTGAGGTTTTACATATTTCAGTTCTAACAGTTCTCCTTTGAAAATAATGAAAAACAAGAAATCTAAAAGAAACCTAAAGGCTGTTAAAAGTTCTGTTAGATGCATAGGTAAAAATTGTGCCACAATTCAAAAAAAAACCAAGGCAGTCCGAAAATCCCCTGAATTTCTGGAACAGGAAAACCCATAAAAGTGGCAGGTCAATTTCAAATGAGAAATTAAGAAAGCTATAAAGAATGTGAAAAGAGCCTTGCAAAGAATGCTATAGCTGAGAGTAGAGAAATTTGTAAATACACCAGAAGCAGGAAGCCAGCTGATGGTTAATGGGACCAAACAATGACCAAGGTGTAGAAGTGGCTGCAGCAGGTGAAGGAACCTCTTTTAGTTGTTTTTTACAACAGAAACTGTCTCATTCCCAATTCTGATGCATTCTTTGTAGCAGGAAAGTCAGAAAAATAGATCAATTTGAAGTAAATACAAGGGATGTGTTTATCCAAATAGACAAATCGGAACTCAGTAAGTCATCGGGATGAGACAACATCCACCCAGGAGTCCTGGAGGAACTCAAAGATGAAATTACAGAGCTGCTGGCCATGATATGGAATACAAGAACAAAGACCCACTGCATTGGAGGGTGGGTTTACAGCCATGTGTAAAATTGCCAACTTCCATCTACCAAAAGGCTCTGGATAGATCCTGAGAGCTACAGACAGGTGAACCTTGGGCTCATTCCTAGAACAATGGTGGAGTACCATCTCTTGTAGTAGTAGTAGTAGTAATAATAGTTATAATAAATAAGATTAGTGAGCACATGGATAAATTTGACTTGTTGAGAAGGGATCAGGTTGGCCTCTGTAAGGGGAAATACAGGTGAAGTTCTTTGATAGTGACAGTAATAATATGGAGAAAGAGGGCTGATTGGACATATTTGTGTTTTCCAAATGCCTTTGCCAAGGTTCCAAAGGATGGGATGGAATGGAATGGAATGGAATGGAATGGAATGGAATGGAACCTAAAGAACATCATGTAAGTCCAACTGTCTAAGATTATTCCAGAAAGTAAAGTTAGACTTGAAGAAAGGTCCTTGTATAGATTGAAAACTGGGCAAAGGAAAGAGCAGGGATTAATAGGTGTTTTTCAGGATGGAAAAGAATTGGCAGTAAGGAGTTGGTCCTGGGACCAATTTCATTCAGTATTTCATCAAAAAGCTAGAGAAGAGAATGAACAGTGGAGTTTTTGGGTTTGAATATTAATGGATTTTGCATCACAAGTTTTAGTGTAGATAAGTGTGATCTTACGAAAAATAATCTAATCCCTACCCACGTGATGTAAAACTCAGAACTGAGGTGCTAAACTCTTGAATTCGGGAAGAGATCTTGGAGTGATTGCTCTCAAAAAACCTCAAAAACCCAACCCAAACAAAAAACAAACACGAGGAAAGTACTGAGTACAAATGAGAGGTGACATTCTGTCACCATACAAAGCTGTGGTGCACCCTCTATTCAGAGCTGCCAGTTCTGCTTTCCACCTTCCATGAAGGAGGCAGTAGAAGCAAAGAAGATACAGAGAGACCCAGTCAAAAAGCTTGTGATGATGTAGCAACAACCTTGTGAGGAGAGAAAAAAGCTGATATTCTTCATTTTGCAGAGAAGGGTGAGGGGAGATGTGATAAAGGTTTACAAAATCACAGATGTAATGAATTAGCTGAATCTTCCTAGTATCAGAAAGCTCAGAAAGGAATTAGAAAACTTCATGGATGTGCATGAAGGGATGCTGAAATAATTGTGCAGGAATGTAACATCTAAAACCTCTATAGCAAAAGTGGATGCTGGAGTAGTAGAAGAATTGATAGAAGTATTGATACATCAATATATTAATATTGGTATTGATGAATACATTGCCAATAGTTGCCAGTCACACCCCTTCTGAAACAGCTTTTCCTTTTGTTGTTATACCCCTGGCTTCTCTATTATGGGCCAGGCATTAGCTACCACCATCACCATCCCACCCCTACAAACTTCCCAGCAAGAAAGGTTTAAGTTCAAAAATAAAAAAGGAAAAACCTTGCTGTTTGAGGTGCAATATCTTAAAAAAGGGGGAAGGGGTACAAGGGTCAGAATAGAAATAATATATAGATAGAGAAGTGGAGGGAAACACAGGAAAAAAGAGCACCCAGGTGTGCTTATTGCTCCCTGTGGACCTCCAGGGAGGGAAAAATGAAAACAGTTGCCAGAACAACCCCTCCTCCCCATTTTTTTCCCTGCTGTCAGAGGCACAATACCAGACTGAATGGATCCATTGGTCTCACCCCAGAGAACGTTTCTTATGTTTGAATCATCTTTTATTGGAGGCAGCCTTGGCCATCCTGGAATTCAAGGAAAGACTTGTGACAGGTTGTACAGAGACTTACTGCATAATTTGTTCATCTGTTTAAAAAAACCAAATTTTAAAGTATGGTCTCAGTTTCCAACTGAAATAGAAAACTATAGGATAGAAGGCAGTAAGACATAGAAGAAACTGTTAAGGAAAATACTTAGCATGGATATAAGATGTAAAACTGTATCTCACATAAATCAGTGGGTTTTAATCCTTTTTGACTTCCAGTGTAGGTGTGTGGCAAATTTAACCTACTTAGAATAAATTTGCTTCTTTGAATTTTCCTTTGCATTTCCCTTAGTTCTCTCTGAGTTTTACAGACCACAGGTTGATAAGTATTAAGGAAAATATACCATCTTGGAAATTAACTATTTCTAGATTCTTTTTGCAAAGTGAGAACACATCTGCATGGACACTGACCGGATTAGAATAACAATGGTGACACTGTAGTAATATTTCTTTTGTAGAGCTGAGTAGTTGTGCAATGTGTAGCTGACTTTGGGGCTTAGGTTTTTTGGCAGATGCTCATCTGTTTAGAAAAGCAAAGGGAAGGCTCAAAATCTTACATATTATCTCCCCCCCATAGTGCATCTGTTCAACTCAGACTTGCAAGGCACTGGGTTTCATTTGTAAAAGTGGGTCACAAACCCAAACAAAAAATACAAAATAGTGACTCCATCTATTTCCCTGTGTGTGATACCAGTCAAATTGTGAAACAGATCTTCAGATCTTCAATAAATCAATAGGTCCATTAGAACAATTTCATTTACAGGGAGTGAGAATTTGGTGCTGTACTTTGTATGTGAGAAAAAATACACTTGAAAAAATTTTTAAAAAAAGGAAAAAACAATCCTGTATCTTTTGCTATGCAACAATTATGCAAATGTTTTTAATAGAATAATAGAATAATAGAATACTGCTGGAGAGCATTTGGTAAAGAGAGGAATTAGATAATAATTTGACTAAAACTAAATTATATAAAGACATGCCACACATTAATTATTTGACATCACCCACTTTCCTCAGACTAGAGCACATAGGCCTGACTCTGAAAGTACTAACAGAGTCCCAACAGTCCTATTAAGAGACAAAGAAAGAGAGATCTGGTTAGGCTATTTTTTCATCTTAATACCACTGCCTTATCACTTTATAATTTTGAAAATAAAACCCTTTGAGCAAAACAATACCACACTGCTAGAATAAAGATTTCCAAAACTGCATAATCCTGATTCCCATCTGCTTGATCCCCTTTCTAGTCATTTTGGCCTGCAAAACTTTATGATATTAATTTGGTAGATCACTATCCCTTCTTTGTATAAACATTAGCTTATGGTAAGATAAGGTGATAAAAGTGGGTCCAGGGGGCCTATTTGTTTCTATTATATATTGGAAAATGGGTGTGTGCCAGTAACTTTTAAATACTGAAATGGACATTGTAAATTGGGGGAGGTGGAATTTTACTCTGTTTTCTTCTCTCCTTGCCATTCCAACTCTTCTCTGAGCTCTCCTGTTTACTTTCTTCCCATGGCTTTTATTTTTGTTCTTATTTTTCTCTTCCTTTTTCTCCATAGCCATCCTGCTCTTATGACTCAATACCACAGTCCAGAGTTATTTTGAAACTGGACAATATACTCAGTCTTACATCTCAATTTTATTTAGGACCCAACTGTGATCACCACTGAACCTGAACACTCCCTTGCCTTACAAGGGCTGAGGAATACAGCCCAACTCTGCATGACCAAAGGTATTGTAATATGGACCTTTGTGTTTAAGCAATTATTTTAATTTTTTTTTCAGATGAATTCATTTGAATTGTAGTTTGTGTGAGAAATTTTATGGGTTGGAAATGGACAGAACACAAAGGATGACTGCTTCAGAGGACTGATTTTTCACAGCCCTCCCTTCTGTTTCATATATCAGCACACACCTTTTGTAATCAAATATATGAGATTCCTTTGAAGTATATCCCTGAACTGGTGAGATAACCTGGGACTTCTAGAGTCCAGAAAGGTGGGAAGGCTTGAGGCAGGCTGATACACAGAGGCTGGGACAGAACTGGCCAGCCTGTGCCTGAAACTACATGTGGCTTTCTAAGTATTTAAATACAACTCCTGTGCTGGCTGGCATGGGGGCTGTGGCATAATCCCTGCCTCCAAAAGCAGTGACTCAGCAAGAGCTTCCAAGGCCAATTCTAGGGATTTCCTTGGCCTCTGCCTGTTTATCTAGCAGAGCCCCATTCCTCAGGCAAACTCTGCAAGGCCATTTTATCACCAGGTGCCCTGAACCATTCCCACAGCCTCATTGCTCCAGAACAGGATAGGTGTCTTGAGGCTTTTAACACAGGGAGGATTCTGATGAGGTGTTTGGAGAGCTGAGGAGATCAGACATTATGGGAAAGGACTGTGAAATAGTCAGATAGGTTATGTTTTAAAATTACATCTTTTCCTCATCCACAGTAAATTTTTTCCAAGCCATATGATCCTCAAATTACCAATACAAATGGGAATACAATTAATAGCAGTGCCATATCTTTATAGGGAGCATCACATTTTTTGTGCCAGGAAGGCATGTCTTTTATTCTATTAAACTGAGCAAAAGTCTTCTCCTGGGCCTCGTCTCCTCTGCATGGTGCCATCCTTTCAGGAATACATCATCATCAGAGTGCTTTGTCCCAGTGATGTATTACACTAATACATCTGTTGCTTTAATGATATATTAGTGTAATACCTTATCAGAGTGATGCATACCAATGATCTATTGCTCAAAAGGTGGTGCCATTCAGGAATGAAAGAATTCATGGACACAGTCAGTGTAATTACACAGATAAAAGACGACAGAGATGATGCTGGAAGCTGCTTTCGTGGAACCAAGAACACCAGTACTATGCCAGCCTGTTTGGTGCCATTTTCTAGTGCAATTGCACTGGATTTGTAATGCTGAGGTTGTTACATCTGTTTTAAATATACTAAGAGCAACTACCATTAACCTTGGGTCACTGTGAAGCAGAATGTATCCAGTTACTTTATTTTTACTGTATGGTAGTACAGTACTTACTTACCCGTAACCACATGAAACCAAGTAACATTAACCTCCAAATAGCCTGAAGAACACACCATATCTCATTATAATAATCTGGGCTTCATCCTTTGCCTGACTTTAATTATTGTCCATTCTCAAATATTTTTGATTACATGACAGTTGAAATACTTCAGCCTGTCATTAACTGTAGGCCTCTTTAATCTCAACCTTACCGTTACTTTTATTTTCATTACTTTAGCCACTGAAAAACAGGTGAAGTCAGTCTCATTGACATTGTTTTGTGTAGCATGTTAATTAAACATTTCAAAGCATCATCTAGAGATTGTGGCAAAAAATGCCAAGCTCTATTTTCTATTTTTTAAACTTTAACTGTAAAGAAGGGGAGAAAACCATGAGTCGATGATATTAAAAACCCTTAAAACTCAGATCTTTTTCCCCTCTGCCTTAACTCCCTCACTAATTGGGTCTCCAAGTTTCCTCACTAATTGGGTTTCCAAAGAGAACGACAATCAGAACCACATTTTGCTTGTGGTAATTTAACGGAGGTGTAAAGTATTGATTAGCTTATTTACATTTCCTCTAAATATGCTTTACACCAAAGTGTGAAGAATGTTGCAGAGGAGAAAATAAAGGTCTCCAACTTATTTCAGTTCATCACAGCAGGGAAAGGTGTATATGTAACATGAGAATTTTTGCCAGATAGTCCAGCACAAAACAATCAGTAACACAAATGAGGGAGAAAAGGACAGGCAAAGTATTTATAGAATGTAAATACTGGGATTTTTCTTTCCTCTTCACTTTCTCTTCTGTGATCTTCAACTTCACTGCTAGTGACAAGTATCATTTTAATTTGCACAGAGGGTTGCTAAAGCAACTTCCAGGAATGTATCTAATCCTGTGGCAAACTGAATTCACAGAAGCTGTAATAGGGATACAGTGTGGTGGTTGCAGGATATCCTACTTGTTACATTCCTAATCCTCCAAGGTCACTGAGCTGATGTGTGACCTTCCAGTTTAGAAACTGCTGACCCAGATCTTTCTCCTGCCCCACGGGAGGATGATATACTCTAGGAGCTCATGGGTGGGGCTGTGCTACCTGATCTCTGTCAAAGGGGGAAGCAGCCAGCAAGAATGGCAATGCAGGAAGTACATCTGCAGTGAAGCTCCTTCAGCAAGAATCTGTGACAGATTTATTCAGATCAGAAAACCTGCAAGTTGCTCAGTTGCATCTTGGCAGGGTGGAAGGGGAAAGGCATCTTTATCTGGCCTGAGAAACCATAAACCCCAGCAGGACTGACTCCAGGGCCAGGCTATTCAATATTTTACCTGAAAATATAATTGTTCAAGTCCCTGTAGGAGGATGTTTGGAAACTTCCTTGCACTTCGCAGAGGAAACTGGTTGTTTCAATGAGTCTTTAGTAGGATTTATCAGTCCTGGAAAATCTGTAGTTCCTGCAATGCTGGCTTCCTGATCCTGGTGGGCCTAGTGTGCTTCTTGTGGAAGTCTGATTCGTGACAAAAGCCTTCCAAAGGGTGATTAGCAAACACAGTAGCAGCTAATTCTGATAAACTGCGGGTGAGCAAATAGACCTTTGTGTAACTTGCCTTGTGTGCTGAGCAATTGGAAGGGACAGATTTGGGATGGGGAGAGACTTAGCAGGTGGGCTTCTGACACTGTTTCTCTGCCTATGTGCATCCCAAATGAGCTTCTGTGATACCATACACATTAACAGCTAGTGACACATCATATTTTCAGGGTCAAAACAGTCACTAAGGTAGGGGGTGCGTTAGTCTTTTCTTTAGAGATGGGCATCTGCATGGAGAGAGAATAGAGTGAAATGCTTAACAGTGTACAACAGCCCAGGGGACTGCAGGCAAAGTGTGTGGTCTGAGCCAGCATGGCTCTAATGGCCATTCAGTCATAGGCAGTCCTTCTTTTCTGCTTTGGAAGGGCAGTTTGTAGGGTCTTTGGGAACCCATCTGAATGGTGAGTGACTCCAAGTTTTTGTTTTCCTGAGTTAATTTTAGCAACATCTTTTTTCCAGTCTTGTTCACTGTGTGCTACACAAATGCTTTTGCTGGTGTGGTGCAGAAAAGGAGGAATGATGGACAAGGTGGGTGGCAATTGCTTAGATTTGCTCTCTCTTTACTGCCACTGAATGTCAAACCACACCATGTTACTGGGCTGTGTCAGATTATGTGTGGACACAGCATTCCTGTTAGTTAAATACCTTCCATTTTAGCCAAATGGCATTCCTTTTAGTTAAATAAATAATAATTTATTTTTTAAAGTTGGAGTTTGCCCTTAAGCTAGGTTTTAGGAACCTACAGATTTGTTGTTTTGAGCTGAACCAGTCTTTCCATTTCCTTTGCTGTCCGTGGAGAAAGCAAGGCTTCACCAGAGAAATTCATCCTAACTTCCACAGGATGGGGAAGAATTGCTTAACTCTCTTTAATTTAACCTAGAAATCTAGGTTAAATTAAAAGACTCTCTCTATCATACTGAAGATTGGCAGGATTTGCATTTGTTGTCTACAGCTTAGAACTCCCCAAGCTTGATATCTTCCACTAATTCCAAAGATTTTTGCAACAAAACCCAACACTGCTGCCTGTCTGCAATTCTGTTAACAGCAAAGTGGCTTGATTAAGTGGAATTGGTTTTAGAGGGGCAAACTGTGAAGTGAGTGGCACTCAAGTTTTGGCAGGTTACCTGTGTTCCTCTGGCACAGTCCCCAGCAGAAACTTAGTGTATCACCCTAAGCTTTATGATCTTAAAGTAGAAAAAAAACAACTTTAAAACAACCAGATTTCAAATCTGAACTGGAAAATGGTAATGCAGAAAGTGAAATCAACAGACCAGAAGAAGAAGGAAGGTGTGCCAGGGCACCAGAAATGGGCCAACAGGCATTCCATCTGGATCAGGAGCAGCTGAGTTTGCCTGGCAGTGTCTTAACACCTGGACTGGAAAATGCAGTGGCTAAGATGAAGGTATATGTTAAATTCTGCTGACTGTTACGGGAAAATGGATTTCTGGCAAAGGGGTGGAAAGAGCAGTTGGGGGCAGTAAAGTGGCTCAAACCTTGGAAAAATTTGCTTTTGTGCACGAGAGCTGAAATCATCAGTCTCTATGAGCAAGACTCTATGAGTAGATCAGTGAAGATTTGGTCATTGATTGAATTGAGACCAGGATTTCACTAGTTCATGACTAATTGGTAATCACAGTAAGCAATTAGTAATTATGGCAAATTATGTGTTACAGTTGTGTTGCTGCCTGGAGCTGAACTGTTTATTTCAGGATTTGGGTTTTTTTGGGTTTCTGTGTGGGAAGCAGGGCTTATAAATCCCTGTGTTACACACAAAAAGTAGGATTGGCTGATGACAATGGATACATTCAAGTCAATGAAGGGTGAGTGCTCTCCTCTTCAGGCTCTCAGACAGTCAGACACTGCTTGCTCACTTAAGTGTACTAAATAATGGAATAAAATATTTGTTGATGTGTACTCACATATGGTAGAAAAAGCTGATTAAAAGAAAGAACTTATAGTAGCAAAGGATTTTTTCTGTAAAATGTTGGCATTATGCCAGTGGTAAATACAAGCATTCTCATGTTGGTATGATAACCATTTCTGTTTATAGATACTTTTTGAGGAGATTCTTTTTTTCACAATAGATCTCTTCTGTCTCCAGTCTAGCTGGTTTCTAGGGAGCTGTGATAATCAGGGAAAGATGTATGAGCCTAGAAAACAATCTGACAGAACTGGTGACTTTATCAGGACAGTTGAAAAGAAACTCAAATTTTAAATTTATGCCTATTAAGAAGTCTGGGAAAAAGCTGGTTTTCATTTGAAAAAATTACTGTAGAATAGAAAGGTACTTGGTAGGACAGACTGCCAGGAAAGTAGCTGAAGGGTTATGGCAAAATTCAGTTATTTTAGTTCCTTAACACTTGTTCTATACCTTTACAGCCTGTTTACATCAACACTCAGGAAAAGTTATTGCTATTTCTCTTCTATGAAAATGAACTGAGCTGTTGAATGTGGCAATGTGGAAGATGCAAGGAGTTGCTTCACACTTCTGCTTGCCCAAACTGTGTTCAGGGGCTAGTGTTCAACAGTTAAAAAAAAAAAAAGCCAAACCTCAAACCTACCCAGTCTCCTTCCCCCATATTAAACTTTATCTACACCTATGACTTCTGTTGTAAGGATAAAAAGCCTCAGCTGCTCTTTGGCTCTGGAAACACCTGCACTTAACTTGCATTGTTAAAGTAAAAGTTCTCTGAATTCCACCTGAGACTGGACCGCACAGCACACAATTTGGCCAGTGAACTACTTGCTACTCCTTTATTCCAGATCAAAGAAATAGAGGAGAAGGGAAGAAGCTAAAAGAAAGGTTGATGACACACAGACCTTCATACTGGAGACCACCATTCAGAGAACCCCAGTATACAGGTAAGCTACACTCAATTTATTTCTTGAAGGAAAATGTGCAGGTATTACCTGATATTTGCCTATGTCAGAGGGGGAAACTTGTTGATGAAAATGCATAAACAACTAGTAAAAGTTATATCTGTTTTCTGCTAGCCCTATGCAGCTTCTCAGTGTGTTGTTGGGTCACAGATATGGTTCTGTGGCACCTGCAGTCATGAGCTATGTGGGGGCCTCAGTAGCCTAACACAATTCTGGATTCTGCCCTAGAGGTGAGATTACAAAAAGATCTGGTTTTTTAAACCAATTTCTTCTGTATTTGTGCCTTGTGTGATGCTTTCTCTCACATCCAAATGTGACTGCATCAGCAGTGCTACTGCTATGACCAACTTAAAATCAAATATAGAAGTAGAAAGTGCAGACCTGAGGTCAGTGGTAAAAGTACCAATTTTCTAGATACTCAGTACATGGTCATCAAAAATATAATAAAAGTGGTAGAACTAAAACAGGCAAGTAGTAACAACTGAAAACTCAGCTTCTAAATCCAGAATGAATTGGCAGTGACTCCTTTATTTCCAGTATATGTTCTCCAATTCAGAACTTTGCAAACCCACTGGTTTGATTGTGCAGATGATCACAGGCTGTTGAGTTACAATGGCATAATGAGGTAGCTAACTGCGTGTTTTTCTCCTCTCTGGCACATTTGAAGTGAAAGGAAAGTATTTTAGTGTAGCTCATTGTGTTTGCCATTACAACAGTTAGGGAAGCTCACCACAATTAAGCCACAACTGCATACCATGTGGGGTCATCCTTGTCCTGATTTTTGTGTCTAGCTCTTTTTGTGTCTGCTATGTGCTTCTTTTCACATGGTGCGTTTTTGCAGCCATTGTTCTCTGTGCTTTCTTGGTGGGGAAGCACATTCTTTGTGATAAAGGTCTAGGATCAAAATTGCAGTATCAGAAAACTTGTTTTGGCAGTTGAATGGTTAATAGCACCAGCATTTACACATTTGACTGGTTTGAGATTAATGGGTGAAATTCATAACTCCTCCAGCGTCTCACTTACACCTTCTGCATTAATAGTGAGCAGTTCCACAGCTAAACCCCCATGAAAATGGCACAAGTGAAAGCCACTGTTCAAGGAGCAGATCTTGTGGGATACTGAACTGGGGAAGTGTCAAGGGACAGACAGCAGCTTTGGCTCACCAACGATCTAGCAGAGTATGTGAAGAGACTTTCAAAGTGCAGGTGGATGTACTGTAATTTTCTTTAAAAGATTGCTATCCACGTTGTAGTTTTAATTAAGCAAAAGGGAAAAGTTGGCTGCTCAACATAATATCTTTGGGCCAATGCTCAAGCACAAATAGAGCCATGCGAATACGCAGCCAATCAGCTTGGTTAGTTCTAAAGGGCATTGATGAGATCTTCTGGTTTGTTGAGTTTTTGACTGTTGTCCCCCCCAATTCTTTTGTTAGTTTTACTCAAAAGCCGGTGTTACTGTATAGTAGCTATAGGCCTGCCTGAAATTTTGCTTAAATTATCTAATTTTTGGGGATTCAGTATATTTAAATTCAAGAAGTAGACACAGTGCCACAGACTGCTGTATGTCTCCAGGAGACTTGGTTGGTTTGGGGGCGGTTTTTTAATGGTGGCACTTCTAAGCGCAAAGGAAACCAAACATTTCCTTGGAGCTGAGCATGGCTTCATCCAAACCCTGCTAAGAGACAAGGAAAGCTTATGGCCGGAATGGCCCCAGTAGGCTCCAATATCGCAACAGAGTGGGGCAAACACATCCTTAAATTCGCTGTTGTGTGACAGCGAGGTTTGGGCCCCTTCCTCCATCCCCATCGTGTCCCGATCCAGGGGGGCTCGTACTGCCGGGCCGGGGATGCGCTCCGGGAGCAGCGGGAGCGCGGCTGCCCTGGCCGCTCTGCAGCCCGCAGGAGACACAGGGACCCACCACCGCCCTGCTCCGAGCGGAAAGGCAGGAGCTCCCCCCAAACCTCGGGAAAATGATCCACGGAGCCAACGAGTGCCTTGGGAGAGCGGCGCTGCTCGGGGTGCCCTGGCTCTGCTCGCCTGGTGCCCGTCTCCTTCTGCTCGGGCTCAGCAGGCAGCCATTCTTGGGCCGATGGAATGCAAGCTTGTCCTTGCTTAGAGAGATGTAGAAGGGCTTAATTTGTGCAGGATTTTTTTTATTCCTGCACCCATAAATAAGTCATTCTTATCTTCAGTATTGTTAACCTTATCACTAGGAAACAAGCATTGGCCTGTAACCTAACCTTTCTGCATTGGTGACTTTGCCATCCTCTGTGTATTGGCACAGCTTTTTCCCTCAGCAGACTTTGTCCCCTTTGGGAACAGGCTTTTGGATAGAGGTCCTGTCTTAAAGTGTTGGTGAGCAAGGCCTGAAAACTTGCCTGGCTTTGAGACGTGAGCCATGAAAGTTCCTTCCAAGAGCCTGCTGGCATTGGTGCCTCAGCCTGGGGTCTGAGCAGGTACAGTTGCTCAATACAGACCTTTAAAGGCCCTTGAAGTTTCTTTAATATTTTTTTTTTCCTTTCCTAACCCTATGGCAAAATCATGTGTTACCACTTTATCTTTAAGAAGGCCTTACTGTGCCAGTAAAACTGAGGCTCAGCTGTACAGGAAACATCTAAAAAGAACGATACTCAAGCCTTGCTGGAGACAGTGTCACTGAGGCAATATAGGAGACTTTAACAGGGCCTGGAGAGGAGCAATTTGCTGGAGAAGGTTTGTTTGAAAAGTACAGTAAACCCGTTTTGGAAGACACTGGTCAGAAAAGTCTTCATACTACAGGAAGTTGCTGAAGGCATGGCAGTTTGGAGGTGGGAAATATTTTGGTAAGGATAATTTACTTTTAGCTACAAGCTTTGAGTTAGATAGGATGGTCAATCAAATGAAGAGTATAAAGCTTAGATGTTCATGTAGGTTAGAAGACTACTCTGGAGTGGGATGAAGAGGAGGGATGTCTCTCAGTTTTAAGATAAAATGGGAGAAACAGGGAGATGTAAAGAACTGGATGAGAAAACAGTTCAGAGGT
The DNA here is from genome assembly GCF_009819885.2 of Catharus ustulatus. Taxonomy (NCBI): domain Eukaryota; kingdom Metazoa; phylum Chordata; class Aves; order Passeriformes; family Turdidae; genus Catharus; species Catharus ustulatus. The sequence continues at coordinate 14,025,183 of NC_046225.1, forward strand.
GACTTAGGGAAGAGAGAGGGACCCTGAGCATAAAATGTATATAAATTAGATATTCTCTCTTATTATATAATGGTGTGACAATTTCAGCCAACTAAAATATTTCAACTGTCAAACTGGAAGTCTTCAGACTTTTCCTTGCAACCTAAAATATCTTCATTGTATTAGCTTCATTTGGGTGGGATTTGGGTAATGGATTAGTTTTGGGGTTTTTTTGTTTGCTATTTTGGAACCTGGTGCACCTAGCTCCCTCTAACTTGTTGGACTTAATTACTTTATGATAACTCAGAAGCACTGAGTGTATAAAGCAGGCTCTTTGGTAAAAGCCTGTGTGTTGTGGTCTCCAACAATGTCAGTAATGGAGGATGATGGTCTTCATATTTTTATATTCTCCAGTGAAGAGTGTTAGGCGTTCTCAATATTTTTAATCAGTTGGTTAAGCGCTATGGAAGAGAGAAGTAGGTGTGGTGTCAGACTTGACCCAACTTCCTTGATTAGCATACCCAGCTGGACAGCAGAAGTAATTATGTCTGACATGGTATCACAGTTGTGGGGACTGAGGCTTGTATGAATCACAGAAGCCTGACAAACTCTGAATAGGAGAGTTTCTCTACTCCACTGTATAGACTTTTTCTTTTTTTACACTAGAAGACCAGAAAGATGTTCCACGCTGTTTCTTACTAGTCTCAGCTCCATTGTGGTTATCCTCTCCAATGCTTTTTTCTCTTGGAAAGCTGCTCTTGAGTATCTTCTTGGCCCACTTCCCAATTGCTTTGCTGCTCAGATGATTTTAAAACCCCTGATTTTGCTTTTTTCCCCATGTAAATGAAAGCATCACAGTGTCTCCCTTCTGAGTGGTGATACACTCTTGATGATACAGCTTTTGTAGGGTTCATAAGGCAACCAAAATGTTTTGTTTCTGATGGACGCTGTTCTTGGCACCTTGAGGGAGAGGCCACCTGACTTAATGATTATTGAGATCAAGAAGGCCTACTCATTTTCTTATGAGCTGCCATTCAATATCTTAGAATGAATAAAACCTCTGAACTTGAATAAAGATTTCCAAGAAAACCCAACAGTAACATCTTGAAACTTGCACAAGTCTATGGCCCTGCTGGACTTCTTTAAAAGTCAGTTGCCTTGATTTTTCCCTTTTATCCTTTGCTTGATGAACTTTACATGACTTAAGTGGGAGATCTATACTTTCTCTGGCTAGGCAGGGAATACTTAATGTTCAGGGTCCCACCTACTTCCTTTGATTCTAGCTTGTGCAAAATCCTCCATGTAGGGAATATGGGAAAAGTACTTCTTCAAGAAAACTTCATCTTCTCTCTTCCCCTCTTTCTTCTTTAATACAAAAAATGTGGAATTTTTTGGGGGATGGGAACATATACAAAGAGAGACTAGAAAGTATTTGAGTGAATCTATTTATTCTTCCATTTTCAGACCCTTGATTCTTAATTCATACAGCCGCTTTTTGAGGAGGGAGGCACACAAAGGGGCAACTCCCTGCTCCTCAACTTCTTTTTGGGGGAGAAGAAGTGTGTGAGAGCTTGTTCCCTGGGACCGTGACTCCATCTGCAGGCAGGAGCTCGCCACTCTGCTGAGAGCCACCACGACCTCCGTGCAGCGTTGAGCCCCTTAGGTCTTGAGTGACACTGCTGAAATCCCCCAGTGTTTTTCAGTGCACAGCAGTATCTCTGTCACTCCTAAAACCTCTATGAGAATAGGAGTAGTAAGAAGTCAAATTAAATGAATTTCACTTACATGATCTGGGCACCTTTAGTGCAAGCAGCCAACATATATATATATAGGTATAAAAGAAAATTTATAGGTATAGAAGTAAATTTGTGTGCTTAGTGGTGAGAGAATAGGACTAAGGAAGTATGGCTGCAGGTTAGCGAGAAAAGCAATTAAATCCTGTGGCCACAGCGCCTACACGTCAGGGATGTGTTGATGATAATGGTTTGCTGGGAACAGCAGCCTTAAAATTCTACATCTAGCTTTGTTGGTGAACTACCACAGGCAGAGTGCATGCCCTCAACTGAAAGGTGGAGGTAATGATGCTTTGCAAATGTCTAAGAAAAAAGGCAGTCAACTTCCACTGCTTGCATTTTAGAGGGATTAAAAATACAGTCACTCTTCTACCTGTCCTGCAGTTATAAGTTCATTTTGTTTGTGTAATCTTCAGCATACTGAGGGAAAAAGAGTGAGGAAGTAAAACACCAATCATGAGTTTGCAATGATTAATTAATGTTTTCCGTTGAGTAGCTCATAAATCAGTAGCAATTCTAAGAAAAAGTATTTGGACATTAAAGAGCTGTGGATATCATAAGAGTGTTTTTGGTGAACAGTCCTAGTAGCTAAAAAAGCCTGGTGGAATATTTGTGTTCTGAAAACTACTCCCATAAAACCAGACACAAATACCATGTTTAGGAAACAGTAAATGCTCATATTACAACACTTTCACCTAAATTGAGAGAGTCCTCTTAAGATCATCTAGTCCAGCTTCAGTGCTCAAATAGGTAGACTAAGTTGTTCAGGGAACCTCTCTCGTCAACCTATACCAGTTTGACTCTTCTAATCATTAAAAAAAAAATAGTGTTCTTGTGTTCAGACTGTGTTGTGTTATTTGCTTTGGTTTTGGAGCGTGTCTCTGGTTTTGGTCTGGGGTTTTTTTTCATGTAGTGCCCCTTGCCTCTTATCCTGGCAATGGATACTGCTGACAAGTATCTGACTTCTTCAACTTCCTTCCCACTCATCAGGCATTTGTACAAATGGATGAGATCCCCGAGATCCCTTTGAGCCTTCCTTTCTCCAGACCAGACAGTTTCAGTTTTTCAGCCTCTCCTCATACAGTAAATGCTCCAGTCCCTTAATCATCTTTGTTGCCTTGTACTGGACTTGCTCCAGTAACTCCAGATCTTTCTTGTGCCAGGAAGCCCTGAATGAGATGCAGCATTCCAGAAGCAGCCTCACCAGCACTGAGCAGAGGTGCAGGATCACTTCCTTCAACCTGCTGGCAACTGTCTTCCTCCTGGTGGCCTTCTTGGCTACAGGGGTGCATTGCTGGCTGGGGGTCACCTTCTTGTTACCAGGATCCCAAGGTCCTTCTCTGAAAAGCTGTTTTCCACTTGATAGATGCCTAGGATATGCTGGTACCCAGGGCTATTCCTCACAACTTTGCATTCCCCTTTTGAACTTCAGGACATTCCTTTGCCCACTTCTGTTGAGATAATGCTTCTGAAAGGTGACATAACCATCCAGTATTATCAGCCACTCCTTCCTGTTTTAAATCATGCGCAAACTTGTTGAGGATGCAATCCTCAGCATTTTTTTTTTTTTTAATGGAAATGAAAGCTGCTTCCCTCCAGGTATTGCTACTTCTCCTGTTTCCCTACTCATGAAGTTTGATGCTTCTCTAAGGGATTTTTCACTATATTTAGTCTATTTCTTTTGGACAAATAATTTGCTTAGTGTAAACTACAGACTTGAAAGAGCATGGGTGGCCCTAGCATTGCTGAAAATACTAGAGACTAGAAACAGTATTTCCCTCAGTGTTAGAAGGGGTTGAGGAAGCTAGTCTTTATTTCTAATATCTCAAAAGGCAAATAACCTTTTCCTGTATGTTGTATGCCCTGATGGGGAAGTGCCAATGCAAGGAGAGATTTCCTGCAGGCTGCATGCCTTCATGCTCAGCAGGCTGACTTGCAGCCCAAACCACTCTTCCTGCCAGTAGGTGAGGGCTGATCCCTGAGAACATGCAGCATGGTCCAGCATAGCTGAATTCCCTGTGAAATTCATCACACCAGGCAGATGAACTCTGCTAGAAGCTTGATCTCTGCATGGCTCTTCCCATCCTTATCCTAATGGATTTCTTTCCCTTGGGAAGGTAAAGTCTCATCACCACCATATTTCCTTGTCTCCCAATGCCCTATCTCACCTTTCTTTAGGCATTCCAAAGAGAGGACATAGTTGGCATCAGTACCACTGCCATGTCCCTCTGTGCCTGCCTTCCTCCTGCTGTGTCTCTGGTAAGGTGCTGTGTCACAGGGAGATGAGTTTGGTGAATGCAGTCCCAGTCCAAGCTGAGCTCCTTGGGGCCTTGTCAGCTCTCATGTTCCAGCGCAGTCTCGGTATTACTCTAGTGTTTTAACAATAGAAAACTAGCTAGTTAATTGAGAAACCAGAATTGATTTCCCTGAGGAATTTGCCACCTTGCTGGTGCAGCAGAGACTCTGCCTTTCAATGTAGATGTAACAAGGTGTTTAAAAACTTGGACACACTTCCATTTAGCAAACAGCTGTGGCTTAAAATGCTGTTGCCTTGCTACTTAACGAAGCTGCAAGACTTCTCACTGAAGTAAACAGGAGGATAAATACTGTTTAAAAAACATTCTGTTTTGCCAGTTTGGGAGGTGGTTTTTCCAGGAGGAGGTAATGCCTTAAACCATGGCAGGTGTTTGATAATAAGGCTGTGCCTGAATCTTCAGTGACTAGCAAACTATTAAGCAGAAGCAAAATGAGAGAAGGAGTTCTGAGTCTTGCTCTGATTTACCTTAGATGATTCTTAGGGTGGAGTAAAGTTATTGATTTCAATGCACTTAAATGCAGAATATAAAATTATACAAAAGGATCGGGATTGGAGCAGATAATTGTCCTTTATTTCTACATTTGTAGCTGCTGTAGCCCTGAGCTAAGTATTCCAGTCCTCAGTTGACTAAACAAATTCTTTTCATCAGTTCAGAAATTACTTAGTGCTTTATGTTGTAAAATATTAATTTATTTTTTCTATATTTAATCTGTACTGGGTGAGAAGTTGCTCACTCACTTGGGGGAGAAATTCTGCATTTCAGGTGGTTGTAGGCCTAACTCCATTTGTCCTAGGGTCAGGTGAGTGGATGGTTATTTTTTGTTTGGGTGTTTGGTTGGTTTGGGGGTTCTTTTTTTTTTTTTTGCCAAATAGACTTACAGTAAAGGGATGTGGGAAGGTGATATATAATATATGTAATATATGTACTTATATATCATGATATATATAAATTATGTAATTTTGAAATTGAAAAGCCAACTGTAGTTATGGTAAAATAAGAATCATGAAACTCTTCGGTAACTCTGAAGAAGCATCCTATAGTACTTAACTAGCAGCAAAATTATGTGGACACCAATATGTGGTCCTTCTTCAGACCCTATAGACAATGTATTTCTGGCCTGTGAAATCCAGGGTTTTATATCAGTATGGGTTTAAGGCCACCAGGCTTAAAGTGTTGATTTTTTTAAAAATTGAAATTAGAAGCTATAGCATCTTTCCTATGCAGTGTGCTATTCTAACAGCTGAAAACTATAAACACCATAGATTTTCTGAAGAAGTATTAATGTGTTAAATTTGCACCTCAACTAGAAGCATCTTGTGCTAAAGTTTGTTATAAAGTGATGATGGCTAGTTAGTTTGCCAGGATTCAGACAGGATTCTGAGAAAACTGGTTGTGTTTTAGCAAGGAGGCATAAGGTCATATTGCACTTTTCCTCCTTGATGCCTCTCCATTTGGAGGCTTTCAGATTGTAGTGGAATCCTTGGTCTTCAAGAACATTTGTGACTCAATATGCTCTCTGCAAGAGTTCTTGCCTAGAAGTGGCTGTGGGCCTTTCATTTTAAGAAAGAAGAGGTTAAAATCTTTGCAGAAGGAGAATTTGGTCATCTTTTTAAAAAGCTGAAGCCTGTGTGTCATTTAGGATCTGCTGGTTATGCAAGTGCATCTCCCTCTTGGTAATTGTTTGTTACCTGTCCTAAGACAGCAAAGGCTTCTGATCATTGCTCATTGGCCTTTGTGGGGTTGATGGTGGCCTTGCCAGTCACTAACTTGTCATTATTAGTTATTCTTACAAACCTGTTACTTAATGTTATTTGTTTACAGAGCAATTGCAAGTATGGATGATGGTATCCATGAGCTGTTGCCCTACGGGCTTGTCCATCCCTTTGTGTTTGCCTTTCAAATGCTTAGGAGTAAAGAAGTTTGTAATCAAATGTTGTTTGAAGGACTGATTTGTAGTTACTGCTGAGCATGGAAATATTGTCATAAATTAAAGCCAGAGGAGTTTATGCTGTTAAGGGTAATGGCCAATACATGTGAGGTGGTAATTTCAATTATAACTAGTGGGCCTCATTGTACATATTGAAGATACAGAGGCTATAGAAGGTATTTGCCGATGTTCAACAGGAAATTAATCCAAAGATAGGAGTAACTTTGAAAAGAGCCTGTGCAGTCTGAATAACTTTCCACTGCATGCTCAGGGACACACACAACTGACCAGGCCTTCCTTTTGGTGGGCTATACTTAAAGCAGAGGCAGCCATAGTTTGGTGTGAGAGGGCCCAGGAACTGGTTAAAATGGTTTCATTTTTCCACTCAGTGCACTTCTTTAAAAAAATCTGACCCTGGGAGCAAAACTCTTTAAGGTTTCAAAAAATAAAGCAAGGATGCGAGCTAATTTTTAAGTTTCTGTTTAGTAACCTTTTCAAGTATTTGGTACATTGCATAAAGACAGTTTGGATGCTAGATACACTGCAAAGGTTTTAGGAATGTTACATCATTTATTACTGTTTAAAACCTTATTTACTCAATTTGTTTCATTTTTCTCATGTCTAAGCGAAGAAAATATTTACTTTGTTCAAAAGTGGTTTCTGGAGCTGAACTTAATTCATATGTGTAACTAGATTTGGTGTTTGGAAGGTGCCATGCAATCATTACTTATTAATAGCAGGACCTGCAGAAGCAATGCATTATTTATCTTATGTTGTCTGTGGAAGACTTGCAACTATTTTCTTATGTTTGGACTAAAAATGTTCGAAAGTGTGGTCAGCTGACTTAATTTTTTCTTTTTGTGCTATACCCCCAAACATCTAATAGGACATTTTAAAAAATGGCATTATGCCCTTTGTCACTTTCCTTAAATCAATGTGTAAAATAGTGGGAAGTGAGGGCTGATGTGCTTATGGTTTCAGTGGGAAGGCTGGATACTATCTATTGACTAGGACAGGATCTGGAGTAATGCACTTAGCCAGGATAGAGATGAAAAAACCAAGTTGTTCCCAAAGAGAGTATCTCCAGGTGTGGGGCTAGAAACTCTTCAAAGGTAGAGTATATAAAGTTTTTCTCTGATAATTCATTCAAGCATTGGGATTTATTTCGCTGCAGAACACGCTTAAGGCTTGGCCCACTAAACTCCTAGGGAAACTGTTAGGATGCCTATGGAAGCCAAGGTCACCCTCAGAGAGATTTAATGCTGCTCTGCTGTGTGCCAGTCCCCACGGCCCTTTCAAAGAGCTGTCTTCCCGTGGTGCCTTTTTGCTGCAGCCACCTCAACTCCCCTAAAGGGGGTTTCAAATGATGGAGGGGAAAAAAACCTGCACGGCACGCTGTAAATTAATGCTGACAATGTCAAGATTAATTTATGCCAGAAACGCATGAGGGATAGAGGGTGGGAAGAGTGATAGTGAAGAACACAGTACTTCCTGTGTCCTGCTCTCCTAGAGCACCTGGGGAAGGGCTGTCTCAGCAGCGGTGGATCACAGCACAGAGCCAGCACTCTTTCCCTCTCTGGAATGGCTACTTTGTGGCCTCCTGCACAGGATCGCTCGGTCACTGCTCACAAAGATGGCTTAGTTCAACACAGTTGCCATGTATTGAAAAAAAAGAGTAAACTGGTCTAGCGTTGCAACTCCTACAGTGAACAAAGTTGTGTTGCTAGTCCCAGGTATGCCGAAATTGAGGTTTGTGAGCAACAGTGAAGAAGGCTTCTGGTATTTTTTGGATCACTGCTAACACGGTAGAAACCTCCAAAACCAGTATAAACTGGAGAACTGAGGGAAAAGACAGGACCTAAATATTCTGAGGGAATTCTGTCTCCGGTACTCTTGGTCATGAGCAAGTGTAAGGCACTGTTTGGGCTCATCCCTACCCCCAGAAATCACAGTCCTGACTTTGTTTTTTACCCCTGGATAAAAAATAAATAAATCTTTCCATGAAAATGAAGTGTTTTAGCTGTATTGTGAAATGATAAACCAGCTGAAGCCAGGAGGAATTTTTGTTTCAGTAGATGTGTACCCTGTACATGTGGTTTCAAAATTCAGAATTGCACAGGCATAAACCTGATATTGTCATATATGTAATCTTTTAAATACTATTTAGATATTTTTCCTTCTAAAAGGCTCATTGTAACTGTAAAATGGGTATAAGATTATGTGAAACCATTGTAAGTTGAGGTAGTTAAGAGTTTAAATTTGCTTTTTAAAAATACTTAAGTTGCAGATTTGGTGTTTCGTGTTTTCCTAGGCAGCTGTTTATTTTTTTAAAAATTTAAGTTAGGATGAAAAATAGTGTGATAAAATGATGAGTCAGGTTGTCAAAAGCCAAAAAATTCTAACAGGTATATATGCTAGAATAATGCGTATTTTTATTTTTGCAACATCTGACTCATGATTTTGATTATGTATTCTGCTAAGTTCAAAGTTTTCTTACACAAAGAGAGAGCTATATGAAACAACCATGCTTCAAATAATTTTACTTCAATTGTAGTAACAGGTTTTGGAGTTTAAATCATTAACAACCTCTGTGCGAACTTTTATCCAAATGACTGCAAGTCACAAAGAGAGCACTTCTCTTTCACGGAGTACCTTTTGTGCTTTAGTGAGACCCAATCCCTCTTCTATTTTTTTCCCCCACCTTCATGTCTGTCTTTGAAGAAAGATGTGTGATTTGTGAAGTAATGAGAGTATGTATCAGTTAATGAAAGCTGCTATCCTGGCTTCATAATGCACGCTGGAATTGCTTCAGGATAAAGCTTCCTATACCTGCATTACAGCAGGAAAAAAAAAAAGTGAATATCAGAAGTCCAGATTGCTGTGTGCACTGTAGAAGTATCATGTAGCAGTTAAATCAACCATTAGGGGTGACCTAATCTTGATTTCCTCCCCCCCTCCACACACACATTCCCAAGGAGTTGTGATTACCATTCTCCTTGTATTCTTTCCACTTTTTAAAACCTGCACTAGAAATTGTCAGAATACCAACTTGCCCACCTTTTTTCTGGCTTACTTTGGGTGCTTGTTTTGGCCTGGAGGGAGTTGTGTATAAAGCAGCCTCTCCCTCCCACACCGAATTTTGGCTGCATAAAGCCCCTTTGGCCCCTGTGCTTTGTGAGGGGATAGCGGAGCCCATCCAAGTAATTCCATGGTGTTAGCTGTGTACACCACCACAATTTTGCTTTTCTAACACAGGAAGACAAAACGCCCTAATATGAAAAAAAAAAAAAAAAAAAAAGGTTGATGTTATTATTTTCACTCCCACCACAAACGAGGAGATTACAGTGCGAATGGTCGAGACCCACAAATTCACACACACACTTTTTTTTTTTATTAATTATTTATTTTTTTTTTTTAAAGAGCGGATTAGCAGCGGGTGCAGGACCGGGGCAGCGCATCCTCCGCCGCCGCGCAGCGCCGCGCCCGGAGCCCGCGGGGAGCGAGGGCACCGTCCCCTGTGCTCCAGCGGGGCGCGCGTGTCTGTGCGTGTGTCTGTGCGTGTGCCCGCCCGCCGGGGCTGTGCGGGGGTGTGTGCGGTGTCCCTGCCCGCCCGCGGGCGCGCCGGGAGCGCCGCCGCCGCCGCTGCCCTTTGATCCCGGCGTTAGTGTTAGTTAGGGGCCGGGAGGAGCGCGGGGCGCAGCCCTCGGCACCGCCGCGCCAGCCCTCGCCCCGGCACGGCGCCCGGCGCCCGCCCGCCCGCCGGGAACACATCCCCGGCCGCTGAGGGATACTGCGACCGGGGACAAGCCAGGTGCACGACCGGGTTGCGGGGGGGTGGGGGGGTGGGGGGTGGGGGGGAGAGGAAAAGAAAGAGAAGAGGGGGAGAGGGAGCCCTTCGCGGTGGCTCCGAGAAAACCGGCTTCAAGCCCCCTTTCCCCCGGCGAAGAGGGAAAACCCGCCCCGGTTAGCAGCTCCCCCGGGGGCCCCGGCTTTGTGCCTGTCCGTGCCCCCCCCTCCCGGTCTTATTTGATCTCCCGTTAAACCAAGGAGGAGAATGTGAAAAAAGGGGGAAAATGCCCAGGAGGAAGCAGGAGCAGCCCAAGCGCCTCTCTTCACGTAAGTGCCCCCTCTTTTTGCCATTTTCTCCTTCCTCCTCTCCCCGTCTCCTTCCCCTCTGCAGCCGCCTCCGTCGTTTCGTGCATTAGTTTAGGGTTACAGAGGTGAAACTGACAAAGACACAGCCTGGGTTATTCCTCTTTTAGGTCTGAGCTAAGGCAGCCATGTTGGTGATGAACAGCCTTGTGCCCTTTTAATTTTTCCTCTCTCTCCTTTCCCCCCTTCTTTCTTCGCGTCTCTCGCCCTTTCCTCCCTCTCCCTCCCCTCGCCCGTGATTGTGCATTTGTGCTAAGGGGGGGTGGAGGGGGGGGGCGGTGTGGGTTTCTCTTTGGGGCCAGAGGGAGGGGGGTCTGTTTTATTGGGGTGGGGAGGGGGGCTAAGCACGGGCGGGGAGGGCGGCGAGAGGGGAAGCGGCTGCTGGCGTCTTGTGCGGAACCAGCCGAGAGGTCTGTCCCCGGCTAAAGGTTGCGGCGGGGCTGGGCGGCCCGGGAGCGGGGGTAGGCGGGCAGCGGCAGCCGAGGGGGCCGGCGGGGCACCCCACACCGACCCCCGGGCCACCCCGGAGGGGGCCGGGGCCGCCGCCGGCGGCGTGGGAGGGGGCGGCGGGGAGGCAGACCGTGGCAGGCGAGGTCCCTGCAGAGCAGGGAGAGGAGGCGGCGGCGGGCTCCGGGCTCCTCCTGGCCGCAGTGAAATGAAGGGTCAGGCGAGCCAGGCGAGACTCAGGCTTCGGCGGCGCTGCCCTAGACGAGAGCAGCAGAGCACAGGGCTAAAGTGCATCCGATCCTCCGCCCGCGGGCACCCACTGCGCTCGCACACTCACACGCACACACACATCCACACACATCCCCTGACACGGCTCACCCTGCCCTGCTCCTGATCGCTCCCTCCCCCCTCCCTGGCTGTTTTCTCCCCTCTTTGCAAAACAGTTAACTTTTCTCCCGCTCCCTCTCCCCCCTCTCCTTGTATTCAGCGCTCGGCAGCTATTGAGAGGGAGGCGGAGAGGAGGGGAAGGGACCTAAAAATACCCTGCCCCTGCATGGCCCCAGGGCCGGTTTAAGGAGAGCGTGGGGTGGATGGAAGGGTCATTTGTCTGTCCCCGACACATCTGCTCGGAGCGTGCCTGCAGCCCCTCCGCGCCGGGCTCGGGGCAGGGCGAGAGCCGAGCCGCCGGTGCCGGAGCCGGGCTCGGTCACCGGGAGTTCACCGGGGCGGCTCCTGCCCCTGCCCGCGGGGCGCCGCTGCGGGCGGAGCGCGGCCCGGCCCCCGCTCCGCTCTGCGGGCGGAGGGGCTGGGGCAGCGCTCCCCGCGCCCTTCCCGCACCGCCACACGGCCCGGGATCGGGGATGTGGGCGCGGGGGGCGGCGGGCTGGGGGCGAGGGGGCAGCACTTGCAGCCCCGCAAAGATTTGTCTCCCCTTTTCTTTTCCTGCCGACTCGCGGCAAGGGCTCGAGTTGTGGTGGGCTTTGCTTCGGGGGCTTGATGTTTGAGGTTGGTTTGGGGGTTTCCCCCTTCCCTTCTCCTTGCCGTTTGCCCCCGCAAAGCCCTTTGGCGGTCCGGCAGCCGAGGAGCCGAGCCGGCAGCCCCGGTTCCTCCCGCAGAGCGTGGCTCGGCTCGGCTCGGCTCGGCCGGGCTCGGCTCGGGGGGGCGGCGGGATCGCGGCGCCCGCCTCTGCAGCGCCCCGGCCCCGGCGCGGCGGGCGGGGGCAGGGGCCAAGCCCGGGCTCGCAGGGGCGTTTCGGGGAGCGGCCGTGGGGGGCCCGGCTCGGCAGGAGCCCCGCGGGGCTCCCGGGGCGGGCGGAGGCGGCGGGGCCGCGCCGGGCTGGCGGCTGACCTTGCCCTCGCCCCCGCCCGGCGCGCTGCCCTCCGCCCGCCCCTGGGGCTGACATCAAACCTGGGCTCCATCTTAGCTCGGCCGGGCGCTGCCGAGCGCGGCGGCGGGGGCTCGGCTCGGCGCGGCTCCGCCGGGCCCGGCCCTGCGCTGCCCCCGCCTCCGGGTTGCGGCTGAGGCCGCCCGCGGCCCCGACCTCCTGACCGCCGCGCCGGGGCAAGTCACGGCTTTTGCTGGGCCGAGGAACAATTGCCTTCATTGTGCAGATACAGTTCGGTGTGTGTTATTATTTTGATTTTTTTTAATTTTTGTTTTTAATACACGGCCTAATTTGTACTTCTTTCGGATTAATTTTTTAGTTCAGTTCATCGGAGGAGATTTTTTTTTCCTGGTGTGTGAAAGGTGCACCAGCCATATGTCCCACACGAATGCTACCTTTCAATGGGATTTATTTATTTTAAATTCTTTTGCAACTAGATTGCACTGGATCAAAAGCTTTTATCTGACACTAGTAATAATACTTTAGATAACTCAGAATAATAGTGTTCTAGATTAAGAAAATACCTTGGAATTCAGTATGTGGATGATGTGTATAGCGATTTGGTTTGGGTGAGGGCTTTTGAAGCAACACGTTGCTTTAATGGGTACTCAGTGTAAAATACGTTTTTATTCTCTGATTCTTGCTGGTTTAGCAATACATTTCTTAGCGGGACAGAGGGTGTGTTTCATTTTCAGGTATTAATGGTGGCAGAAGAATGTAAAGTTCCCCCCAGCATCCTAAAAGCTGTCAGCTGCAGTGCTCGACCTTCACTCTACCCCAGGGTCCTCTGTTCTCAGGGCTTCTAGGCCTTAATTAATTAATTAAAAGTGGTTAGGTACCCCTCAGAGCACCTGGGGATTGCTGTCACTGCTGACTAGCACCTTGATTTTATACTTCTGCCCACTGCTCCACTGGTCAGCCCACACCTACATTCACAGGTAGTTTCACTTGGGAAGACTGCACTGCCGAAAAGCACACACCAAAAAGTATGCGATGGTGAAGAAGTTCTCTGTACAAGACTTTGCTGGAGATGCACCGGGCTGCTGCGAGAGTTTAATTCAGTTTCAAGGGAGCTGCTGCATCAGTGTTTGTAGGAAGAGAAGGATTGATATCATTAGATGCGATAATAGTGTGTTTGGGTGGCATCTGCTTAAAATGGCAGAGTTAAGGTTGAGCTTTCAGTCACTGGAGTTGTTTACAACATAATTTAGTTTGGAAGGGTCCTTTGCGGGTCGTGTGGCCTAGCCCCCTGCTCAAAGTAGGATGAACCTCAGCGTTCAGTCAGATGGATGGGCCCTTTGAGACTCCAGTATTTACATGTATTGTAAAGTGGAGTTTTTGTGTCCAAATAAGTCAGGTTTGGGGAACTGTTTAGTTACAGATGCCAGCAAAATGTCTTCAATCACACTGAAACACAAAAGAAAGTGCATCCTTCATAATTTAAGATACAAACGAATGAGGATAGGACTTCAGAAGTTCCTGGACAGACAATGGCTTGTTCATACCCAAATGAAATACTGAAGTGGTGTGAATTTGGTTTACAATGGCAGAATTAAGTCTATAACTTAAATTTTGCCCAGTATATGAATTTCTTGTGGTTATATTTGGATGCAGCTAGCTTAGACAAGTCGATTCATTTTCACTGGGATGTTTTAAGGAATTTTGCTCGTTTCTGTTTGTGTGTGTTAGGAGTTTTTCTCCCTTTCAGCTGCTTTAGCAGTTAGATATTTTTCATTTACTCAGCATAAGAATCTATAAAAATATATGTGTAAACACAACCCTGGCTTTCTTCTCCTTGATGCCTCGCTTTCCATTCTACCTCAGGCTGTTTTCTTTACTGAGGATTCCTGAAAGTCTGTTACCTCTGAACTACTCCATGTGACTCGGAAGAGCTCAGCCTGAAAAGTAAAAGTTTTGGGAAGTCTTCAGGCACTCGAGTAAATATTTAAGATCTAGAGCACTACATTGCCTTAAGTGCAGCAATCGATACTCCTTGGGGTTTGATTCTGTCTCGGAGGCTTGTCAGCAATGCAATTTGCGAATGAATGCCACAATTCCATTTATTCAAAGCTTGCATTTATTACGGAGTCTCAGGCAGAATTAAATGCTACATTGAGAAGTTTGAACTGCTGCTAGTTTCTGAGGAATGTTTTCAATGCAGTACAAACTTCAGTAACAGTTTTTGTTGGATTTGTTTTGTTAAAGGAGGAGATGTGGAATTGATACAATATTTGTTTCAGTATCAGAAGCTGGATATCTGACTACAAGTGGGTGTAACCCTTCTTTCATGGTCAGGTACTGTGTTGAAGTGTTCAGCTATTTCTATACAGTAAAAAAACACTTGAACTCTGTGAAGCTTTTTATTATATTGTGTCTTTATTGCTCGATTTTATCATCAGAGGGAAAAAAATGTGTCAAACAAGTAAATTAACAGTGATTTAGAGCTTCCTTCATTTTTTATTTCTGCATTTCGCTTCATCTGATACTTTCTGATAGCAAGAGAGGACGCATTGGATGGGTTTTTCAAAGGTCTTCCCAATGTCAGGAATGCTTTTGCTGTTATTTAGTATTTAACAGTTGCCTCCAAGATAAAACACTTTTGCCAGGAACAGGAGTCATTCTCTTTCAGATGAGTTTATTACTTTACTAGCACATGTGGCATGTATAAGGGGAAGGTTTTATTTATTCTTCTAACATGTTTTACTCTTTCTTCTAACATCTTTAGTATTTTTTTATCTCTTACCACTGTGGGGATCTTAATATAACACATAGTCTACAAGAGGATCCACATAAGTAAAATTATTATTCTTGGTTAATAATTTTAATGCTCTCATTATGGTTGTCCTGGTGGTGCTGTAATGCACCTCTCAAATAAACAGCAGCCTTTTGATGGATTAAGAAACAACCCCATTACTCCATCTGAAAACACTTTTCTCATTTTGTCTCTCTTGTGCTAGTGAAGTCCTCACAAACTTTTAAAAAATACCCTCTCCCTTTATGGGGACCCTTTCTGACATGTAAAGTGTGTCTCTTTAAATTCGTGTGCTGATTTTTGATTTTTTTTTTTTTGTTGTTATGCAAACTAAGTCACTTGTACAAGATCATTCCGTGGTAAATGTCTAAAGCACATCAATGATATGCTACATCTTAGTGTTGTCTGATTGTACAAAATATGGATAAATCACACTGAAGTATAGATTGGGCTACCAAAGAGTCAGTGTTATGCTTGTTAGGATCTTATAAGTGAGATTTTAGAGTGGATAAGGGTGCCCAAGACTTAGAACAAACTGCAAACTTTATAATTGGCCAAATGGTAAAATGGGCAGGGAGAGCAGTGGACTGGGAAATGTAAGAGCATGTGGACAGAACCCATTTTTACTTTTAAAATGGATGAAGAATGAGTATGACTTAATCTTTGTAGCAGAGTGATCGTTGTCTTTTTCATATGTGAGAAGGCAGGAGTAGGAGGAATTATGTTTAGAAAAAAAAGAAGGAAGAAGAGGAGCCAGGAGGAGCTGGCTGTTCAAAGTGAAGTATTAGTAATTTCCTATAATTTAATCAGACCAGATCCCAGAGCAAGATAATGAGAGCATGACCTACAAAAGAGGACTTTTTGGAAGTTAAAAGGGTTTCTAACATGAAGCTTCACAAGGCATGTGATTTGTCATGAAGCACTATATACAGGACTTTTTTTTCTCTTCCACATTGTAAAGAAATAATAATGTAGACATGAGTTCAGATGGTTAGGGAGAGCTGATATGGATTGTGGCTGGAATCCTTTAACTATTGTAGCTTTTCAAGCATGACTCTGGAGTTCTTTAAGAGTATATCTTCCAAATAACAATTTGGGGTTTTCCCTAGTTTTTTGTTGCCTAGTTTGCTATTTATGGTACGTTATTTCTGTCATTTGGGCTTACACATACAAATCCTTCCAGGATGATTGGAGGCTAAAGTATCATGTGCCTTTCAAAAGTAATAATAATATGCTAAATACCTGGACTGCAAAGTAGCTAGCAGTATGTAGCAGAATCCAGTTCTCATGGGAATGGGGGAATTTTCTTCCTTTCCTTTTACCCCACAAAGTAAAACTTTTTTTTGTTCTACCTTAAATGTTTTCTCTGAACAATACATGCTGTGTATTGATAAGGGCATGAAGAATAATAAATTATATTGTTATAAAGAAAAAAAACTCACAAACCTTCAAAAAGGTGGGTAATATCCCTCTCTCCAGGGATTTTCTTTTTTAAATGTAGTTAAATAATAAAACTCAGACCTATACTTCATTTGAAGGGGTACATGCTCTAGGGTACAAACAGCATCAGCTGCACTTACATGCTGCGTTGTGGCTACTCAGTGAAGGATTCAGCAACTTGTACCCATAAGCTCACTTGAAAGCTTGTCTTTCAGGTTTTCTTTTTTGCAGACTTACCATCAACTTTATGGTAATGTTATGCTCCCAAAGACAGTTTCACTTTTACTTGCTTGGTGTCCTTCTTGGTCTAGACACCAAATATTTTGAATGTCCTGTCTAAACCTGACAGCTTAGGAGTTAGCTCTATTTCTTGAAATCTCTCCTGCCTTTCAAGGGATTTCCTTGTTTGTGGTGTAACTATACAGAGCATTGGAGTTCCAAGTTAAGCCTAATGCTAAGGTAAGCCTGTTCCATTTTGCAGGTTAAGAATTTACACAGAATCCGAGTTTGGGAAATTTGGAATGACACAAATCATGTCTGGGGTATTTTTCTGAGAAACATTCAGTAAAGAGAGAAAGAGGGCTGCATAAATAGTCCTTCCCCTCATTCTTTTCAGCAATTAGACAACAGGATTGGGAGCAGAGGGGAAAGAGTGGCTAGTGCTGATAGCACAGCAGACCAGGAGAGAGAAGGTTGCATGAGAGACTGATGATTTAGTTGCTGTTTAGAATAAATCCCATTAAAAATTAAAGGTTATCAAGTGGTAGTGGTCGTGTAATGAGTGGTATAATCAGCAGTTAAAGCAGATGAAATTAGGTTCCAAACATCTGCACTGTTTTGTTTCTTTTATTTGGGGTGCCCCCACTAGGGTGGAAATAACATTTTTGAAGCAGGTCAAAACCAGGCTACTGTTATCATCCCTTAGAATTTTGCATGGCCCTACTCTAAAGATTCCCTTCCTCAAGAAAATTTGTAGCTCTGCCCCTCCTCTGGGGTTTGCAGCTTGGATGTGGTTTTCTTCTGTTGCAAGGCTTTCTATGCAGGTGCAAAGAATTCTTTTCTGCATGGTCTCGAGTTTTATCTGAAAGTTTCTGAAAGGGAAAAGATTTGACACAAGCTTGCTTTAAAAATTGTAACTTCTTATTATGACCAAGTGTTTTGGATGTGTCCTGAATCTTGCTGCCTGTTAGATTTTTGTATCAGGTCAAGTAACTTTTACAAAAATGCATTAAAAGAACTGCTGATTTTACCAAGTGTGTATTTAGCTTAATGAATAATCCTCATGTGTGACTTTAATGAACACAAATTCTTTGCAAGCTTCTAGACTTCACTTTGATTTGTGTAGTAGGACAAATAATTACTCATCTCAAAAATTAAAATACGAACAGATCTTCCTCAACTAGATCATTATCTGGAGTGCAAAGTAAGGAACAGAGAGGGTGGCAGACAAGTGTATTTAGACAGCAGCTGGTGGTGTAGCTGTGTTTGCGTGCTTTCCTGAAGCACAGCCAGCGTCTCTCCCTTTATAAACCACTGTGCCAAATCTAGACCTGGCAACTAATGACTGAAGACCCATTTCTTTATGTGTTTGGAGCAGAACTTCCTCTTATCTGCCTCTGTGTTTCTGGCACTTCAAGCCCACGAGGAGTCCTTCTCAGGCACCCGAGTAAGCATAACAGCCTAGAGCTGCTCCAATTTCTGCTGCCCCCAGGCTCTCACCCTGCTCCTCATTCTGGAAAGGAAAGGCTGACATAATCCTTTTGTCGATTCTGCGTTGCCAAAGGGAGTTCTTTGCACAGTGAATAACTCTGAAGGGAGCTCTTCTTCCCACCTTGAGGTACTTGAACATTGCCCGCAAGACCTAAATATGCTTCATCATAATTGTTTATATTGTCTTCCTGCACAGTGCTGTGCCACGCTGAGATAACAAAGCAAGCTCTAAATAAGCTGCCTTGTGTACGGGAGGCCGTTATCACAGCAGTGTGCCCAGGTTAATTCAGCTCTACTACTTGTGGGTATATTCCAGCTGGCTCAGATATCACCACATAGCCCTGCGTTATTTAGTATGGACACACTCTCAGGAGAATCAAAGTTGTTGCCTTTGAAGGCTTTTACTGGCCTTCGTAAAAGTTGTTGGTAAAGCCCACAGAGTTCTCAGCCAAGAAATGCGCTTTGGAAAAATAAAATCAGATTCCACTACCACTGTCACACCTGTTTGTTTGTTCAGCAGAAAAACCTGGGAATGGACTGGACATGAACGGGAAAATTCCTCATCACTTCTAGCTATTCTCCTTTATCTAAATTTTAAGTGGATTTTTATGCAGAATGTCAAAATTGGTTGCTGCCATTTCTGCCGTGTCTGTGCCCTAAGTAGCCATAGCAGTAGTTTCCTATGCTGGGAGCTTGGCATAGAATCCTAAATTTCTTCAAAGTAAGATAAAGTTTGAGGAATGTCCACTTCTAATTGAGTGCTTGCACATTAATTATGTCACCTCTGAATTAAGGTTGAAAGCTGAGGTGTCGTGCGTAAAACCATATGTCTGGGAGCGAGCAGTGCCTATTCCACATGGTCTGCTGCTGTGTGCTCTTCTACCACTATGAGTAGCTTCCTAATCCTCTCTTATTTGGCATTGCTTGTTAACCCCAAGCAATCCTCTCAGGGCTAGAGAAAGCAGCTGTCTCTGGTAGCAAACACAGCACAACAAAACAAACACTTCTTGAAACTTCTCTTAGATACTTTACTGTAATATCATCCTTGTGGGAGGAATTAGAAACTCAGGGAATATAATTTGCTATGTTTTAATCTGACTTTGGGAGAGAAGTTGTTAAATTACAGGCAACTAGATTCCTGTGACATGTACAGGAGAGGATAATTTCAGTATCTGAAATTCTAAGCTTTCTGTTTCTGAACCAGTTGGAACGCTAATGAGAAGAAAACACCTCAGGTGAGTAATGGGGCAGAGTAAAATAAGTAAATGAGGAGCCCATTATTTACCAGACATCGAGCAGGAGAAGTTGCCTATAGCAAAAACAAACAGAAACTAGTTAAAATGAAAATGGATTTTTGTTAAAGCAGGTACTCTGGTTGTTGTCACCTGCTGTGGTTGAATATTGCCATCCACACAGTTTGTGAGCTCCTCCCTTTGCTTTGTGACCCCTTGATAGGGGTTGTGAGCACAGTAGGGATAATTACAGGCAGTATAGCACCTTGATCTGAGGCTTCCCAGGTTCTGTTTATTGCCACCTGCATATTAAGATGACAGGGGTTTCTAGTTGACTTTGTTTCTTTTACTTTATTGATCTCTGGAACATCTTTAATAAATATTTTCTAAAGCAACAGTTTCATGTATTTTAAAAGTCCTTTTCTAAGAGTCAATGTTTTGGGTTCTTAATGTGGGTTTTCCTCTTTCTGTATCATAGTAAAAGGGAAAGAAAGTTCACAGTATTTATTGCTGCTACCTTTCTGACTTCGATATTTAGAAAAATTTAGGATGATTTCAGTGAGTTCCCTTAACATTTTTTTAAATTGACCTTAATGTTTATTATCAGGAATGGGCCATCTTTCCAGCCTTCTTCTGATCTCCCTTGTAGTGCTAGGGTGATGCAAAAGTTACAAAAGTTGCCTTGGTCCCCAGATGGGGATTCATATTGCATAGGGATCTTTCTAGGAGAAGAATAATCCTATTATTTCCTACATCTTCATATCACTGCAGCTTGGAATAGTATTTGAATCAGAGATGGGAAAGGTTAGAGATGAAACTACAGCTGGAATGCATTCTGATCTACTTAGTGCTAGTTAAGAGCCATTTCCAGCTGCTGCTGATAAGCTGATCTCCAGGCTGAGGCTGGGTTAGAAAACACAAGGCGCAATCAGAGCTCGTGCTGTGTTCCTCCTTTGCCAAATACCCACGAATCTCACAGGAGAGAACCTGGCCCTGTGTGTAAATCAGACCAAAGTGTTGGGATTATTGGATATGTAGTGGTAACTATTGTTCTGAATTGAGTGGAATGAACTGCTTTTGCCAGGATGCCGCAGGGGTTGCTGGGAAATTGAGATGTCTTATTTGTGCTTAGAGAAGGAAATACTGAACTAACCAAAAAAGTTAAAGTAGGCATAGGTCAGGATGTACAACAGCACATCATCTTATCAAGGTAGGCAAACAAAACCAATTCTTTGACAGTTTTTCAAACTCCAGTATGTCCTTTCTATGAAGAGCAGCCAGGCAGACACCTGCAGAATAAAGAGACAGAGAGATTATGTTCTTCTGCCTTCCCCAGAAGCTACCTGGGTGATGAAAACCTCCCTTCAGCAAGCAAGATTTTTTTTCTCTTGCTGTTTTACTGGTGCTGTAAGCTGTAACTGTGTTCCTTAAACAGTTCTGGGTCCAAGAGTTCTAGATTGCAATGACAGAGCTGTTGGGGTATATGATGATTGTGGGGATGTTCGGAGGCTCAGCAGGATAGTATGCAGACATTAGATCTCTCTTTTTGAGTATTGGTTTGGTTTGGTTTGGTGTGTTTTTTACTTGTGGCTCAACAGGAAGTTTTCTTTAGAGAATCTTCACACCTATTGGCAGAGCTTCCCTCACAGCTTTTTTCAGCTTTAATCCTTTTATAGTAATAGTATATTGAGATCTATTTCTCTTTTTTCTCTTTCTTGAAAAACACTTGTGGTGTAATCACTGCTTTTATCACTGGTAAGTTTTCTCTTTTTCACCCTTTGTCAGTCAATATTTATGATAAGCTTTCTGTGCCAGCTGAAGAAGATTGGTCAGGAAAAAGCAGGAAAGTAGAGAAAGAAATAGCTATTTTTCATTTTGGCAATAGCAGTACTTTATCAGTGTCACACCCTGAGTGCTATTGGTAGTTTCAGAAGTTACTAGAAAGAGAAGTTATTTGGAACTGGTTCAAGAGAAGATACAACATGCCTTTGAGCTTTGGAGAGGAGAGGAAAAGTAAAGGTTCCCATTTGTATCATCCCTGTAATTTTTGGCCTGGCTTAGGAAATTAGAGACAGTAGTTGTGGAGAAGGCAGATCAGAAGTACCATGTTCTTCCATAGGACTTCTGCTTACTCATATGTCTCCTGAATTTGTATTTTCTGTGGTAGCAGTAAGACATCAGAAAGTGCTCTCGAAGATTAGCTTGTGCAAAAGAGAGAAGGAGACTCTTTCTTCCACTTTCGTTGGTTATGTGCAGTGCATAGGAATATAAGCCAGGGAGTTAACCTGCTGTCCTAGGCACATATGACTGAACAAAAAAATGGTTTTAGCCTAAAATAGAGCCTGTTTTCCAGTTAGGTCCTGTAGGAAAGATACACTTAATAGTTCCTTGGGGAAGCTGAGGTAAGTCGTTGAGGTTGTGCATCTGTAGAGCAGTCGTCCCTTGGAGGAGCAGAGGTCAATGGGGAAAAAGTTGGAAAACATGCTCCATTAAATAACTGGATGTGTTCTGGATGCTGCTGTGTTTCAGCACTGCTGAAAACTTCTAACAGAGCTTTCCTCAAGTGTCAGAGCTGTGCTAGGCTTACAGCAGTCTGTCCCTGTACAAACCCTGGTCACAGTTTGTCACCTCTCAATTTCAGAACTTGAGCATACCTTTGAAGAGATACAGGAAACCAATTCTATTGCACAGTCTGTTGTGTTTAGTAACTTCTATGTGTAGAGGAAGAAGAATAATATGTTAATTATTCTTTTAGTTTCAGCATCTTTGCATTAGCTGTTTTCTGTTCTCCTGTTCTGGGAATCTCTTGCTATTACCAGTGAGAGAAGAGGTATGGAAAGGGAAATTTTCCCGGAGATCATGTGCATCTACCTTGTCATGGGTTTAAGATTTCATTTTTAGCCCAAATCAGTTCACTGGCAAGGACCATGGCCTGTAGATTTTTGACACTCTTCTGCCACCTGTGAGAATTGGAATGTTCTTTAGATCCCCACCAGGGGCACTGAAGCAGCTCTGCCTTGAAGATGAAATCAGTAATTGCAGTGCTACAGTAGTATTTGCTTGTCTTTACCTTCATCTGTGTGTTAAAGATTTCTTCCTATTTTATAGACATGAAAGAAGGGCATGGCTTGGGGAAGAAGTTGGTTTAGACCTCATAGGAGAAGCTGAGGAGAATGGGAACCACCTGCCCTGTGTTTGTGCTCAGCCAGGCAAGGAGTAGTGATGGAGAGACAGCAGCTGCTCTTGCTGTGGTGTTCAGGTGGGCTGAGGGAGCTCTGAGGGTCTCACACAGAGCTAGAGTTAATGTGGAACCAGCAGCCTCAAATAATGACAGCAAGGGAGTTTTATTTTCTGGAGCTATCACTTTGGTATTTAGAAACCTTTTTTAAACAAGCGTGTTGTAATCTTGTTTATAGTAATTAAGGATTTGCTAGTAATTTAAATAGTTGGTTTTGGCAATGTGCAGGTCATCTTCTTATAGGTATTGCTAATGTCAGGTTGAAAACATTTACACAAGAATAAAAGTCAAGGAAGCAGGTAATTGACTGATTTATCAACCTTAGCAGACAATTTTTTCTGATACATCGTGGTGGTTATGGCAAATTTACTCTGGATTGCTTAAGGGCATGATCCTATATGGTGTGTACAACACATGAGGGCAACTCCTTGGAATGAATGGGTGAAGGAGCAGGTAATCAGCCAGCCTGGTTTTGGTGCCTCAATTAGCCTTTTGGTCAATGGCTTGTCTCCTAGGAAATTTGGGAATTGCTATGCACAGCGCAGCTCAGAACACAGGTGATTTTTCCTGGAGATTTTAGATCAATTTTAGTCTTTCAGGTAATGTGAGAACTTCTGTAAACTTATGCCCATTCCTAGGCCATAATGCTAACCTGCAGTTGTGATTAGGGAATTATTATTTTCATTGCAAATTGTCTGTATGCAACAAAGTGGTATGTTTGAACACTTTTCTCACTTCTTTTGCCATCTGCATCGATGCTTCCAACTTCTCTGCTTCCTTCCCACCTGTAAGGGTGACTAAAATCATGTTGCTGTGGTGACCCTGTCAGTTTTGGATGATAAGCCATATTAAAATGAGTCACAGCTATTGAGGATTAATCAGCAGTGCAGTAATCTGTAGCACAAATGGATCACTTTGTTCTTGGCTGCTGTAAGTTGTGAGGAATATTTGAGAATTCCTGTGCCTCCCGTTTTTTACTGTTGGGGTTGTGACTGCTGGGATTTGCAGTGCATTTCAGGCAATGAAGATGCATTTTGTTGCAGTAAAGAGTTGAGACAACTATCACTGCAGCCAGATCTGGGGAGGTGGCAGGTCAGGGGCAGGCTTAATTAAGATGAATTGTTGGCTGATGAAGGCACTCAGTAAGAGCAGGCAGTTTACAGATGTAGCTCAACACCAGAGAAGACAGGTATGCAAAATATAGCAGACCACCAATTTTATTTGTTATCAGGTTAAATGAATATTAGAAAGCAAAACTTTCCTGTGTTTTGTTTTTATTTTGCTTTTTGGCACCTAGAGGACACAAAATGTGACCTAAGAAACTGCAGTATTCATAATGACTTCTGTTTTGGTATGGAGGCTTCTGTGACCAAGAACTAAACTATCAGAAAGCACGTAGCCATTTGGAAATGAGTAACCGAGCCTCTGCTTTGCAGCTAGACTATGTTTAAGATAAGGCAGTTTTGTGTTTCTGCTTAGAATTTCCTAATAGAGACACCAGTCCTGTATTCCACAAGCAACTTCTTAAAGAAGGTTTCATTAATGTCCTGCCAAGGGATATAAAATCTTATTCATGGAGTTAGCTGTTATTGAAGGATGGCTTTTAAATATTATGGACTACTATATTGCATATTTGGCATTCATAGGATTCTCCCACAATAATTTGATCTAGGGTGGAAACTAAAATTCCTCCTTTTTAGGGACTTTTCTGGTTATAGCCAACTTTTGCAAATTGTTTGCTAGAATTGTTTGAGGTTTCATTTTCATTCAGGGCCCAAGTTAGGAAATTTTGGAATATTTCCCCTCCTTTATGAGGTAGGCTGGCATGATAGGTCTTGTCTCTGTATGCTAAGGATAAGAGAAGTCTTGAGAATAATCTTTAGCTCTTCTTATTTTGGAGGTGCCAGCATCCCTATTATCATTTGTTAGTTGATGTTTTCTCACTGCAGCAACCTATTGAGTTAGATGTCTATCTAGAGCAAAACAAATGAGCAATCAAAGTAAATTTTGGCTAACTACAAACAATTTTAAGGATTTTTAAAGCTTCTTTATAGCTAACAAAGGCAGAATTTTTAATTGCTGTGCTGAACTTTACATATAGGTGGCAAATATTCACTGATGTTAAGGATATGCTGCCATTCCAGGTGCAGGGAATCTCTCTGGATAGACTTGCACATGAACCATTTGAACCACCACAGATTGCTAATACTGTTACCTCTTTCCAGCAGAGCTGTGGGAATAACAGAGGAACTCCTGCACATACAGTTTTTCTTCAACTTTGTTATAATCTATATAAATCTATATCAGTAAAAAACTGATACCATAGCTGGTTTAAAAAGATACAGGGAAACTTGAAATTCCTGATAAAGGACTTTAATCTGGCTCAGAAGTTTCTGCCCAAAAATTGTTTGGTTTTGTGGAAAATGGTTTATCATCTCTTTACATCAGGAAGAAGAGGTGTATTCCTTTGATATGTTAATGTACCAACTCCAGGTTTTCAATTTTCCATATTCCTGTAGTGTATTAGTCAGTCTGATCAGTATCTTGTGCCCAGACTCAGCTATAGGTTATTATAGGATGCTTGTGAGTGCCTGTGGAAGAAACTTTCTGTGAGTCTGGCTGTGGTATTTTGCTCAGCCTCCATAAAACTGTTGCAAGAACATTGGTAACATAAAATAGCTTTTGCAAGGAACATGATTCTCTATTGTTTTACTGACACTTCATGTGTTTTATGAACCTGTCTTGGGGCTACTAGGCAGCCTTTGGAGCGTAAGCTGACCTCAGAAGTATTTGTTTCTTCTGAAAACCTCCATCATAAAAATCAACTGTCTTTGTGTACCTTTTCTCCAGTTATTCTGTGTTAATCACAGAATGGGTCAGGTTGGAGCAGACCACACTGGGTCACCTGGTCCAACCTCCCTGCTCAAGCAGGGTCATCCCAGAGTACATGGCACAGAATTGTGTCCAGGCTATTCTTGATTATCTCCAGCAGGGGAGACTGCACACACTCTCTTGACAATCTGTTCCAGTGTGTGGACACTGCACAGTGAAGAAGTTCTTCCTCATAACTCAGGTGGAACTTCCTGTGTATCAGTTTCTGACCGTTGTCTCTTGTCCTATTGCCCAGCACCACCGAGCAGAGCTGGGTCCATCCTCTTGACACCTCTTCCTTTGGGCACTTTTATACATTGATGGTCCCTTCTCAGTTGTCTCTACTCAAGGCTGAATGGGTCCAAGTTTCTCAGCCAATTTTTGTAAGAAAGATGCTCCAGTCCCTTAAATGTCTTTGTAGATGGGTCAGAGCCCCACATCTCTTGTACTGAGGAGCCCAAAACTGACCACAGCCTTCCAGAAGTGCCTGAACCAAGGCTGAGTAGAGAAGCCAGGATCACCTCCCTGGTGATCAAGTTGGGTCAAGTCAGCTAATGGAAGCTTTTTGTGCAGGCTGTTCTTTTGTGGTGCACCTCTTGAGAAATGATCTTCAAAAACATTCCCCTCCTCTAAGGCTGTGTGTGTTCTGTTCTGTTTCACATGCACACCTCAAGTTCTTCAGCTCATTGGGCCTGAAATACTGGCAAAATCCAACTAGAATCAACTAAATTATAGTAAGCAAGTATTATACATGTATTATTATACATGTGTACTATTTATATGTCATGTTATTTATTACTTTATAAGACATACTGCTCTGCCCTCCTGCTCTTATGGTTACTGATTACTGTGCCTCACTGTTAAGATATTATTTCTGGGTCTTTAGTACTCTTCTCTTAGAAAGATAATGCCTACCAGTTCTAGAGAAGAGGGTTTTTTAAATTAGGATCAGAGTATGTGAGGACCAAGCCAGCTACAGATGTCCCAGATTAGGCTTCTGAAGAAGTCTATAGGATACTGACTGCTGTGGCCATCCTGACTGCACAGACCAGCTTTCCTGAGAGGTGCAGTATGTTGTTGAAGTTTGGGAGAGGAGAGAGAATCCTCAGCTGGTTTTTCACCGAAAAGATACGATGTACTTTGCATCCCACAAGACTAGAGGAGATAGGTGGCTCAGATTGCCCACTCAACCTGTTGTCTCATTCCTCTGTACTTTGCATCAATATTTTTTTCTGATTTCTTGACAGAGTGAGTAGTTTTCTGGCAAAGTAATGAGTTGAAATTGGCTCACAAAGCAGTCAAACAACAGAGTAAATCTGAGGGAGGGCACGGGACCACCACTTCTGTTGGTCTTGAGCTTTTGTCACTTCACTGCACTGTAAGGTGATGCCTGTTCCTTTGTACCTTAAACTATCTGAGTCCCAGTGGAAGCAACTCTCCTCAAACACTAATCCCACAACTATGAACTATAACCTCCTGCCTAGAACAGAAGAATAGCTAATCTTTCTTGGAGGAAAGATGTCAAAGATCCATCATTCTAGGAGTTCTTTTGAACTTGCTTTTGGGGGAGATCAGATTTGTCTTTGTAATGTTCCATCTTGTGGTCTGTCAGCCAACCCTGAGAACCTTCAACAAGTAGCGACAGCTTTCCTCAGGAGAAACCGTGTGTTTCTGTTCCCTTCCATGGATGCTTACTAGTCAAAGATGGATCTTTTTGGCAGCTAATGAAACTCACTTGGCACATCTGTTCTGGGGCTTGTGGCTGAAAGTAGAAGGCCACTGCCCCTGTTTCCCTTCTACCACAGCTTCCCTCTCCTTTGAGGGAGATGAAATAAAAGCAGTTCTATGTTGTGTGCGACAAGCTTTTTCAGTAATCCGTCCTGATTGCCTTTTTCCTTGGGAGAGTCCATCATACCTGGATTCTGCCTTTGAGAGGAAACTGAGGTGTTGTACATGCATTTTGATCATCTGTGGCTGTCTAGCAGTTTGCAAACCTGAATGTGTAGTATTTGGGCACATTCAGTTGTTTGTGTGTACGGGCAAAACATCTTGAAGATTTCTAGTTATTGCAAAATAATTAACATTCTCTAATCTTTTTTGGCTCTGAGTCCTTTTTTTTTTAAAAAAAGTGACACTAGAGAAATGTTAGGTGAATATTCTGGGGTTTTCTTGTATGTTGAATTTTTCAAAGTCACTTAAAGTTAGGGATAAAAGTAGGGAATGTATGCCCTGTCTTTAAAAGCTGTACCTTCCTTTTCCCCTCTCCTCCTTCCCTCCAGTTAGGAAAATCATTATCTTGGAAGATGTGGAGATGAAATGCAAAGTCCTACCTGGGGCTTCTTTCCCTGTCTAATTGTGTGAGTATTTTCACATAACCTAAACACAGGGGAGAAGGACAGAACAGAGGAGCTGTGGCTTTTTGGCAGATCCTTCTTGCAGCTGTGCTGCTCTCTTTAGGTCAGCCTGCAGTAGAGAAATTTGGTTCAAGCACTAGCAACACTGCTAAACCATTTTGTGAGGAGGTCAAGAGTTGAATAATCATCCCATTGATAAGGAGTGAGCCAGAAATTCCATTCAAAGAGGACAGTGACTTCCTGTGCTGCTTACCTATTATAGGTCACAAAAATCATGAAGGGAAAATGGGGGACCAAGGACATTCCAGCACATGACTATTTATGTAACTGTCACTTTTAAGTCTTATTTGCTGCTGTAGATATATTAAAAGGTGTTAAGGCAGGCCTTTGTGTTTTTATTAAAATAATGATTTTCTAGCAAACATCTCTATGGGAAAATCAACACAGCTGCTGCTCTGGATATACAGCCTCATCAGATGTGGCTGTAAATGCTTTTTAGAGGTGGAGACTGTGGGGTGTTGTGCACGGTGTGCCCAGCTTCTTGGAGGTAATCTTACAGCAAACATATCTGCATGGTTTGGTAAGCATGTGAACCCATAAAAGTTCTTCAGCCTGAAGATATTACATTCACCTTTTTCTTTTTTTTGAATTTGAGATGCTTAAAAATCAGCCTGAATACCAGAAGGGTATTTTGAGGGCAGGCAGCTAGACTGAGCAATTTATGTAGGATACCACAGAATAGACCTTCCAGATATGACTGTCATTTCTAGGTCTGTGCCTTCTGGTTTCTGTAGTACCCGATTGTGAAATCGGCAAGGGCTTATGTGCAGCTGACAGCCAGAGAAAACATAAATTAGAAAGTGATGAGATATTAGCAAGTGGTCTCTTGTAATTTTTCTTTACCCTTGCTAAAGTGATGCGCTTACACAGTTTGCATAGTTTACCTAAAGGTATCAGTTGTAGTTGGTCCTTAGCTCCTTCATTCTTCTCCACATTATCTGGTCTGCAGAGGTAAAATGAGGGTAAGGGGAGCCTGTGCTGATCTTGAATTGACAGCCACCATGTGATGTGAAAACTTGTCTTATTTGGATATGATAGTACTGACAAGTCATGATGGAACCTGGGTTACAGCAGGAGAGGGTATCCTGAACTGGACTGTCAGAACAGTGAGTTCTGGCCTGTGGCCTGACTACCTAGTCCTCATTGGAGGACTCTAAGAAAACAGACAGGAAGAAATAAAACAAGAGAATCCATCCTGGAGGCCAGATATGGACATTCTAGTTCATTCTGTGTCTCACCTGTCCTTGTCCATGACTGGTTAAAAGCCTTTACAGTTGTCCTTGTCTTTTCGGTTGTCAATTGTTTCTTCTCTTCACTCATACCACTTTTCTTGCTATCACTAATAAAAGTCACCCAAGGCTAAGTCCTGACTTGCTCAGGTATTGTCTCTGCCTTATTTTTTATGCATCTGCCTATTTACTTGGCCTTAAACTGATTGCTCAACCGAGCCAGTCAGTATTTCCACAGAACTCCTCTTGGATGGCTTCCTGCTTCATTTAAGTTTAATGCATTCTTTTAAATTCTTTAGGTATCTTTGCAGAGCTCCACAGTTCCCTAGTGTAAAGCTATCACTTAATCCCAGCTCTTTCAGTAGGCCTAGGTACAGTGTTCAGTGTAAAATAATCCAAAGGATGGTTTATGGTAAGTGCTAGAGATGAAATGATAGAGTTATTGGGGCACCAAATTAGGAAGGTGATCTGGATGTCAAATGGACAACAAATGTAATTGCAACTTTATTTAGATTGACACAAACTTGAATGATCATATCTGAAATCCTTATACAAATCAGGGTAACTGATATCAAGATAATAAAGAGGTTTGGCTCTCCTTTATCTTGAAATCTTGGTTCTGTAGGTTCCCATTTTTTCCTTGAAATGTAAGTGCTGAAAAAAGGAAATTTTGATTAATTTATCTCATCAGTAATTTTCCTGTGTGCATTTCTTTGAAATTATTTGACTTCTACCTACTTTTACATTTGCTTTAGTTTTCATTCTTTAATCCCATCATTACAATTTCCATATGTTTCATATCACTGTAGCATATGGATTTCTGTATTGAAGTTCTGTAATTTACTCATTACAGTGAATGATTAAAGTAGAATTTTGTCCTGCTTAGCATGAAAAATCAGTCTCTGGCGCGAGTTCCTTAGCTGTAACCTCTTCTCCAATAATTTCTGGTGTTTCAAATTGTGTTCTTTGTTTTCACTGCCCATGTCTATTCCTCAGTAGCACAACTTTGAGACTCTTTTCTTTCCTGGAGATCTAACTCACTACATTGATATTTCTCCCCCCAAAGTCCTACTAAGTGAAGCTGTGGGTCATCTCATACTTGTTGCTTTCAGGAATGACATGTGTACATTGCACTGGGTACAGTTAAAGTTTCCAGCATTTGAACCGAGTGGCTCAGTGTATAAATCAACAAACATGTTTGTCTTTTTCAGTTTCCAGATATAAGTAGTTTGAGCAAGTTAATATTTACATTTCTATTGGCACCAGGGTCAGATTCTAATCAGCACTCTAAATAAAAGGGCAGATGGTCACAAAGTGAAATAACACACTTTGGGATCAATAAGATTTGTCTGTCAAACTGATCTCTTCAAGAGGAAAATTAACTTCTCTGTATTTGAAAACAAGCAGATGAGTTGGCGAGCGAGGGAAACTGGAACTTCTTCAAACAGTGCTTTCTGCACACATTTGTGGCTTTGCCAGAGATGGATACATGAGCTACATCAGTGGCAGCAGTCACCCAGCAGTACTTTGGTGCCTTTTGTCATTGCTGAGAGGAGTGGAAAATACTTTTTTGAGGCTCCTGGGTGCTGTGCAATGTGGTGGTCTTGAAACATGCAGGCTGTCTGTAATTTCCAACTCGCTTCTGCCAGTGGCAAAAGGCTTGGGAAGCAGTTCTTGCTCTGGAAATCAGGAAGCAGCAGTATTGACAGGTCTTGACCCTTGAATCATGGAGAAGAGCTCCATAATTGTGTTGTGAGCGAAGGGAAAAACATGTCATGCAGATTTCTGCCACAGATGTGAAATGCAGCTGAAATTTCTTGACAGACACATGAAGGTTGGCTCCTGTTTCAGACAAACCTGGTCCAGGTGATCCATGAACCCCTTGGGTTCTGAGGGAAATTTTTATATAATTTGAAATCATAAAGAAGTTGTTGGCTTGGGTTGCTTTCTCCCAGAGTTCACAGGCTTTTTCAAACTTACAGGCTCGCAAGTCAATGTGAATTAAAATTCTGCCCTGAAGGCCTTGAAAGACAACTTTGCTTAGAAATGAAATTGCTAGGCTTCACTGTTCTGCTTCTAAACCAATTCAGTGGTGTTTAAAGGGAGGCTTGACTGAGCTCATGATAAGACACTGATGCTGGCTTTTTCAGCATTAACCTTACAGCCTTCAAATACAGTGGGCTTGATGCTGCAGCAACTGGGAATTACTGAGAAGAGGAAAATTAGAACAGTGTCAGCAGTTAGAGGTCTGATTTCTGGCTACAGAAAGAAGCTGCACTGGTGGAAAAAAAAAGTATCCCGCTGGCTTTTGGGATAGTGAGGCTGCAGAGGAAAATTGCCCTTTATTATAGGAACTGCATGGAGCTTTGAGAGGCCTTGAGTGGTCACAGGTAGATTAGCAACAGGAGAGGGAACTCTCAGTGCGTTACCTAAAGAGGAGGGAAATCCTGGACTTGGGAGCAATCCTTCTCATGAAGAATCCTGCTCTCCTGCTGCTCCCTGTTAGTAACATGGTGATGGCTGCCCTTTCATATAGGCAAGACCAATGGGGAATGTGCATGTCTGGAAAAAGAAAGAAAGCGAGGTACATGGCAAGGAGCAGAGAAGTTTGAGGGTGTAGTAAGCTGTAGATTTCTCTAAACCAAAAGTCCACTTCTTCTTGGATCCATTTGCACTTCAATATGCCTCAGACTGTAATGTTTGAGTGGCTTTCTGGGTGAAGTGAAATGCAAGTTTGCCTTCTTGTCGATGGATGGGGAAGTACAGAGACAAAGAGAGTGGGGCTTGCAGGGGAGGGGAGAGATTGTTTCAACAGACAGATGTAAGTGGTAGGAAGCAGGCTAGCTCTGGCCCCAGAGTTGTGTAGTGGTGTCAGCTCCAGGCTGTGTCCCAGAGGATGTGCCCTGCACTTGGTGTATCAGTTCAAAGTGCCAGTAAGATGCATTTTTGGCTTCTAATACAGAACTTGTTTGCATCTGGGATGAGTGAATGGATCTCTCATGTGAGTGCACCCAGCTGTACAGACATGCTCAAGTTACTTTTTCAATGTTCATGGGGTGAAAAGGGACTAAATTCAGTTCTCCTTTAACCTGCATAAGTGCTGGTTCAACTGATTAACATCTACCTTCTTTATTTGAATGTGCATGAAACTGGCCTTTATGCACATGTTATTGCTGAGCCTGTGTTGTTAACTTGGATAATACCAAAATAATTCTAACTAAGAGCTTGGATGTTTGTTTGGATTTTGTTTGTTTTGAAAAGGGAACATACCAGCCCTCTTCTGCCTGAATTACAAACCTAAGGTAACCAAGTTTATTGCTAGCTTCTAGAATATTGGTGACTTTTTTTCCAAAGGGTTTTGAGTAAAAGAAACTTTCTGTGAGAGACTGTGCCTCATATTCTATATAACATAACTCCCAAAACTTTGCTTTCAGAGCGTACATTTGTATCTCCATACTCATGATACATTTGTCTGAGGTTTTCCTCCTTAAATTCTTTGGATCAAAGCAATAATAGAAATCTAAGTTTTTATTCATTACCTTCTCTCCAAGTTTTGTAATTTGCTGGAATTAAATTGGGAATCTGGGAATAATACATGATCATAGACACAATGCATATACTGCAGGCTTATTTCCAGAATGTCAGTGGAGGGTTATATATAAATACTTTTGTCTTGCTGTAGTGTGATTACAAAGATGCTTGTGCAACTTGGGAAATTGTGTCTAAAAGCAAGAAATGTGAGATGTATCTGGCAAGAGGAGATAATATGAATTTAATTATATCATTGCTATTGTTCTTTACTATGTTGTGATTGGGCAGGAAGAGCTGCCAAAAAAAAAAAGAAAAAAAGGTCTTGGTCACATCTGTATGACTTTGAATACCTGTCAGGAAGAGGAGCAATCCAGGGACACAGTGCTTTAAACACTGGCAGGTCTCAGGAGAGACTCAGGTGTTTTGCAGTTACCAGAGAGGAGAAAACTTAACTGCAGTGGAACCAACACTTTTCATTTTTTTCTTTTTAGCTAAACTAAGTTCAGTTTAAGATGATCTTTAAAGCTTTATTACGCAGGAACAAATAAATAAGAATAACTTGAGTCTGTGTAAGACAGCACTGTGTGTCTGATACTCCTTTCCTAAGTAGTTGGAGAGATGAGAGCTTTAGCCCGCATTCATGTATTAGTCATTGCAGCTATTCAGGAATGAGTTGTGAATTATCAGTACAAATTTAATTTATTTTATTTTAGATAGGGGTCACTGCAGGATTGGTCTGAGATTTGAGTAGCTACGCACCTGTTCTGCCTTTAAAGGCACACCTGTGCTGGCTGTACAAATACACAAGTATCCAGTAATTTCTGATCTTTTAAATCCCTGCCTTATACCAGAGAGTTCATAATATTATGCAGGATGTAGAGACTATGCCAATAAAAAATTGTTTGAAATATATGAATATATATTATGTTTATATGTATTGTTGGAGTTTCAGCTACTTTAGTTATGCAAACTGAAAGATGACAGGTTTGTCATCATTTTGTCTTCTAAGAAAGATTTATTCATTTTGAAAAGCTCTTTTTTCTGGTCACTGAATCCAGGCTGATTCTAAGCCCTTGCACTTTAGGGGGGTGTGCTAGGGGGCTATTCAGGAGGGTCATGCAGAGGTCAGGCGTGCTTCATGCTCAGAAACTGCTTTACACAGATTTGGGAATAATGCTGTTGTTCATGGTTCCACACAGATGGTACCAGACAGGAAGAAGTGGAAGGTGAGCTCAGTGAAGAAGAACGCTGGTTTGGGAATTCTTCAGAAACTCCTTCAGAAGCATCATATGGAGAAGTCCAGGAGAACTTTAAGTTGTCTCTCGAGGACAGAATCCAAGAGCAGTCCACCTCCCCCGACACCTCTTTGGGAAGTGCAACGCCGAGCAGCAACGCAGCGGAACTGGGATCCATTGAAAATGAGGCACTAAGAGACACGCTGCAGAGCAAGGAGCACCTTTCTCCAGATGTGTCCTCTCTGGGTGAAGAGGAACCTCCTGGTCCAAACAAGCCACTGAGCAGTAACCTGAGGCGGCTCCTGGAGGCTGGCTCCCTCAAGCTGGATGCTGCTGTTACAGTCAATGGCAGGGTTGAGTCCCCTGTAAATCTTGGCTCAAACATCTCTTTCTCTCCACCTGCTCACCATGCCCAGCAGCTAAGTGTGCTTGCCAGGAAGCTTGCTGAGAAACAGGAACAAAGTGACCAATACAATGCAGGCAGTCACTTTATATGGAATCAGGGTAAGTGGTTGCCAAACTCAACCACTACCTGTGGTTTGTCCCCTGATTCAGCTATCCTGAAGCTGAAAGCTGCAGCCAATGCCGTTCTGCAGGACAAATCTTTTTCCAGGACTGAGGACAGGATAAGCTTTGAGTCCTTTTCCTCGCCTTTTAGCTCTCAGTCAGCCAGCTCCACGTTAGCAGCTTTGTCTAAGAAAGTGAGTGAAAGAAGCATGACTCCTGGGCAGGAGCACCCACCTCCAGCCAGCTCTTTCCTCTCCCTGGCTTCCATGACCTCTTCAGCTGCCCTTCTCAAGGAGGTTGCTGCAAGGGCTGCAGGCACCCTCCTGGCTGAGAAGAAGAAATCACTGGTTCCTGAGGATCCCCTGCAGCTTTCAGAGATGAAACAAGAGAAAGCAACTCCACCACAATCTTTGGAATTACTGCTACTACCAGTCCCAAAGGGAAGAGCATCCAAACCCACTAGTACAGGTATGGATACAATTTGAACCACTGAGTAGAATGTATTTGTTTTTTCTATAGGCTTATATAACATTTCTTCAGTGGGTCTGGATTTGGTTTGATTCCATATCTTATGAAAATAAGAAATAGATACTTTAGGTGAACAATAGAAAAGCTTTTTGAAGTACCACTTTGAGACCAAGCTGTCACAAATGTTTTCCTATTTTAAAGGTATGAGTGTACAGTTTGGTACATTTTTTCCCCTTTTATTCAGTACAATAGTATTTTCATCTCATACCAAGTTTAGAATGTGTCCACAAAAATATTTAATGGAGAAGATCAAAGAATCCCTGTGAGGGAGTTCACAGTATCAGTGAGCATGTACAAAACTTGTGCTTTTGAAATATTGGACAAGGGAGAATTCTCCCTCCTGCTGTCTCTGTCACAAATGGACTTTTGTGTAATCGCTTACTACCATGTCCTAATTTAGCAGAGTATATTATTGTGTTGCCACTTTTCATTAAAATTTTTTTACAATCCTCTGTTGTTAACAAAAAAAAAATTCCAACTAAACTGCATTTCTGTAATTTGCTCAACAAGAACCATTTTGCACATCTGACTTTGCTCCATCAGTTCCAGCTGTTGACAGTCAAGGAATCGGGGTTACAGGGAAGAGGAAACTGGGTAACAAAAGCTTTAAAGAACTGACAAGCCATGCAGGGCAATTTAAATGATCCATCTTCAAAATAAGGAAAAATAATTGCTCTCATCTCTTTCTATAAAAAGTTCACGTCACGGATACCTGGCTTCAGGTGTCGTCAGTGTTCTGCTGCAGAGGAAAAGGAAGTGTGGCACTTATCTCCATGAGATGCACAAAGTGGTTTAGTATATTCCAGCTTTATCAGGCAGAGTTTATCAGGAATACACCTGGCTGCACAGGTGTAGCAAGCCAGTGTACAGATATGAAACCTGACATGGATGTTGTGTAATTGCCCTGCTGTTTTTCTGGCCTAACCTCTTTGTTCAGGGGTATCCTGAGGCCTGATCTGTCCCTGTGGAGCTCTTGGTCAACACTCATAGGTTAGAAGCTATTGGATGGACAGCAATGCTCATCCCTCCCTTGGAAGAGGAGGGAGAGGGATGCAATGAGTTACAGCCAGTACCAGTTTTTGCTCTGTGTTATATATGTGTTCTATAAATGCTTAACTGCTGTGTTTTGCCAAGGCAATTAAAGTGGCAAAATATTTTTGGCATGGGCCTGGCCTAAGGTTTTCATTAGTTTAGATGAAGTCTTTCTTGGAGTAACATAAGCTAAAAAATGAAATGCCATGAAAATAAATGTTACACATTCCTGATTCCTTTTGCTCAGAGAACCTTATGGCACTAAAAGATTTCTTTAAAAAATGTATATCATTATATAATGCTTTATCTTGTTGTGTCTGTCTGGTTGTTTCTTGAGACTTTTTTTCTCTTGTTTCCAGAGACAAGTATCTTTTCCCAGTAGGTATGACTTGAGAGGTCTTTTCCCCCCTGCTTCTCATACTTTGAACTTTTAATGCACTGATGAGTTTACTTTGCTGTTACGAATCTGAGTCACTTCCCCACGAGCAACATGTAGCTTTGGTTATGAGATCAATACTCAGTGAGATTAATTAGATGTAAGTAAGGAACAGCAAAGATGGAGGCTATTTAAAGAGGACTAAGTTAATAACAAGAGTATGCCTGCTGCTCTTTTGTCCACCACGTTGAGCTATTTGCTCAGAATTATTTCAGGCAAGAAGCTGAAACCATGGCTTATCAGAGTGTAGTTGCCTCTGAAATGGCATGTCAGGGTTTGGTCAACTTGCATTTTTATTATAGTAAACTAACTTTTCTATCAATCTCTTAATATTGCCAGTTTTATAAACTGCTCACACATTTGGGTTGAAGTTGAAAGAAAACCTGAATATCTGTTAAGATGTGATTGTTTTGAAAGAGGATGGATGACAGACCTTTCCTTTACTGACTGAATACTTATTTGGTGTAACTTAATGCCTGTGATGCATGCAGTTTTGTTCCCAAAACTTCTTTGGGAAACACTGGCTGATTCTCTCCTCACTGGAGTAACATTGTGGTATAAAATAGACATCAATATAAATGAAGGAAAGCTGAAACCCCTGATTTTCTTTTTATTCTGGCCTTCATGCAGTATAGAGCTAACATGGCTCAGCTTTGGAGCATACTTGCACAATTCCTGAGTAGCACTAATTGTCACTGTTATTGTTGAAGTCACATGCATTCATCCCACTTGTTTGTGTATTTTGTAATGTGCTTCAATCACCGTTGACTCATCTTGATTGTACATTTATTTTTAAGGGGGTGAAAACCAGGTAGTATCTTGTTACACATTTCTTTTCTGGATGATAACAAGAGGCTGGAAAAGTGTGATAGAAGGAAAAGAAGAGAGGTAAAAGAGCTACACATGCTTTTTTTTTTTCTGTGATTTGTCTCTCTCCTGCCTTTTTTGAAGAAAAAGTAAAATGATTTAAAACCAACATCAGCTGTTATTACACTGGTTTTGGCCTACTCTTTAGAGATGCAGAGAGGGGAACAATTTGATACTTTAAATGTGATAGAATATTTTACAGGGAGAATTTCTGAACTTGCAATAATATATGCTTTGACATTGTGTCCCTTTCTGTAATTACATAATGGCTGCCTAATCAGTTGAATTTCAGTGGTTTTGTTTCCTACTTAATAGCAAGAATTGTATTTTGGGATGTGACAGATCTTTCTGGAGATTTTTCCCTCGTCAAGGGAATTTGATGTTTGCTATATTCTTATCATTGATACTGATGAGATTAAATAGTCTGAGAGAATTTTTGAATAGCAAGATGCACATTACTGAGCTCTGGATATTTGAAAACAGTCTTGTCTTTTACAGTGAGGAAAAGGACATCCAGTTCTACTGTAATAGTAGGCCTTTCTTTATAATAATGAGAGGAAATTGTGAGAAGTTGGATGGATGGAGGGTTAGTTGTGCAAAGTCAGCAGCAAGGAATTTTCTCTCCTTCAACCTTGTGATGGTTCTGCACTTGGAAGTCTAGCCATACTTTCCTGATCAATGCCACCAAATCCTTTTTTTAGGTGAATTGAGCAGTAGAGCAGAGTGCAGACATTTAGGAAGGCAGTAGATTTAAAGCCCTGGCAATTAGAGGAGCACAAGGAAACCTGTGATGAAGACCTTTGATGGCTGTTGCTGCAGCAGTATCTACTTGAGCCATAACTAAACAATTTCAGCAGCAGGACTTCCAAAGTCTTTCAGGTTCTAGTGTTAAATGTATCTGCCATGCAATACCAGTATGCTTCTCAGTTAAGCTGTGGATTCTTCCGGGCTTTATATCCTGCTTCCCTGCTGGCTGACCATCACATGTGGAAATGGATCATTTTTTAAGAGTTATGCATTTTTTCCACACTCTGGTATAACCAGCCTTTGATAGGAAATGAAGCTGAAAAGTGATGATTATGAGAGGCATTCATCTCACTGCAGTTAAATTACAAGGAACATTAGGACCCAGGTGAGAGTGAGTAGCATCCTCTACTGATTAGTGAAAGGAAGTTAGGGGCATTAACCTTTATAAATTATGGTGACCTTTCTCAGAGGGATAATAACTAGATCCAGGGGAAAAGGTGTATGTGGGGAGGAATGGAAACTTCTGATACCTTTTGTTGTTTAACTGATGTCTCTTTACAGATGAAACTCTAACATTGACAAATGATATCTTGAGTGTGTTTACAAGGGGAAGGTATTTGACAAGTGGCTGTAAAGGATCCTCTCTTTTTCTTCCTGCTAAGCCTCTGAAGAAGAAGGGGGAAAACCTTTCCAGTGTCCCATCTGTGGTTTGGTAATCAAGAGGAAGAGTTACTGGAAACGGCACATGGTGATTCACACAGGTTTGAAGAGCCATCAGTGCCCACTCTGTCCTTTCCGCTGTGCACGCAAGGACAATCTCAAATCACACATGAAGGTAAGGGGAATCTTTACTGACAATCAGAGTACTCAAATCATCAGTCAAAAACCGATAGTATAGAAAAGCTATTTCATTTGCATTTGCAAGAACAAAATTTCCCTATTTGTATTATGAATTATGCCTGTGCTTAAGTAAAGAGGCCATAAAAAGAAAGAAATAGCTTTTATTCCATTGCTTACTTTTCCATTTTATGCAGTGTGGAAACTGCCTTGGGCTATGTCAGTTGTGTGCAGCACAAGCTGCCTGTGACTCAGTTCCAGACCTGGAACCACCAGAAGCAGGGATGTTGGTTGGTATGTGACATCACTCAGTCCTATCAGTGCTACTCCCAGGATGCCAGCTAATAACCCTACGTGCCAGTGTCTTCCTCTAAGTGGGCAAACCAATTTGGCTAGCTCTAGCAGGGGTGTCTCCATTGCTTTCTACAGACAGGCCTGGAGTTTTAACTTTTTTATTGCTTTAGCTTTTAACTGTGGGCATTTCAGCAGTGAATCATCCAAACCAAAATACATGACAGATTATACTGTAATATTTTGTTTTCACGTTTAAAGTGTGTTTTTAACTCAGCCTAAGTTTTGGGCTCAAGCTGAAGTTGACCTTCTGAAGGAACAACATCTGTGTTGATACAGAAAAATATAAATATGTGAAGAAACTGATTGTCTGCTTAGCTGAAGTACTGTGTGGTTGCAACACAAAGTGCCAAGTCTTGCAAGCTGTAGAATGTTCTTGAGGAAGCTAAAATGATACCTGTCCTCTTAGCCCTTTGATTAATAAGCTGAAGTGAAAACATTTCCCTTGTTGATGCAGTTGAGTTTTATAATAATAGTGAAATGTTTTGTTGTAGTTACCAATTTCTTTATTTTAGATGAATGTGTGTAACAGGGTATCAGACTGGTGTGAGGGGGGCCAGAGATGCCTGTTTGCGTTTCATATTTGCTATTGCAGAATCTCGGCTTACTGGACAAGCGTATGGCCTTGCTTACACTCAAGAAACTGTTTCCTTTTGTGTAAATTATCCAGATCTTTCTAGGGTTTAAGTTGTTGCTAGGTCTTAAGTCATGTCCCTATAATCTGAAGGCTCATTCCTTAGTGCTTCTGCTGTAGATCAGTGCACTATTCCCAGGCATCCTCAGTGTATCATGCTAATCCTGATCAAGTAAGCTCAGTGTTTATGGCGCTGTCTTTTAGGACTTGCTGTTCCATGTTGACTAGAGGGCACAGATGGCTAAACTGAGCAGAGGACGAATAGATAGGATGGGAACACTGCATGGAAAGAAAGTGTGGGGATTTTTGTTCGTTTTCAGCTGTTGAGAACCTGCATAGAAGCATGCATGACCTAGAAGCTTACTGCTCCCTGGCAAAACCCTGTTGTCCCCTGCTTTGTAAAGGACATCCCTATTGTTCCCTGCAGAGAGAATTGTCCTCTGCATGTTTTTGCCTTACTGGCAAAAAATGTTGCTTGAAGGTTGAGGGTCTATCCCTTCCTTTTTGGCATGGTGTTTTCTGCAGCTGGTCACAGGTAGGATGATGGATAAAATCAGGGACTTTTTCACTGTCTCTGTGTGTTCTCAGAGTGATGACTGAGACCCTTGTGCTCTTTTCTGCTCCCCTCCTAGCATTAATGCTTTCATTAATGAACCTGCATCTACTTAAAACGTACTTTCTTGTACAATCATGCAGCATGTAGTGTTAATTATTTGGTAAGATTGTGATTATGACTGGGTAATGCTCACTTAGAAATCCCTGAGGTCGGAGTCAGGCCTGCTTGACTCAATGGAATTTCTTACAAGCTGCCTTCAGCCTTGCTGTGGAGGCCAGTTCTGAAGTCTCCTCCATCACTGCAGTCCAGTCATAAAGGTCAGGATGGACTTGGGCATCTTTGCTGTCAAAACTGTCCTTATTTGAGGTGAAAGTAATTTTCTTACAAGGTCAGGTGGTTTGCATTTGTTTTTTGGTCTTACTGACAGATGCAAAGAATCAGAAGCACAACTATTTGGAAGATAAAGTTTTACCTTAGTTTCAAATAGCTTCATATACTTCTCAACTGACTGAGCCACAAATAGAATTCTTTTCTGTCACATCAAAACTGAAGCAGGTGAATGAGGAACATGTTGGTCTTGCGTCCAAAAGTGCCACACGTAATTTGAACTCCTTTTGGTGGAAGTATAAATTGAAAACAAGATGAAAAATAAAAAAATACCAGATTTCTTTTCT
Organism: Catharus ustulatus; assembly: GCF_009819885.2. Lineage (NCBI taxonomy): Eukaryota > Metazoa > Chordata > Aves > Passeriformes > Turdidae > Catharus > Catharus ustulatus. The sequence goes on from NC_046225.1 coordinate 14,066,004, forward strand.
CATTATAACCAGTGTTCCCTTTAAATCTGTATGTATGTGATATTATAAAAACTGGCATATATATAAGCCAACAGCATTCAAAATGGACTGACTAGACACCAGATACGGTACAGTACAGCTGGGAGCTACGTAGGATGCAGTGTTCTGATTATGCCAGTTGGCTGTGTTGGGTTTTCTTACAGTCTTGGGGGCAGGTAGCTCCCAAATGATACTGTCTCATTTCTGGCAGGCAGCTGCTAAAGTTAGAACTGCTTCTGTCTTTCCACCCATTTCTCCCCATGTGTCAGCTGTGGCTACAGGTGAAGACACATTTTTCAAAACCAAAAAGGCCACTCAGGCACTGGGCTGGTGTTAGTCAGTCATTACAAGCCAACTTTTATTTCAGGATGTTGTAACAAACTAAGCTTTTTTCCTTTATGCTACTCTTTGGTTTTCAGGTTTTTTCTTTCTCTGTTGATAAGGTTAACAGGCAAAATGTGTTTTGTTCAACTGCAGTCCTCAAAATCTGATTATTTTCCTCCTAGGCAACATAGCCATGAGCTTGAACTACCTTTTTTTTTTTTTTTTTTTTCCTAAGTACTTGTAGGCATTCTCCTCTGAAACTGGTTATTTGGAGATTTAATTTCCATGAGTGGTCTGTGTGTGTCCATCTGGGCCTTCCTTACTGTGTCTTTAGACTAATGACCAGTAACTGTATAATATATATGCTGTGTAATTTTATGATAATTATAGCATGTCTGAGTGACTGACCCAGAACACAACACTGCCAACAGTTTTGGTGTCCCGTCCCTTGCTATGGAGAAAATCTTAATGGAGAGCTGGAATGATTCCAACCCTGACCCACATTCAGATCTGCATGTGCTACCCACCACATGGATGAAGCTTTCTTCCACTAAGGGCACTTTGCCAGGGCCAGCTCACAACTGGAGGCGAGGAAGTGAAAGGCACAAGAAGGGAAACAGAAGGAAAGTTTCCACACATAAACTTACACACAGCAAACAGGGGGGCTGAGTAGCTTGCCTTTTAAGACACAGAGTGTTAACTATAATTGTTGTATTTTATTTAGATTCCACAGCAATAGGCACCCTAGAAAAAAAATCCTAAAATAGACACAGTACAGAATTTTATTAGGTTGAGGGTTTTTTTGGTGTTTTTTTGTTTGGTTGGTTGGTTTTTTTGGGGAGGCAAATAATTGTAGTGCATGCATAACCACAAGTTTGGGCTCTTATTTCCAGGAACATGGGGGGAACATCTCAGCAACTGATTCTGGTACCTTAGCATGGTTTTCAGGGATGCTGAGAGTACTGGACAAAATGAATGGGTAACTGAGAAAAGAGGTGTCTTGTCCAAGCAGGCAGCAGATATTATGCTTGAATCCTTTTCTCTGTTCATCAAAATGTATGTTCAGTTGGAATAAACTTTCTTCTTGAGACAGTATCCTATGTATTTCTTCTGCAGAAAGCAATGGAAAGTTGTGGTGTAATTCAGCAAGATGTAGTCAGACTTTTCTGTTTTTCCTGGTAGGGATTACATTTTGCTCAGAGCAATACCACAAGCATCAGTCAGACTTTGGCCAATTGGTACCTTTGGATCATGCACGTATCTTCCTCAGCAATTGGTGGACAGATAGGCTGTGAGATCATGCAGCTATGTTCCAAGAAAGCAACAGGATATTAGCTGAGCACTTGGAAGGGGGAGCGAGGAAGAGGAGCATATGGCCAAAAACAATATCTATAAATGTTGCTTGTGCTGCTATATAGGCATGAGGCAGAAATGGATGAGCTATCTCTTGTAGCAGTGGAAAATAAGTTTGGCATTGTGAACATGTGCTGAAACATGAGGGTTTGATAGAAAATGAGGGAAGACAAAGCTTAACAGGAAGGTTCAGTGCAATGGTAGACAGATCATGTGATTCTCAACCACAGGATTTTCCTGCTTATGAAAAGCAACCATCTCAGTGAGATGAAGATTAATGTTCTTGTCTTATACAAAGAGGGTTATAATCAGGCTTGCAGTTAGAGAGCCTATTAATTATGTGATAGTGGGAATCAGGAAAGGTCCTGAGGAATGAGGCCAGGTGCTCAGTGCCCTTTGGTGATTTGCTTTTCCCTCTTTCTTCCTCAGCTAGTGTCACACAACTGAATAAGCTTTCCTAATCCGTTTTGTTGAAGTATGAGACCGGTTCTTTTCAAGGCGTCTTCACCTTCTTGGGAGAGGGAGGTTGAATGTATTCCATGGGAGGGTTTGTTTTGTTTTTTTTAAGTTAAACTTTTAAGATCCCTGGGAGGCACTTGTGATTCCATAACCTCCCCATAAGCGGGGGGAGCTAATGCAAACTTGCACAGCTTTTCAGTACATAAAATCTGTGCCCAGAGTCTCAGACAGGTACCACAAATGACTTTACTTTTCTCTTGTTTAATATCACTTTTTGCATATGAGACAAGGATAAGACAGGACTTTAAATATTCTCAAAAAATAATTTCTTTAACATATAATCCAGTCCAGCACTGTAGAGAGGCCTTTGTCCCCCCTTGTTTTGAAGCAAAGCAAGGAAATACTTTAAAAAAGAAAATGCTATATAAATAACATATGTGTCTTGAGGAGAAGGATCAGATCAAAACTAGCACCACAGCACTCAGCTCTTGAAAATGCAATATTTTAAAAATGAGGGATTTCTTTGGAAAAGAGCATGAAATGAAAAAACAGAGGCCACGTGATAGATGTTAAAATGGAAAGAGTACTCAATTTTTAAAATAATCCTGCAAAAGAAACGTGAATGCCTGTGTCTCATAACCAGAAAGGAGAGTCTGTGCAAAGCTTTACCCAGCTTTAGGGAAGGGAAAAGATCAACTTCAGCAGTGCCATGAAGTTAACCCTTTTCCTCACCCCTACTCCTGTTTTACTCCATTGAGTGGGATCACGTGTATTTGTACCTGTGGCACCTCTGCATGGCTGGTAAATCAGCAGGGATGTTGCTTTTAAGTAGGAAAAGATGACTGAAGAAGGGGCTTATGATACCAGGAAAGTTAGTGTCCACAAAACAAAAAAAAGTGACAGAAAAACCAGCACATTGCTACAAATGATGTGATGGGATAGGGACATGTGGTTTCTGTAAAAGAAATTAATGTATTCCTCTACTAAGATGTTTTGAGCATGTCAGGAAAATCACGGACTTTAAAATCAGTTGAAATTTATTTGGTCTATAAAAAAAGCCCTTGGCAAAGCTTCTCACAGCGAAGCTGCCAAATAAATTAAGCAATGTGATGTACTATGGCAAATTAGAAATTCACCAAGAGACAGTAAAACAAAGGGTAGGAAGGAATTAGCAATTTTAAGCATGACAAAAGGCTAACAGAGGGGTGTTCCATTACTAAAAGTGGAATTGTGCATATTTTAGCAAATGTGATCTACACAGAGTGATGACTGTGGGTGAGAGAATTATAGATGGTACAACCTTATGTGCATGAATCGAGATTAAAAAAGGCAAAGCTTGAAAGGGAACAAAAAGAGGCTGGCTGCCTGATAAACAAGGGGGACAAATGAAGTTATTGTTGACAAATAGAAGGTACTGTACCTTGGAAACCAGAGTCTAATAATGCACCTGGCTGTCGGATATAATGAACTGTAACTGCTCAGAAAAAATATCTGGATATTGTTGTAGACATTTCAATGAAAACCTTTTCTTGGCGTGCACAGCAGTGGTTAAAAAGAACATTAGATATTTGAGTGTCTGGAGAATAAAACAGAAATAACACTGAAAATATAACAATGTTACTATTAGCATATGGTATGCTGCCACTTCTGGTCACTGCATAAGAAAAGACGTGAGAAGTAGAAGGGATTTTAAAAGCTGGCAGTGAAAATTATTAGTGGGATGGCAAGAAAGGACTGCCTTTGAAGAAAGAAGCTGAAAAGAATGGGACTGCCAGGAGGGTGAGAGAGGTGTGATCAGAATAATGCCTGATAGAGAAGATGAACTGAATGGCCTCTTTTTTTCTTTCTTGTAATGTGAAAATGAGGCAGCAAGAAAAACTAAAAGAAACAAAAATTTTAAATTTTGACCAATATGTAACTTGTACCCAAGTCCTCAGACAAGGCCTAAAGTTTGTGAGGACGCTGTAATTCTGTTGAAAATTGCTGCATTACGAGCAAGCACATACTGAAAAAACTGCAGAACCACAAAATATCATTTGAGACTGGGCAGGCCGTAGGGTTAGGATAAAGATGATACTGGTCCTTTGCCCAGTCAAGGAGAACATCCCTGGTTAAAGGAAATAAACTCTGAAGCCAGAAGCCCTTAAGTGGTTCTGGCATAAGTCAAACAGTAGTTTTATGGGATTTTGAAAGAAGCATTGTGTATGAGCAGGTTGTGCACTGTGGTTTGTTGCAGTGTAATTCAGAGAGATCCAAATCTGGCAGCAGCTGGGCTCAGACTGGCACTTTGGGGAAAACCTGCCAGCTGCACTCTTGTCTCCTCCTGCCTGTGGTTCTTGCAGGAAGAGCCTGTTTGAGTCTAAAGAAGAAATCTGATGGCTTGGGTAGCATTAGCACAGTATAAGAGCCCTTCTCAGCCTCATGGAGGAAACAGATTTTTGGACTGTAATATTGCATGGCCTAAATCTCCCCTGTGGCTTTCTGTGTAGCTCTACGGGGTTTCTTGTTTTTTATTCTGCAGTAAGTAGTCGCTGCCTTGACTCTTCTCTCCCAAATGGCAAAGAATGGCAATTCTTGGCTCTTTTAGCTGCTGTTGAATGAGAAAGTAAGGGATAGTTTTTCCTTTAGAGGGATTTTAGCTTAGCTTTAGTGTTCAAATTTTGAAATTAATGTTACTTATTTTTGAAAATACAAGCTAAAATCTTCTGGTGGGAATGGACTCTGGACATTGGGGGGCTAAATCTTTGGCTTAATGGGTTTTTTTATTTTTTCTTTTTCTAGGTCTAGAATTTTTTCCTTTCAATACTCAAAATATTTGGGTTTGAACTCTGTTCCTTGCCTGCAAGTTAGAAACATTCTCTATTTTATGAAATATCCATTGGTGATGAAGTGACTTTCTTTGGGCAGGAGAAAAAAAATCAAATTAATCAATGTCTCAATTTTCATCCATTCTCAAAAGATATTGCAGAGGTGGCATGCCATACTCCTGGGAGAGGAGGTGGGCTCCCACCCAGGCTCTGTCACCTGCCTGCAGCAGTGACAGCCTTCTGAAGGCATCGTATTGATGGCTGCGATAAGTGCCTCTGGAAGACATGGCTAAACACAGGCAGGGAAATGCTGATTGAAGGGGATCCTGGAGAGAAGCCCTGGCACACAAAATCTGTGGGTGTAAGAGATAAAGTTGCCATGGTGAGGGTGCTTGCTGCCCTGAGTACATCTCAGTGTTCTCTGTGAAGAGTGCTCACACAGTGCTGTGCTCACAGACCATCCTGCTTCCACTAGTGTAGACAAGCAATCTGGTTGGCATTTTCATTGTAACCTGCTAATATTTAGAATTTATTGTACTGCTATTCTTCTGCAAGGTAGCTTAAAATATGTTAGGTTAGCACTAGCTTATTTATTTTCTTTTTTTTTTTTTTTTCGCTGTTGTTATCAGGTGCAATTACAAGAGTCCAGAATTGCTTTGTCTGTAAATGTCATGCTTAGATAGTATTGAGAATGTCACTCTGGCCAAGAGAAATTCTCTCTTGCTATCTGTGTAGCACCTCCAGAGCCACCAAAGAACCACTGAATGAAAAGTTACCAAGCACTGGTGAAATATGTCTTCACTGAATGCAAAAAGTGCAAAAAGAGGGACATCCCCCAGCTATACATTTCAGCAGACCTGAGTCAGGGGCTTGTGTAGACTTGGAAATCCTGGATCTGAGCTTGTCACTAAAGTTCCTCTAACAGTACAGGAAATCAGTCAGGCCAGGTCTACAACCATGGGAAACTGCAACCTGAATTCTGACAGAGCCTTTTGGGAAAGGCTGCTGTTACCCCAGAGCTCTGCAGTGTCTGCACCTGGAGCCTCAGGATCTGGATCTCAGCTCTGCAGGAGACTGGAAAGTGCTGAAAGCCTTAGCTAAAGCTATGTTTTCCATGCTCCCTAGTGTAAATCTGCAGCCCTCAGGGCTTTTGGACTCCCAGGCTGTAGCAGCAAGCCTTAGATCCCACTCAGAAGCTGGCTGCTTCTGAGCCAAGCCCAGGGAGCAGAGGGAAGGAAGAGTACCACTCAGTAGAGTTGGGGAATCACACCTTGTTTGCCAAGAGTTTGTCAGACCTCTCCATGTTTCAGGTGAAATATTTTGCATTCAACAAATTGCCATTTTCCAACAAAAATCTGTCTCGCTGAAATGTTTCCAACCAACTTGAGTCACAAGTGAAAGCGAATGTGTGGAGCTCAGCTGGTGCCAGTGTGCCCTGATCACATGTTCATCCATTAGTAAGGAACAAATGTATGTATTTGCCAGCCTTTTTGCAGGGAGTAGCCTGGAGTGCTGCTGTCAGGATTTAAAATTTATTTGCGAAACCATAGCAAAAAGATTTTTCAACAACCCTGCTGCTGTTATGCTGGGCTCAGTTGTTCCTTCTCTTTGATGAGTACTGTATGAAGCAAGAAATTGTATAATTATATGTATATATAGCTTATATAGTTTAATGAGTGTGTCTGTTCATATAATATGGGAGCCATTACATATGGATGGATGGAATTCCCTCTAAAAGGTAATCAGGATCGAGCCTGAGGATAGCAGGCGTTGTACTCATACCGGAGCAGGCAGGCTCTATGACAAAGAGCCTGCAGTCAAAATATGAGGACACCAATATTAACTGTGATCCTTAATTGGCTGATAAACTAGAATAAATGGCAGACACCATTTCTCATGTTTCTATTGTATCATAAAAGAGCTGTTTATTTTCTGGTAGAATTAATTTACAGCAAACTGCTTCAATAGCTCCTTGGTATTGCCAGGTGCTGTGTTTTTACTCTAATGATACATAAATCTATGATGGACATTGCTGTGCTGGTTGAGTTGTTGTTTTGTTGGGTTTTTTTCTGGGTTGCTCTGAACAATTTTTATTAGTTAGGTTGCAGAGTTATGTTTGTTTTTTAATCAAGAAAGCTATTAGTTATAGCTTGGAAGTCTTTATGTACTGACAGGTCATCAGGATCTGATTGTGAGGACTGTTTGATCTAAAGCAGACTTCATAATTTCCAAGCTGCAGAAACAGATGTTCCTGATTTTTTTTTTTTGTTTGTTTGTTTGTTTTCACTGGCGTCTGATGTTTGTGGTCTTTTGACTTGTGTGAAAGAATCCTACTGTTCTTGGGGTCTGTCCACTGTCCAAGTGCTCAGAATGAAGAGTTCACTCATTAGTTAACATTTTCTTTTGTTGTTTTTTGTTGGTTTTTTTCAAACTGTGTGAGAAATGCAGACTTGAAATTTCTGCAGTTCTGTTAATTACTTGGCTTAATACATGCTTTTATCTCTCACCTCTTGAACCAGGTTCACCAGCACCAAGACAGGGGTGAGACCTTCCAATGCCAGCTATGCCCTTTTACCTCCTCCCGCCACTTCAGCCTGAAACTCCACATGCGCTGCCATCAACATTTCCTCAGGACAGAGTCTAAAGTGAAGGAGGAAATGCCAGAAACTGAGGTGAAGGGGTCACCACAGCTAAACAGTGACTCCTGCCCAGGACCACAGAGGGAAGGAGCAGGGCCTGACCTCACAGGATCAGCATCTGTATCCAAAACACCCGATGTTGCTGGGCAGCCTGGTGGGGGGGTTCCAACTTTGCTGGTGAAAGAAGAGCCCAAAGACGACACTGGCGCCTCAGCTGCACCTTTTGCGCTTAGCACTGTTGACAGAGCCCCAAACAACACAAAGCTGAAAGACTCCTCTGACTTCGTGGCTAATACAGCATCAGCACTATTCAGCCAAGACATCTCTGTCAAGATGGCATCAGATTTTCTTATGAAGCTGTCAGGTAATTGAGCAGCAGCATTGGCTGCTCCTTTGTGGGCTTGGAGACACTTTGTTTTGATGAGTCAAGGAATTGCTAGCAGCAAAACATTTTAGCTTGTTAACTTAAAATTTCTTGTTTCTTTTGATAGCAGAGGTGTATGGTGGAGGGCAGAGGGGAAGCAGTGAGAGGAGAAAGGGTTTTTGCTGTTTAATTGCTGGGATTAGGAGTGAGAACTGTTTATCCAGGCTTTTACGTTCATTAGTATTTACCTTGGCAAATCTCTTGTGGTGCATTTTCCAGGCACGCTGAATACCTGTAGTACCAGTTTGAGATTACTGAGAGTCACCCAAGTGTCCAGCATGTTCAAAAATTCAGTTCTTAAGTTTTCTGCCTTTACCCACCCGTTAAAAAGGACTAATAAAGTATTCACCTTCCTTTCCAAATTGTATTTGGATGCCTATGTAGTAAATGTGTGTGAAGTGTGAGTGTTACTGCATTTGGGTTTTGTTGCTAACACTTTAAGAAAAGAATAATCCTAGAGATTCATGTACAGCTTTTAAAAATTATTTTTAATTGAAATCCATATCTAATGCGAAATGTGTGTAGTGTTTTTTCACTGTCATATTATTGCTGTAAGAATGATATTCATGTGTGAGACAAGTGTAGGATGTGTTTAGGGTGTATCTGTTATATTTTATGTGGTCTTCATTGATTTGGTTGAATACTTCAGAAGAATTGATATGTTGGGAAGGTGTTCTATGCCAAATGTTTTTGAAATTGGCCGTGAATTTTTGAAGAAAAAGAAGGAAAACTGCCACTCAAGGAGCTTCTGTTTCATGAGGAGATCTCTGTCCCTTTGGGAAGTTTTAGGTTTTGGAGATGGAGGATAACCTTTACAACAGAAAATAACTAGTCAGCTTTCTCCTTTAAGTGGAAAGTAGGTTGTATTTGAGCAAATTTTATTGTCAGGTAAACTAAGGAATTCGCTCTGTCTTAATGCCCAGCCTTGGTGAAACCACAGTCATTTGTTTAGGAAAATCTGTCTCTTCTCATCTTCCCAGATCTTTGTACATCTGGGGTCACAGTTCTGTGAGGAAATGAATAGAATGGGTTAATACAAGAAATCAAGACTGGGGCTTCGTGGAGCCAGCTAGGAAAAGAGAAAACAGCTGAGGGCAAGCAGGACGTGAATTGGGCTGGCACAAATGGTTTGCCATGTTGATTGGAAGAAACCACAGGACCTCCCCCTGAAAGATATTAAACAATCTGTCAATATAAATTATTACTCTGACTGACAAAAAGCGGGCAGGATGAGTCTGTTTGGATTTGCTTCTACATTTCTTTACTCCAGTTTCAAGTTTGGACTCGATATGAAATCCATCTTGCGCTGTCCAACAGCTGTCCCACACATGTTCTGATGGCCATTTAAATTTGGATTGCTGTGCACGAAGAGGCTCTGCACATGAGCAGGGCTGGCCTGGGGAGGGTGGTGCTGGTGATGGCTGCATGTAGCAGGAATGAGAGCAGAGTGCAGGGTGGGGGGAAGCCTGCAAGCTGAGAGAACATGCAACAATTTGGCGTGTGGCTTTTCATGTAGCAGTTGATGGGAAGCTGTTCACAGTTTGGCAGACGGTCATGTTTTCAGTGTCTGCTCTATTGGCATCAGAGAAAGGATACAAATGCACATTATTCATGCAAAAGGCCTATGCAGTTATTTTATGATGACTTACTAAAGGTCTTGAAACCTGACTTGTATGCACTGTTACCTAGCAACATGTTATAAAGTCACTGGGGGAGCAAGATGTATCTGTAATTTTGTATGTGCGCGTATTTGGATTAAAATGTACTGCCAGTCACCAGCTTTGCTGCACAGGAAGAGCAATGTCAGAAGGAAGGGAATCTCTTTTCTTCTGGAGATTGTGTTACATACATTTGGTTCATGCTTTCTCCTATCCAGAGTGCATAAATTTAGAGTAAAAGTAATTCTCTTTTAGCAAGTTGGCTGAGTATTACCTGGAGTTTTGATGGTTCAGCTCTGCTGAGCAAAGTTCTTTTGAGTGATTTCTTTATTACGACAGTCTTGTTAGGCCCATCAGAGCTTCAATTATTTGCCCTACCTTTCCAATGATATAAATCTTTTGACATCTCAAATTATATATGCCAATTGTAACAACCAACACAGATTTTTCGAGACCAAATTATGTCAAAACAATCTAATTTTCTTCTCTGACGGGCCTTGTGGCTAGGAAGGAAGCAGTAGATAGACATAGAGACTTTTAGAGTTTGGCATTCATTCTTATTGAATATTGATATTCTAAATGAACATTTATTTTTTGCTTGTGTTTATTGCTTTGTATATTTTTGCCAGTGTTTATTGCACCTCTTCTTGCTTGGTGTCAATCTGTATACCTGCAGTTTCATGGGAAATCTGCTGAAGTCCACCCAATATATCCATGTCTCTCCAGTTCAGAGACAAGGGTGTCACATGTGACAGTGTCAAATGCTTGGCACAAGTCTGCTCTGCCCCTGTCCACCAGTGCTGCAGCCCCACCATAAAAAGCCACCAAACATGATTTGCCCTGGTGAAGCCATGCTGGCTGTCACCAACCACCTCTTTGTTTTCCATGTGCCTTAGCATAGTTTGCAGGAGAATGGAGATTATGGGAAATAATCATAAAATCATTAGGACAAGAAGTAACAGGATTGTATTGCTGTAAGGTTTAAGTTAGTATTAGGAGACTCATTCCCAAGCTGAGGTATTTATACCTCTAGGATAGTATGGCTGGAGAGATTGTGGCATCTCTGCCACTGGAGAAATGTAAAAGCAGCTGTCTGCCAGATATGGCTGGTCACATACTAAGCAGAAAGATGGACTAAATCTATGTATCTCAATCAGTGGACCATAGGATGTCATAAGCAGTGGCAAGAAATGTTGTCTGAACAAAAACAAGCAGCAAGCTGTAGCGATGCAAATTGGGGGAAAATTTGCAGATGTTCAAAGTTAGACCTGATTTGGAGCAGGCCAGAAGGCTCAGGGAAGATTTAGATTTAAAGAGATTGAGAAAGACTGGTGTGGCTGACCTTTTCAAGACCACTTCATGCCCAATTCTGTGCCATTGCTTGCCAGAAAGATCTTTAGTTATGTGTTTTATGAAATAAGGCATAACACAAATCACCAAGTGTAAATCCAAAAATTAGAACAAATCTTGATTTATTTTTTTCCCAGACTCAATTCTCTAGGTCCTAGTTTAAGGTAGGAGAACATTTTAATTTTGTAAGAAATTTAAAAGGGTTCTCTGAAACTTTATTCTGATTTTTTTAAAGACAATTTGCAGATGACTGAACACATAAAGAGAAGAATATTGAAGCATGGGCATGTTTTTACCTTCAAATCTTGCTCCTCTGATTTCAGTAGGTCTGCTTTAAATTTTTCCAGTATTTTGCTGTATCAGTGCTTTGTCACAATGCTTTCCTCCCCCAATGCTTCAATTCCATGTTGAAACTTTATAACAGCATTCTTTTCTTAATTTAAAGAGTATTTGATTTTCCTATTTCAAAGGTTTCAGTGGCAGGCATTACACAACACTTCTCTTTAAATACTGGTGTCCTTCCACCCACTTTTCAGACTTGGGTATTTTGGGGTTTTTTTTGGTGAGTTTTTGTTTTGTTTTTTGTTGTTGGTTTTTTTCAGGGGAGGTGGTTTTTTTTTTGCTCAGTTTTTTTTTTTCTTAATGAAAATTTTTTTCACAATGCTCCAAACTACAATGGCCAGTGCACCCTAGTGATGTTATTACTGTGCCTATGTTATGTGCTGCAGTAACTTTTAACATTTGGAAATAAATGAATCCCAACAAAATGAATGGGATTCTTGCACTATTGCTCTCCATGGGGTTCTGTGTGGAAACAGTAATTGGTACACATCCTTCACTGCTGGCCTCTCTCCCCCACCTCTCTGGGTTTAAACAAGTGCATTGCTGCAGTGAGCAGGACTCTTCATCTTGTGGAGTGGTATCAAGTGTGCCCTGCCTCTGCTGTTCTTTTTATGTGCCCCAAGTTACTTGCATGGAAAAACTTTTAAAAAGACAGGAAGAAGAGCTAAAACGCTGAGGGTTTGGGGCTGGCCTTGTTAAACCAGTTAGAAACTGCTTTCTCTCAGTTTGTCATATCTGCTGTCACTGTCATGTGAAGGAGTCAAGTCTTTATTTTGGGAAATAAAGCCACCATGGGACTTTGGTGTCTATCCAAAATATTTGGGCTTTCCATTTGTGTTTTATTAGCTGATTCCATTAATGGAATAATGAGAGAGTAAATCATCAGACAGCTACATACGGCACTTTAGTAGAAAAGCTAAGTAATCACTTAGATTATTTGTTCTGTTTGGCTCTTGAAAATTACTGCGTTCCTTAAAGGTAACACAAGTAATTTGAAATGTTTTATCATTTGCCATTGACTGTGCTGAACTGGCGGGCTTGAACTCTTCAAACAGCTATTTTTAATAAAATAAAAGCATATCCAATTAAATTACCTTAATTTATGTATTTGAGTAGCAAGTTCCAAAGAAAAAAAAAAACCACACTGTCTCTATTTGGGATTTATAGTTTGTCAGAATGTAAAATTTCAATTAGAATATATAAGTGCACAGGACTGGCAATTATTGAGCCATGTCTTTAATTTTAAAATACTGTGAATTCCATAATGCTACTGTCAGTGTAAATACCCCTGATGTCATCAAGTTCTCTCTTTGAAGTCTCTCCAGATTCACATTTTTCAAGTTTCCATATAGACCTCTAGTTTGAAGTAAAATTCTGGTGTGCAGTAGCACATCTACTTAAAACTTGGGCAAATAAAATCTTGTTCTAATCTCTGCTACTGATATACCATCACCCTTATAATCTCTTTTCAGCAATTTCTAGTCTTGTATCCACAATTTCCCAGCAGCCTTAAAATCACACTGTCGTGTTTTACATCTTGAAGGAACATGTAGAATTTAGCAAGATAAAGCAGTGTAGTCTCTGTTCTAATCCACCAATTTAAAATGCAGCATAACAAACTCCTTTCTTTTGGTATACTCAATCCAATACAATTTAAAAGAAGGCAACAGTATGATTCTGGACCAGGTCTGTGCTTACAATTTAGTTTTAATGTCTACACAAAATCTTACATTTGGAGTATAGGACCTGGACTAGGCTGATGGCTCTTTTGTTTCCCTGAATACACTATTACTCTGGGCAGAAGTCCGAGCTCATGAGCCTTTCTCTCTTGTCTATCCAAAATGGGATTTGAAAACACTGTTAGTTCAATCATCTCTGATTGTTTGTTTTGTTTTTTGTTTTGTTAAACAAATATAAAGGCTGGTCTGGTGATAATTCTCTCCCCTGTTTTTGCTCCTTTGTAGAGAGAAGACATTCCCATATTGCAAATAATTCTTTCTTATCAGCAATAAATTCCTTCTTTCTCCTTTCACTGCTCCCTCTCTTTCCTCCAGTGTTCTCACAATCTTACCTGTTCTGCTGCAGTTCTGGTTTTCACCTGGAAAGAAGGAAATGGTCTTGGCATATGCTGCAGCCTTGTTTAATCTGTGGGACTTGGGCTGCAAAGCAGACACCTTAGGGTGTCAGGAGGGATGTGTGGTTCTGCCTTAGCAATTGGCCTGATTCTTCCATTCCACTTGGACTAGAACATGGGGAAATTTTGAGGGCACAGTTAGCAGGACTAATCATTCTCCTTTGCTCATTGTCTCATTGTGCTTGACTCCAGCTTTCTAAACACAGAGCAGCTTTAATGATCAGTTCAGTTAGCTGACCTTTCTTAACCTATATTTGCAGTTTTTAATGTATGTAAGCAATATGTTTTGGAAGACCTCATATTTTAAGTGTTCCCCTGAAACCTAGGAGTGTCAAGTCATGGCATCATCGGATTTGTGATTGTCTATTCTGCCATTGCACTGCTTTGACAAAAAAGAAATGTTGTGGTGCTGAGCACCCCTGAGTCATGAGTAGCTTTTTCCTTGATAATGCCCTTTCTGTCCCTTATAGCCCTATAGATTTGTTTATTTGGCTGAGAGAAGAGTAGAGGGCTTTAAAATTTGGGTGTAATTGACTGAGAATTCCTAGAAGAGTTAGGTAGCATGAAGTGCTCTGGGTCATGCTAATACTCCAGGGCAAGAGGGGCTAAAAGGAAATCATAGACCAGCTAGAATGTCCTGCCAGAAGAACAATATTTTTCCTTTTGGGCCACTCAGTGTATGCAACCTCTGCGTTTAATTAGATGAGCATAATTTATCAGCCCAATTGTATTTTAGTCTGGAGATTCTCCAACAGGTTCTACTTCCATAGATTTTTCTTGCAAAGCAATTAGTTCACTGGAGGCTGCTTCTGCAGTGTTTGTACTCCTTTCCCAGTTCTTGAATGGCATCAAATATAAGCCATAGTCTCCATGCAGACTGCCAGTTCCTACATGGAAATTTCAATTGCTAGAGAGTAAAATAGTAGATGACCCAAGTCCCACCCTTTACTGACCACAGCTGCCTTGAGGGTGATGTGATGCCCACTGTCATGGGACTGTGTGTCTCCCAAATACTGCAGAACTGATCTGTCAAAGGCCCTTCATTCATTTTAAAGACCACAACTCAGAGCTTACCATCTGGGATGGAAGGTTCATCATAGTTCCATTCAACACAGGCTATATGGATCCTTTTTCTCATAGCCTTTTTTTATGGCAGAATTTTTGTTGTAGTTTCTGGTCTTTTCTTCTTGTTTTTCCTCTCAGACAGATGGAGCAGTGACCAACTTCTTGCTGATTGTGACTTTTAACATGGAGCTTGGCTTGGAAGTAATCAGCCCATTTTTCCTCTTTCAGTTATAAACATTTTGAGCATTTAGAAATCCTCTTAAGTGTACTGATGGAGTTAGCAGCTTCTACCAGAGTGTTTCAGATTAGTGGCAGATGCCCAAGGCTTTTCTTGTGGCATTTGGCAGTTTCAGGAAAGTGTTATAACTTTCATCATCTACTTTTGCCAAATGGCTCAAATGGTTCTAGTTGCCAGGAAGATAAAAATCAGCAGTCTGGAATATTCTTTGATCTGTGTTTTTTCTGGATATGGAATGGAACAAATGGAGCATTATCCACCGTGCTTGAGAGATTCCTGCCTCTTGGTTTCATTTGCTACGTGGGTTTGTTTTGTTTCCTCGCTGTGTATTTCAAAATTAAATTGCTGGGATTTTTTTTATTCAGTCTGCAGACAACACATCCTTCATTCTGTTCTCACTGCTGTTCAGAATGAATGTAAATTAAATACAAATTAGGGTATGTGTGTGTATCTATTTTTGTATGTAGATAGAAGATACTCTTCTTTCTGGGGAGTAATAATTTTGTCGTTCAAATATACTTTAATAATCTTCAGCGTACTCTTCTTAGTTCTTGTCTAGTTCTATTTTTTTTAAGGATTCCTCAGTCATGGGATTTTTAAAAACTGGTCATAGGAGACTTTTATTTCCCTTACTTGCCATACTTTTTCTTACATCTGTTTATTGTTTTCCCTAAAATGACTAGTGGATGCATCACACTTGCTATTCCCCATGTGTTACCAATTTTGTCCATAGTTGTGGATCCAAGATGGGACAAGAATGGTGGGGACTTTCGTTGTTTAAAGGTCTTTTTTTGTGTTGTGGGTTTTTTTCCCCCTCTAACTTTAATGTATGGATCTGATAAATGAGACAACCTGCCCTTTTTTATTTGTCCTTCTGTTTTAGGTTTCATTTACATTTGAATCTGCTTCAGTATATTTCAAGAAGCAGTAAAAACCCTATTAATTGTAGCAACTGGCTTGAAAGTGACCCAGTAGTTGTCTGATTTAGTTTTGATTTTCAGTCTAAAGAATGTGCTGCCATTTAATTAAAGAAATAAGACTCTATTTCTTTCATAATTGATCAGTTCCCTCTTCTGTCCGTAACAAAGCAGCTAAAGTAGGCAGAATCAGTGACATAGGTAACAACAACAGTCTGGGATTCTTTTCCTTCATGTAATACTGCCAAAGACACACCTTCAGGGCATCTTCTGGGTTGGGGGGGGTCTATGTTTCGTTTTTCTCATTGGTGAAGTACTGTAAGCACACAGAGTATACATACCTCATGAAGAGCTCATTCAGATGATGTCTGATGCTGTGCTGGTAGATTTGTTACCAGCATAGTTTTGTTTGTTACTGTTAGCCTGGATGATGGCTCAGAAGTGTGAGGAGGCAGTGGCTCCTAGCAGCACGTGCTGTCACTGCAGGAGGGATGGTGTGTGGGGTAGGGACAGAAAGGGAAAGATGTACAGAGGAAAGGAGAGAAACTTGATTCATTCTGGATCTACCACTTAATGGGATCAATCAGGTTGGAAAACACTTCTGAGATCAAGTCCAATCTGTGACCAAACACCCCCTTGTCAACCAGACCACAGCACTGTGTGCCATGTCCAGTCTTTCCTTAAGCACCTCCAGGGACAGTGACTCCACCACCTCTCTGGGCCACCCATTCTAATGCGTAATGACTCGTTCTGGAAGAAATTCCTCCTGACATCCAACTTAAACTTCCCTTGGTGCAGCTTGGGACTGTTTCCTCTTATTCTGTCACTGGCTGTCTGGGACAAGAGACTGACCTCTACATGGCTACAGCCTCCTTTCAGGGAATTGTAGAGTAATAATGACCCCTGAGCCTCCCTTTCTCCAGGCTAAACACCCTCAGCTTCTTCAGCCACTTCTCATAAAACTTGCGCTCCAGACCCTTCACCAGTTCTGTTGCCTTTCTCTGGACTCACTCCAGCACCTCAGTGTTCTTCCTGAATTGAGGGGCCAGGAACTGGACTATCACTGAACTATTTAAACTCTGGCATGATCTACCTTGAGTTTTTTGGTCCTCTGAACTATCAGAACTTGTCTTCATCTTAGCAGGGTTTGAAGATACCCTGGGATGAAGAGCATAGAGGCACCACCTTACACCTGCCCTTGGAGTGGGTTAAATTGGCTGCTGATTTTTGCCTTGGTGATAAGAGAGTTTTAAAAAATACTCATTTCTTCCAAAAGCATTCCTTTTGATCCTTTTTCTTGTGGTAGGGTAATGCAATAAGCATCTGCTACTGCATACTATAGCACCTAACTCTTGTAATAAGTTCTTTCCTTAAGTCTGTGATATTATATCAATTCTGTTACATTCTGTTTGTTTATGGATGTTTGTGATATGGTATATGGTTGCAAATTTACACTGATCTATGCAAGTTTAATATCACCTCTATTTTAAATGGGGGAAGAGTGTAGGCTCACCCAGCCTGTAGTGCTTGCTCTACCTGGCTCATTTTCTGCCCTGGTCCATGGCAGAGACAAGGCTGGGTCCACAGGTTAATGGTTGTTCTCAGGGGGTCTTTACCTCTTCACTCAGACTCATGCTTCCTTTATTTTCTGGGACAGATTTGAATTAATACCTTTTTGAAAGGAATAAATTCAAAAGACCTTTTCTTTCCCTAATGTTCTCTGGAAGTTCAGGCAGACCGCTCTCTCTTGGTTGCACTCAGATCCTGGTGGAGGTATTTTTCATATCAGCATAACAGCTGGAGTGGCAGGTTTTAAAAGCAAGAGACAGCAGAAGGTAATTCAGCAGAGAAGATTTGGGTCTCTTTATTTTTTTTGGTGACCATTCATCACTCCAGGTCAAACCCCAGAATAGACTGAGGCCAGGATAAAGAAGATAAATGGAATTTTTGTGTTAGTACCTTAGTAAAGATTATCTTGAGAGCTCTAACTTGCATTTTTATGGGTTAAAGCATGTTTTAGTGTTTCATATTTCTGCTTTTTGCTCTTCTTTAAAAAATAAAAAATGCAAAAACAATTCCTAGTGCTGTTAAAAGTGCCTATAGGTCATGTTAAAAATTCCAGATATAAGGTTATGTAATTTCTGAAGTGAATAGAGCTAATGTGTATGTGCACATTGCTTATGTGTGCACTCTTTATACCACTTGTCTTAATTCTGTTCTTTGGTAGCGGCTTGCCAACTAACCAGGAGGAAAATCAAACAACTCTAAAATATAAATTGAAAAGATGTGTTGTGTTACAAGGTAATGCAGTAGCTTTAGAAATCCTTAGCACACCCCCAAAGACAAACATTTAAAAAAATTAACTGTGTGGAAATGAACAGAGACTCAAAGTAGCAAATGTAAAAAAATAAGCATCTAATTCTGATAAAGAGGACAATTGTACCTGATATTTTAGAGTTTGGGTCTCTGGGAGATGGTGAGCACTTCATGGTAGGATGCAGGAATTTGGATTCTCTAGGAGTTTTGGGGGAGTTGCTGAGACGGAGTGTGTCTGAGGAAATAAAAAAGGAAACTGAGAGTAGTTAAGAAGCTGAGAATTGGAGGAGAAAGTAGACCAAGGGTTTAAGCAGGTAAATGTTACCAGATTTTGCCAGGCTCAATGCTGTCTTTTGTGTTTGTGGAGACAGACGTTTAGAGGTGGGAAAAATACAAACTTGCCGAAGTTAAAGGCACTCAATGAATCATGTGCTATGTGTTACTGGGAATTTAAAGTGATATTTTTGACCAAGGAAAGGTCACAAAGAGACAGGGAAAGAAGTATCTCTTCATGGTTAAACATAAAAACAGTATAAGATTTACTTGAAAAATAGTTAACTTCTTTAACTTGCTGCTTGTCATGTCTCTGCCCATGAAATTGTGTTGACTGGGCTTGGAGGTATTGTTTAAGAGCTGTTCTGGTTTTATCCTTTAAACCAAACACTGTGCAAAGGTTCTGCCACTGTCAGGGGCTATCAGAAAGACCGTTCAAGAACAGCATTGCTCAGTGTGTAGGTCTTAAGCAGTTCCCCAAAGTCTCCTTACCCTCCTCTGAGGCTATACAGCTGCTTAGGAGGAGTATTTGAAAGGAATATTTTTAACTTATTCTCTTTCTTTTTATGGATATAGAGCTTGGAACAGTGCAGAACTCTCTTCTGAAAAATCCCTTAGTTCTCTTCTTAATATAGCAATTTTTAGGACCTAAGAATTTGCTCTTTTCCCTTTTACTCCCCTCTTAGATTTTTCAATCTTCCTACTCTTCATCTCTTGCCTCTCTTCCATGCTTTAAAACCTTAGTATGTCATACCCATGGGCTTTGCCAAATTTGCCCTTATGTGAAATGAGTTTTAAACTTCCACCAAGCCTGTAGGAAACCTGAAAACCAGTGACCAAGAAAGAGCTTTTAGGAGGAGTAGGGGGTAAAAAGGGAGAGGGTGTTCTTCTGAGCTTTGGTACATGCAGTTGTTGTGTTTCAAAACTGCCCCTTTGTAGAAAAGGTGCAGAAGTTTGTCCCTTGAAGCATCTTTGAGCAGAATTTGATGTCTCTGCTTCTGCTTACTGTAACATTTCTTAGGTTATGGTTTCTTCCTGTCACTAGCTGCTCCAGGATTACACTAAGTCTCACTTCTTTACTTCTCATGACAGCTGCAAATCAAAAAGAGCCCTTGACTCCTAATTTTAAAGTGAAGGAGGAGCCTAAGGATGAAGAAGCTGGAAGCTCAGCTGTGTCTCAGCCCAGCTATGTGTTCAGCCAAGAACCTGAAGCCTCAGCTCCAAATGTCCCTGAAGAGAAACTCAAGCCACAAGAAGCACAGGCAAATGTGATGAGGCAGGACATGTCAGTCAAGGCAGCATCCGAGCTCCTCATGAAACTCTCAGGTAAATATTTTATTTAATAATATTGCATTTCTGATGGTTTTTTTCCTTTGTGTATGCTAACAGGGTTACCTTGCAAGAAGGTAGGTGTTCAGCTTTAGCAGCAAACTAAGGAACAATTGAAAAGGCCTGTCTGCAAAATGTCATGTACATGAAACATCTCAGTTTGGTCTGTAGCCACACTACCTAATTGTCTCTGCTCTGATTTTCAAATTAATGACTATGGAGTAAGTCAAAAGAAATGGTGCCTTAAAGCTTTTAACTGCTGTAATTTTTAAAATGTACAAAGCCATGTTAATAACAATTTATTCACATTAACATAATAAGAACATTTCTGTACTTTACTGTACCTGACATAACTTTATAAAATATGACTTTTAAAGCTTTTGGTTTTTTTTCTGACAATACATAGTACTCAAAATTACAAGATACACTGTTTAAAAAATGGTGTAAACTGAACCTTTCTGCATTTAGCAAGACCACTTGAACTTGCTTCTATTGCCTCAGTGATAGATTCTTCTGCCAGACAAGTAGACAGTGTACACACATAGGTAGTGTTAAAGCTGGAGGGAGTAAAATAAAAATGTATGTTCTGTTAATTATGATTTCTCTAACTGTCAGTATTGAGGTTTAAGAGAAAGTAAATTCTTTCCACTGAGATCAGGTTAACTGAATGATGAAAAGGCTTTGAAGTTCTAACAGATGAATTTTTAGGACCAAGACATAAAAGTCAGTCTGGCAGGCTGGGTTTTGTGCTTCTGCACCTGAACTGAATCTGATAGATTTTAAGTCTTCTCCAAAACTGGACAAGACTTCTTTTTTTCATTATGCCAAAGTCATGCAAGAAGTCCTGGTGGGAATGCTTACAAGTAACTTCTGAGATCCCTGTCAAATGTACCTGAAATCAGTTGACTTGATTGGACACTGTTAACCATGAATTTGAGTTCAAACTTGTATCTGAAAGACTTGAGCTGACTAGGATCTCCCCCAAAAAACATGTAATTATTTCACTCCTGTTCATTCCTCCACACTTTAATTTGCAGAACAATTTGAATCACTGATTTGCAAGCCTTCCATGTTAATGATGCAAAAAGGGTTTCCCAAGTACAAAAGCCAACCAGAGCACCAGTTTCCAGATTTTTTTTCTCAGACTCCCAAATGAAAAAACACTTGGTTTTTGTGTAATTCACAGTTGCTGCTGGTAACTGGTTTAAGTGAGGTGTTTTGGTAACTAAACTTTGCAGCCTAATGAATGTAAAGCTGTATTTTTTTTGATGCATATAAATTTATGTAACTTTTTATAAAGAGAGAGCTCTGTAATTTAATGTTTTGTCAAGTACGTCAGAGACACAAGGGTTCTGGATTGTCAGTCTGGAGTTCAGCACTGGCAGGCTGTGTTTAAATAGCTCCATTGCTGCCTAGTATATTTGTGCCTTAAATACCTGTTTATGAGAGAAATCCAGCCTGCATTAAATCTTGGTCAAGTCTTCAGCTTGTGTTGGGACCTCCCAGGCTTTAAAGGCTGTAATAAGAAATACACCAGTGTAACATTTCTCTTACAAGCTCTTAGGGGCTGAACAGTTTTTGCTGACAGTGGTTTTTTTGGCTAATCCATAGATTAGGTTGTGAAGAGTAACTCGGATTTATGGAGTCGGTGTTGCTGCTGTCGGTATTCCCACATCAGCCAGGGGTGGGGTTACACCCAGTTTGACACAGCTTTCAACTTGCACTTCCCTGAATTACCATAGAAGGCAGAAACTAGAGAGGAAAACATTAATACAGTTTAATGTAGGACAACTACAAGAGGAAAATCTTAAGATGATTAGCCTCCTTTGTGGTTTATTTTGGGTTTTTTTGACTCTTTACTTTGTCTGGTGGAATACCCCTATATTGACTTTGCAACCTACCTAAGCAATTTTGCAACCTTGTTTTGGTGACTTATAACTTACTTAACCAATTAAGCTACTTATTCATAAAATCATAGAAGGTGATACCT
This sequence comes from Catharus ustulatus, assembly GCF_009819885.2. NCBI lineage: Eukaryota > Metazoa > Chordata > Aves > Passeriformes > Turdidae > Catharus > Catharus ustulatus. The sequence goes on from NC_046225.1 coordinate 14,087,640, forward strand.
TAGGTTTTAGCTTTCATATTATCCAGATTCTATACTGCTTTAGTATGTAACTCTGAATTTCATATAAAGTCTTAGCAAGTTCTCCTCACAGTTTAGTCTGGCAAAACAATCCTTTTCCAGCCCAAGAACCAAGGACACCACTGCAGCTTTGGGCCCAAAAAGTGTAAACAGCGGTGAATTGTGGAGAGCAAAGTGGGAGGATGGGAGACTTCATAACCTGAAACTATAATTGGACAATTAACCTCAATATGTAAATGAACCTAAGCTTAAAAAAGTGTGAAAACTCATGATTCTGAGTCCATCTTGGGTGGAGCCACCACCAGGCTCTTGTACTCCCCAAGGTGTATCCTTTGAAGGCCTTTTTAATAAATACCTAGTTTATTCCCAAGCCTCTAAAAACATCAAGGGACCTTAAAGATGACAGAATCATTTAGACTGGAAAAGACCACCAGGGCCACAGCATCTGAGTGCCACATCCAGTCATTTCTTGAACACCTCTGGGGTTGGTAACTTCACCACCTCTCTGGGCAGCCCATTCCAATGTTTGGCAACCCTTTCTGTGAAAATAATTCTTTCTGATGTCCAGCCTGAACCTCCCCTGGTGCAGCTTGAGGCCATTTCCTCTTGTCCTGTTGCTGGTTGCTTGGGAGAAGAGACTTCTCCAGCTACAACCTCCTTTCAGGGAGCTGTAGAGAGCAATCATCTCCTTCCAACGCCTCTGCCATGGGCAGGGACATCTTCCACTAGAAGATACTGCTCAGGCTTGAACACTTGAAGGGATGAGGCATCCACATCTCTTTCTGAGCCACCCCTTGAGATTAAAGGGAAAATAAGAACAACCTTTCTCCTTTTTCATGGTACTGGAAAGAAAAAAAAAAGAACAAGTATATCTTGATGTTTTATTCTCTGTGGGAAATCCTCAGTCAAGTGCCCTTGTTAGATATTATATATTTTATAATTGGGTTTAAGTCAAGTCCTTCCAGATTCTCTATATGCTTGGTAAGGACTGAATGGATTGTGGTTTTGCTTTGTTATTTTCACTTTCTTCTGCATAATACTAATCACCAAAACCTGCATCACGTACTAATTCAGGAAGGAATTTGCAACATAACAGTGTTGTGTTTCTTGCATTCCTGACATACAGGCTGCTGCTGTTATCCTCTGAGCAAGAATACTTCTGATTGTTTCAGCCTCATGAGTGGGAGCCACTTGGGATTTAGGCATAGACCTTGCTGTCTCCTTCCATGTGAAGGATAAACTGGTTTATATTTTTCACAGGGAAATCTCTTTTCTGAAAGCGAGGTGCTGTGTTACCAGCTCTTGGCCTTCCACTACCCTGTACAGCTTTTCCAGCTCTGGAGCCTGGTTTGTTCTGGTGCATCCTTGTAGGGTGGGTTTACTCCAAATCCACTAGCCCTTTGTCAGCCTCTATTTGTCAGTCACTCAGAAATTACTCCAGAACTAGGAAAAGTTAGAAGAATAAACATCTTTTCCTCTAGTAGAGCATTAATAGAACATTTGTTAACTGCCATTGTTGAAGCAGAAGGAAAGAAACAAGAGAAAATCACACACAGCTATATTTTAGTTCTGCAAGACAAGACTCTCTCAAGCTGAAGGGCTCTTCAGACACTTGCTTCTAGCATCATGACCAGAGTTTTGGGGTCAGGCCCTTGCCCCACACATTACGTTAGTGGAATTGTACTTTTTGCACCAGGTCTTTCTCTCCTACATTCCCCTGGGATTCAGGTCTTCTACCCCTCAGTTCATAGACTTGATACCTACTCACACCTCTTCCATAGGATTATCCAAGCTCAGAGGGCTCATGTCTCTTGGGCATGTCTGGGCAGAACCCACTTCCACCCAAACAGCCAGGACAAAACTTCCTATCAAGCTACTATTTCAGAATAAATAATTTTGAAAGAAATGGTGTTTGGAAGTTAACAGCAAAGTTTGAGCAGATTTTCAACCTCCATTTTACAGAAGAAAATAAAATTACCTCCATGATATGTGTGAGTGCACATAGGTGGGCTGGGAATTCTGTCCATTGCTAAATCTTGACTGAGACTAGATGCAGTGGTAAGCAGACAGATTTGAGGAGATAGTGGAGTGGGAAAAATTGCTCTCATCTCTCTTTGGAAGGCAAGATTTTAAATTCCCATAAAACATTACATAAAATCAATTAGAAGAAATGGGAGTAATGTGTTTCAAATACACCTGTTTTTTACATTTTTACCAGTTCTCTTTCATGGAAAAGCTAATTTATTTCTCAAAATGTTTAATTAAGTGGCACCCTCAATGATTACCAGTCATTTTTATATACTTAGTCTTGTAAATTGAAAGGTAGGTTTCAGAGGAGACTGAAATTAAAAATAAATATTTGCATTTACATGGCAATGTTAGGGCTGAAAAACTCATTTTCTGCTGAAATAGTCATGCCGCTGATATGTTTGGGGCATGTATTTGCTTTTAGAAGCATACAGTGTTTTGGCTTCTTGTCCAAAAATGAGTGTATAGGTGGAGGAGTATAAAATCTATCCCATCTACTAGCACTTTTTAAGTAATGTTTTACCCAGGGACATTAGTAGTATGTCCTTCTCTTTCATAGAAATGTTTTGCCTTTATTTCAGATGTATCCTATTTTTGAAATGTGTGCATTTTGCATGTAACTCAGGTTGTTTTCCTCCTGTCTTTTTTCTGGAGGTCAATTCCCCATGTGTTGCACATCTCCATGTTAGCCCAAGCAAGTGCATGACATCTGTATTATTTGTTTCCTTTGGAGTTTTTGTTCTTCAGTCCTCAGGGTCACACAGTGTTTTCTTGTAATACACCCAGTACCAACAAAGCATCTTAATTTTGGGTTATCAGCATGTGCAATTACTGCAGACTTACTTCATGACCTCAGCACAAAAAGTAAGGTGCTGCCTACAGTTGAGTCCAGAAGCATTCCCAATCAGTTCCATTTATTATCACTTAATTATATGATAGTTCCTCTTTTGGAACAACTGGTTATTACAGGGGAGGGGTGTGATTGGGTTTTTTGGCTTTTTTTGATGAAGCTTTTATCCACTTGAAAATGTTTATGGTAATTTTGTATTTCATGCCTTGTAGTTAATTGTTTTGACACTGTATCATACATTTAATTGAGATCACATGGATTAGAACAACTATTTAAAAAGAGTAAAACAAGGAGAAAAGAATGATAGTACAATTCTAGTATAAGGTAAAGGTCAGAACTAATCTTGCTGCTTATTTCTTTTCCACAACATTGTGGACTGCTCTGGGAAGTGCCTGTGTGGAGTTAGGCTGCTCTCTGTGGACATCCCTGTTGCCAGTACCTCATAGAGTCCCTGCACCTGGATTGATTGCAGCTGAGCTGTCAAGGCTTTCATCCCTGCTTAGAAAGCCTTTATAACAGGCAGAAAAGGGAAAATGCAGGGAAGTCTTTTGTTCCTTGGGGCTTCTGTAGGAGCCCAGAATGTAAGCAAGGGAAGTGTATGATCCAAAATAAGATTTTTCTGTTCATGGGAGGAAGAGAAATGGCAAACCATGGCAAGTCACATTCCCAGATTAAACCCTGCTACTAGCCAAGTGGGTTTTGTTGGGACTTTTTCTGGTTTTGGGTTTTTGTTTTAACCAGGTTCTTCAAGTAGGGTCTTGCAGGTAAGCACCATCATCCTAGCATTTAAATGGAAGGGGCGGCAGATGTCTGTCACAGCTCTAATTAGTCTTTGGCTTTAATTTGCTCAGATTTTTTTCCCTTGGATCGCATTTCTGTGAAGCAGCTTGTAGTTGCAAAATTCTGTAACATGGGAGTTCAGAGGTTCCACTTTAATAAATATGAGCCATTTCATGGGGTTTTTTTTAAATGCAGGATCCTGTTACATTGATTCATTGACATTGTCTTATATAAAACAGCAGTTTGAAAAAAATACTAGCAAAATAAAGTATCAAGCACAGCGCCCTAGGGAACGTCAGATGTTCCTTGTTGTGTCTCTGTAGCAGAACCTTCAGGGCTCGCCAACTGTTTCCTACCTTTGAGGTTTTATTTAAGCTGTTTTAGGGCATGTTTATTTCTAGCAAATCAGAACAATTAGCATAACAAAACGCCTGATTCTCCGTGCTGAAAGCTTTTGAAGTTGGTACAAGTTGACCCACCAGTTACTGCTGTCTGCTTCCTTGTGGAGACTGGTACATGAGTCCAATTTATGAGACATATGGGAAAGGCTTTCTTCTCTAAGTTGATTCATAAAGTTGATTTGTAAAGCTGATAGGCATTTCAGCAAATATCTGCAACTTAGTATTTTAGTCACATGGTGAAGTTTTAAATAAAATGGTGGGAAGAAACAGGAATAATTTAACAAATATTCATTTGATTTTGGCGATGCAAGGTTATTGGACAGCTGTTGTATCAGCCAAAGGAATATTTACTGCATGACTTGTGTTTTTTATGAAATCTGTCCCTTACCTTTGACTTTTATCTCAAATAACAAGAAAAGCATTAGGAAGGGGACAGTACGTTCAGTGTCCCCTTCAGAGCATGTGAGTGCTGCATGAAATCACAGAATAGTCTGGGATGGAAGGGACCTTAAAGGTCATCCAGCCCAATCCCTCAGCAATAAGTAGGGACATCTTCATCAAGATCAGGTTGCTCAGAGCCCCATCCTACCTGACCTTGAACATTTCTAGGGATGTGCCATTTACCACCTCTCTGGGCAACCTGTTCCAGTGTTTCAACACTCATATTGTAAAAACTTCTTCCCTTATATATAGTCCGAATCTACCCTCTTTTGGGTTAAAACCACTGTCCCTTGTCCTATCACAACAGGCTAAACAGTCTGTCCTCACTTGTCTTACAAGGTTGCTTTGAGTATTGAAAGGCTACTGTATGATATCCATGGAGCCTTCCCTTCTCCAGGCTGAACAACCCCAGCTCTCTCAGCCTGTCTCCACAGGGAAAGTGCTCCAACCTTCTGATCAGGTCCATCAGGTCATGGCTTCCCTGTGCTATTAGACACTGGGGGAACTGAGCCTGTTCAGTCTGGCACAGAGGAACTAAAGGCCAATCTAATTGCAGCCTGCACGTAGTTGAAGGAGACAGGGAAAGGTGGTGGAGTTAAACTCTTCTCCCTGCAGGCAGATGGTAAAAGAAGGGGTAACAACTGCCAACTGCAGTTTGGGAGGTTCAGAGTAGACATTAAAAAAATTTCTAGTGTTGCATTAGAACAAGTGTTATCTTCCTTTTTAAAGTTCTGCAAGATGAACCTGCAGCTGGCCTAGTGAAATAATTTTGTTTGGAGGGGACCTCTGGGGTCATCTATTCCAGACCTTTGCTCAGAGCAGGTCAAGCCAGGCAGGCTGCTGAGGGTCTTTCCAAGTTTAGAATGTGTTCAGGGATGGAGAACCCAACCTCCCTCAGCAACATGTGTCACTGTTTCCCCATCCTGATGGGAGTTTTTTCTGGTATGTATAAACAGAATTCCTCATGTTCCAGCTTGTCTGTTGACTCATACAATCACTGTGCATTTATGAGAGAAGTCTGACTTTATCTTCTCTACATCTTCCCTTTATTCCTTAGAGAGCTGTCGACAGCAATAAAGTGTCCCCTTAATGTTTTCTTGAGGCTGAACAACCCAGTTCTCACAACTGTTCTCCTCTTCTGTCTTGCAGCAGCCCTCTGGCAACCTTGGTTGCCTTCCACTGAACATGCAATGGGGATATCAGTGTCTGTCCTGTACTGGGAGCCCCAGATAGGGCACAATACCCTAAATGCAGCCTCATAAGTGCAGAGCAGAGGGTCCCTCCCTCCGTCCTCCCTCTGCCTGACAGCTGCAGATCTGATAATAGGGCCCAAAATAGGGTTGGCCTTGGATGCCACAGGGGCACTTTGCTGACTTGTGCTCAATTGGAGCTGGATTGTGATAGTCCCAACTTTCAGAGAGATTGAGTAAGGTCTTTCTAGAACTTGCTGGCCTCTGTTCTAGGCTGTAGAGTGGTGTTGTCTGAGGCTAAATTTCAGAACTGTTCTTACTGCTACGCCTTATAGAGATGACACTCTCAGGCCTTCAGGGATAAATGTACCCTGAGCTTTTAGGTAGCACAAGTATTGTTCTACGTTTCTGCTGTTCTAGATTTGGTGGGTTTTTTAAGCAAGTATCACTGCTTTGTGATTCCCTGCAGTTGTGAATACCAGAGAACCTGAAAATGGAAGAAATTACTTCCTCCTGGAGCAAACCTGTCCAGTACTCTATTTTTCATAGCGGATGTGGAAAATTGTCTCACTCAATGTGAATAGGATGACATTCATTAAGGCTTTTGTAGATAAGATGATTAAAAGTTACACTCCTCTGTAAAGAAACAGCATCTCTGTGGCTTGATAAAGTACATCCCTGTATAAAATGGTTTTCTCTTATTTTGTTAAGGTGTTTCTGTGTCACAAAGTTAATAGCAGAAAAAGACCTGTCAGGTGATTTAGTTCATCTTTTGCCCTATGAAGTGTCTCAGCACTGCTGTGCTGTTATTCTGAGCCTCACACAGGTTAGTCTTGTATGAATAGCAGACTGTTTTGGAGATCATGGTCTGGATACTTCTGAGCTATTTGAGTCTTTTCAGCCCACAGATTTGGCTGTACCATTATAAAAGTCTGACCTGTAGAAAGAAACCTGACTCTGATATACTAACTTCATACTCTGATATATAGCAGATTATTTAACCAGCTCATCTACTAGGTCTGCTATAAAAGTCAAAGATAAAATGATTTCGTTATTTAAAGCAGGAGACCTTTTTGTGCACCTGTACTTGACTTGAAAAACTGTAGCTGCACTGTAACCATGTGAGGTACCTGTGTAAAGAAATAAGGGCTATCACTGTACTCCACAATGAACAGCAAAGAAAGGAAAATAATCCTCAAGAAGCTGGAGTTTGACTGCCTATATGGTGAGACAGGTATGGGCATAACCTTAATTACAGTATTTTGCCAGCACAAGATCTAGCACAGCAGGGTTTTCTGCCTGTGATTGCTGCTCGTGGGACAGACTGACTGTGTTTCCCTTTCATTAGCTCTTGTAAAATTATCAGAAACTCTCCTTCAGTCTTCTCTTTGTGTGTTTGCTTTGGGGATTTAGAGTATGACAGAAGTCACATTTGGCAGGGACATTCTGTCAGATCAAAAGGGTGCAGCTGGGAAGATAAAGGTCAAAGGAAATGATCAAATATGTAGATTTAGTTATGGCAATTGCAGTGCTCACTGATGGTGAGGGAGAGAAGGTCACTGGTATTGCTTGACTCTTGCCTTAGTTGGGGTCCTATCAGTTTGTCTGATACAAAAGCATTTGCAGGACAGGGAATTAAACTGTGGAGCAGCACAGAAATAGAAAGAATATTTTAAAAGCAGAGAGAGCAGCAAAGGTCAGCTTGACTCTGCACCTAAATTTGGCAGCTGGGTGCAGAGCTCAGTCTGTCAGACATCTGAAGAACTCATTTGTTTGTGGAGTTACCTGAGCTTTTGATTGACACTGTTACCTGATGTGTCCCTTTGCTGCTCTGTGTTCACTTTCAATGCGCAGCATGCTATTTTTGCACTTTTAAACACAGATGCAAGCTTTTGTGGTTTTATAATAAGAGAGTAATGGAAACTTTAAACAAAATTTTTTAAAAAGAGAAAAATCTTAACAGGACCAAAAAAACGGCTTTATGATATTTCTAACCAGTCTTCAGCTGAGAATTCACTATAAAAGTTTCTGAAGTCTGAGATGTATCTGTGCATAGTAGATGGTAAGGATTTTTATCAATGTTTATATCTACCTTTTAAAGGTCAAGAAATGTCATAAGAAAAGATTGAAAGCACTTCATGTAAATTGCTCCTGGAACATATCCAAGTGGCTTTTATCTCCTGGATTCAATTTTTAATTTTTTTTTAAGAGCTGTAGGTAGTAAAACCACTTTTTCTCTACTCCAGGAATGTGGAGAGAGGCTAAAACCAAAGTAATGAAAAAGGACTTGGTGATACATACCAGTTTAATTTTAGGTTATGGTTATGCCTTCTTGATAAAAGGATTCTGTCCATCTTTTGCTGAGGCAATAGCATGACACCAACCAGCTGAGGAAGTTGAAAACATTTTTGTGGATAACCAAACCATGTTTTGGTGCCTCTGAGATCCATTGTAATATTGGGTAATTGAAAATGAAAGTCCTGAATCTTTCACACTTGGAGTATTATCTGTGAAGCTGACACACTCACATGTGAGTTAGAGAGAATGGGAAAAACAGAGCAACAGAGTTTGTTGGAATGATTCCTTTCCTGGGTATCCCTTCTGGTTTTTAACTCTGTCCATGCATTTATTTATGTTCTTGGTTCTCCAAGCACATTGCCTTTTTTATGCTCTCTCTGGAGTTTCTGGTCAGCATCCAGCCAGCAGAAGCCACACCTCATTGGGGAATTCTGCCATGATACCAGTGCCCTTTCAGGAGTGCTCTGAATGAAAACCATTAGGAGGAAAAAAAAATCATCCTCTTTCTCTGAAGCTAAATTGAGAGTAAATTCTACAGGTCTTCAACTTCTTGTTTCACAGCAGAAAGTCCGAATCAAAAGGCCTGTTACAGGTGTTTGGGGTGTAGTAAACAAATTACCTTGGAGCCTTGAATTTGAGATTTCAGGGCTTTTAGTCTGAATAAAAAATGATAGCTTACCTTGCAGCCAAACCAAAACATTCAGCAACACCCAAGGAATCCCAAGTGTAGAAAGTGAACTAGAAATTGACTTCTAGGCTATGGTTTTGTTTGCTAGACCTGGGGTGCTGGAGAGGGAGGCAAGGAGGGGAGGATATGGACTTAACAAGACTGTTTGTTAAGGTGAATGGACCTTGTAATGTATGAGGGAATATCTGTCAGCCCTGAGAAAAGCATGAGCCCCAGAATACTCCTCTCATCTAGAAAGGTTGTGTACGTGTTACAAACAGGTTCTTCACATGGTTGTCTGGGATTTTCCATAAAAGAGAGAGGAAGAGGAGAAGATGAGGTTTCCTCCTCTGCCCCTATCCCCATACTGATACTACTGACTGTCGGTGCTGGTGCTTCTGCTGGTAGAGTAATTTGGGGTTTGTGAGAGGCCTTCAGTGCCCACCTCAGGAGAGCTGGGTGGAACTGCAACTTCATTTAATAAATAGAAACAAAGCTTCACTAACTAGTATGTCATCACACACACAGTATTCATAGAAAGTGATGTAACTCTCATATTTGCAAATATGCAACTGTTTTCTGCTTTCTAGTTTGAAAAATTATTTTCAAGGGCTTGCTTCTATTTATAACAGCCAGAAGAATACCGAGGCTGTCAGCTGCTTGCTTCCCTTCCCATTTGCAGGGATGCAGTACACAAATTACAACTCGGTAATTGTGATTTCTGCTTTGAGCACTCGGAAAAATTACAGCCTAATTAAATAATTATGGCGGCAGTTTATTTATTTTTTTTTAATACATATTTGCAGCCGAGAGTTTCAAGGAAGCCCAGGCAGTAAAGATAAAGGAAGAACCGATGGAAGTTGACATCCACGAGTCGCAGGCTTCGGTGTCCCCCAGCCAACCCAGCCAGAACGTTGGCTACAGCACTTTACTGGGGCGGGACATGGGCGAGCGCATCCAGAAGGCACCCGAGGGCCGTGTGCTCCCAGACAGAAATCTGTTCAGCCAGGACATATCAGTGAAGATGGCATCTGAGCTGCTCTTCCAGCTATCAGGTAAATTTAGTGCAACTGCTCAAGAGCTGAAGTTAAAGAACAAAATGAGATTTTGTTTTTTTGTCTAATCCCAAAGTTCTATGAAACTGTGAGATCACAAGGGCTGAAAACTAATAGGAGTTAGAACCTTCCTGCCCTCACATGTGAAACATAGAGGCCTTGCCAAATGTCCCCCATAGTTTGCATATGCTTTAAAGCACTGTGGCAGCCAGGTCAGGTTCACAGTATTTCAACTGAGTTGGAAAAGCCAGAGTTCAGCTCCTGTATTTTTGAAAACTAATTAAATAATTTGTGATGACTGCTTTGATCCCTGTAGAGGGGAATCTACAGATGGCAGTTCCTGGCTGAAGTGGCCAGTGGCTGCAGGATGCAGCACTCCTGGGGCTGCACTGCCCACTTCCCTTTGCCAAGAAGGTGAACCTCATGTGTCACACAATGGCAGTGGGACCAGCACTGTGTTCAATGAACACTTGCATTGCATGCTCTGCATGGACTCTAACACTGATGTGTGGAGCTGAAAATCTTGTTGGGTGTTAATTTAAATAAAGTTATGCCCATTCTCAAATCGTGCTGGAACTATTTACCCTAAATTACCCTGGGTTATGCTGTTACTTGAAAGTATTAAAATAGTTCTGCTGAATAAAATCTGATGGAGAACATATGACATATGCTAATCACAAAACTCATGTCTGTTCCTCTGCAGAAAAGGTGAGCAAAGAGCACAACCACAATAAAGATAACACCATCAGAACTACAGCCAGGTAAGTACAGCCCATGGTTATCTGCAAAGCTGCACTGTAAATAGCATTGCCTCCTTTTGCCCTGTGAACTCAAACCTGTCTGTCTCCTGCAAATGTGACCTGATTGTACAAATGTAAGATATTTCCAGGAGTAATGGAACCCATATCTGAAAAGCTACAACTATAGATCTGATTGCTTAGGGTTCATAAGTCAAAAAGGCCCAAAGGGCTTTTGTCTGTTCTCCTCTGATCAAGTATTCACACATCATTTTAAGAATTATTTATTCTATTTTTTTCAAAAAAAACTGAAACTGCACGGTACATGCAGTACCTGAGGGAAGACCAGGCTGACAACTGGATTTTAGGACATGGATCAATGTAAGAAGAGGTGATTTTGATTGTCCTCTGTCTAGCTAGATTTCTAAAGAAAAATTTATATAGTATTTCTGTCATCTCAATACATTCTAGAGATGAATTTTTAAAAGTCAGACTGTAAGACAATGCTAACAAAACGTGTTAAGGATTACAGTTGCTTTATTACAATAATTTAAATTAAGCAGGAGTTAAAAACATGATCCTATTGTGGCCTGTGCTGTTAAGGAAATGTGCACTTTACAGTGATGTGGCTGGGAACAAACCCTCAAGGTGTTTACATATCCATGAGCAGCTAGGTGAGGTGTCCCTGTGGGAAGATTTAAAGCTCTTATGAAGTAAGTGGTAGCTGGAATTGGTAAAAACTTAGGAGCCCATGGTAGGGTAGGAGGAGTAGGCAGGAATTGGCAAGGATATATTTATTTCCTACCTGAAAGTTCCCTAATTGTTGGAAGGGTTGGAGACTGAGCACACTGAAGTGATGAAGAATTCATTCAAAGAGGATTAAGAGTTTCTTGCCTTTGCAGCCCTTTTGTAGAAGTTCTGAGTGCTAACGTGTAACAACTTTGCCCAGATAGAATGGAAAAGCATTTCAGTTGCAAAGAAAAGGTCTCTGAAATATATTGTACTTAAATTTCTAGGCCTATCCAATTCATTCCTTTTAGCTGCAATAAATAACTTGTTTTTAATAAACTGACCAGCTCAGTAAATGTACATTAGGGACTTTTTGATGTTACAAGTTGATAGATAATTCAATTGAGCTTTTAGCTTCTGGTTACAGTGAATGCTTCCCATATTTGCTAGCGTGGGAATTTATCAGATATGCAGCCTTCACAGCCTTTCTGTGCTACTTAAAAAGCATAAACCTGCGATACAAATAGAGAGAAATGCACATATTGTCCAACTACTCATTAACCATCCAGGGTGTGCTGCAGGGACGGGCTGACAAATAGCTGAAAATAGATTTCAGTGCCTCATGATGTTACTAGCAGGACTGGTGTGAGAATCCAGAGCTACTTTTGGATCTATCAAAGATAATTCCAGTTGGAAAGGTTGAGGACAGTTCAAAGACAACTTGCCCTTCTTCTGGCTGCCAGCTTTTAAGAGGGTAGCACAGTTGGCTGTTGTCAAACTTGTATTGAGCTTTACTGAGATGTCCTTACAGTGGCTGCTACCCATCAGGGCATGAAATGCTGAGTGCCTGGCTCAGTTTCTCTGGGTGCTTTTCTTATCTTGCCTATTTATCAGCAGAAGAAGACATGAATGAAGAGACCTTCTTAAGAGGGGAAGTGAGTCATTCTACTAAATCTTGCAAGTTCAAACAAATTGACTTGAAAGACCTTGCCAAAAAAAACCAACCAACCCACCCCAAACCAAATAAACAGCTGGAAGTCTTTACTGGTAAGGGTATGACGCCTTCTCAAAAATAGAATGTGATGGAGCAGCCAGTGGAGGATAGAGGCAATTGGACTGCATTAAGAAAACATGTGGTGTTGCAGTTTGGCTCGCTAACCCACATCTGGAGTAGTGACAGAAAGGCATTTGGATCACAGTTGCTGTGTGAAATGTGCTGACAGCTGCAGAGAGCCAAGGTGAGGTCAGTGTTGTCCACTTGTGAGTAGCTGGGAAGCACAAAGATTTAGCTGTGTCATTGGTGAGCATTAAATCAGCAAAGCCCAGCAAGATGGGGTACGCAGGCACTTTTTGCTGTCTTATTCCTTATTAACATTTCTAACTGTCACCTATCTGTTGCTGTTCCTCCTGTGAGTATTCCTGGACTTTGCCAGCATATACTTCCATATGACTTTGCTTAAGCAGCTGGAACTGGCAAGGATTCCTCACAGTTCAGTGGCGAGTGAGATGGTAGAGCCTGCCATCTGTGATGAGAAGACAGAAAGTGGAGAAGCGAGTGATCTGGAAGTGAGTACGCCAGCGTAAGATGCCAAGATAAGTTTCTTTCATCTAGAGAACTGTGTAGCCATGAAACTGGAAAAGTGCAGCCAGAGGAAAAATAAAAAATATCCTAAAGCTTAACCTTCGTCAGAAAGGACTTTGCACAGTGATTGAGGACAATGTGTGTAATTTCTTGCTATGAAGCAGGAGCTCCTCCCTCCATACTTTGCACTGAGAATTGCAGGACATATCTGCTGAAATAGGAGTAATAATAGGGCCACCACTGAAGAGACTCAGCTGCCATTCTAGAGGAAGGCAGAAAGGAGGGGTATCCAGGGATGGTTCTGTAATTCACCAGAGGCCAATGGAGGAGAGGGAGATCCTTGGGATACGACACCATGTGGCCTTCAACAGCACCTGCTCATGATCTATGGCCTAACCTGGAACAGATAAACCCTGCACCATCTGTTTTGCTTAGAACCAGCAGTGAGCAGTTCCCAGTGACTGAATCTAAGGCACAAGCAGGAATGCCAACATGGAAACCTGAGCGGATTACAAGATTTTGAAGAGTTACAATAGTAATAAAACATTTTTTATTGCTGTTTTTCTTTCAAATAATTATTAAACCAGTGAGAGGAATGTTGCAATAAATCATGGTGTATTTTTATACAGTGTCAGTCTGTTTCATATTATGTCACTCCTGAGTGGGAGTGTGAGTCTTGGAAGAAGTTAAGTTCTGCACATGTGTTTTGGAGCTGGTTTGGTTTATCCTGGTCACTTGTTTTTTGGAGTATCCTGCATTGTTCAGCTATTGGTATTTACCAAACTGTTCAGGTTTGGGGCAACTTTGTGCCTTCCCCTTCAGCACAGCCTAATGTTGACTGCTTATGGATGTGTTCAAACTTTTGTAGAAATACCAAATATGCCATTAACTGTCACTTATGGAACAGCACAAAATGAATAATGTCCAAAAACCTTAATAGGAAAGTAAAACAACATGGTTGCCAAAAGCATTTCACAATCAAGTCAATTATCAACAAGTTTCCCTGAGGCAGAAGAGATCTAAGAATATAAGTGACTTGGTGGAGACACCTTGTTCACTCTGCAGGAAAACTGCACAAGGGAAAACACAGGGAGGGGCTGCTTTTTGGACAAAAACTTTGGGTATCTGGACTGGTGAGGTCAGCTTGATGCAGCTGGCACATACTTTGAGTCTGGACTGCCTGCTGTGCAGCACCTTCTAAGACCTCATAGTAGGTCCTTTATCCTGAAAAGATTCTTGGATTTTATTCCTGAGTAAGAAAAGGCTGCAGAAATGGTCTGGCCTCCTTTCCTGCACCTTTGAAACACCCACTATACACCAGCCTGTTAAGGATTCCGAGTCTGGGAGAGATCAGATTTAAAGTGATTCTCACTTTGCTTAGAAGAAATTGATAGTTTGCATGCAGGTGGAATACATTACCTTAGAAAGCATTTTTCCAAGAAAGGCTGTAGCTTTCCACTTTAAATCTTTTTATGTACCTCTTGCTGATGTCTGTTTGTACTGCAGACAAGGAATTCTTGTTTCTGTTATGATCCTTAATTGAGCAGAAAACAAATAATTTGACAGAGATGCCATTTCAGTATTGAAATTAACATTTTTTTCTGCCTGTTAATTAAAATTAAAACAAAGTACTCTTTCTGGAGTCATGTAGATGGTAATTTTTGTGTTTTGCACTCCTTGGGACGCACCCATTCAATTTATGAATTGTTTCTTGCTTTAAAAATCAAATTCATGGAAGGCCATGTCAGAATAGAACTATTCAGCATCTTAACCTAATATTTGAAAAGTTCTGTTTTAAAGATAACTACTGCATGCTTCAGATTATGAAATAATAATATTTTTACAGTTCGTGATTGTCCTTTTCAGATATGACAATGGAATACAAATTCTTGAAGTGTTAATTTTAATGATCAGTATTGTATTGTGATATAGCAAATGTGAGATGTTGAAATGTAGCTATAACCTTTTGTGTGGTCTTCAGTTTTCACTCTGAAATGCAGTTTTACCAAAGCACACTGCCTCATGGTCTGCCTATTTTTCAGTACAAATTCTGTGAGTGAAACAGTTTTTATAACAAGATGGTATTTCTTACAATATTAAGATGTTGAGGGCAAAATTAATCTTTACTACTTATTCTGTTAACTACTGTTTTCTTTAAAAAAAGGCATCTTGTTTTTCCTATAGCCCTTTCTTTTCTGAAGACACATTTAGACAATCACCATTCACTTCCAACTCAAAAGATCTCCTGCCCAATGAAACTGCTCTTCATGGAAGGACGTCTGCACCAGGTCAGATACCTTTTTCTTTCATTACTTCCAGTTAACAGATATTTCTAAAATTTTCTTGCTGTGAACTCCACCATCTGACCAATGCTCTTAAAATATGGTTTGCTTTATCAAAAGGCAGCTATTTCTCCATTACAGTAAGTGCTTATTATTTGGAAGAACAGGAGAAAAGTTAAATATATTGCTGGAGCATTTGTGTTAATAGTCTTTAAGCTGCTGTTTCTATGAATTGTGCAATAGTCTATAACAGATTAAATTTAGCAATATCAAGAGAAGAGAGGGGGGTTTCTGTGTGTGTGTGTCTGCCACTGTATTGATGCTGAATTACTGCCTGCTGTTCTCCTGTTCCTGGCAATTTCCATCTCCATCTCTGGAGTACAGACAAAATGTTTGCAGGACATGTACCAGGATGGCAATACAATTTTCCTGTCTTTAACAGTAATTTAGAACCTTTCTGGAAGGATGTGGAGTTCTTCAAAGGTACTGAAAGGCCACAGTGTCTGTGGGTGCCTTCCCACTGCTTTTCTGAACTAGTTGACAGGCATTTTATGTCCAGATATAGCTTGGGTTATATTCTGCATGAAAATGGAAAGTATGGGCATGTAATAATACTATTCAAGGTCGCACTGAACACATGCAAAAACTTGATATGTGCCTTCACTGTCCTGCTGCAAAATAACTCGTTTGCTAGTTCACTGCTATCTGTTCTTAAATTAATAGCTCTGGGGTTCTAAAGGTCAGTAATTACAGAGTCAGCTATAGGGGGGGTTATTCACCTTTTCTTAGCAATCAATAAACTTTTGGGCACGTTACTGCTAATTTTCTGCTATAGACTGTCATTTAATTTACAACTTAACAGACCCTTCATTTTTTTTTTAATGCTTGAATAGTCATTTGACAGCTTGTGAAGTGGCAGATGAGGGTAAGAGCTAGATGCTGTCTAAGGGTAAATATGCATAGCAAGAAGAAAAAAAAAATTGTAGAATAAGGACAAGGGTCTCTAGGCTGTGCACAGACACACTTCTGCAAGGAAAAGTGGATTCTGTACCTCTGGGTGAGGAGAACCAGATCAGATGTGGTGCTTTTAAGTATTAAAATGTAAACCAGGTTAGAACTTTCAACCCTGGCTTTTGACCTTGGCATTACATGGAATATTCATATGCCCAGATGAAAGATGAGAATTCACAGACTCCTCAGGCAGGGCTCAATACCTCAGAGGACATGGCCTCTAGCAGCAAGACTCTTACATCATACCAAGATAAATGCAGAAGAATTTTAATTCTCTCTAAGACTTCACTTTCAGTGAGGCCACTAGAAGCATGGGTGGGTTTTGGTGACATGTTTGATATTCTGCTTAAAGGATGTAAAGTGTCTGTTGGTTAGATCATCCTGGAGTGTTGGATTGGCTTCTGAGGATCTGTTTTTTTATATGTTTGTGCTGCTCCATAATCTGTTTTGTGGAACCTTGATAGGTCTGTGTATTGTAATACGTTTTGCTCTGTAGTCTGATATACAATAGTAGCAAGTATACTGAAAATTTTAAAATGCCAGTTTCTGCTAAGTTTTTATTTTTGGAACAACTCCTATCATTCCAAATATGCTGCTTTTTCTCAGCTTCACAACAAATTCTTGGGCCTGAAGTGCAACTTCACAGTAGCACCAAGAGCATGATTTAAATTTGTAATTAATTACAAATATTATATTCATGTAAAAGAACAGCAGAATACCCACAGGTAAAATTTCTATTTGTTTCAGCCTTGCAAGAAGAAATAGCCTGTATAGTGCAATGGATGGCTCTGAAAACATTTTATTCCTTCAAAGAGCAGCATTAAGGAACAGAAACAAACCATTGTGAAAGGCCTACAGAAAGTGTTACAGAAAATACTATGGAAGTGTGTATGTGGTCTCCCACATAAAAGTGCTTTTGCTTGAGATTTGTTTTAGGTGACTCCATCCCTGAAATAGGACAATAAGAAAATAAGTAAGAAATAGAAAAGAGCAGCATAGGAAAATTATGGCCCTAGTGGAAATCCATGTATGTGGTTGCCTCTTCTCAAGTGAGCACCAAAATGGGCGGCTGCATCCCCAGACTCGTGCATCCCCAGACTCCTGCCAACTTTCTGTCTGCACAAAGACCCTTTTTGGCATCCTAGCTGGAGAGGAATTGGGAAAAATTACAGGAACATAGGACATAGGATATTTCATGTGTCAAATTCAATTCTTTTCTGTACTAGATAACATTATGCCATCTAACTCATTTCTAAGCTCCATCTTAAAACCCATCATCCTTATTATGAGGATGCTGTTTCAGAAGCTCACCTCTTTGAAGAATTGGGACCCCTCTCTTTCCAGACTGAATTTCTTCACTGCAAGTTCTACTTCTGTTATTTCATCAGTACTGTCCTTCAACTTTGATAATTCTTCTTCCTTGTAATGTTCACCATCTGATGTGCCATCTTACATTCCTCTAATCCCGCCTTCATTTTGGGAAAGTAAGCCAACCAGTGTCTTTTAGTCTCTTAGCATGATAGGGTTTCCACTTCCTGTCCTATTTCTGCCTCTGTTTAGGGACACTAATTTCTGCAAATATGAGTAGTCAGAGCTATATGTGCTCTTTCATAGGAGGTTTTACCCCTGACTTTTTCAACAGCCTGCAATCTTCTGAGTGCATATTGGAAATGCCTCTCCTGATTAACCACAGCCTTTGCAACTAGAACACACTGGTGTCTCTCTTGCTGGTCAAATAGCAGCGTGTTTTTCTTTTCCTTTATAATTTCAGCTGATGATTTCAGCATGCAACAGAAATTCTTGTTCCTACACTCATAGGCATATGACCTTGTAATTTGAATTGTTTCACTTGCTATTCTAGCTCTTGAGATTATTTCTTCAGTACTCAGAAATTTCTGCATATTGATATTGCTTTCATTAATGCAGTTCTGGTTTGTTTGAGGGGTTTGCATGTGTGTGTGTTGAAACTATTAAAGAGGACTTTTAAGTACATTGGGTCCAAAGTTCAGTCCTTGAGACTTAAGCTTAGTGGCCCCCTCAGCACAAACCACTTCACTTTATAGCCAGTTTATAAGAAAATTGCAAATTTGTGTATTTAAGTGGCAGAGCATTCTTTCTAGGGCATTGAGTAGATAAGATCCCTCAAGGAGTTTGAAATAATTAGGAGAGAATATTAAAAGATGTGTGAATGCAATGCACTGATCAGGGCATTTAGTGGAGGGGAAAAAAATCCTAAATAAATAATGATATTTGGCCTGAAAAAAGGGTGGAGTATTCCTAATCAGCAGCAGTATCACAGGCAGGAGAGTTGATTTTATTTCAGGTATCCAAGGAAATAACAATGAAATCTCCAACAGCTGTCAGAAAGGGACTCATCAGACCCACAGAAGTCATGGTATCTCCCTGATAATCCATGATGAATTCCTGATACTCTGAGAAGGGAAGACAGAGTTTCCTAGAGTATATATAATTCAAATTCACTGATTAGATTTGGGGAATTGCTTCTTTCACTTTTTAAGATATTTTCTATGTTAATAACCATATTATATTGCACTTTTCTGTGTTAGTCTTACTGACCAAAATAACTTCATTTTTACTCAGAAGTGGAAATAAAGTAGCTTTGCTATCTACATCAACCAAACACACTTTGCTCAAAAATAACCATAGTATCAAAGTAATACCTAATACAAAGTCTCATCCAAACCAATTCAATAATTTCAGCTGCTCTCTATAAGAAAGTGGCCTCTTTTAATCTAGCAAAAGGTAGAGATAAGAAATTAAAATTTTTATTTCAAACAGTCACTTTAAAAAAGGACATTTTCATCTTCTGTTTTATAAGATTCTTCTTTTGACAGAATAATTTTATGTCAGACTATATAGTTCAGTTCAGATCACTGGATAAATTAAAAACTTGATCTTATGCTGCTGTTCCTGACCCTTAGTCAGTCTTTAATGTACTTTAATAGTTTTCCACATCTCATTGACTTGTTCTGTAAATCAAACCTGCCTTCATGGAAGCCA
Organism: Catharus ustulatus; assembly: GCF_009819885.2. Classification (NCBI taxonomy): domain Eukaryota; kingdom Metazoa; phylum Chordata; class Aves; order Passeriformes; family Turdidae; genus Catharus; species Catharus ustulatus. Next base: position 14,106,730 of record NC_046225.1, read on the forward strand.
GATGAGTGATATTCACTATTCCTTTTCTGGATGGTTCATTAGTATTGGTGAAAACCTTAGCTATGGTATTTGGGATTTTTTTCTCCATGTATATCTATCTGTATGTAGTATAATAATATTTCTGTTTATCAAGGACCTGGTGTTCTCTTTCATCTGCATTGACAGTGTCAAGTATTGAAACAATCCCATCTGTAGTGGATTAATTAAAAAAAAAATCCACCTTCTTGTGAGAATTAAGTACTACTTGCTGCACTTTAATTTTTTATGGTGGTAAATAAATTTAACATGGCTAAAATAAACTTTTGGAACTCGAGGATATGGGTCTTAAGGAGTTGTAGTCCAGGAATAGCCCTCTCCTTTTAAATTTTGTCACAGCTTAATTTACTGGTTGTTGGTTTGTAACTTCAATAATACTAAAAGGTAAAAACCTGCTTGCTCCCAGGGCCTTATCTTTGCACATTCTGCTCACAGCAGTGCCAACACCTGTGTGGCCACATCAGGGGAAGTAGTGAACTAATCTCCTTTTCTTCACTAACAGTTTTTGGGAATGTTGGGATGTGAGGCTGTATCCTTCAACCATGTGAAATTTCAGCATTTGTGTGAGACTGGCATGCCCATGAGCACATTTAATCTAGTTTATTTTTTTCTGTTACTGTAGCTGGAAAAATATCTCCTGAGGGTTTAGAATTTTAGCTTGAATATGATAAATAATCACTCTGGTGACGTTGTTCAGATATTACATTCTTTACTGTGAATTTGCATGTCTTCCTGCCTAATTCCTTTTTAAAGATGCTTTAAGGTCAGTATAGCTCTTGATGTTGTAATTTTCTTTGACTCCAAGCATCTAGAAAGTAAATAGCAAGAACTCTCTTGGTCTATCCAGCAGAGGTGCTCATATCCACTATTTTCTGGCAGTATTTGTGCTCTTTCTGATTTCCTGTGCTCTGCAGCAAAATAAACTTCTGCAGTCTTCTGCAGTAACCAGCTCTGAATTTTGAGTCATCACCATGAGACCACTGTAAGCACAATAAGAAATGAAGGGACACCTTGAGGGTTTGATTTCTGTGTGTGGGATCGCTGCCATTTCTGTCACCCTGGAAAATACCCTTAGGGGACTATGAAACACACAGACCCTTGGAATTTCCACTGAAGTGACCAGCAGTGAAATGTTGGCATTTAAATTGCTCTTCTGTAGCTTCCCTGCTATGCACCCATGGAGTTAATTAGAATGATTCACACCTTCTTACAGTTGTTTGCTTACATCTGCCAAAAAGCCTCTAACTCCACATTGTGGGTAATCCTACTTTACTGTAGGAAGGCTTTCTTAAAACGTTCAAGTGTTAGAATTTGTAAATGAAAGCCGGGGCTTAAGAGCATGATTACAAGCAATCGATTTTGAATTCATTCAGGCCAGCAGAACCTGTGGATTATTATTTTTGAGAGAATCACAAAATGGCTAAGGTATGAAGTCTAGTTCAGTCCCTTCCTCAGAGCAGAGTCATCTTGCTGCTCAAGGCTATGTCTGGTCAGGTTCTGACTGTCTCCAGGAATGGAGACTGGACAATCTCTGAGCCAACTGTGCCAATATTTGACCTTGCTCACCACAAGAAAAATTGTTTTCTTATGTTTTAATGGATTTTCCTGTGTTTTAATTTGTGCCCTTGCCTCCTCTCCACTGGTGTCACTAAGAGCCTGATTTCATCTTATTTCCCCCTATCAGGTGTTTGTCCAGGTTGGAAAGTCACCTTTTTCCAAGTTGAGCAGTCCTAGTTCTCTCAGGCTCTCCTTGTATGACTGCTGCTCCATTCCCTTAATCATGTTTACTGGATTTCAGACTTTTTTGAAATCCTGAAAGAATATTTCAAGACCCTGGCAGCTGTTTCCATCCCTGTGACAGAACAGCAATTTTTATTGCCAATGCAATTGCGGAGGTGGGAGTGCATGTGCATGTGAATTGACTTACGTAGTGCTTTTCCCCACCTTGCTTTATCCCATTATTAGTGCTTATGATCATTTTATCTGCTTTCAGTTTTGGTCTGAGTTATGAGCTCTGCCCATCCAAGACACTGGATACCCCCTTCAGTTTCCTGCTGATGAGAGTCCCTGACCCCTGTTGACTTCCTGTCAGGGTAGAAAAGTGAGAGTGGCACTTAATTCACTACCAAGGCATGTTCCATCAGGCACTTGGTCCTGCTGTTCATTCCTGTCTTAGGATTTCTGTGAAATGTGCTTGGGGAAAGTGGTGCTGGAAGCAGATGCCACACAGTCATTGCAACCTGCAGGGCCCAATTGTAGGTACTCCCTAAGTCATGCAAAGTCTGCCTCTCTGTCCTCAATTAATTAACCCTTTTAATTTTATTTTTCTTCTGGTACTTCTCTGGGAGTAAGATTCAACCAAATACTCTTCTTTGTTTGTGTGTGTGTGTACATGTGGGTGTGCATGTGTATGGCTGTGTAAAAATCCATACAGGTGCACAAAAAAGGATACTGGAGGGATGTCCCTCTGACAGATCCAACAGCTTCATAGATGGTAGGAAAGGTTTTCTTGTGACAGAGTGGCAGATTGATTTTAGTAACTGATTTGAGTTCCTTATCTCCAACATGCTAATTCTTCCCACAAAGAGAGTGTCTTGTGGGTCCAAGTATCTGGTGGGAACTCTGTGGAAGGGCTGGGACTGCCAGGCACTAAGGTGGCTCTCTGCTGTCTGATAGCGGGACACATAGCTGGCAACTTGTGGAGGCTCATTCTAGGAAAGTGAGATAGTTGGACTGCTACAGAAGTGGGCTGTACTTAGCATAGTTCTCCAAGGCAAGACAGGTTTTGCAGAATTTGTGCAACGTAATGCAATACTAAACTGCCTGATAGTGGTTCTGGCACGTTTTCCATCTAGTGCATCCTGTCTTGAGATTCCCATGACCGTCTGCCTGCGTGCAGCCTTCTCTCCCTGTACACTCAGCTGCCTTGACAACCACTTTGCACCACAGCCATTGAGCACAGGAATGAACATTTCTGGTTCATTCTGTGGGATATAACCAAAGTGGCTTCAACTGATTGCAGTTTTCTGGATCTGCTCCCAAGCAGGTTTGCATCTCCTGCATGTGTGGTACAGATCTGTGGTGCAGCAATAGAGGCTGTGTCCTGAGCAGCCACACAGTTTTCATAAGTAGCAGAGCTGAAAATACCATTTATTATGCAGAACAAACAATTTCAAATCAGCAAATGGCCTCTTGCTCAAGCATGTGTACGGTGTGATCTCTGGCTAAAGCAGGACAAGTGAAATATGCAGCACGTGCATCATTGTACATGTCTTAGTTTTTCTTAACCATCAGTATTTACTGGGCAGGGAATATGATGATATCCTTCTGAGCATCCCATGAAACTCCTGGTGAATTGGCCAGTCTCTCAATACAGGCTAAATAGCAGGACTTAGCTCCAATTGATGTGATCACATAGATTTCGCTTCTTTTCCGTGGGAAGTCACTGCACTGATTATTTTGCCAATTGTTTACGGGACCTTCAAGCTGAAAGGTGTTAATTAAAACAAGCAGAAAGAGTTCAGGTCCATGTCTACTGGCTGTCTTGAAAGGCACTTGACATCTGTCTGAAAACTTGTGTTTCTTGTTTTACTGTGGGCTGCCTTTTTACAGGGTAAATTTTATTTTCCAATACCATGCAGTGTTCTCATACAAGCAAAAATACTCATTGACATCTCTTACTATTTTGGCAACTCTTATTATTTAACTTCCCATAATAAGCTTGCTGAGTAATATTTACTCAATAGCAAGTGATTTTTTAAAAGTTAAAATCGTTGCCGTAAGTATTCTTAACCAGGTAACACCAGTGGAGGTCAAATTGGAAAAAGATTTTTTGAGCAGCTACAATCATCGGAAGTACTTAGTGAGAAATGTGGGACTTTTGTCTACCATGTATTATTCTGGGAAGTGAATTTGGGACAACACAGGTCTGCCCAGCAAGTTCTTGGGAGCTGTCTTTTCATACAAGTGATAGAAGACAGCTTAGGGGAGAATGGCACAAAGTTGTAGAACTGATTTTGGGAAAGGAAGAAGGGAAAACAGCAAAATAAAACCTGTTGGCATCAGGAAGGACAACTGGAACCAACTTGGAGATGCATATGGAAAAAAAAAGCCTAACAATAGTTAATGACCTCTGGGCTTGAGTGAAGTTTCTGATGTGTCCTCCCACAATATGCCCACAGTGAGCAGGGAAACCCAGGGTATGTACAGCTCTAATTAAGGGTGGAATATAGCTACCAAAGCCCAGGGACCACGTGGAGTCTGCAAGAGGCTGTGCTTGCTCTGGCATTCATTCATTTTATTAGCGTGGAGGATGGAGGAGAAAGGATGTTTATTAAATGTCTGGGGCACACCTTGCAAGGAGGTGCTATAAGCACTTAAGAGGACAGAACTAGAGTTCAGACTTACCTTGAGGAACTCAAGAAACTGTGAAAGATAGCAGCCAAGGCAGTGAGATCAAATTTCTGTGCCTGGGGGAATGGTGGGTGCCATGCAGAAAGGGGAGGGGTGAACGCCCAGGCAGGGCACCTTAAGGCAGGGATCTGGATTAGTTTTGCTCAGACACCGTGTTTAGAGCAGGCATTGCAGAAAGGACAAACACCTGGCTGAGGTGTTGGGAATGTTGTCTGTAAGGCACATGTGGTAATTCTGCTCTGCAGCTGGAGCCCTGAGTTCAATTTTGGGCTCTGTAATCCAAGAACAATGTGGAGGAGACAGAGGTGGTCAGAGGTTTAGAACACATGGGCTGTGCACGAAGGTTGAAGAATTTTACCAATTTATTTAGTCCAGAGAGGAGGGGAGATGTGATAATGGCATTCAGATATGTAAAATGACAGCTTTGAGAGGAAAATAATAAGCCTTGCCTGTGTTCATGTGAGCAGAATAAGGAATAACAGGTTTAAATGACAGCAGAGGAGATTGCAGCTAAACCCCAAGTGAAACTTTCTAGCAGTGGGACATGGAGCTAAACACCAAGTGAAACTTTCTAGCAGTGGGGTGTTTTTGCAGTGGCACAACTGTCAGAGGAGCTGCTGTCACGGTAGGGTTTTTTTAAAAAAAATAAGTAAGAAAAGCACCTGTTGGGACTGATGGGTAAGTTTGGTGCGTGACTGATGTGTCTCTGGGTGAGGGAGAGACAAGCTGGCCTCCTGGGGTCCCTTCCAGCTCTGATTCTGGGATATAAATTCAGTAACAGAGCTACAGTGGTGATTGAACAGCCTCCTGAAAGAGATTGGATAGATGAGGCAGTTGGCTTACAGATACTCAGCATGCTGTGGTTTAGAATCTGCATCTCGTTGAAACCTGTCTCTGGTTTCGTATCCTCTTTTGTCTTTCCTGATATCAGAATCTTTTGTAAACCTAAGCATCAGCACTGAGTCACATTGTTTCCCAAAGATGAAACTTTTCCAAATACGAGCTCAGCATGAAATAGAAAGACAGGTCTTAAAATTACTTTTCTAGCTCTGCAGAAGGAATTGGAACACATCATACCTGACATTTCTTTTTAGAGTTACCTTGAGACTCTTCAGTCCTCGCCTATCTTACCTTGTACTAGTTTGTCTTGTATAGCATTTGTCTGCCTAAGAGTGATTTAAATGTAAAGTTCATCAGCTGTTTGGACAGATGGATAGATAGACATAAAGAGTATTATTTAAAAATAATCTAAGCAAAGCTGAAGACAAGTTGGGTTGTTTTTTTTCTTCTACAGTGTGATTTCAGTCTGAGTACAAATTTGCCCTGATTTGTTGCTGTTTTAGTTGAGTTTGGGGCAATTGTGGTGGTCACTGGTGTCCTGCAAAAGCAGAAGGCAGATGGGAGGATTATGCAGAAAGAGGGGGTGGTTTACAGGTAGATGCACAGGCTGGTGATAGGGGAGAGAGAGCAAGGAGAGACATTAATATCTTTAAAAGAGTGAGTTAAAGGCCTCAAGGAAATGGCAGATTCAGTCTTTATCACTTGGGCAATCTGCAATAAAAGCAGCAAAAACGTTTTCTTTCACAGCAGCAATCACAAGCACCTTGGGAAAGGTGGCTCTGGCCAAATGTTTGTAGTTACTGGTTCATCCAGTGTTGATTATTTAGTGTTAATTCACTCAGCTCAGGAACTCAACCTGCATTTGGCACTTTATTTTGCATTCCCCCACTGAGATTTCTGGTCACCAGCTTCTTCCAAGTAGAGAAGATTTTGCTTCACCCAAAAAGAGGCAGAAAGCTGAAAAGAAAAACACAATCTAAAATCCAATTTGTCTTTATTTGTACCTGAATGCTGGATGGGGAACTATTAGTGTTAGCCTCTGCAAAGTGCCCCAGGTGTGTTTATTATCTTCCCTTTCGAAAAGAAAAACCCGTATTTCCTGTGGACTGGCAAGCAGAAATTGTCACATTGGCAAAAACAAAAGCAAAAAAGGAAAATTTGTATGCCCTAATAATGGTCCTAATGTACACAAATGTTTGAGTGATTTTTGAAAGTGTCTCTTGGAAGCATGTCTTAAGCAGAATTGTAGGGAAAAAATTAAAAAGGTAGAAACCTGTTGGCATTATGGAAATGAATTAACTTTGATTTAAAAATAGCAAAAGGAGCAAATTATACTTTCATAGGTTCATAGGAACTCAGTGCTGTAGCACTCAAAATAAGTGTTATAAGCAGTGTAGTGCTTGAGATAGATGTGAGGGCCACCTGCTTGGGAGTGAGCTAGAGGAAACTTATGTAATTTTATTATGGCACCTCTAACTGTTGTCATGAAGGAAATTAAATTAAATATATTATGCAAAGATAAGAGAGCACATTACCCAGTTTTTCTCTGACAATAGATGCAGAATTTAACTTTAGCTGTTATTTCTAAACAAGAAAAAAAAGTAGTAATGGTGATAGAGCCTTTGCTACTTAAAGGCTCAGTTGCTCTTGGCCAACAATGATCAGGTAAAGCTTTGAAAAGCACTTTTTGGGGAGCAGATTTGTTGGTGCTTCCTTTGCCTTTCTTGAAATGTCTCAGCACCCTCAGTGAAAAAAATAATCCATTTTTCCTCCAGGCCATATTGTATTACTTCATCTTCAGCCACAAAAGTCAGCTGATGTTCCCTGTGATTACTGTGAACGATGGAAGAGCTCTTGGAGCCATGCAGTGAGATAAAGGGATTCTTCAGGGCTGCTACTTCTCAGGCAGCAAATTCACAGCTTGGGGAGAGCCTGTTTTTGCATCTGTTGTGAATTTTACATTGTTCTAGTCTTTCTTGTTGTGTAAGGGATGCAGTTGCCACAAGACAGTCCTGTTTATGCTTTATGCCAAAGCAAGGCAGTGCTAGTACAAGCTGGGGGAAATAGAGGCTGTTGCCCAGCGTTTTCCTCAAATTGATGCCATGATGTACATGTTGTAAAAGTAGTTTTCAAGTAATGACTGCAACATTATTGTAGTTTTAGGGTTCGTTAAAAATCTGCAGATTCAGCCACCTTGCACAGAATTTACTGGATTTTTTTCTCTCTTGGCTGTTTCTTAAGTTTTGAGTTTGGTGCAGAGAATAAAAGCAAATGCCAGAACTTTGTAATGCAGATGAAGGTTATCACAAGGTATCTCATGGTTTGCTCAGAAGTCTTCTGTTGTAAAAGGGATGTGAAAACAGGAGTGAGATTTGATGCAAAGGTAGAAGGTGGGAGTGGCTTTGTGTTTTAAAGTCAGTTGTCCCAATCTTTTTTTGTCCTGACTTTCTCCTTTGCTTCTGATTGTCCATTTTTGAGCAATGGGTTCAGTCTTAGCAGTGAAGGGGGCTTCACTTTTTTCCATGCTTCTCTATGGAACCAACTTTCAAGTTCATCTTTTACCTGTTTTTGTTCTTTTGCCAAACCCTGACATCTTTATTATTTCTCAGTGACCTTTTCAAGTGCTGCTGTCTATTGTTGTGCACTTGGACTACTTCTGTGCACAATATTAATGTTTTTTTTGGTGGAACTGTGCAAGCACTTTACTGAAGTATTTCCAACTTTGATGGTTGCTGTTTTCAGAAAGAGCAGCTTAAGTACTGTGCTACTGATAAATAAAATCACTTGGGTTCAACTTTCTTCCATATCGAGGATTTTAAATTAACATTACTGCTCTTTATCAAGCTCCATAGTAACATATTTGCAGAGTTTTTGAGGGGGAAAAATAAGAGCTTTAATTGGTAATTTTTTTTATTGGAAAGTAGACTTTTGCTGATTCCTCTGTACATTTGTTCTGTTATTCATGTTGATTATGTGCAGATTTTTGGGGCTCATGAAACAAAAAGGATGTGACTCCCTCACATGTGGGACTAGAGTTTTCTATCTTCTTTGTATTTTTGTGGGGAGTATAGAAAAATGTTATGCCTAGAAAGCAACTGCTTATCTCAGTTAACAGTGGATGAGTCTGCTCACAGTAAAAGATACACCCTGAACCAAGAGCAGGCAGGATGCAGCGATGCAGGGGGTGACAAATGAAGGCTGCAGGGCCTGCCAGCATCTCTGATACCTTAGATAAGTTGAGAGATACCTTACTCAGGAACTACAGTACCTGGAAAGATTCCACTGTGTATTTTAACTGACTTACTAGAAATAAGGATTCTGGCCCTACAAATAAAACCTCTGTGGAAGCAAGTTGGAAAGGGAGTAAGATATATAGTATTTGGAGCACAGCAATTCCATATAGTCAATATATTTTTGAGCTTGGGAACCTTTCACAGGCTTTTGGCAAACAAGCTTGCAACAGAGCCATAATTACTTATTTCATAAAAGGAGTTCTCAATTTTTAAGTACAGTGTGCTTGCCAGAGGTGATGGATGAACATGTAAAGGGAAGAGTCCAAAGCAATAAAATGCATCTTTGATGATGGGAACACTGCAGAAATAGGAAGACTGTATAATAAGACAGATAAATGCAGACAGAAGGAAAGAAAACTTCTTTGAGTAAATAAATGTTTTTAAAGCGATGTTTGCATGATTATCTGACCTTAATATCTTGTTTCTGAATAAATAATTTCTTGACATTTTTGTCTTTTAGATGTAACCAAACAGAAATAACCTTACAAATGGAGCAAGCTTTTGTGACATTCCTGTAGAGCTGCATGCAGTTTATTTACCTCTTGAGTAAATGTGGGGTACTTGACGATCTCAAAGGAAAAAGGAGCAATTCACCTCAGGCTGGGAGCAGCCAAAAGTTACCTGTTTGATGAGTGTTTAATGTTTCAGGTCTTTCTGAGTAAAGTGAGATGTCTTGCTGAGCGAAGTGTTGCCTTGGTCATCTGCACAAGAGTGTTCATCCTCTTATCAGGAGCTCACAAGAACCCTGGTTACCTTGTCCACTGTTTTTTAGCATATTAGTTTTCTGCTTTGGTGGCTTGCAAGCAGCATTTATTGAAAACACTCTATTTTCATAGGATTTCTGCTTTAATTTAATTTTCAAAATTACTTACCTGGTTTCTCCTTGACCATTTGTGTGATGTCAAGCTGTCTGAATAGCCCAAAGTATAACTCTGACATACACTTCTAGAAGAATGAAGAGAAAATTAATTTTGACCTTCCATGTTAAGGCTTATCAGCACCTCTCAATCCCGTCTCTATAAGTAATATCTATTGCAAAGAACAATCTATTTAATTTATATCCATGGGATTCGATCTGCCCTTGTGGACTTGGTTGCTTCTGAGGTCTGTGAAGGTGTGAAGATAAAACAGAGAAGCAGCTGTTTAAGGGAGTTACAGGATGTGAGAGCAGAGAGTAAACCAGCAAAGGTTATAAACATGAATTTATCTTCTTTGAATGATGCCTCAGCACACTTTTTGTTTGTCTTCTTAGGCTTGTCTTTTTCACCTAAATAGTGCTTTCATTCTTTCCATAAAGATATGAAGTTGGGCATGGCATTGGACAGCATATTAAAACATGATGTAGCATAAAACACTGTGAAGCAGTAATTGATAAATACATCAAAGTAAAAGTAAATAAATAATCCAAACATCAGAGTCCAAAGCCAGTGCCTTGGGAGTTCTTGTGCCTGACAGCCACCAGCAGTCCCAAGGCTGATTGGGTGACTCCAGACAGTCACTTTTGTATTCAAGTCATGCCTCGTCCTCTTCTTCAGTTACAGCTTCCACCAGATACGGTGTCTTCTCTCCAAGCATATCCTGACACAAGTCAGGGTAAAGACTTTTCAGAAGGGACAGTTGATATCACCAGTTGGAAAGGAAAAGATTAATCACCAAATGTGAAAACTGAAAATACATATGTATTCTAAATTGTGCCCAACACCTCAGGAAAGGGGTATATGGAGACTCTTTCAAGCTGCTTTGTTTGCCAGGAATTAAACCTATTTGGAAGGGGAAGAGGAGGCACAGAACAATGTTTCTGCAGTTGATGTCTTCATCTCAGAGAAAATACAGATGGTGGCATTCTTGGATGATCAGCTCTTCACAGCTACTCATTAAGAAGTTGACTTGTGGCTAGAAGGGGAATGACACCAAGTGATGCAGGAGGGCAGGAAAGATGTCCATAAAGATGCATTTCACTATATTTAATTAAGTCTTACCTTTACATAAGATTCTTAGCTCTTAACGGTTCTATGCAAAGTCATTTCAAAATAATTTTATCACTAGCTTTGTGATATTCTGAGTCTTAATCCTTCTGTTTCCTTTTAATGTTGTACTGGAGAACTTGGAGGCTTTCATTTTACTGAGCATATTTTGTTTGAAACTACAAAACTGACACAGAAATGCAGTGTATTGGTTAATAATTTCAATATAATTTTGTCTTGTATTATTTTCTAACATTGGAGTTTTGGAATTTGCTGTGGACATTTGAAGCAGTAATCTTGTATCAAGTCCCTTTTTTTTTTCTCTTTTCGTTTTCATTTTAGTATAGGGGATGTCATAATGAATGATGGATTTCTGTGAGACATCTTTCACAACAGTGATTCATTACCTAACATTGGCTGGTCTCAGTCCATCCTCTTCCTGGCTACTGTGTAAGGTGTTCTCTAAGGCTGGCAATACTGACTGCCTTGGAACAGGGCTTAGGGATGCACAGAGAACACTGTGCACGGCCCAGTGTTGTGGCCACTTCCCAGAAAACACCATTCCCTGGCACTTGTTAGAGCCAGAGCCCAAGGAATGAGTGTGGAAGTTGACTCACGTGAGTCTTCAGGTCACTGGCAAGGTCAGGTGCCAGGCATGTTCTGGGCAGATTTCTGGACTGCTGCATGGACATAGAGCTCCAGTTTCCAGGATGCAGTCAAAGCTTGCCTGAGGGCAGGATGGCTGGAAATGGGTGCTTTTGCTTGAAGCTGAGAAATCTTTCACAGAATACTGAGGCTCCTGTTGCAAGAGACTAGCTCTGGTTTGCCATGAGCTAGCTAAGAAGCTGCTGAATAGAAACAGCACTTTGCTGCAGAGAGATTCAGTGAAAAGAGATGGAATAAGCACTGTAGCTAGGACTCCAGAAATACATCCTGAAGGTAAACAGAAGTACTTTCAAAACAGCTCAGTGTCCTCTTTTGCATCAATGAAAAATATGCAGCTGCTTTGTAAGGGACTGGCTGTCACCAGCTTGAGATAATCAGAAAACTGCTATTTTTCCAGCTTCCCATGAGCTTCCCAGGACAATCCCTCGTAGGGAAGAGAATATTCTATTTCTTTTTCTTAAGAGATAAAAGAGACCTGATGACTAATACTGAAGTGAATTGTTAAGAGACTTATTTACTTAATTGAGCCTGGTTGTTTGGTACATGTCCCAATTAATTCATTTTTGTTGTGACCATATTGAAGCAACCTACACCCTTGTGACCTTCTCTTATAATTATTGCTATTTTCTTCATTTTAAGCACTGTTTTGATTATGTACTCAAAAAACTCTGCTGAAATATCTGTAGCACTACCACAGAGTCAGATTTTTCCATTGTTTGGAACTCAAGGATAGCAATAAAAAGAATCCTTCTTTATTGAAGTTCTTAGAGGTTATGGGTCACTTGCAGCCCTTAGGGGATGGGGGGAGATGTCTTCCTTTTTATTTTCATAAAATTAGTATTTTGAATAGGCAGAACTTGTTTTCTAACTAGAAGTTCTTTTAAGAAAGATATGTTGTTGGATAGTAGCACTCAGAGGTGGCTCAGAATTCCTCTGGTGTGAATATTGTACATATTACAGGGTCACAGGAGAACAAAACAGCAGTGGAGAAGGGACTGGCAAGTATGGCCAGCCCTAAATTTGCTGAGATTGCTATGTGGACTCTCTGCCCCAAATGAGGCATTGTTTTTATTATTGCTTAAATTAAATACAGTATTTGACAGTTCTTAGCCTAAACCACAGCGGAGTTGTCTGAAAAGCTCTCTCTGAAGGAGAGACTCTCTCAGCCATGGTAGTCACATCTGCAGTGGTAGCTGACTGTCAGTACAACAGGGGGGTGTTTATTCCTCAGTGCTTCATGGGATGAAGATTTTGCTGTTTGTGCCAAACTCCACGTTGACTTACGCTCACTACTATGTTTTTGAAATCCCCAGCTCCTGTCTCCTCATTTACCTGGAAATCTGAGCCAAGTGGTTTTCCTCCATCAGGGCATGTTCACACGCAGTGACGGAGCTTGTTCTGGGCAGTGATTCCCAGGTTTGGGGAAAGGTGCTCTGCCAGTGGCATCTTTCCTTCCAGTGGAACTAGAAAAATTGCACTAAGCCCTTCACTGCTGGCTGCTGTGTTTAAAAAGTGCCTTTGTAGTTTTGTGCACCTCTTACAACAGCAGTCCTTTCTCCTCAGGGAACAGAACCCTTGCACAGGGTATTTTTTCACTTAAGACTTGCTGATGCTCTTTATTTTATTGTTCTAAGTAGTACACTGCTTTTCCCAGTCTTTACCTGCTTTTTTTCTCCATTCTGTCCAAATCAAAACTGGCCATGCTTTCAACTTCTTGAAACATTGTGTAACTTTTTTCCCTCTTCCTCATTCCCAGTCCCTTTTTCTTGACTTCCTTACGAAGTGCTTTCATATCTGTGCTCTATGCTCTGTGGGGTTTCTTTTCTTCTGTATTGCAGACTCTGTTCCTGAAACAATTAAAACCACTTATTAAAAGATAATATCTCACTCTAGGTCACAGTTTTTCAATAGCCCTCTAAGCTGCTGGGGATTTTGATGCCAGAGGAGAGCAGCGCTGGGTAGAACTCACCTTGGAGGCCAACCATGAACTGGGATGCTGTGTCCCTTGGTTTTAGTGTTTGTCTGAGCAATCTTCTGGTCTTCAGAGTCAGACACCTCATGTGTGTGTAGATGTGGCCCTTTAGAACATGGCTTTAGTGATGGGTAGGCTTGATCTTAAGAGGTCTTTTCCAACCTAAATGCCTCTACTATTCTATGTAGCAAAAATTCCTGCCTCAGTAGAAGAGAAACTATCTGAAAATCTTCATTAAGCCATGAATAATAATCCAGTGTTAGACCATCTCAGATCAGGCTTCTTCATGCACCAGGCAAAGGTGGGTGAATGAAAAAGCCAAAGGAGTGGTTCTTCCACAAAACCTTAATTAGAGGTTAAGGCTTGCCCTGCTTACTCTTGACCTTCTCTCAGTACATAACCTGGTTTAGCTCTTTGGCTGTGCCTATGTCCAGAACACTTGGGCTCAGCATTCTGCTTTAGAAAGGTGCTTTATGAAAGATTCATTTCCTTTCCAGCATTGGGAGTTTCCTTTCTAAATGAACTCATGTGCCAGATCACACAGCATGCTGCTGAAGTGCTGCATTTTATACAATGCCTACAGGGCTCCACTGAATGAAATCTGCAAGTCTTCAGAGTTCTTAAGATGACTTTGTGTTTTTTGGCACAGAAACAGAAAAACTGGGGCTGGAGGTGGGAAATGGATTGCCATCTTGGAAATTTAATGACCAGCTGTTTCCCTGTGATGTGTGTGGAAAAGTGTTTGGTCGCCAGCAGACTCTGTCCCGGCATCTCTCACTGCACACAGGTAAGGCAGGCTTACCTGTGGTTGTTACAGCACTCTGGAATTCCTTGGGGTTTGTTTTAGGGAGGAGAAAGATGATGAGGAGAGGAGTGTGTGAGCCATCCTTGCCTCAAGTGCAGGAACAGGACACAATGCCAGCACGGGCTCAGGGAGTGAACGTGTTGTTTCTTTGCAGCCTACATGAAATTTCTCCTTACAGAACCTGTCGGTTGGAGTTTGCCCAGGTTCCAGCACGCCAGACTGTAGACACCAACGGGTAACCAAGCCTGGTAATGGAGTTCTGAAGAGAAGGCACAGCCTTTTTTTGGATGGATTTGGGGTTTTTTTTGGACAGAAATATCATTCACCTGATGAACTTTTAAGTGTCACCGAACAGCAAAAGATTTGACCTTGGTGTTTTAGATCTCAGTAATTGAATAACTCATTCATCTTCGGTCTCATCATACAGTTCTGAGAGGAACAGGGGCTGTTCTACCCCATTTCAACTTTCTTACAGTGAATCTGCTTCCAATCAGCTGAGACAAAGTTTTTTATGAAAGATGCAGTCTGTCAGCCTGCTGAAGCACACTGCACAAAATAACATTCGGAAGCAAGAGTCTCCCATGTAGTGCTGAGAAATCCTGTTGGTATAATGCCAGTGTATGTTGAGCCATCCTGAAAAGGCTCAGATGCTCCATGGTCTAGTGAGGTTTCCTTAGACATAAGCTGCTTTATGGAATACCTTTCCCCTCACACTTGTAGCATTGTATTTCAATTTTAGAGGAGCAGACCTTCAAAGGAAAGGGTTGTAAAAGTAGATGTAATGTTTGGTTATTTTAACCAACCCTTTGCAAAATGCAGCCTGGTGCACTCACAAAAACTGATCTAGAAATGATTAATTTAAAATAAAAAAGAGGAATGTTTTAAATTGTGAAGCATCAGAAACTCATGATGAATTAGTTTATTTTTTTTACTGTTCTTTGAGTGACCTTTTTTATTAGTTTATTTTTGGATCTGGACTGATGATATAGTGTTCCCCTTCCTCCTACCTTCAGATTTTAATACAAAATCATCAACTATTAGCTCTCTGCAAGCGATTACATGGGCAACCTCAACAATAACTAAGCCCAAAAATCAAATAAAAGATGCTGGGTATAGGAAGTAGTTTTAGACTATTAACCTGTTTCTCTACTGGCTTTGCTGCAGCTCCCAGAGCAGCAGTTGCCCCAGTTTTCCAGTTTATAAAGTTTTATATTATCCGACTACAAATTAAAAAAGCTTGCCCTAAACTACCTTCAAATTAGTTGTGTTTTTTTCCTGAGTAATTGCTGTGAACTGCTATAAACTTCTAAAGTGTCGAGCTTCCAAAGTACCTCATCCTGAAAGCTGCTTGGAGAAACCCAGAGGAATGCACGCTTGGTTACTGGCAGCTTTCAAAGCAGCTGGCTTCAGACTGAAGTATACACTCACATCTTTCTGCTCCTTTTTTCAGAAGAGAGAAAATACAAATGCCACTTGTGCCCCTATGCTGCTAAGTGCCGTGCTAACCTGAACCAGCACCTGACTGTGCACTCGGTGAAGCTGGTGAGCACCGACACCGAGGACATCGTCAGCGCCGTCACGGCCGAGCCCAGCGATGGAAAGAAGCACCCTTATTACTACAGGTGAGCACCCAGACAAGGGCTGTGCACCGTGCACCATCATGTGCCTGCTGAGGATGTGTGACAGGGCCACCCTTCTGGTGCTGCAGGGCTGGAGCCATGACTGAAGTATTTGTCTTGCCTGTGTCTGGCTTAGGGTGAGCAGCGAGTCCCGGCTGGCTGCTTCGTGCTGTTTGGTTTGGCTGGCCATTGGGAAGGACTCGGGGGTTTGCTGTGGGGTTGGTTTTTTTAAGTGGCTTTGTGAGGCAGCTGGGTTCTTAGAAGCCTCTCAAACTTTTTAGGCAGTGTTCCTTTAAGTTTTGTGTTTGGAAACATCCTGTCATGTACAGGGATTCACAGCAAATCTAAAGCCTGGTGCTTCCAGTTGCCTCTGATTGTTCTCTTGTTTTCAGCCAAATCGATGAAATCAAATAGCTTAGAAGTGTTATCAAGAATTGTTATATCAATCTACACATTTCCTCTGTTTGCTAGAAGTATATACATTCTGTGACCAACATGGTGAAAGAAAAAAACCTTCAGGAGAATTTGCCTGAAAAATTGAAAGGAATTGCCCTGATAAAATGGATATTTAGACATTTTTCTTGTTGTATGCACCGTTGTGCACTCTGCAAACTGTGATGTGCACTCTAGTGGCCAAGCAGATTACCAAATCACTCTTACTTTTAGTCAAAGTGCCAAGAGCAGATTTAATTACAAAATCATAGAAGTAAGAAATAAATGAGACTTGCTGGATTAGATTATCTAGTGCTTCCCCTTGGGAAAGCAAAATAGTGCCCTGGAGTATATGCCTTTTCCAATCTTTCTGGCTTGTTTTAAATGTTAATGGTCTAATCAAAGCAAGAGGAGGACTCTGCAAAGAAAGTTAAATTAAAGAGTCCTTTCCACTGCCTCTCAGAATCACTCTGTTTATGTGCTGGCTGCAAAATCTGTATCCCTGCTAATTATTCGCATAGCTAAAGACTGCTGTTTTCCAGTCAAGCATAAGAAATGTTTGAACCCATTTTTACTTGCTTACACTGAAACTGCCAGGCAGTTTTGCACAAGATCCCAGTTTGGCATGGGAACCATTCCAGGGCTCAAAAATCACTCCTGGAGTGTGCAGCAAGCTCTCTGTTTGTCAGTGTATCAGCTGTACTAAATATCTTGGCAAAGCTGCAGTGCCTCTTATTGCCCAAAGGAATCGGTTAGGTGATGCACAGCATCTGGAATCTGTAGTTTTTAATTAACTTTATGATTATTTAGCATCATTATAGCATGTACAGGATTGTTGCATTGTGCCTGCCCTTAATCACACTGGCATGGCCATCAGTTTAAAGGCAGTTCAGCAGACAAAAGAATTTTGCAGTGAACACTGAGCAGTGAGGAAGAGCAGAAAACGATGCAGTGAGTTTCCTCTTGCAAATTTGGGGAAGGGTGATAAGCTCCTGTTTGTTGTTTAGTTTTTAATGTTTCTTTTGCATTCTCTTCTGCCTGCAGCTGCCATGTGTGTGGGTTTGAGACAGAGATGAATGTCCAGTTTGTCAGTCATATGTCCCTCCACGTGGATAAGGAGCAGTGGATGTTCGCCATTTGCTGCACGGCGTGTGATTTTGTCACTATGGAAGAGGCAGATATGAAGGCTCATGTCAACAACAAGCACACAGGTGATGATCCCTCTCTCCCAGCTGCAGTGATCTCTGTCTCCCTTGCTTTTTAGGTGCAACCTTCACACTTCCCATTAGCACTTTGCTTTCACTGAAATGCTTGCTAATTAAGGCCTGATCTCTCAAAGTTGAAGTGAATTGGACTCCAGCCAGGCAAATAATCTGGTAGTGCAGATCAATTTTCAAGCTTAGTGAAATAAATGAAGGACTACTTAGCCCTTCTTCCTATTCCCCTTACCCCCAAATCCCCTCCCCTGCTGGAGTCAGTCAAATGTTTCATTTGTTTTTCTGGTTTACTATTTCATCAAAATCCTGCTTTGACTTCAGCGATGATAAGGTGACTTTGAGGACTAATTGTGTGTACCTGGCTCTAAGTCTCTAATAAACATTATGTTCAGCTTTGCTCCTCGCTGTGTTTGCCCCCACAGTCCATCAGTTTGGAATTTCACACTGATGTTTAGTTGACACTGTGATTCAGCAATACCATAAATGTACTTTATATTAAATAGCAGAACAAGTCGTGCTCACTCCCTGGTCCTGCTCACTTAATAGCCAAGGATAAAAGCAATAGCAGTTTTCAAACAAGCTCCATATGCTTAGTTCAACTAATGAAGTCTGGCATAATTTAAGGAGAAGAAAATTTGAATCCTTGTAATTAATTTCTCTTATAAGACCAGGCAGAAGCATTTTTGCTGCCACAAACTACTTACAGTTGTATTTACAGTACGGAACAGGATTGCATCCAGCACAACTTTCCCATTGCTAAATTGCTTTTCTTGTCCTACCAGGAATAAAATTGGGAAAACAGGAGGGATGAAGAAGGGAGAGAAGAATACAATTGGTTGTGTTCACAGATACATAAGTTAAACAGACCTACAGAAATATGAACTACTGGAAAGCTCTCAAGGGATTTTATGCCAGCATAGCTCTCAGCACTACTTCACTTCATAAAGAGGAGTTCAAGGCAAATGAGAAACACCACCCATAGCTATGTGAAAAGCCTCAGAGCTCAAAAGTGAGCTGTGCTCTGCTGTATTTTCCTATTGTGGCTGAAAGATTGAAACTGCTGCTTGTCTTTTGAAGATAGGCAAAACCCCCTTGTTCTTCCTTCACCCTGCCTAACTGAGCCCCTCAGCTGGTAATTCAGCCAAATGCTCACACATATGGCAAATACAGAGTGAAAAATAGAATGGGTTTTCTGGGTCACTTGACTCCAGTTCCTTATCCTGTGATATTACCAGGTCATGAAGGGACTGTTTGTGAGGATATGGCATATGCCTTCAAAGAAGTATCATTGTTTTAAACTATTTCAAGGGACAGGCAGCTGTAGATTTTCTTGCATTAAAGATTAAGGACCTTTTTAAAATTTCCAGTGTGTATCATAGTGATAATCAGAATACACATACATTGTTCTTGTCCAGAACTGCCCTCTATCAGAAACAGCAGTCTGCCTTTTCCTCCTTGCATAGTATTTATTCCCTTAGTACATTTCTGGAGAACAATACTCTCCTCTCTAAATGTACACTGAGCCTTTTCCTATATGGAACATGGTTTTCCTGCTGTACCAATCCCTTACTGCATATGTTCTTGTTGGAATCCCTGCTCTGGACATATGCAATCACAGCTATACATGCTGAAATGAAATAAGCAGTGTGGTAGTGCAAACCAGCAGCAGTTACTGGGAATAGGTCACACAATAACATTCCGTGATCACATTTACCTTCCTTGAAGGCTCCCCAACACTGCCCATATTCATCCCCTGTTCTGCTTGAATTCTACTTTTGTTTTCCTTCACTGTTTCCAGCCTAAGCACTTCTCATTTGTTGCAAAAATTCTTGTTACTGGCCCTTCAGGTCACAACCTTGTTCTCTGTGCTATTAAATTTCATTCCATTTGTATTACTCTTGTCCCCAAGGTCAGTGAATCTTTTTGTATGATATCCAGTCATCCTCCCAACTGGCAGCTTGGGTCATCAGATTTCATTAGTGCATTCCTCTGTTTTTATTTTAAAGGTACCACTCACCAGTTTAAAGTTAAGTACACAGGTGCTGGTGTTTGCAGAGCCCTCGATCAGGGGATTTTATCACACAGAGAATTTGAAGTTTTAGTGAAGTTTCCTTTGTTTTAACACGGCTCTCATTGAACCAGGACATGGGTGGGAGGAAATAATTTGCCCATCCTTGCCTCGTTGACTCATGGCAGCTCTCATATGGGAACTCTCCCTCTTGTTCAGCCCTGGTGTGTGATAGGGTTTGGGATGTGGGCTTCATATACTT
This sequence comes from Catharus ustulatus, assembly GCF_009819885.2. Taxonomy (NCBI): domain Eukaryota; kingdom Metazoa; phylum Chordata; class Aves; order Passeriformes; family Turdidae; genus Catharus; species Catharus ustulatus. The sequence continues at coordinate 14,126,257 of NC_046225.1, forward strand.
ATTGCACACATTAGGAAGCTCTGATGCTTTCTTTCATAAAGAAGTTTTATCTCTAGGTCCAGTTAAATAACAGGCTTTTCAATTATCTTTGAAAGGAGATCCTAATAAAAACATATAAATCATGAGATCACACTGTTACCTCTGTTACTGAGGATGCTCTTCAGTACAATGAGGGAGATAATTTGGGAGGAAGGGCAAAGGAGAATAAACCCACTGGGCCCACATAAATGGAAAGGTGGGGGGAGGGGGGTGAAGTTTAGCTTGGACCAGTAGGTACTTTTGGTTTCTGCCCCTCTAAACTACAGAAATTTTGTTTCCTTTCTGAGGAACAAGCTTCTGAACTCAGAGTCAAAGTGTTCTCTTGGGACTTTTTTCAGTCATGCGGTAGAATTGCATGATCCCTTCTCACTAGCATCACAGAAGCACTCAATTGCAGGATAAACTGAGAGATGTACTGTGGTTAAACACTAATAAAAAGGAAGGAGGTGCAACAATGTTTTTTTAACCAACTCAGTTAATTTCAGACTTGTTTTGAATTAACTTTAAATATAAGTACTTCCTGAAGTTTAAAACAGGATCATGGAGACTCCATCTAATCTGATGAACTAATTATTGTTCTTTGTTTCTCAGCTGAAGAGAGGAAGACACCCAGTGAATCTAACAGTCCATCTTCATCTTCACTGTCAGCACTAAGTGACTCTGCCAACAGCAAAGAAGATGCAGATATAACCCCAAAAAACAAGGGGTCAAACAACCTGCTGGTCATTTCTGTAGTGCCTGGTAGTCAGACCTCAGTGAACACTGAAGAAAAGTCAGAGAAAGGTAAAAAATTTGTTTAACAAATGCAAACTCTCACTCTCTATGCAGTCAATCTGACCACAGTGTAAAGACTAAGTTTTCCTGTTCTATTTTTCAGGCTTTGAATGTGTTTTCTGTAACTTTGTCTGCAAAACAAAAAATATGTTTGAGCGTCACCTGCAGATCCACCTGATCACACGGATGTTCGAGTGTGACGTGTGCCACAAGTTCATGAAGACACCTGAGCAATTACTGGAGCACAAGAAATGCCACACTGTCCCCACCGGTGGGCTCAAGTAAGGAAAGCAAGTACACAAACTTTTACTGTGTTAAGCACCTTAATACTATGGGGATAGGACAAAAGGAAGTCAGTCAGAAAGGGCTGGTTAACTAATAATCCAGACTGGGGGCTTCCTTGTATTTAGATGATCCAAGGTCTGTTCTTCAGGCTCGGATCATTACAGCAGATTGGTAACCTAGCAGCAGAGGAGCTGTAACAAACTGTGGTCCTTTCCCCATTCAAGTCAAAGAGGAGACAGTATGTGATGGGTCCTACAGAGAATGAGGCAGTACTGCAAAGAGCTTTTGGCAGAATAAGGGTTTGTTTCCAAGGCATCAGAGCAAAAAGAAGCACCCAGCACAGGCTTTGTTTTGCACCTGGCTCAAAGAAACTAGATCCTGTACAGCCTCTGCAACTAGGTATGAAGCTACAACCTTAAAGGTTATAGCTTCTGTATACTCAAATCCAAAGTCATTTCTCTCCAAGAAATGGATGCTTTCTGCTTTGTCTGCATGCCCCATAACAATCACTATTGTATAAATTACCATGTAAATGAGTAATACAGTCTTTTAAGATAAAAGCCTTTTTGGTTTTGGCTGTGGTGGTGTCTTTAAGGTCTTTTGGTGCAGAGCAGTGTTTCTAGAGAATGAGTGTGCCCTTATGTCAAAGTCAGACCCCTGAGGGGAGGAGGGTCTGCTGGGGCCATGTGCTTGCTCTCTGGGCAGGCAGTGTGATGTTATGAAAGAGGCACCTCCCTGGTCTCTGTCTAGTCCAGCTGCTGCAGGAGAAAAGGCTGGAACCACTTGGAGCCCAGCTAGGGGTGAGCACAGGGCTCCCAGCTCCTGCTGCTCTTGCTGAACAGATTGATGTTTTCAGTGTGCTGTGGCTGGGACGTGAGGAGCGTGCCATGTTCAACGTTACCGCGTGCAGCTCCCTCGGTTTGTGCTGCAGCTTTGGAAAACTGGTCCTGTTTACCAGGCAGCTCTGGTCTCTAGCTCAGTAGTTCCACAGAATGGGATCTGTGGTCACTTGAGAGGAGATGACTGAATCTGGGAAGACGACCAGATTGAGAAACAAGCAGTGTGTCAGAAAGACGGGATGTCTGTCTTGGACATACAGGGTACACATTTGGTTTAAACTGCGTAAAATCTGTTCTATTTACCAAGGAAAAACCATGACAATAATATGACTCAAGTCTTCCCAACAGAATGGGTTTCTCAGTCTTTACTCCTGCCCAACTCAAGTAATAATTAGGTACCTTGAAAGCTGCATCTAAGAAAAAGCTCTGATTTATTTTTTTTTAAGGCATCCAGAAGAGCCTGAAGAGAACTAAGTAAATTGTATTTTTCTGTCTCCTGTTTGCTGTGGGGGAAGAGAAAAAAAACATGATTCTTCCAGCTCCAGGTCAAAATCTGAGATTCTGATCCAGAGAGCACCCAGCCCAGGAGAGGTATGTGTGCATTGACAGCCAAGTCCTCTGGTGAAAGAGATAATCACATTAGAAGCCTCAGTGACAGGCTCCCTCTCTGGATCAGAGTACTTGACGTGCATCAGGAAATGTGTCCAGGTGTTTTAGTATCTCTTTGTCCTCCTGTTACTACTCACTTTCCTCAAAAAACTCTTAACTTGTAGAGTAATATTATACCTGTATATGCAACCAAATGTAGCAAGGAAAACATGCATAGGGAGAGAGAGAATCTCAGCTTAGAAATTATCCAAAATGCCACAAGATGATTAGCAGACCTGCTAAACAGTGAACGCAGATGTGTGGCAGCTAGGGACGTTGGAAGACAGTAGCCAGCTGCCTTAGTTGTAAGTTTTTTATCCAGCTCTCTGAGCTCACCAGTTCCATGTGGAAGGTTCAGTACAGCAGAGATCCCTGGCAGGGAGCTGTCCCCACCAACTTCCTCTCAGCTGCACCAAGCAACAGTGGGTGTGCTTTGGGTTTGCTGGGTGGCCAGGCTTGTTCAGTGTGCAGCTCAGGCTTCTTTCCAAACTTTCCTGATTCCCTTCTCGGCCCCTCCTGGCTCAGGAGCTGGGGTGAGGCCCTTTGCCATGTCCACCCCTGGCCAGATGCTTGCTGCTGTGAGTAAGCAGAACCCACATCCTGTTCCTGCACAGGAGCAATTCCTGCCATGGCAGAGGCGGCTGTAGGCGAACACTGCCAAGCACACGTCCCTTTCAGCATGGCTAGCTCATCTCCCAGAAATGGGAGTCCCTACAAATCATCCTAACAGCCTGGCTTTCAGTTGCTCCTAGCAGGATACCCAGCAAGTTTATTGTTCAAGGTCACATAAAAGGGAATTCCTAAGCTTTTGCTTTACGTGTGGTATTACAAGTTTATTCCATCTTTACTTAAACAGCTGTTTTCATACTCATCTGTAAACACTCACTTTAAACCACTTCTTAATGGAAAAAATGGCTAAAGTGACTTCGTGCAAACACTAGGAATCGTTACACAAAGTACCTGTGCATCAGTCACCCACCCTGCACACCCCGGCCTGCTTTGGGGGAAGACCCCATCAAGGTAAGCCAGAAGATTAAAGGGATGCTCCTTCAGAGTGAATCAGTGTTTTACTAGGAATGCCATTAAATGGGCAAACCTCCTCTAAGTAGAGATGTGTCAAGGCGAACCAAGTATTGGAAAGAGGTTCCATAGGGAGAACTGAGTGCCTTTTTCTCCTCCTTAGTAGGTCAGAAAGGGGCTGAGTGCCAGGGTTAAAGCAGGAACACAGGTCTGCCACATGAGTGACTCTTTTCTTTGTCCCTGCCTTCCTTGCTGTGTTGCCAGGTGCCCATTCTGCATCTACTCCACGAACCGCCCTGCAGCCATGGAGTGCCACCTGAAGACTCACTACAAGATGGAGTACAAGTGTCGGATCTGCCAGACAGTGAAAGCCAACCAGCTGGAGCTGGAGATGCACATCCGAGAGCACCGCCTTGGCAACCATTACAAGTGTGACCAGTGTGGCTACCTGTCCAAGACGGCCAACAAGCTGATCGAGCACGTGCGTGTCCACACCGGCGAGCGCCCTTTTCACTGTGACCAGTGCAGCTACAGCTGCAAACGCAAAGACAATCTCAACTTGCACAAGAAACTGAAGCACGCTCCACGCCAGACCTTCAGCTGCGACGAGTGCCTGTTCAAGACTACCCACCCTTTTGTCTTCAGCCGCCACGTGAAGAAGCACCAGAATGGGGACTGCTCTGAAGAGGAGAAGAAGGGCCAGTATTCAGCCTCCAAGGAAGCCAGTCCACTCCTACCAGTGAACAGCTCCAGGAACCTTCTGTCCCCCCTCTCAGTTATGTCTGCCTCCCAGGCTCTGCAGACAGTAGCTATGTCAGCTGCGCACGGCAGCGGGGCAGAGCCAAACTTGGCAGTGAAAGCCTTGGCCGTCAACGGCACTTCCCTGTGCTTTGATAAATACTGGAACTCAGAGTTTGCCCACCTTATTCCTTTAACAATGTTTTTCCCCAAGAACCACTACGATCTCACATTCCATCCACCCAGACCTCAGACTGCACCGGGAGGTGCCTCTTCACCTAAACACTCCTTCCTTGCCTACCTTGGACTAACAGAAAGGGCAGAAACTGTCTGAGGGCAGTTGCATTCTGTACCAAAAATCCCCCAACAAACCCAGCAGGTTATACATTGCTGCAAAACGTAGCCCCAAGAGGTAACGAACACTTGTACTATATCATTAGTAAGGTTTAGCAAATGGCTCTGTGTGTATACTTATTGCATTGACATGAAAGCTGCTTTATTAAATCTCCAAGAGGTGACCTACTGCATACTTCTACCTTCAGAGGCATGTTCCCAGTACTCTTATCTAAGAAACTATTTTGTCTTGTTAAGCTGAAAAAAAAAAGAGTGTCCTTATTGGCAATCAGCACTTGTAAGATGACATATTGATGCATTTTATTTTTGGGCTTTGTGTGCGTGCGGGTGTGTGGAAGAGAGGCTGCCTGTAGTGTGCCATGACATTGCTTTTGCACATCCCTTGGATTGGCTTATTTAATCATCCTTCTTTTCCCCTTTTCACTTTCCACACTTGCTCCCTGCCTTCCCCCTGCCTCCCCCTGAACTGTGGAGCTGTAGAAGGAGCAATGTTTGGGGTGGGGCGGGGGGAGAACTGGTGTATTATTTCAATGCTGTTTGCAGCTTCCTTAAGTTGTTTGATGCCTTGTATTCAGTTGTCAAGGTTTGAGGATTTGGGGTAGAACTGATGAGGAAAAAAAGTTACTTTCAGCACTGCAGGATGAGAGCAATGAAGAGTGTGTATGTCCACACACACACATGCAGTGTGTGCAGCCACACAGCAGGTCCAATTCTCAGCTCTCACACAGGTGTGACAAACACCTGCCTCTGGGTCACAGCGTACATCTTTTGTTTTAAAAGGGCATATAAATATTATATATATACTGTATTATGCAGTGGTTACCTTTTAGTTTGCAGGAACAACTTGTATAACTAGAATTCTATGGTGGGAAAAAAAAATCCAACAAGGGGATTTAAAAAAGGGTATGGTAAATTCTGGGTATAAATACTCAGACTAAAAAAAAAAAGGCAGTTTTGCACAGTGCTTTAGTCTTGCACTAGTTTGTTTCTCACTTGCAAAAAAAAAAAAAAAAAAAGAAAAAAAACAAATTGTGGGCTGAAGTTAATAAGACTGTTTATTTGAAAAGGTACCAGTAACTTCTTTGAAATATAAAGCTATAAAAAGATGCTTTTGGAACCATAAAGTTCTCTTTTATACCCTCACTATTTCAATTGTACTTGCAAATTTGACAGTCCTCTCGCTCCCCTCCATGTCATCAGTAATACTTTATTCCTTTCTGTTGATGGCAAATAGAGTGTGTCCTGCTAGGAAGCTAACTTTGTACTTATTTAATGCTCCTACTCGTGGTCATTAAAATGACATGTTATATGTAGCACTTTATTGCAGGAAGAAGCAAATGCAGATTGGTTGTATAACCTTTGTTAATCTCAAAATGCCAAGAGTGATATTAATGCAAGAGAAGCTAACTGACTGTTAATCGATTTCTGTTCCTGAGACAATTTAATATGTGGGAAGAAAGATTGGGATTAAAAGCACTCTGTTTTACAATTGGAAGCATAAAATGTGAAGCAATTCAAAATGATCATGTGACGTACAGGAATGCCTTCATACTGAATTATTGTTTTCCATGGTGTCTCTTGGATTTGGATCTGGCTGTCTTTTACCAGCTATTAGAAGTGTCTGACCTAGCTTTTGCCACAGTCCCCTCCCTGTCCCTTGGCTAAGCCACTGTAGGAGGTGCCCTGAGTCACATCTTTCATGCTATCTCCCCACCCTTGTGCTATCCTGAAGGAACTTCCTCTGCAGGTTGTTGTGGCATGAGGGGATCTAACCACCCCTTGTTTGTGACAGCAGGAAAGCAACAACCCAGTTCAGGAAGGCATTTCTTGTCCAAAAGGGCTCTTGGCCATGTGGAAAAGTAGAAATGTAATTCAATCTTCATTAGTTCTTAAATTAAGCTTTATGTAGAAAGACTTTCTGGATGCAGAACTTGCATCACTTCAACCTATTTGCAAGATTTCTTTGTTTGTTTTGTACTGAGATGGCCAGACATTCTCAGTTTTGTACTGAGATGGCCAAACTGACCAAATTCTTCCTGTTTGTGTAGGACATCCTAATCTGCACACTCCTGTTACCATACTGGAAGCTAGTTACAAGGGGGAAATATCCAAAATCATAGCAGGTTATCATTTGGCATTATTAATTACAGGACAGAGAAGTCTCACCATTTGTTTACATTCCAGCAGACAGTTTTGGTTCTATTGAGCACTTGGCGGTTCTGTCTATGCAGCAAAGAAAACCCATCAGCTCCAAACTGCATGTAACCTTCGTGAACAACTCACCTAACTCAGGGCCCTGCTCTCCAGGCTTTACTCCATCAGAGCTCCTGCTCACACCTCCTTGGGAGGACAGACAAAATAGAAAATACTGTGTTGGTAAGTACTCAGAGCATAAAATAGTTACTATCTTGACAGCATGAAATCTGCAATCTGTATCCAGCAGCTCTGCCAGTTCTGTAAAACACACTCCACACACACATCTCTGACCACAGCACAGAAAAACAAACACTCCCACATCAAAAAGCTTGTTTTTCACACCAACTACAGGTAAAGTACAACTGTCCAGGAGGAAGAAGAAGGAGGAATGCTATAATAATAGGCCACTGTATCTAAACCAAATGGCAGTTTGAAAGGGGCTGGAACTTCCAAGAATGAGCTGCCCACGTGCGACCGCCACGTGCTTTGACCATGTTCCACTGCACCAGTATCTGACCTGGCAGTGTTTAGTGTACCTGGGAAATTTGTCTAGCACTTTGGAAAGGATAAATTCATTCTTTCTGGCAAGTTATAGAAGTTTTCTCTGTAAGGAAAAGTGTGTTAGGAGGTTTTTATTTTTTTAAGAAAAAAAAATACACTATTTATCAGAGCTCTTGCATATTAAATAAATTGTTTGCAGTTCAAGACTAAAGACAGGAATGATTTCCAGAGGTTCCCCCTACTGATTAATGACCAACAGTTCTGATAAATTCCCCCCACCATAAAGGTAATTTCATACTGGTTTTCACTATGCATTCTTTAACAAAAGCTGGCGTGTTTTTTCCATTCAGTAATTCAGTTGAAGTTCTCAGCACTTTTTTCTTTCTTCCTTTTTTTTTTTAAATTGTTGTATTATGTTCAAATATCATTCTGTCAAGGTTTGTGTACATTAATAAAAATTTGTATTGTATAAAGCTTTTTGCATTATAAGGCTGTACAGGGTCATTTTGACAGTAACTGGTATATTTCTTTGCATCTTATGTTGCATTGCCAATTTCTAGTGTATCCAGTTTGGAAGTACAATATACTCTAATTAAAAAGGTTGGCTATATATTCTGGTTTCTTTTGATTTTTCCTTCCTCTCTTTTTTTCACCTTAAGTATCAACTCTGAATTAGAGTTGATTGGGAGGGAGGGGGAAAGAATCCTCCTACAAGACAAGAAGATAACATCTGCCTTTTTTTCTTCTTATCAATGATCTTAATCTTCCATTTTGAAATGGAAAATGAAAGCTCTGGCTCTCACTCCTGATGCAGAAATACAGCAAATATTCCTAGGTCAGCTCCAGGACTTCACTCTTGTACCTTGTACATGTTGCTAGGTGTTGGAATTCACCTTCCTTGGTCCTCTTCTGCTGCTGACTCCTTAGCTGAAAGAAAAGCTTTGACACAGCGTTGGTAAGTCATGGTGTTTCTCAAGATGTGGTGTCTCTCTCTCTCTCTTCCCACCCACACTGTATCTGTAATAGAAAATATACAGTGATACTCTCTGTGGAGTTTTTTGCACTGTACATAAATAGTTATCCTAGCAATTAAAAGGCAATCATACAAATCATGCCCAGAACAGCTGTGGATGCCCCATCCCTGTAAATGTTCAAGGCCAGCCTGGAGGGGACTCTGAGCAATCTGGTCCTGTGGAAGGTGACCCAGTCCATGGCAGGAGGGTTGGAACTGCATCACTTTAAGGTCCCTTGCACTGCAAACCTTCTATGAAGACATGCCTTATTTGTTAAAGTAAGTTCTAAATCACCAAAACCAGACTGCAGAATTACTTAAAATAAACTGGGAGGGGGCTGAGTTATTTTACTGAATTACCCTGACTGCCTAAGTAGGCAGCTAGCAAGTCTTATAGAAACTTCAGCCCTTGAGTTACTTATAATAAGCTTTTGTTTAAAAAATCAGGCCCAGTCTCAATGAAAACATAAACTGCCTGCAAGCAGCCCCTGTAGCTTTAGTCTGACAGAAAACCCCTGTGTTCACCCAAATAGGGGTATGAGTGTGATGTGCTGAGATGAGATAAGGAGCCCCTGACCTTTGCAGCAGGTGGCTCTAAAAGCCTTGCAGACCTGCATGATTTTAATCAATTAACTTTCTCTAGTCTGTGTTTTCTGATGATATTCTAATATCCATGTCTGATTACAGAAAACAGCTCCAGTTGTGTACTCTTTCAGGAAAACAAGAAGTGTCCTGTTTTCATTCTGAATCTATGTACATTTTTATATTTCAAAAAATAAAATTGCCATTTTTTCATAGTTATTTCTTAAAAATCCTACACGTGCCATAGTCATCATGAGCCTAGCAGAACAGGGCTTTAAGAGAGGATTTGTGGGGAAGAAAAAAGGCAAACCAAACTAAACCAACAAACCTACAATTTTCTGTAACACTTCACTGTCAGGAGGGCTTCTCTACAGTGGAGGGGATGGCATCATTTATGCAGAGCCCTGGTTTAAGATCCTTGTTGAGTTAAAAATACATCAGTTATGCCCCTAACAGACAGACATCTGCATTATATCATCCAGCATCTTATCTGCTGCTAATTGGCCTCCTTGTTGACAAGTCTCAGCAGCAAGGTTAAGTGCTGGCTGTAAAAGCGATGTAGCCTCTTGCCCGAGGGGTCAGAGCTCAGGCAGACCGTGCTGGAGCCTGCATGGCCTCTTTCCCTGCTATATATTTTCTGGGAGCTAATAAAACACCAGGGCAATCACTCCTGCCTGGAGTCTGCCAGCCACCACGGAGTCTGTGGAGCTGTAGCAAATGGAACTTCATCTTCCCAGCACAGAGCACTCAAGGAGTCTGCAAAGGAAAAATCCCCTTTCTCTTGCACCAAAAGTTTTAAAAACTCCCTGAGATGCAATGAAAAAATCCCTAAACTGACAGCTAACCTTGAACGTGGGGCAGCTGATGCCTCAGTGTCCAGCAGAACCCTTGGAAAAGGGATGGGGGCACACCTTGACTGAATTCACAGGTGCCATTTGAACCAAAGACTGGGATTTTAGCTGGCTGCTGGGCTCCTTGCAGAGCTGTTGGGGACATATCCTAGAAAGACATCCAAGTGGATTGGATGCCAGGCAGTACATGAGGAATGCAGCTGTTGGGCTTCCACATGGGCACAACATCTGCCTTTGACCAACCTGGCAGGGGTTTGATTTACATATATGACAAGGAGAGGGAAGGAAACTTAGAGCTGGAACTGAGCAGTAGCAGGGGTAAGGGAACACACTGACTGGAAATGTTTCATTAAGTAAAAAAAAAGAAAAAACAAAGCATCCCCCAAAAAACCCAACAACTGTACAGAAGAGCAGAGCATCAGGTGATAGTGTGGCACTATTTTTGCATCCTGTGGCAGCCTATTTCCCTGTTTACAATGGGGAAGGGCTTTCCATGCTTGGCTTTGCTTTGCTTTTGTTTTCTTTGTAATTGTTTCATTTCCCTCCACCTTAATCATGATTAAAATCAACATATGGCACAACTAAAAAGTCAACCCCCTCCCCCATTCTTTTTCCAGTTTAGGCTATAGTTAATATGAAAAGACTTCAAGTAGTAGACCTTCCTCTTCTGTTTGCATTTAGTTCTCTCCACTTTACTTTTCAGACCTCTACTTTCTATCACATACCTTTCTTTTTCCAGCACTCCTCAGACAGCATTTCACTGGAAGTGTAAACTTTGGATTGTTACTCTTCTGGGAATGTGCCTGTTTAAATAAAGAGGAGAAAAATGTTCTCTTGCTGAGCCCCTAGACCTTCATGCCAATGTCTGCAGCACAGCCTAAAGTGACCAAAACCAAAAATAGGCCCTGCTTCCTGGCTGGTCAACAAAGCATCAAATACTTTCTTGATTCTTTCCCTGCTATTTAAGCCTGGAATGTTCATTCACTCACCAGGCCAAGGAATTTGTTTTTTAAGAGATTTACCAGGAAGCCAGTTGGGAGGGTCAAAACCCTAACTGAGGTGCTCCCACCTGGGTGATGGCACTTTGGAGTCACAGATACAAGGCTGCATCAGTGAAGACAAGCAGGTTTCTCCCAGTTTGCTCTCACTGCCTCGAGTTGCTACAAATTACCACGAGCCTGTTCTAGGCCCTGCTCAGGGCTAGAACCAGCAAAATAAATTAAGACAAACTATCCACGTCTGGTATTCCTCGACTGCAGGGATTAACACTTGCCTGGTATCCAGACTCCCAGCACAGAGTGTGCAATTGCATTCCAGCACACTTAGAAGCAGTGCTTGTTTTAGCAGTAAAAATCACTGGATCTTTCTTTCCTGAAACTGAGAAAAACATTTTAAATGGGATGGGAATGTAAGTAAAGATAAATAGCTGCAGGAAAGCTCCTTCCATCAACAGGGTTCTGAAATAATATGAATACATTGGTGACTGTCACTCATTCAAGTGACACTTTTTAAATGTACCAGAATAGCTCTATTCACAGGTGTTACCAGAGCAATGCCCACTTGCACACTGAATATTTAGTAAGCAAGCATTAAGACTTCATGTTTTTATACTTAGCTCCCTATTTTTAATGGGACTGCATACCCAGAAGTTAATGAAAAGCTCTAAATATAATGTCAGTGTGATTTAAAAATATGCACTGCATCTTTTAAGTTGACATTTCAATTAAAAATAAATAAGATCCATTTATATGGTGATACTGTGATAAGATTGCATCAGTCAAGTTTCATTCCTACTCAAAGTGACAGATTTCTCTAAGTCAGAGCCAGAAAATTCAGTCCTTCAGCAACTTCAACCAGCAAAATATAACTAAGGGTGAATTTAAGCACTTCACAAAAATTAGGGTATCATGTTTCAAGGATAAATGTATTTCACAGAATCCTATAATCGTTAAGGTTGGAAAAAACCTCCAAGGCCCTCCTTTTGTTATTAATGGATTAATTAAGACACTTTTTTATTATCTTTCACAGGAAAGGCCAGATTGAGTTGCAGCTGAGCTTTCACCTCTCTGATTTTCTCTCTGTATGACCTAATGACATCCTTGTACTTTTCCTCAGTTACCTGCCCCTTCCCCCAAAGGTCAGAAATCCTTTTTCTTCCCTGAGTTCACCAAAAGCTCCCTGTTCAGTCAGGCCAGTCTTCTTCCCTATCTTCACACTGTTACTATTCTGTGGCTAGTCATAGTGTTAAAAAACTAATAACTGCACTCAACTTTTGTATTTTTGCCATTCAGCCCAAGTCACATGAGTTGTCATTAGTTTTTCGTCACCTAATCAATAGCTTGTCAAGATCCAGGCTCCTATTTGATGGTAGAGACTTTAAGAATCCTCCACATTTAGAGAGCCAAAAGAAAATGGATGGGGTATGGTTTTGCACTGTTCAGAAAATCTGTTTCCCACTGAACATTTTTAGTTTCTTGGGCTAGTCTAAGAAAACAACCGAGACAACTCAATAGTAGTGACCAGATATAAATGAAAAGATCACCCAAAACTGTCACTGGCAGCCAAAAGGTCAGGACTGAAATGTCTTGTGGGATTGTTTCCTAACTGGCCAGAAGCTTGCATGGTTCAAAGCTCACTCTTGGCACTGCCAAATGACCAGGGACTGCTTCCTCTCATGTCATCTGCCAGTTCGTGACAGGCCAAAAACCCAGAAGAAATCCCTCAGCTCTGCAGCCCTTTCTAGAAACCTCAAAAAGCCAGGCTACTTACCTCTGACTCCTCTGAGATCTGCTGTCTGTATGTGTGTTGACAATGAATTCACTGTGCAAACACTGAAAGCCTGAGAACTTGCACCCCAGCAGAAGTGCACATACCTGGTCTCCTCTTGCACAGGGCTGCTTTGTTGTAACAAGTTGCAGTGTCATAACAAACTCAAATCAATTATCTTGCTCCAATGTAAGACTGCCAAGTCCCTCACATCATCTCATCACAAGCTTTCTGAAGACTTCTTTCCTGTAAACAAAAATGGAAAAAGCACTTACCCAAGAACACAGTTAATATTGTCAGTCAAGCCAAGAGAAATCTGACATCCTACACCATCCCAAGGATGCATTCAACTTGAATTCTGATGCTATCCTTGTTTATTCTTTTCTTCCTGGCTATAAAGAGGACAGCCAGAAAAAAAAAGCTACCTCAAGGAAAGGTACCCTCCCACCTCTTTCAAGTCTTTGAACATCTCCCAGCAAGGTGAGAGAACACAGGCAAACCTTCCAGCCACAGACAGAGGCTGCTGCTGAGTGCCTGACTCCAGCAGGCAATCTGGGACACTGGGCAGAGGCAAGAGAGGAAAGCAGCCCATCCTCACAGCATCCATCTGCCCAGCCCAATATACCTTGTGGGGCTCTTGGCAATTAGCACAGTTTCTCTGGCTAAGGGACAATCAAGCATGTGCCAAAGCCCATCCAGTCTTCAGCTCTTTACAGGGAGGAGCTGAGATTGGCATTCTCCAGGAATGGAGAGGCAGGAGTTTGAGACACTAATCAAAGATCTGTTAGTCCTGAAACCAACCCCTTCTCACCAGCAAGCTCAGTATGGCTGTGCCCTGACAGAGCCTGCAGGTTGCTGTGGACATGAGAGGTGTCAGAAAACAGATTAATGCAGCTTATCTAGGAAATGGGAAATGCATCCTCATGTCTCATAGGCTGCCATGAAAACAAGCAACTGTACTTTTTCTTATTTTATAAGGCAGGGTAGTTAACCTTGAGGTACTTCAGTTCAAAATGTGGTTCTTTTTTCCTGATAATGATCAAAGAGAAAACTGTACTTCAAACCCACATCCCAAAAAGGTGAACAGCAGCCAGCCAAACCAACTGCTCAGGGCACCTGCTGCCAATGATCTACCCTCTCCCTTGCACAAATAATGTCAGGAGATAAACACCTTCTTTAAGTAATTCCCCTTCCTCATCCCCTGCCTGCACATCTTGGTTTGTCTGTGCTCATATCACACACACCTTCAACTATTCAGGATCTCTTTAATTCAAAACATGAATTAACATAATTACACTAAATACCACAATGCAGCAACTTTTTTTTTATGCAGGAAAAAACTGTAGACAACTCAGTCAGCAGCCAGATTAAAACAAACCAGTCTTTCTGAACAAAAGGTTCTCTTTCTAGAGAGTTGGGCTCATTTATTACCTCCAGATTTAATGGACTGCAGATTCCTCAGCTTTTGGGAAATACAATTTGACAGTATGTAGAGGAAGATTGATTTTATTTATACACATCTATAAATAAAGGCTCCATACTGTGGCATCAGCCAGTCAGATGCATGATATAACTTCAGCATCTCTTGAAGAGAAACAGCCAGGATTTTGGGCAAGGGACTACAGTGTGGATCATTTTCTAACTCTAGATGAAAAAAGCATTTTCCCTCATCTAACAGTGGTGAAGAGGTACCTGTGAGATACCTCTGCCAGCATTGCCCTATCAGGCTAGAAAGGGCTCTGTCAGCCTTTGCCAAACAAGCCACAAGACAGAGACGCAAAGATACAGAGTGGAAAGAAATAAAAGAGAAGTGCTTTGCAAAAGTGGGACTTTGCCCTTAGTAATTAAAGGTAGCATGGATTTCACCCTAGCTCTAGCAGCTCTCCACCTACAGGGAGAAATAAGGAAAAGGAGAACAATAAACAGCACAATTCACTGTGTGAATTATATAACACACCTTCATAAGAATCTGAAAGTATGAGCAGAAGGAAGCTTTGAGGAATGGATAGTTTTAGCATAAACAAAAGATATCCAGGGGGGAAAAAAGTATTTGTGAGATGATCCAAATGGATTTTAATCTGTTTGGGCTATAGAAAACAGGTTTCCTGACTAAGAGAATGACTTGAATGACTTAACCACAAACGGGCCTCTTCAAAAAGTTATGCTCTTAAAGCTATTTACACAACAGCTGGGACTCCTAATTTTCCCAGCCCTTCTTCTTCTCCAGCAACAGAACATTTTGTATCCTCAGTAGCTCTTGCCCATTGCAAAGCAGTGAAAAAATCCTTGCCAAAGAGAGTCAGAAATGCAGAACCCTGAAGGAAATGAGACCTGAGACAATTGATTCAGAACTCTGCTCACCAGTTTTTTTTCTCTGGTTCCAAGCAGCCCAATACGCTTCTGAAGGACCGTGGAGCAGTTTGACACATTGAGGAGGGGAAAAAAAAGATGGTAACAAGTGGTTGTTCTTTTTACCTCAGCTGTAAATCTGAGCACAACACCCAGGGCACAGCATCAATTCCAAACAAGTGCAGGCAGATATACAACGTGCTGCTTGCCCCGATCAAGCCACAGAGCAGCACCAAAAAAAAAAAAAAATAAGGCTCTCTAGCACGACATAAAAATACTCAAATCCATTGTAAGCAGGAGCTCAGTTTTAAGGAGGTCTAAACTCTCCTAACTCCAGAAAAACAAGACCATTATCTAGACAAAGCCTACCCACAGTCCCAAACAGAATTCTTAAGCAGATGCAAATTTCAGATGGTAATGCGAGTACTTTTAAGGAGCAGTGTGGTGCAAGAAGGCTAAAGACTTGGAAAAAAACATTCAAATCAGCTAAAACAGAATCTTTGATAGGGGCAACATGATAGTTATAACCTGGTGAGGTTTTAGGGAGAAATAAAGATGCTCTGAAAAAGCACAACTAACCCCATGTGAACCATCCAGGAATTTTATGATAGGCAATCAAATCACCAGTGCCATGATTGCTTTGGTCTAAGTCCAGCTAATCCAGTGATGGACCACCAAATCTGTGGGTTGTTTCATGCCATGCTTGGTGCTTTAATCCTGTATGTTTTGACAGGTTTGTACAAGGAAAGTTGAGGACTGACAGCAACTCCCCAAGCTCCTGGAAAGGATTCATATCATGAAGAACCACAAATCATCTGATACCAGAAAATACAAACCACATAGACCTTGAAACCTCCCTTTTTGCTACAAGAACTCAAGCATGCTCCAGACCAGGAGGATGAGCTGAGACACTCTAGAGGGATCATTTGTCTCTTTTTTTATAGGATGTTTCACTCAGGTCTCTCTTGAGCTCCCTAGTAGGGAAGGCAGAGGTAGTCAATGCTGAAATTATGTCTCCATTAGCATTTGCCATGAATCATTTGGCCTCAATCACAAAAAGAGTTTTTTGTCTCTCCCAGAAAGTGTACGCTTTTTCCTTTGTGGCACTGTTTGACTCCATCAGGCTGACTTCATCATCTGGAAGAATGAAAGCAGGATGCCCAATCAAGTACTAAACATCACTCCAAACCACTAACATTTACAATTCAATCTCTGATCAACAAGTTTCAGTTGTGAAAACTCAACTGTAGTTCAAAAAAACCAAACCAAAACACATACACACAGGGGGAAAAAAATCAACCAAACTTCAAAAACTCTGAATCCAGAAGATAGTTTAGCAAAACAAGAACAAAACAAAACACACCACAGTTCAGCACAAACAACAAACTAGATAAAGGCAGGGAGCATCAACACTGCTTTTTCAAAGCAGTGACTATTATGACTGGCACCTCTGAGAATGAAACAGAGCAAGCTCTCCAGTGTTTTGACCTCCAGAAGGTCATGTTCACAAGTCAGTGACTGTAAGAGCCAAGCTGGCATTCCCAATGCCCACAACAATAGCTCCAATTACTTCAACCAACAAGCATTAAAAAACAAATGCAGCACATAAAGCTTACATTGCTCTGTTAATTCAAACACATATATCCATAGACATGAAGAAGAGAGAACAGCACCCCTGCCATCTCTGGATGCTGTACGTGCTCTGCTTAACTGTCCTTACACATTTTGGCTTCCACATTTCTTTCTCTGGAGTTTCCCTGTTTGGAGACTCTTCACCCAAACTCAAACCATAATGAGATGGAATAAATGGATTCAATATCTATTTGCCTTGTGAATGTCATTCTTCCCACCGTTATTCACTGCAATTCATCAGCCTTGGCTAAGACAAAATATCATTTTGTTCTTCTTTCAATTGCAGATGCATAGATCTGGGGGCTTGCTGAAAAAATAAACTTGTTTCCTACATAGTACTTTTGAATTTGCTGAATAACCTAGCAGGTCAAATAAATCATTTTGAGAAGAAACAAAATCCTTCAGTAAGTAGACTGTTGAAGTAAAAGAGTTCAAAGGGGATCAACAGCATTTTATAAAAGGCAAATTGAAATAAAAATCTACAAGATCCAACAATAGCTACCAAATAACCCATCCCCAAAGTCATTTGAGGAACAGCTGAGACCAAATCTCAATGAAAGCCCCTTTGTAAGTACGAGCACCCTCTACCCTGTCCCACTGGGTGGGGATGGGGTTTGCCTGTCTCCCTGGGAGGCCTAAGGCCATCACCAAACCTGGCAGCCCTGTGGGCTCCCATCCTTGTACTCCAGCTGCTGCACTGCCAGGTATGACTGCCACCAAAATCCTCTGTCACCTCTCTGCTCTCCTCAGGCAGACAGAGCTCTCTGCTCAGTGGCTTCCAAGGGGCAGAGGAGCTGTGCTGACCTGAAAGGTGAGCTGGATATTGCAGTTTAATGTGGCTGCTAATCAGGAGGCTTTTCATGCCTACTTAGTAAATGTCCCTATTTACTTTAAATAAAGCTGTGTTAGAAGAGACAAAACAAAAATACCTATCCAGAGTATAGCAGACAAACCTAACTGTGAAAGTGATACTGCTGCAGAAAAATATGATGCAGCCCATTTTGCAAGGTTGCTAAATTATGTATTAGTAAGGGTGGCACACAGTGACCTATTAATACATCTAGAGCCCTTTGTTGCCATATTATCAATAACAAACCTTCTGCACTATTTTGGGAAATGACCTTTCTCCACAGCATGGTGTAGCACGAGCCAGGAACCTCCTGAGCTGTAATTCCAGCTGCACCATTGACTTGCTGCATGGTGAGGGAAAGTTGTTTTAACCTCCCAGGTGCTGTTTCTTTTTCTGCAAAGCTGTAGTGACACTGGCCTCCCTCTCAGCTCAGTGGAGTGCCTCACTAAGTCCAAATATTTGAGCAGAGCTTTGGGGATGCAAAATGCCAGATCAGTGTGACACATTGCTGTAGCTGCTTAAGGATATTAACAGAGCAGAAATTCAGCTGCAGCTGGATGAACATATTGTGCAGAGCTACAAGATTCTCTTTTCACAGGTGAGAATTTATTGCCACCAGCTTTAGGCTACAAATCACCACCCAGTAACTTGTCAGTGTTTTCAAGACAGAGTTTCTTTCTCAACTCACAAGAAAGGAAATCTCAGTGCTTGGTCCCACCTACATGGCAGCAGAATTCAGGGTAATGTTAACAACCCACATAATGGTAAAGGATACACCTAAAATAACAGCATACAGGGACCACAGGATGAGAATTACTGGGACGAAAGGAACACACAGCAGATACTCAGTTTATGCAGCCTGGAATATTTCAAATGTCAGAAAAAAAAAAGTTGGGTTACAGGAAGTTTCAGAGATTAAAAAAAGAGAGCAGAGAGAGTGGAGACTGTAACAACACCAGCTCTTTCTCTCTCTCTCTCTAAATAAATAAATAAAAGTCATGACTAAATGAAGTCATTCTGAAAACATGAATTATTTCATGTGCATATTTCATTTGCTTTGGCAGAATATTCCCAGGATTAACCCCCTCAAGCTACAGGAACAGGTGGAAAACACAAAATACAGGAATGTGCATAAGCACTCAGTAAAATTATAGGAAAGATATATTCCCAACTTAGAAAAAAACAGTCACATAACTCTTTTCCAAGGGGCAGGGATCAATTTGTTTCCACCACCTTACTTCTCTCCTGTGTTATTACAAAAGATACCATCAGTATTTGAGAGTCATCTAATAACTCTCTAATAATTTAACCAACAGTTTCCAAATAAAATTTACTTTGTGGCTTGAAACCCATCCTGCTAGAGGAAATTCCATTTCAATCCCATTGCACTAGACAGCACAACTCAAATTCCTAAATCTGCATCCCTAGTTCTTCAGAAATGAAGAGAGTTTCACAGTCTGGAAGATTTAACCTGAAAGCCACACCACCACACCCATGTTTACATGAGGAAGTTCCCAGGGTGAGCGCTTCTTCCATCGTGATGATCCTCAAATGCCCTTTAAAAACTCCTTAACTACTATTTAAAAGCCCTTTGTTTTACAGACAGAGAGCAGTAAATTTGGCATGGAAGTTTAAGCATGACATGATTCAAGTTTACAAGGATTAAATTACAGCAACTATTGAAATCCATGTTTGAATTTAACATTTAATATGTCTCTACTGACAGATTTCATTTACTCATCCTAATTAACAGAGCCCAGAGACTGCTTTTTACCTTCTTTAGACTGAACTACGGCCAAAATGTTCGCCCTGAGGTGGGGCACAGGCATCCCTAAGGCAGGTGCTGAGCGCTGCCATACAGCACCATCTAAGGGCTCTCCATAAGTACTGCCGATGGATGGAATGAGTCAAACCTATGGATTGGCTCGTGGATGCTCCCAGTCAGCTGCCAGGCTCCCAGGCACACAGCAGGGTCACCACAGCAAAACTCTCTGAGCAACTGTTTCCTCTCTGAGTCGCTGCCACTGATTCATCAGGAATTTTCTGGAAAACGAAGTTACCAAGAAACTGCCTGAGGAATAATTTTCAGAATAACAAGATTTACCTCTGTCATCAGCAGCAATTTGTTTCTCTCTGTGGCAATCTCTTGGCATGCAGACAAGGTGGTTTATTACAAACACTCTAGATTAAGCACAGGAGAAGAAAATGTTATGGTTTCTAGATTTAGAAATGGAAAAACAAGAGCTTTAATTCTATCCAGCTTGTGCAGTATTTAAATCTCTATTTCAGCTTTTCCAGGCAAATTTTTTTTTCTTTGTAATTTATACAGGTCTTGCTCACGAAAATATCTTCTTCTGGAGTGGTTTTGTGATGTAATCTACACAGGGAAATACCACACTAACCTGAGGATCCACTTAGTCCAGCCTTAATCTGAAGGAACACTCAATGAAGAAAAAAAAAATTATGAAGGCAAAAGTATTCAAACTGTCCCACAGAAAAGCCCTTGCATGTTCGATGTTCACTAAGGTTCAATGTTCAAAAATGTCAGATGAGAGCTATTCAGACTAGACTAATTTACAGGATCTGTGCCTGTCTCCACAGCAATGTTTTCTGAGATTAAAGAATTGGCAATGGGCCAAACAAGATTATTTTAATTATCCCAGTTTCCCTCTGAAATTTCCCGTCTCACTGCATATGAAGTTTACACCCCAAAAATGGAAAACTGACCTGCCTAGCAGGACAAGCCTCAGGCAACCTTTATTCTAGGACCTTATTCCATCACGTGTAGGCACATGCTCCACTGCTGACCTCTCCTGACCTCAGGGTGTGGAGAAGCAGCGGCATTTCTAACACGGAAGGAATTGCGTGTGGTGAGAATGAGTGTCTGGAGCAGTGTCTCCAGCTAAACTGAAAGACACATGCATCGTGCAAGACGTGAAACTGGGACTTTCAACACATCATAACCCAAAATAACTGTTAAATGTCAGTACAGAAATACAGCATTCAGTGGCTTTTAGTCATGCTAGTGCTGTAGAGTGGCCATTGTTGCAGGTGTGGAAATGACAGTACTAAAGAGTCCCACATTAAAGACTCCTTCATTTCCAAGAATGCCACATTCTAATGGACAGTGAAAAGGAAAAGTGAAGGACAACAATATTTGAACTGAAGTCTGAAACATTAATTTTCAAATCTGATCAGTTTCTATTGGCGCTGCACACAGAAAGAACCAGTCAGGTTATAAGTGCTGCATCGTAGCACTAAAAAACAACAAAAAAGGGTTTTTTTAACTTTTACTGAAACTGCTTCTAAAAGCTTATTGATCTTGACCTACTTCTAGTTCCCTATTTCTCCTGTAAATCAGAAGTTAAGAAAACTTCGGTCTCTTGTTTTGAGTCCTGCAGATATCAGATATTAGCAGCTGTTGTTCAGTGAAGACAGACAAATCATACTCACAGCTCTAAATAAGAAATCCTGTTTGAGTGAACACAATTTGCTCTGTTCATCAAGCAAGGGCATGAAAAGTCATTCCTCTCAGTCTCAGATGACAGTCAGGATTTCCAGGTAGATAATTTTGTTAAGATTCATGCAATATAAAAAAAAAAAAAAAGAACAATATTTTCAACATAATTCCCATTCCCATTTGCTGATTATTTTTCTTGATTGAGCTCTGCCAGTCACCATGCACTTGCCATGCTTTTGACATGGCATGTAGGGCCGAAGACAGTTTCTGATCTCAATTATGCAATTACAGCAATATTAGTCCTCTCCATGAATTTTACAAGACTGGAGCAGAGTTTCTCTTTAAACTTCAGAAGAGGAGGGACACAGAGCATAACAGGCTTGTGAAACACATGCTGACCTTTTAACACATTGACCTGTAGTGCTCTGAAAAGCTACTGATGAATAGAGGGGAGAAGTCAGTGCTGGAGGAGAAAAATGAGAAAATCACCACACTGACAAGGCCTTATTTTCCACCTAGTGTCCACAAGCATAAAGGTGACTCAGGATAACATTTCTGGCAGAAAAAGTATACAAATACTCAGCTGTTTCTTACTCAGATCTAGGTGTAAAAGACAAGCATTTGAGAACAGTCAAAGATCCTGCTCCAAGCCTCTGATATTGTAAGACACATTAATTGTTGCGGCTCCTGGTGTCACTAAAGAGCCTTGGTCCAGTCAAACAATTTACAGTTTAGAGTTAAGGTGAAACAAGCAACTTACTCCTTGCTCCTTGTTTTGCAGGTTTTGCCAGATTTTATCAGATAAAGGCATGCATTCAGTGCAGACCCTCAATCATTTTCAACCTCATTCAATACCTCTTCTGGTTCAGTTTGTGAAATCCCCTCTAAAAGATGGAAACCAGGAAATTCTTAGTGCCCCAATTTCCTCTATGGATTATTTTGCCTACTTCAAAATACTAGGAAAGCTTCTCTAAATAGGAACAGACCTTACTGTGGTGGCTGAAGTCTTTCTCCTTCCATGAGAGGAGGGTCTGACATCACAGTCTGGGAACCAGCTTTGATCCTTTTCCTGAAAAGAGGCAGGATACATCTTAGTATAGTTACTTGTCCCTGTATTTCCCATCCTCCACATCTTCCTAGAATGGTGCCTGCTTTCTTCTAAGACTTGATGAGAGAAAGAAAGAGCAGCAAAGGGCAAAGGTAACCAAGAGGTCAAGAAGAGATGCTTTCCCTCAGATGCAGCTAACAAGGCACAGCATAGGAGTTTCACACGGCTTCAGAAACCCTTGTTCTCCGCTGGTGAGCTCCGTCCAAGCCCGGGTTCACCGAGGTTACAGCAAAAGAAAAGGTTGTACTTTTGTTGATCAACGCTGCTAAGCAACAAGTCATAAAAACCAACATCACCCTTGTCTTCTGCTGGTTGCAATTAGAGAACTACAAACAGGATCACAGATTCAGGGCCGGGAGGAAACCTTTAGCAGTGTGAGCGCGCACTGCTCCCAGGCACACAGCTCATGCAGCAACTTCTCATTAGACACACATTCTGCATCCCCAGCCATTGCAGCCTGCACAGGGCAGGTCAGCCCAGGCCTCTGAAGCTCTAATAGCCTTTGGCTTCTCATAGGTTGTAATCTCGAGGTTGTAGCGGTCACTTTCAATTGAAGAATTAAAGCAGAAGTGTTGTCAGTCCCTGATTAACTTCATGAATATCTGAGTCATGTTAAAAGGTGCATAACTAAAGCTTTTATAGGCTACTCTAGCAGTGGAAAGAGGTAAGAGGAAATGAAGACATAGTAACACAGAGCAGGAACTCACTTTGCCAGTATTTTAAGGGAAAATATAGGAATCTTATAATGCATTATGAAAGGTGAAGCTTTTAACTTGCTACAAGTAACTGGTTACAATCTTTTACTCAAAGCACAAGAGCTTCTAACTATTCCCCTCTTAGAGCAGAATTACAAACAAACCCACCTGGTGCCAAGGGACAAGTGCCGCATGGTCCCACGCAACAAACAAAACCAAAAGATATGAACAGAAGTTGAATTTATAATTTTTGTAAGCTTCACACAGCAAACACCATTGGTCACATCAGTTTCACAGTGAATTATCCAAGATAATTCTTATGCTCCCATGGGATGAAAAATAGAGAAAAACAGGCATTCTTCTTGCTGCTCCATAATGTACCTTCTCCGTACAGTTATGAATGCCAGCTCCTCTTTTCCTTCCTTGTTCATCAGCTGAACCATACCCTAGTATGAGAGGAGGGAACAGAGTATGTCTGTCATCCTTCCATTCTAAGTATTTACTGTAATTGCTTGTGAGTTTATAATTTTGAAACTTTTATTCTCAATTTACAAATGCTGGTAATGTCCTATTATGAGTTGGGTGGGTTATTTTTAAATAAACTGTAAGGAATATGACTGTGGAGTAGCTGAACTGGTTTTTGGAAGAGGAATCCTGTTGCTAGTCAGTCTGTGCACTGATGATTGTCCAACTCTTCAGGGGAACACACTAATGTTTCCTTAAATACATTCTTTATCAACTTTTGTTCAATCTTTCATTACATTATAAATGTTTTAGAAAAGTCCAGCAGGAATAGTTATAGAAGAACAAGCTCTGTGAAAATGTTTTTCTCATTTTAACTCATGAGTATGTTACTTATTGAATGTGCATTCAAGTGGGAGCAACAGAGCACTCTGAGAAAGGAAAATAAAGGGGAAATTAAGGATGTTTGCACCAGTACAGAGCAAGTCAGTAATTGAATCCGGCCACATTATGAAAGAAAACTTTAGAAAGGGAACTGTGTACAGTTTAAAAAATAAAAAAAATCCTTTGTATTCTTTAGTTTTACTCAACTCCCATGCCCCAAATTCTCAAATAGCCAACACTTTGCAGATTCACAAATAAGCAATATATGTGAGGAGAACTTAAAGGCTGAAGCAGTATGCACAACAGGAAGTAATGCATTTACAGAAGGCAAGGGCAGATTAGATATCAAAGGAAAGTTTTTTATTACTTAAAGCAGGACATTACAACAGAACAGTAGTCAAGAAGGGGTCACTGGGTCCTGTCACTGAAAGCAGAGAGATTAGATATGAAAGGAATAAGTCACACTAAGAGCATGAACTTGCTAAGAGCATTTTTTCAACCTTAAGTAACATGGCTGTAAATATATGTGGGGCTCAGAGTAAAGACTATTGAACTGTAACCCTTACACTCTCTGACCTGTTTCAGAGTCCTGGGTAAATCACTTGATCTCACCACACGTGTTTCTTCCAGCTGTGAAACACCAGCAGTATCTATTACACAGGGACCTGGGGAAAAAAGTTTCACACTTACAGACAACTGCAAGACTTTGTAGGAAACAACTTTGTGTATCTGAACCGTTTATTCTTACCTCCTATACTCATTTGTCTAACAGTCTGTCATACCTCCAGCTATAAATTTGCTATTGGCTTCACATGAAGTTATATTATTTTCCCAAACTATTCTGCAGTAGTTGTGGGTTTAAGTGTTAACATGAGAGCAGCTTGACAACTCCAGAAACTAAGAATATGTCAACATCCTACTCAACAGATTTATTTACTATCTTTTTTCAGAAGCCTGTTTACTCAAATAACAGTATTTTAATGCATTTTAGCCAAGTTAATCCCACAGAGCTAAAAATGATGAATTGGAAACATTCTTCCCTATCTTGGGACACAGTGGATTGTTTACAGAGTTGTAGCTGACCAGCTGAAGTTCTGCAGTCCTTCTGAAGACAATGCATCTGCCCAGCCCACGAGAACACTGCACAATTAATTGAGCTGCAGTTGACTCCAAAATGTATCACAGCAAAATTTTACAGTGTAAAAAAACCAAACTATTCATTACTGCATGGAAGGTTCAGTTCACAGTTTGCACAGGACAGCTTTTCAGTTTGGTAGGGGAATCACTGAAAAACAAAACAGGGATTCTCATTTACTGTTTCATTTCCAAAGACTCCTCTCAATATAAGGATATTTCTCCATCTACTGAAGCATGAGGCATGACTGAACACATAAAAAAGGCAAATTAGATTTTCATTTAATGCTCTGCTTTAAGAGGAAAATGCCTGTTTAAGCCATTGCACTTCTGCTAAGAGTTCATTTGTAAATTTACAATACTATAAAAGAAGCAACAAAATGAGAAAATAATGATAGCCCATAGCTTGAGTGGATCAGCAAATCTGCATCCAGAAAACAAGTACTGAAGAAGCTGTAAAACATATTCTGCTTGAGCAGGATGTCATTTAAACAAAGTTGCAGGTTCTGTTTTACTTGCTTGGCAGCTCATGTATAACAGCCAAGGAAAACAGCAGTCCCTGACAGAAGAAGAAATAATGACCATAGTAAGGGTTTGATCTAACAGATAAACACAAATGGGGTCACCTCAAAAACTGCCACCTGAAACAAAGGGACTATCAAAAAGTTGAGAACACACCAGTTAAAATGTTGTTGCTCTCATTAATTCATTTCCCACCTGTCATTTCTTCTACAAGGTACCATGAAATACAGTCAGTATTTAAAGCTGAAAGGACTCAAAGGACACAAGACGTTGATTTTGGTTTGGAGCACTCTGTCATATCCAGTGAGGTTGTTTAAATAAAAATTCATCATGGTTATAACAAAGTCACTGTGCTTCTGCCACTCCATGCATTCTTCAGCTGCTTCTTTGTAACTGCAGCAATCCCAAAGCAGGGATTAATAAACAGGAGGAAGAGGTCAGTGCTCAAGTCTGACAGTTTACGTGGTGGAAACCACTAACACCAGCTACCCCAAAGAAATGCCTCAGCTGCATGGTCCCCAAAAACACCACAATGCCTTTCCTTAGTGTTTCACTGCAAACAGTGCCTAGGGGGCAAAATTTGGGAACATGATATAACAACCGGGACAAGGGGAAAAGAGAAAAAAATACTTTGAGGGAAAAAAAAATAAATTAAAAAAAAAACACCATGAAGGTAAAAAGAGGATTTAAGTAACCCAACTCACTACTATACTGGAGTTGGGTTGCCAGAAGCCAAACAGGTGAAATCAAGCTAAAGTCACCATACCTTTTAGGTATATGTCCAGAAAATCAAAACTGTGAAAATCATCACTTCCAATATATTTCTTTAAAAATTAATTTATCTAAGCACCAACAGACTCACAAATTCTCCTGTTTAACTGATTTTACTGTCAGGTCTGCAAAAATCAGCAGTTTTCCACCTTATCCTTCACATTTAGTGGTTACCAGATGAGCTCTGCTTTCTAGATCACGGATCAGGAAAATGTTTCCTCTAGATTTTTCTCAAGGGAAAATAAAAAATAAAAGTGCAGTCCTGTCTTCTGCTAGAGATAAACACCAAACACAACTGGCATTTTGTTCAAATCCAAAAAATGTAAGTCAGATTAGAAAACTACAAAACATTATTTTTAGAGATAAATTATTCTAGAATAAAGACATTTCCTAGTAAAACATCATGGGTAACATTCGTTCCATCTGATGTCAGTATGTAAAAAAAAAAGCCTAACTACATTTTGCTTCTAGATAAAACATCTATTTTGAAACTGGGATGGTTAAAATTCCCTTCTCCTACTGTACAGTGTGTAATAACTAACTACAGCTTCCAAAGAGGCACCAAACACCACTATGTTCTATTTATATGCATACAATTTATTTAAAACTAAGGCTGTGGTCTGGTGCTGTCAGGCAGTCCAATGTTCTCGCTGTCACTCAAGGTGAGGAAAGAAAATGCAATCCATTCTGGCAACAGCTGCTGCTACATTAGAACAGAAAGCTGCAGTGTCAACTGCTCTGAGATGACCCTAAACCAGAATCAAACTCTATACCATCACAAACCTCACTCCCTGCCCTCCCAAACCCAATCATTTTACATGGGCATCCAGTTTTTATCAACAGATCTACAGCCTGTAAAAATAAAAGATTTGGAAATTTATTTTTTTCCCAATCCAGTGTGTAGTAATCTCTTAGTGTATGTTTAGATTTATCATGATCACTGCGTATACAGAATCCAACAGAATTCTTTTGCAGAGTACTGGAGAGGTTTTCTATGCATGTCTGCTGCAGCAAAACATCTGAATCCACACATAGAAAAAGTGTCTTTAATGTTCATGTTTACATAAAGCACTTATCAAGAACAGGGTTGAAAACAATGCTTAGAGACCATCTTTGAATGCCTTCAGCAGCAGGTCTGCTGCCAGCCCAGGAGACAAGACTCCTCTAAGAACTTTTTCTTCCAGAAGTGGGATCTTATCCTTGACTGCCAGGTGGCTCCGGAAATGCTCCAGCATGTTTTCCTGGATGAGGTTCCACATCCACACTTTCTGCTGTTTCCGTCGTTTGGCAAGCAGCTCACCGCTTGTGAGCATGAGGTCACGGAACTCGGTCATTTTATCCCACATATCCGAGATCCCCTCCCCGGTTTTGGCGGAGACGCGCATTACCTGTTGGATCCAGAGGAATTGTTAGAGCCAAGTCAGCTGCTGCCCTTGAGGCTTCCATTACTGGATCAGGTAGATTGCATGGAAATTAAGAAATGTGTGAGGGAAGCTTCCTTCAATACTTGCTTCATGAGGCTCTAAGCATTACTGTGCCTTCCTCCCCAGCTCCACCCCCCAAAAAAATTTGAGATTCTACTAGCTAGAAGTACACCCTGAGATCCATACTACTTGGAATATTTGTCTAGCTGCTTCGTATAAGAATCTTTTTTAGTAAGTCCTTCAGCTAAAAGGTACATTATCGATCTTTTACTTAAATGTAGAGTTAAGTGCACATTCTGGTAGCTATTCTTTTGCACTTAAAATATACCAGAAACAACATCTTTTGGCTATTTTTTTCATTTTGTTTTCCAGACCAGGAATTAATTTCACCAATATTTCAGACATCCAGCACAGTCTTTCAAATTGAACAGCCTGTACTTTTTTTAAAAAAAGCTTCTCTCCTTTTCCACAAAAGAAAGGCTAATCCTCAGGCAGCCCAGCTGATCTAAACTCAGCTTAGTGGGTCAATTTCAATACCAGGGTAGAACAAACCTCCTTTAGAGATAGTTTTTTTATAAAGGAAGTGAGTGTATGTGTGCGTATTCTATATACACATACTAAAAATTAGTACTGAATTTTCTCCTTAAAATACACCAAAACCTTTTAGTAGATAAAATACAGTATTAAAACTGAAGACCCACAGGATGAGAATTCCAATTATCTAGCCATTTTCATCACGTGAGAAACTAAAAAAAAAAAAATTAAAGCAATAAAGGAAAACAGGTGAACTAGTGAAAGGAAAAAGATAATCACAGGCTTCAGAGTTACAATGGAGGGAAAAGTAGATTAAGGGACATTTTTCAATATGCACAGTTTACAAAAAGCAAGTAAAGTTTGCACCACTCCTGATGTCAGTAACAGGTCTGCTAGTGCAGAGATTGTAGCTCAGGGCAGAAGTCCTGGGGAGCAGGACTGACTTTGCAGTGTTTCATGTGACACACCTTGAGATCAGAGGTGAAGCACAGACAGCAGCAATCACCTCTTCAGCACACTGAGACTAAACAACCAACTGCAATTTTTAAAGAACGTCCAGGGAGACTAGGACAGCTAGATGAAAAGATACCAATCTTAACTCATTCAGCACGTTTTCTGGGGGGTAAAAATACAAAAAAATCCCCAAACACATCACCAAAACCCACATAAAACCAACCCAGACCCAAAGAGCCCCACAAAACACAGGGAACTCCACAAACCTTTGGCCTCCAAATCTTTGAACGCTTGCGAAGCAGCTTCATAGCACTGACATACTCAGCCTGGATTCTGCGGGCAGGCACAACTAAATCACCGTCAGCCTTATTGATAGCAACCAGATCTGCCATCTCAATGATGCCCCGTTTGATGCCCTAAATGCAACAGGGATAGAAATCAGGAGTACCCAGAGGGGTTGTGACCTGCTGATTCATCACAAAATGCAAGTCAAAATGCTTTGGTAGTTTCTAGTTTTCTCCCTAAAAATATATATAGCTAGCAAACATGTCACAGTTAAGCCATGGTGTATGAAAAGTTTACATCCTAATACTTTTAAAATTGAAAAGGGAGCTTAACTGTGCAGTAAGTGGATGATACTGAAAATACTTAACAGTATAATGGACAAAACACTATTGATACAGACTTTCTGCATAGATACTACCTGCTGAACTTAAGATTCTCTTTCTAGTCCCAGGTAGTAACCAA
The DNA here is from genome assembly GCF_009819885.2 of Catharus ustulatus. Lineage (NCBI taxonomy): Eukaryota > Metazoa > Chordata > Aves > Passeriformes > Turdidae > Catharus > Catharus ustulatus. The sequence continues at coordinate 14,155,387 of NC_046225.1, forward strand.
CAAGAGAAAATGAAAAATACCTGTAATTCATCTCCACCTGCAGGTGGTAGCAGTAATATAAACATATCAACCATATCAGCCACGGCAAATTCTGACTGGCCCACACCTAAAACAATTAAATTCAGAATTTACCATGTACTAAAAATGTTCAGTGACATTAATGACAGTAATTGTGACAGATCCCAGCACTGCCCCACAAATAAAACAAAGACAACAGGAATCACATCAGTTTAGTAAAAGACATAAAGGACTGGAAAATAAGACAGAATAAGCATTCATGTTCAGCCAGTGACCATGCAGGAAAACATGGGCAAAATCAAGGCAGGAAGCATGCAATTACTAGCACAGCATATTTTCATATCAGAAGAGGACAAAGCAAACCCTAAGCACATACCTACTGTTTCCACCAGAACAACATCATAGCCTCCTCCTTCGCAGAGCAGAATGGCTTCATTTGTGGTCCTTGTGACACCTCCCAGTGTCCCACTGGTTGGAGATGGCCTGATGTATGCGTTCATGTCTCTTGACAACTCAGTCATCCGTGTTTTATCACCCAGTAGGGAACCTAACGTTACATTATTTCAAGAGTGCAACACAGACAAACTCTCCCTTCCCCCCTCCCCCCCACCAATAAATGAGTGAGGTCAGACAGATCTCTTGTACAAAGTCAGTAAAATAAAGAATATCCCAGTCATAGCTGCTCAAGACTAAGCTACCACCTTATTTTTTCTACTCAGAAGCTGGAAAGGCCCGACAGGCAGACCTGACTGCTACCAAACAAAGAATCTGTGCTAGGTCAGAATGAATTCTACAACTCCTGAATGGCTTTTGGAAGCCTATACACTTCAGGCCATGCAGCCAATTCTCGTTTCCTCCTGTCCAAAGCGACAAACCTCTACATTATGATTCTGACACGCCCTGATGCTGAATGTTTTGTTTTAAGAGAGCTGACAGGTGTCCCTGCCTTCCTTATACTCAAACTGCAAATCAGATTCAGCAAGATCTACACACTCAATGCACACTCCAAAAGATGAGAGATGCTCAACTCTTTCAACTGGTGCAGTCTTGCTGTCACATTTTGCTGTTCTACTGATGCATCCTGAAGGCATGCATTCAACAACACAGTCTGTCTCAGCTCCGTATCACTGCAATGCTCTAGTTATTTTCTTTATAAATAGTTGCACACCTCTAACAGCACAAAAGCTGGGAAAATTAATGGTGCTGCTTGGCAGCTGCCCCTTACAAAATGGTAAAAATCAAGATTGTATTATTTATGTCAGAGATGCCACGAATCAGGCATGATCAGCTTGTAATTTCCCTGCAATATTTTTGGAGATTTACAGATCACAGCCTGTCATCAGTAATCCTGCACAACTTCAAAAAATTCAAATTTAGAAAAAAAAAATGTAAGGCAATATTTGAACACTGGAAAATAGGAAAACTGAAAGTGGTACCTATTTCCCAATTTCCCAATATTTCCCAATTTCCCAATATCACATGAAAACTTGAGTTATTTTATATTTTACTGTTACAGGCACCAAATTTTCTTCCACTTGGCCCAATGAGATACTTCTGTAGTTTAAAAGGTATTAGAAACTTGACTCAAAATTTAATTCACACTCACCACCACTAGTACTAGAGGAAGGGTCTACAGCCAACACAGCCACTTTGTGTTTTCTTTCCGTAAGCATTTTCCCAAAACATTCTATGAAAGTTGATTTTCCAGCACCAGGAGGACCGGACAACCCTAAATAATCACATTGGGAAGAAAAAAAATTTGTTAGTCAAATAAAGAATACATCTCACAATACCATCAATATCTAAGTTGATAACAATTTTTACTTTAACACAGCATCCCAACAAAAGCAAATAAAAACTATGCCAAAGAATACATCTCATAATACCATCAATATCTAAGTTGATAACAATTTTTACTTTAACACAGCATCCCAACAAAAGCAAATAAAAACTATGCCAAAACAAAATAGGAGTTTGGCAACATAGCAGCATTCACAACCCCTCATCCTATTGACACCAACATAATATTGGGTTTATTCACATCTATTTCCTCCCCTCCAAATAAAATTACTTATACTGTATGACTTACCCTTCAGAACTTTCAAAATGTTAAATATTAGAACTGGATTTTCCAGATTTGCTATAAAATAAACAATCCAAAAGGAAAAGCAACCCCTTATCTTAAAGAGCTGTTCATTTTTTTAAAAAAATAAAAATAAAAAAAGAGGCCATTTATTTGCATGTCAAAGCTTACAAACTAAGATTAGCACCAAACTTTTCTCACTCCCATGTCCCAGTTCTTGTTCTTACTACCTTTGTACAGACAGGAGAGATGACAGCTGGGCATGACACATGTTAGCAGTCCACCTCTTTGTAAGGGAAAAATATTTTACAGCTTCCAAGAGAAGTAGGTTCAAGTCTACTTCAGCTGAAAAGCAGGCTGCTTAACAGAGGGCCATAAAACAGGAAGGTTCATGTTTTTCCTTCTGTAGTCTAAAAAAGGGATTCAGGAAGAAAACACCTTTTGGAAAAGACCAGGTCTGCTTGACTACATGTTTCCCTAAGTGTAGATAACATCTGCATCAATTTGCAAACTAACTAAAGTTCAACCTTATAGTGGTTACAAAACCCACCCCAAATAACTCTCAAGAAGGAATGATAATTTCTAAAGCATTTTTCATCTCAAGTCATAATTCCACTGGACAACAGAAGCAATCTAGATTGGTTACAAAACACAAAAAAAATAACAGTCCAAGACTATAGACCACAAACAACAGGGATAATAAAAGGTGAGGACAGTAATTACAGGTAAGCAACTACTAGACAAGACATAAAAGGACTAACCCACTCTAAAGGCAAGTGGCTTTCCTTGATTTAAATGTTCTTGTTCCCTGTGGTAGGATAATACCTTCTGAAGGAGCACCTGGGCTACTTTCTTCTTCCTACTCTGAGTTGATTCTATAAGTGTAATGGATTCAGCTAAACAGGCTCTGTGACCCTGGATTAGCCCATGGTAAAGTCTGTCTACAAGTCTCTGCTCCCGGTCAGAAAGTCCCTCTGCTTGCTGCTCCGGGGCTGCTTGCTGGCACAGCTCTCTCCTCAAACCATTTGAGGAACAAATCCATTTTGTATGACAGCGGTGTGCTGGCACGAGAGATTCAACGCCCAGGAAATCTGCTCGGGAAGCGAAGGGAAAGTTCACAAAGTAAGTTCTTCTGGAGAAATAACAACGAGGGAATCTCAGCAGCAGAGAAGGGAACTTCATCTTGTTTGGAATTTAAAAAGTACCAGAGTTGTCAGATCACTTGTTTGCCGACACCCTAAAGAGAAGGAAAAGCATTTTTACTTTCTTCAGTGCACTTGTGAGTGCATACATAAATTAAACTTATGTACACCCGTGATCATCAGCTTTTATCCGTACCTACTGCCTCGAATTAAAAATAACCATCCTCTTTTCCCGTTAAACAGATACAATAAAAACAAGCTATAGAATCAAAAGCACAGCATCTCTTTATTATCATACTTCATAGAATGAAAATATCAAAAACAAGTACTTTCAAATAAACCTCTGAGAGCACACACAGCGCACTACAAATCCAGGGACAATCAATCCTTAAGCTTATGGAAATGGCGGTATACTCAGTTTGAAGGGCTATTTTGGGGCTGTTTTTAACAATTATTCACGCTGAGGGCATATGTGCACTTATTTCCATGAGAAAGAGGGAAGAAAGGGCAGTGAGGAGAGGTCAGACACGAAACATTCAGAGACGAACAGGAGGAGCCGCCCGGGCGGCCCCAGCCCCGCTCCCGCTCCGCCCCAGCCCGGCCGTGAGGGCCCGGCCACCGCCGCTGCCCGCCCGCCATGCCCGGCACTGCCCCCATTGCCGGCACCTACCGGAGCCGCCCCGCTCCGCCCCGGGAAGTGACGCCCTTAGGCTGAGCCGGAACCCGGTGTCCCGCAGGGAAAGGGACGAGCAGGGCCGGGGTGAGGGAGCCGAAGGGCGAGGAGTGACCCTGCCATTGCCATTGCCCTTGCCCTTGCCCGAGCGAGGGGCCAAGGCCGCAAGGCTCCGGTGTGGCCATTCCCCCATTCCATGGGCTCACACCCTCCCTGCCCTGGCCTTACACTGAAGCCTGTTTCAAATCATTTCTCTCCTGGTTTAGAAATAGTCACTCTGAATCCGTGCACGCGATTTACTAGTTCTTCCACTTCGTTTCATACACAAGGAAGGGAGAAGAAATGCTTAAATCGCCACATGTGCTAATTAAATCACGTTTGTTTATTGTGAGGTCGGATTTTTTTTTGTTTTGTTACTTCTTACTCCTCCAGTCACCTCACCGCCCTTTTTCTGCCCGTCTTCTTGTTAAGGTACACAGATCTGTTTCCAATAAATGTAAATGCACAGAATCCACTGACTGAGCTGCTCCCAGTGCTGCAAAGGTTTTTTCACAGTGTCGTCACATGGGCAGAGAAAATGACAGACTATTAAACAGCAAAAGTTTTGTTCTGAATGCACGATTTAATCTCACTGCTGTTATTCTGGTCCAGAAGATGATGATACACAGACAACTGAACACTTCAGGGCTAAGAAAACATGCAATTTTGTGTCCCTATCGGCATGGGATGAAATCACAACACAAAGAGTCAAGAAATTAAATTTGAAAATAGCCTTGTGAGGTCTTTCTGTTTAACCAGGTCTTTATTCAGAGTTAGCATGGATCAGTCTAATCTCTTCACTAACAAGTTTTCTAAGGCTCTCTGTTTCAAGTGCTGTGCTTACACCTAGGTAGCACATCCCCACTATTATTTTAATAACAGCAGAAACAACAACAAAAAACATTCTACCACTGCTTAATTGATCCTTCAGTTTATGTTCAGTTCAGTTATGCCCCTTTATGTTCTCCCAACTTGGATACTTTTGTCAGTGACTTCGATGAGGTGTGCAAAATTGCACATTTCATCAATGCTGAAGAGGAGAGGGGATTGTTCAGTTCTCTATGATGACCTTGTGGACTGGAATAATAGGAGTGAGATTAAAGTGTGCACTCAGCAGTTCAGAACAAAACTGCTGCTCTTTTACACAGCCCATCAGCTCTACTGCCACTCTGATACGGTCACAAACAGGCATGAATGTGCTTTAGAGTCATCTTCCTGCAAGAACTGTTGTCAAGACTTTGCACAGCAGTGAGGTCTGGAACTCCAAACTGCTCAAGTCATCTTCATTTTTGTTCCACTTCCCCCCCAGCTCTGTTACTCAACATGTTTGATTTTCACCAGTCAGAGCCTACAGTCTCCAAATGCCAGATAGGAGAGGAAGACTTCTCATTACCTTGTCAATTATATACACCCTTTCTTTTAATACTATTTCATATATCAGAGATTATATAGGTCTCCTAGAACTATGCGCTCTTCTACCATCTCTGATTTTCTTTTACTCTAACCTCATTCATGCCAAATAGGCAAAGTATTCCCTCAGAGGCTGGATCCTATCTAGAATCTTCTTAATCTACATCCTGCCATACTATACAATGTTCATGTGTTTCTCTTATGGTCTTTTAATATATGCAACTGAAGAGAGGGGTTTTTGCTTGTTATTATACACAGTCCAATAAATTTTGGTCAGACTCGCTGTATTTATGCTTTCTGTTCTCCAACATACAGATTTCTCTTAGCTTCTGTATTCTTTAGCCATTCACCATTACTGTACTTAACACTGTTGCTGAACTATTCAAGAAGGTAATTCAGTAGCTTTCCACATCAGACTCTGTTTCTCCTTTTTCTTGAAAATTATCTTTCAAGTTTGGGGTGGGGAAGCGTGTTTGTGGATTTGTTTTTTTTTTTTATTTCACATTTAACTCATATTCTGTGTTCTCTTTGCTTCTTTTCCCCAAGGGTGTCAGAAGAATAAAAATGCACACCCCATAGTTATTCCATCAGTCTGCAAACTTGTCCAAGATTTAAGAAAATTTTCTGTTTTAACCTCCTTGCTGTGAATTTCTCCCTTTATTTGTTAAAGAAAAGGGTACTGCTGGTAACTCATGAAATAGTCTTCCTTCTGAGCCAATACTAAATCAAAAACCTGTAAAGTGTTATAAATATTGTGCCACAAGCTAAAAGCATACAGAAGCACAAATATTTAGGCAAAATGTGCAACCAAATCCAGTTCATTGCAAAAGAATAGAAAAAGATCCTTCTGTAACTTTTCACAGCAGGAATAGCATTAACATTAGAATCTGCCAAATTCAACCACACAAATTTACATTCTAACTGGCTTCCCCTTGCAGTTTTAGTTGGATTCGTTCATTATTTCTTTCTCTGGCAGCACTGATTTCCTTGCTCTGTTCACCTCCTCTTTAAGAAACCCCAAAGTAATCTTTGTGCACATAATTAATACAATGACATTTAATATAGTCATAGACATTTCTTTACAGCAATGTGCTGTAAAGCCAATACAAAACCCTAGTCCCTGCCATGGTAGAAACTGAAATTACAGCAGTGACCGAATATGTCAGAAGGCAGGCTTCAATTCATTTCAGTTTTCACAGAAGCAGAGAAGTTTGATCCAGCCTCCTCTTTACAAGAAAACACAAAGGAAGGTAACTGCTGATTACAGCCTTCCTTTCAAGAAGGCAGGCTAAGCCTTTCAAGGACAGTCTTACCACTCTAGACAAAATATACCTCCTGCCTTATCTTAAAAGATAATTGGACACCTGAAATAAGATCACTAGAAAGCATAATCACAGCTGAAAGTTTGCCTGTTGAGATGCATCTTGAGCCAGGCCTCAGATCTGCAATCCTGACTCAGGCAAGGAAATACCAGAAAAAAATCCATCTCCCCAAAAACTCTGCACCAGCTGCACCAAGAGGTGTCAGGCTGACTGTGAGCATCCCAAGGTTTTTCTACAAAGGCTAGGACAGAGCAGGAGGACAGCTGCCTGTCTAGGTGAGGAGAAAACAGCCTTTCTACAGCTCCCCAGGGTCAGCCACCAACACAGAGGGGACAAGTCCATGGCTGAGCAGATTCCCTGAACCTGTACTGGTAATGAGCCATAAGGTTGTCAGGGCTACTGGAGCTTGAAGGCCTGGAAACAGAAATTTGCTCTTTCAGCTTTGGTTGAGACCTACAAGGGAGCATCTGGAAACATAATCTTAAATAACCATGGTATTTGTGTAATATTTTTATAAACAAGAGAGCTGAAGTTTCTTCACAAAACCTTAGAGCAGTGACTTCAACACTTCCTTGTTGGTATGAGCAGTGATTGCACATTAATGAGAAATGACATCGGCCATTACAGGCAAGTTTTCTACTGCTTATGCACAAGTTTTTTTATTGTTAATGATGAACTGGCAGACGTGAAATGATTTTTTAAAGGGGACAGATAAAATAATCTTTACAGAAAAGACAGTTGCTTTTATAAGAAAAAAAGGAAAGACAGACATTTACTATACAGGCAAGACCCCCAAACATTATTCATATACTACTACTGGTTGTAAAAGCCAGTTAAATAATGTTCTCCAAGACTGATTCATTGTTAAAATTATAAACCTGGAAGAGCAAGTCACTTGCCAGTAAAATATGATTTCATTTTCTTTCAATTAAAAAAGTATTTAAAAGCCTGGCTTAAAGAGTATGTTTTTCTCCATGGCCACCAATGACTCATGATATCAAAATATTTCTCATGTAGTTCATTATTGCACAGCTGAAAAGGAAATCATTAATTGCCTCCTCCTGTTTTTTCAATACAACAATGAAACCATAGCAAGCATATTAGTAAACATAAAAAATATAATACAATCTGACACCTGACTTTGCTGAGACACCCTCATTCCCAGCTACTTTTTGCTTAAGGAAAGGCCGTATTGGTTGCAGTTTTTAAGTTCTTTAGTTGTCAGAAACTCAGTCCTGAGCAGAGAACTGAGCCTTTTCAAGGCTTTTTAATATAATCCTCCTTCCCTCCAACACAGGGTGCTAAAGGCTTACTAAGTCAGTCTGAAATGAGCACAGTCTTACACAGTAAAAAGTGAATACTGTAGTTCACAAGGTGAAGCATCCATTGGGGCAAGGAATCAATGATGAATGCATAACTCAGTTTACCATTGAAGACAATTTGAACATTGAGAGTGAAAGCATAAGTCTCTCATATGTTCAGGTGTTTTCCCCTGCATCTCCAACAGCATTAATGCTCTGTCCCACACCGAGTGCCTCACTAGCACATGAAAACTACAATTGGTAGAAGTGACACAGTGGGGACAATTATCCATAGGAACGTAACATTGCAGGAAAACATGGCATGACATTCTCTGTTCCAAGATGACACAGTTGAGATGAAGAGGAAGACCAAGGCCATGGTAAATCCAATAGTTCAGGATTCAAGACTGAGATGTAGGAAAACCTAACTGTTTCCAGCTGGGACCAAACCTGTGGAGTGACCAGGGAAGGTTGTTTCTGGCAGGCCTCCTGAGGGACTGTTTATCATACTGCAACTCTCTGCTCTGTAGGTATTTGCTTGCTTATTCTGCAGCATGCCCACAAAAGTAAGACTTTGGTCTCACTATCCAAAATTGTGTGCAAGCTAAATGTCCCAGCTGTAGCAGATGGGCGTGAGAAAGACAAAAAGGGATGATTCTGCTAAGAGTCAATGTTGTATGATCAACCCATCCAGAAATACAGCACACCAGCATTCTAAAAGGCTGACTGACTCAGGGCTTGTTAAAAAGCCTGTTGGATCATACTTGTGTCATTGCTTTACACCACAAAGTAAACAAACACCTTCATGTAAGTACACCCTACATTTACAAAGCTTAGCTTAATGATACAAAATATTGTACCACACAATTAAGACTAAAGAAGAATCCTTAAATGGGACAAAAAGAGGAGCAAAAACTCCAATGTCCAAACAACAAACACCACTGTAATTGTAACTGATGCAGTTGCAGGGAGAAAATAGCACAGAGCATATAGAAAGAAGTAAAATATTTGTTTTCAGGATCAGCTAATAGAGGTCCAAAAGGGAAATTTGGAATTGGTATTGTCATCTAATTGCTTTCCTGACTAGGTCCATGTTAAGAAAAGAATTCTACATTGCAAGCAGCAACCCCATCTCAATATATCATTATAATATGCTGCAAGAATCAAAGATGTTGGATCTGCACTCCCCACCACTGGAAGTTAGCCATTAATTTGTTATCTGAAAATTTGTGTTTAGTGCAGAGGAATAAAATTGAGAAATAATTCCCGTGACTCTCGACCTGAGACTTCCCTTCCCTCTTTTGGCCAGAAGGGGAAGCTAGCGCTCTGTGGTTGAGTCACACAGCCTGGGTGGATTCTGAACACACGGGAATTCAATTCACCCTCACCATCGTAAATCCGCCCTGTTTGGCCACGGCAGAGTTTAACTACCTGAGGAACTTAAACACACTGAACATTTATTGACAGTGCGTTCAGGAGGCTTCAGAGTGTAAAACACAAAAGCCTCTCTGCAAGCTTGGGTTCCAGCTCGGTTTTGTTTGGAGAGTTACTCAAGGAAAACCAGCAGCAAGTGTTTCTAACCCTGTTTAGGAGTCCCTGACAGCGAGTTTCTGACTTCCCATCAGGATTTTGCTGTTGCCCTATCTTTAGTCACTGCAGCAAGTCAGCGATCTCTGTGCAACATAAGGTTTACATAGAAATATCTTATTTTCCCACCTAAACCAGAAACAAAATACAAAGCATACATTTTAACCAGAATTCTGCTGCTATGACACCTGCTTAGATTATCAGTGTGGGAAACAAAGAGAAAGCTTTTCAGGAAACATAAATAGTTGCCTTGTTGCATTAATATTAAAGGATTTTGTTTTATTGTTTAGAAAGAAGACAAGAAATCTGCAGTACTCACAGCTCAGATGGCTTGTGGTTATCAGCATCCTTCATCCTTTTTAGAGCAGATTCAACTGCATTTATTTGATATCTTGCAATTTTAGTATGGAAGGGGATAGAGTGAGGGTTGGGTTTTTTTTGTTGTTGTTTTTTTTAGATCAGCTATTCCATTGCAATTTCTCAGCATTAAAATCCCAGCTGTTTATTTGACTTAAGCTAATCAAGCTGACATGTTAGATGGCCCTTCCCATAGTGCTGTGGAAAAAACCAGCAGCAGTCAGATGCCAAAAACTGTATCTAGGTCTGTCCAAAATTTCTAGTTTTGTATCTATCTGCATGTCTCTAATCTGGCCTAGGCTCAGGTTTTCTGCCATTTCTGGAAAGAAACTTCCAAGAATACTTCACTTCTAGGAACTTCCAGGAATGCTCTCTCTTGCTCAGCCAGAGGCAGACTACTCAAATTGTCAGATGATGAAGCATTATAAAAACGAACATAGGAACTCTTGAATACAAGTCTGTGTTACACACACACACCATCGTGTGTGTGTGTGTATAACACAAATGTTTGCCATTTGTTCCAAGAGAACATATCTCTGGTGCTACTTTCTTCTCATGGAGCAAGACTAATACTAGAGCAAATGCTGAGTATGTCAATGAGAGTGCAGTCACCAGTAGTGGAGGTCTGACAGAAGGCTCTACAAGCCCATTAGTTTTTTAAAATAATCTAAAAGAATGGAATAAGCAAAAAATTGATAGTGTTGCATTAAAAGTATTCTAGGAGGCCTCCTGTGTTGCAGTCTCTCCTCATCACCACCCCTTTCTGCTGCTGACTTCTTGTATGTACTTACTCTGAAAAAGACAGAATGAGTGGAGACTCGAAGGATTAAAACAGCAGTTACTTGCAGAATGGGATGTTTCTTGAGGGGAAGGGATATTGATTTTGTCTTCTCATATTTTATACCAAACACTGAGCTATAAAGATTTTTTTGCTAACATCAAATCAAAAAAATGCAAGAAAATTAGAGCTCAAGTCAGAGCTCTCAGCTCCACGTTTCAGAATCACACGTCAATGACATTTCAACTTTTCAGTGCTCCTGTTCCAGGGAAGGAAAAGTATGCAGTCATTCAAATCCATACTTCCTTCAGCTGGTGTTCTGGAAAAACAACATTTCATATGTTAAAGACTCATGATCTACATCTAGTTGCAGAAAGCATAAAAATTATGGTATCATCTCCTTAGAGTGAATCCATCCTTGTAACTAAGCCTATGAAAAGAATAAAGGTGGCACCAACAATCTGTTTTAATGACAGTGTTTTTGTATAATTTCCAATTACACATGTAACACTTCTCCAAAGTCATTAGTGCCCTGCCATTATAGCTGTCACTGCTTCTTCAGTCTTGCTGCTCTGAGAGCAAAGACTCTGTAAGGCTCCTGTTAGGAATATTGATAAGCTCCAGGAAAAGCTCTTCCAGATGGTCTTGTACGAGGCATTGGTACTCCAGCTTTCCCAGTGATGGTTAAATGCTTGTACAGAACACTCTCCTGAGCAGAAAGTGAGGTTTGTTACTAGGATAGCTGTGCAAATCAATACATTTTTTTAGCTGCAACTCATCTTTAACTACACAGGCATATGGAACAAGGAGAAGAGGGGAAAATAGCTTTGCCTGCTTTATATTAAATCACTATGTCTCAGTAGATATGAAAATATATTCAGGTGACAAAGGCATACTCAACATCTCTGACAGAATTCAGCTCTTCAAAGTTCAGACCAAGCCCTAAACACTCACAGCACACAGCAGGAAAGCATCAAGAAGACCTTTGCTATTCCCAATATGCATTTTCCTAACCTGTCATTGACAATCTCCAATGATCAACCCCAAAATCTATCCAGATAAGATATTAAACACTAACAAGTTAACTGACACAATTTTTTCCCCTGTCCCCAGTATTACTCAGTTTTATTCTCTGTAGTTTAAGCCTGCTATTTCTTGTCCTATTCCCTGCAGAGAAAAGGAATTCAACTCTTCTTCCTCAAAGTAGCTATCTACACATGCTTCAAAACTTCCAGGTCTGACCCTTTCAGTTAATTTTAAAGCATTTTAAAGCATGTTATTTACCATGATGTTTTAAAACAAAACTTAGTGATCAGGCAGTCTCCTCACTTGATTCTGCCACCATGCACACAAACATTCCTGCATTAGTTACTGATGACTGCAGTGTCTCAGAGGCTCAGACAGCAGGGCAGCAAATAATTCAGCAAAGGTTACTTCTGAAAACCCTTTGGTCAGCTTTTCTGGAAGAAGACTACAAATACAAACCTAATGCTAGTTATCTAACCACATACCTTCTTAATTAATGCATTCTAAATAACAAAGACCACATTTTAAAGTCTGACGTGTAAAAGAAAACTCTTTTTGTTCCTTGTGATCTAAGAAAAAGATGACAGCACATGCATTTTTTTCCACTGAAATAAGATAAAATGAAAAAATCCACCCAACTTTTGCCCCCTCACTTTAAGGAAATATTTTAAAACAGTAATTCTCAGATGCTTCTTGGATAAATGTTTTAACTCTTATTTTAAAAAGAACAGTGAATACTTAGCAAACAAGCAAACAACACTTTTAGGAGTTTTAATGTTAAAAGGTATCAGAGAAACAGTCAAAAAAAGAACGGGCAAGAACAAAAAAACCAGTTTAATCCAAGGGGATAATCTTTGCCAATTATTTTAATCTTTTCTGAGCACTAATCTGGACAATCCACATGATCAATTTCCAGGAGATATAAAATTATAGCTCAGTTATGTAAGAGTCCTGAGATTAGGCCAATTTTTTCATAGAATCATTGCTCATTCTCACAAGAGTCTCATGAAAGCATCATGAAATGATGAAAGCCTCAGGATTCCCAGTAAAACATGATGGAAACCCACTGTATTTATAGTGGAGTGACAATCTCTAAAGGCAAGTGCAAAAGACTCTGTAAAATACTCAGACATAATGCATGACTATAAAGCAACCCCATTTTGTGGAAAGGTGAATTTTAACCAAAGAGTAAAAGCAGCATTCTAACTACAAAAGTGATTAGTAAGTGGAACAGGGTATCTAGGGAAGTTACAAAATACCTTCTAAATTTTACTTTAATCCTACACCAAGCCCTTGTGATCATCCCATACACCACTGAAAGGATGCATGATGCAGTCAGCCCCTCACCTGACTGGCATTTACTGCCCTTCTGCATGTGCATAAAATGTACAAGGCTCAGATACGCTTCCAATACAGCATTCCTGAAAGAATTTCTCACTAATCTTTATGCACCCAAAGTGATGTTTTAGTTTTTCAAAGTTATTTTCCCTCCCCTCATAGCCCTCCAGCTTTTAGACTGATCTTTTCAGAGACTGAAATTCATAATTCATCTGAAGAACACAGCATCTGTTGCATTGTGAGATCTCTCCCTGTGGCTGGGTCAGCTTTAGCCAGAGGGAAACCACATGGAGCAAGTCCCTCCAGATTCTTCCCTTTCCTCCAACAAAACTACAGAAGAATAATTCATTTCAGGGAGGTGGCAGGGAAGAAAGTGAAGCAGATCCCTGTACTCCCCCCTCTGCACGTATGAGGACTGAAATTTCTCACCTGTTTTCATCCAGCTTTCCAGGAAAAACAAAACACAAAAACCCAACCAAAAGTATTCCGTAAAAGTAGGAATATTGTCTTATAGAATTTGCCTTCTCCAAAATAGGGAATTTTAAATTATTTCCAATTCTATAATTTGCACCTTAGTAACAAACCAGCAATACCAGGTTAACCATCTCAGACTTGTAGTCTGGAAGCTACATTTCTAAAAACCCACAAGAAATAAACAGGACACTTCAAAAATGCCCAACAACAGAAATTAAAATATCCCACATACAACTGTTTGTTTTTCCAGGTATACACTAATTATCTTCTCATGGCATCACATGATCTCATACTCCACTTTTTTCAGTAACCAGCCCTTTTACTGTGCTCTCCAAACTTCCCTAAGCATGGAGGAAGAAAGGTTGTGGAAAGAGGAAGCAGGCTACAAGTACTGAGAGTAGGAATGTCACAAGGAGCCTTCTGGTTCTGCATTTGAAAAACTAAAACCAGACACAGGATATAATCCATAGCCCATACATTTGAAAATACGGAAATTAAGAGTGCCTAATTATTACATATGCCAAAGAGGATATCATCAGTCTGTTGTTACATTCCATGGTGTCCTTTTTGAGGAAATAAGGCCAGCTTTCACAGACATACTAGCCAGCACTTAGAAGTAAACTGCATTCCACCTCTGACAAGTGCCTATTTAATTTGCTAACCTCTCTGGTTTTTTATTGCTCACTGTCATCAGAAACTTCAGATGAACAGAGAAACCTCGACCCTGCTTTCAGTTTTACAGGTCCAGCCCTATTCCTATGCAAACACCAAAACCTCGTCATGTGCAGGCTTTTACCCCACAAGTGCTGCACACAGAACATTTGTGTCTCAGATGGAATTTAGAGAAAAAGAGTTGAATGTGTAAGGCAGCATCTGGTACCCTCCATTCATGCCGCATGTGGAAGCCAGTCACAACCACGCTTTCCAAACTTGTGTGGCACTGAAAGGTTCCCAGATGGAGATGACTAACAGTGTTACATGGGTGAGGCTTTCAGCTACACTCACTCCCTTACAAGGGCTGTTTCCTGTTTGTGACAGACCATGTCACGTTTTTCAGGCATTCCAGATACAGTTGTAGAGAGAATTAATTTTGATTGGGCTTCCTGTATACCCCACCTGTGTCAGGCCATGGTCACTCCCAATAACAGGAGACACAGTAATGTTTTACAAAACACAAGAGGTGACCAGAATATGGAGAAAAATACAGGAAAGCCTACATATTCTGTGTATCCTTTCACCCACCTTACTGTCAAAGGAAAAACAGTGCAAGAGCACCCAGACAACTCTGAAAAAACAGTGAAATGAAAACAAAAACAACAAGATCACTCATAGTGTGGTCAGGTGAGCCTTTCCCCCATTGCTTCTGTTGATTACTCACAATATGGATTAACCTGGGGCTTGTATGGTGCCAACAGATCCTATGAGGGAACGGATGGTCCCTTACTCAGTATGAGCTGCCAAATCAGGGCCTCCAGACTCAAGGTGTCAGCTCAAACTGCTGTATGTGCCCTTGTCAACATTAAGACATCCCAGTGCTTTCCTAGGAATCTTTTTGAAGATGGTCAATCTCTAGAGAGTTTAGTAGTGTAATATTTTAATTGTAAGCTGCTTTCTGTCAGTGTAAGATCAATTTCAACCAAAGATCTATCACTTTATCTGTTCAAACTTGCTTCTGTGACCTGGGGGAATCAGGGACACCTGAGGCAATGACTCGATTCCTGAAAGAACAGAGCAACACAGTGGCTCAGAAAACTGAATGGCCCCAGTGCCCAGAATGTATTCTGAATTAGAGTCATATCAATCATTAGCAGTAGGGGTACAAAGAAACCCCACACCATAATTAAAAGCTACCCCATGAAAGAGTATTTACAGAACTGCTCTCTTAGCACAAGGTAAAGATCCAATTCCTGGGCTTCTGAGTCTCTAGAGCATGCAGATCAAGGTAGCTTCTTTCTGTGCTGCTTGAGAAAACAGCATGGCCCAAATCCAGCAGACTGAGGGATCAAGCTGTGTTAGAGAGGTTTGAAAAGCGTTTGTAGTCAAACCATCGGCCGAATCACGTTCAAAATGAAGCCATGCTTGGATCCAGTTTCTAAACAGTGCTGTTGCCAACACTATGGCCTATGGTGATTTTGACTTGAGAAGACTGGTCCACAAACTTGGATAAATATCTGATGGGACAGCAGCCATCTTTCAGTCTCCACATGTATATCTGAAAACACTCGGGATTACCAATCCCTAAAGTATCAACAGAAGGCAGAAGTGAAGGGCTCAAAGATGAGACAGACCTTGCTCTCCTGCCAAGAAGCAAGCGCTCAAAAAAAATAGTTAAGTGTTACTGCAGCACTACACACATCAAATCTCATTCTCCTGCTTGTTCTAAGCTTGGCTCAGTAATCTAAAGGAACAGCAGACCAAGAAGTTCAAAGTTGTATTAGGAGAAAGGGGAAGGGAAAGTTATGCATACATTTTTCTTTATAGAAAAGAATGTATTTACACGTTACAGGGACACTGGGGAAAGCTGCAACAGGAAAATCAAAATATGTTTTACAAAGGAAACTGGGCTCTTCCAAGCACATCTAAGCAAGTGACCACTCCACCTAAACCAAAGTCTTTGAGCAAAGAAAACCTGTAATATAATTACAGCTCATTTTCTATTTACTATAATACACAACTGTAAGGGGCAGGTTTTTGTCACTGCTATGAGATATCTTAACTCCTGTCTACAATCTGAAGCAAGTGACAGTGCTTACTTCTTCAAAATAACACTACAGCAGCCTCCTCTGAGCTTTACAGGTTTAGAGTCTCAGATGAGCTGGAAGGATCATGAAGAGAACATACAGATTTTTCAATTAATGCCTTAGTGGCAGGATGAAAAGGGGAAATCACAAACCGATTCTTAAGAAAAAATTATCAACCTGCACACATCAGAATAAAAAAATCTTAGCATTCCTTAAAGATGATTTAATCAAATTCCAGACTTTTGGACTGTTTAGAAAATTTGGGGGTTGCTTTGACATTGCTTTTGATTACTTCAGTCGCACAAGATCAATTAACAGCGTACACTGAGGATAATTTTTAACTGCATAAAAACTGTACCCCTTTTGTCCGTTCCCTGCAATAGACCGACTCAGTTCTGTAACCACATCAAGCTCAGTGGATGCCTACATTTTCAATCTTATTGGGGTCACTTTTGTGTTTGCAACAGGCTTTGATCAGGAGGCTGCCTCATGAAAAAGTTCACCACGCACCCCAGGGGACACAGCCCTCCCAGCTGAAGGGACCATCAGCTCCTACAGGTGGGGTGAAGGAAACAGGAGCCACCTGTCAGCCACCTCAATCAAACTGAACAAAAGTGGGGAACCAGAGTCCTCTGCCTCAGCAGCTCCCAGAACAGGAAGACACACAGACACATGACCCACAGTGGCACAGGGACAGCACCTCCTGAGGAGGACAAAAAGCAATTTGCAGAGTTCAAAAAACACAAGGAAAGTCATCCCCTCCATCAGTCAGGGGAGCTTAGGGAACAGAGAAGAGAGAACATCCCCTGAAGCACAACAGGACAATGGTGTCTCTCTTCACTGAGTTAAGTCAAGGACAGAGAGGGCCAGAGGAAAGTAAGAGCCATTTTCCCTTCCCTCCTGCACAGAATCACAAATGTATTTAAGAAAATGAACTGTGAGATGATGCATGTAAAAATATACCGCTCCACCATGGCTGGTGATGGTAGAGTTATGTTGTATATTTAGGCAAGCATCCAGAAAAAGGTGACTGCCAGTTCATGGCCATGAATCATGAATCTCAAGAGCACACTAAGAGGCTACAGTGTGCTTCACAGAACAAGCCAGCAGCAATTACTAAAGAGAGCACCAAAACACAACTAACTTCCAAGGTGTCCATCAAAGGTTTAGAGTGGGACAAGACAAAGGAAAAGTCAAGGAGACAAGCACGTAAAGAAAGGTCCTTACCAATTTCAGACACCTCTACACTGATTTAGTGTCTTCAAACAACAATACTTGTGTCTGTATTGTTTAGAGGCTGAAAAAGGTAACTATGGTTGTCTTAAGACAATAAAAGACAGTACCTACAGTAGCAAGAAGAGTGATTGAGCAGCAAATGGCTTTAACAAAGTAGACAGCAATACCAGGTTAGCAGGCATTAAAAGATCAGGCCCATGATTATGATACAGGATGTGATAAAACATGTGTTATTTCTTCCATACCTTCCTACACCCATACAGGTAAGCATGATCTCTCTCAGCTTTCAACAAATCTTTTAAACATTCACCAGCTCCTCTTAAATGATTAAAAAGTCATCTCCACTCAGGGAGAATAATTTCCAGCACTTAAAAGCCAAAGCAGAGATTTCAAAACACATTCAGCCCCATGGAATTTTTTGTGTCCACATATACTGCTTTTCCTCAATACAGATATACCTGTCTTTATACTTGGCTTTTAAGCAGCACCTTTGTGTTTAACTCAGTTGTTCAGGAGAATAAATGGAGGAAACTATGAGGAAATAAAACCAAATAAGCAGCAGGAACTTACCTGGTACAGACCATAGGCTCTGTCCATGTTTTTAGTTCTCAACATTCTCTGTTTTGCGAGAGATCAGCAAGAAACTCTTTCCCTTTCTTTCTTGTCCTTTGCCTTTTCCAGCTTTCTGACTCCAACTATCCAAAGCAGGGCAAATCAGTAGGAAGACTTCTTCAAAATGCTCCAAAAATTTTCACAACAGCCTGAAGTCAGCAGTTGCTTCCTCCCAGGTAATTTCTGTCCTACCTCCTGTGTTTCTGGCTGTTAGTCTGCTGTGGTTTAACCCCAGCTGGTAACTAATCGCCACTCACAGGCTGCTCCTTCACTCACCCCAGTGGGATGGAGGAGAAAATTGAAAGGGTAAAAGTAAGAACACTTGTGGGTTGAGATAAAGACAATTTAATAAGTAAAGCAAAAATTGCACACACAAGCAAAGTAAAACAAGGAATTCATTCACCACTTCCCATGGGCAGGCAGGTGTTCAGACATCTCCAGGAAATGGTGTTGGGCACCAACAGACATAACTGTAACTCAGGAAGACAAACTATCATTCCAAACAGCCCTCCTTCCTTCCTTCTTCCCATTTTACATGCTGAGCATGACTCTATTTGTTGTAGGATATATGCTGGGTCTGCTATGTTTGGCTGTCCCAGCTGTGTCCCATCCCAACTCCTTGTGCACCCCCAGTCTCTTCACTGGTGGGGTGGGAGGCAGAAAAAGCCTTGGATCTGTGCAAGCCCTGCACAGCAGTATGGAAAACATCCCTGTGTTATCAACACTGTCTCCAGTACAAATCCAAAACAGTCCCATATTAGTACTGTGAAAAAAAACTAGCCCAGACAAAACCACCTGAGAGTCTCAGGTACTGCTCCCATCCACACATATAATGAAGTACAGCTGAGATATTCTCTGCCATCATATGAAGGTGCACTTTCCTTGCACCTCATGTCTCCACACCACAAGCAAAAAGCTGGATAACCATAATGAAAACATTATGTACCCAGTACTTCAACAGTATTATAGAAAAATTGACAACAGAAGCAACTCAGAAAAACTGGGATCCTGCACATCCTACTTAATTCAGATTAGCTCTGAAAGTTTCTGAGGCACTGCAGAGATACTGTTTTCTAATTTTAATCCCTCTTTAGGAAAAACAGAGAGGCATTACAACCCAAAACATAAAAGACAGCAACATTCAAAGCAGTCACAATATAGAACTGTATTTTCTTACTCCAACGCCTTTTTCAAAGTTTATCAAAACTTGCACAGGATCATCCAAATATGAAAACATCCAAGTAGAAACACTCCTTAAGACTTGCATGATGGATGGTTTCAGCACTAATTAAAAAAGAAGTCACTACCTCACAGCTGCATTCCATAAAAAGCAATGAAACTATTGGGAACAGCTGGGAGTTTATGCAGCAGGGGCTGAAAATACCAAAACCAAAGAGAGTGCCCCAGCAGCAAACAGCATTCTTCCACTTTTTGGTCATCTCTAAATTTTATTTATTTTAAAGACTTAAATTTGTTCTATGACCACTTCTTTATGAAAAAGATACATCAAACTGAATCTGAAAAAAAACCAAAAAACCTGTTCTTGGAATGTAAAGGTAGTAGGGTCTTCTCAATAGGAAACTTGTACATTATGGATTTTTTTTTTCCCCCGAGCAAGGGGAAAATGTTTAATTTTAAAAATGTATGCTGAGCTAAGTAGTGGAATTAACTTTACCAAAAAAGCAAAACAAAACAAAATTAAAAAAAAAAAATGGAGAAAAAGGGGGGTTGACTCATACTCTAAAAAAGGCTATTTCTCATTACAGAGACAGACATGCATTCTGTGTCTGGCTGAACACACACTGAACTCTGCTGCTCAGCCTCTCCTTGCTCTTGAGTTTAGCAGAGCTACTAACCTGTGCTAATCACTATGTCTAAGCTCAGCACATCTTCATTTCTAGTTGTTCCTCCTCCAAGACCACACCTTTATCTGGTTTGTTAAGAGTCTGCTAAGAAGTGGACAAGACAAGGTTTTAATAAAATGTAAGCAGTAACAACAGGTTTTATTCAAAATTTCCAGTAAAGAGGACCCACTAGTTTTGGAATAAAAGTACTTGAAAGTACTACAGCTTACATGAATATAAAAGAGCAAAGAGAAAAAAAATAAACCAAGCAGAAAAAAAAATATATATAATTTTTTGAAGTTTGAAATAGACCCCCACAGGGATACTGAAGTCCTCCAAACAATTAACAGTTACTAGGTTTGGCAAAACAAGATTCTCTCACAAAATTAAACGCCTACTTTTGTTACATAAACTGTATAAAACTGCTCAATAGTTAAAGAGCACTCTGTACAAATTTGTCATGAAATACATAGAACTGCAGCATTCAAACTGCAGTAATTAATTATTTTGCCCTCTTCATGGGTAAAAGAAGCTGCACAATTGCTTTGGGGGAAAAGGAAGAGGCAAAAATAGTCAGAACTAACAGGATGAAGCCCACTATGAAAACAAAATGCACAACAAAATTCAGACCTCAGTTTAAACTAACACGCTATGTTTACAATATATTCTACATTTGTCATTTTCCCCTCCCACTCCCACCTCCCCCCATTCAAATATTCCTAATTCCTTTATGGTCTAAATCTAATTAATTTCTAAACTTTCAAATACACCATACATACATTTAGCAAAAGAACATACCTAACATTCTTACAGCAGTATGGTCAGGACACAATTTCAGAGATAGCACACAGTTATTGGGATTAATCCTTATGCTTTCTTTTAAAGAGAACAGCAACCATCAATGTTTCTAAGAAGTACTGAAGAGAGGCTGCAAAAAGCAGACTTGGCCAACATCCACTCTTGGGTCCAGAGGACATGGGGGAAACCAGTGAGTGCTGAATGTAAGGAAGGAGAACCTTAAGAGTGCCGGCTGCAGAAAAAATCCTTCAGGAACTCGGTCCAGCACACTGGGTTTGGCTTTGGTTCTGTTGTTCCTCTTGTACTAAGCCCTGTAAATCAACTCCACAATAGTACATTACAATGTAAACTAAAATTCTTTATACCAACAGTATGTCAAAGGGGTTTATTTATCTTTGTTTTCTGAATCCAACAGTTGGTCACAGAAGTCAAGTGTTTTCATGGCTCTTTTTCAGCTGTTGCCAGTTGAGGGGGGGGAAAAAAAATAAAAACGTGTGTCTGACTCATACATCTTTCAAGTACATGCAAGGCTCAACTGTTTCCAAAATGCAGGAGCTTGGGACCTTTTAAGACACTGAAGAAATAGGATTATGAGGAGAGCCCATCTGAGTAAGTACTTTATCCAGCCACTGAAGGGGACCATGGAGATGTATCTCTATCCAGCATGGAGTGCTTGTAACATCCTGGCGATGATATTCAGCTCCCCAACCCTGGATACAGAATCATAAGTGGGGAAAAAAAAAAACAAATCACCTTATATTATAATACTAAATATGTAAAAGGCATACTTCTTACCAAAATAGCTTTCAACAGTCATCAGCAGCAGGGTGGCACAGCACCCAAAGCATCCACCAACTATTATCACATTTCAACAAACAAATCAGAAGCTAAAAAAATCATAAATGTGGAAAAAGTATCATTTCAGATCTCTTGGAATGGAAATCTTTAAATACTTAACCTGTAGCAGTGCAAAATTTCCCCATATATCACTGCCAGCTGCCTGAGGTCCCTATAAAGCCTCTGAAGAGGCAGATATTCAAATCTTCTCTGCCAAGACTGAAAATAGAACAAATTGGGTGGAAATGCTGCCAAACATATCAAAAAAATTAAAAGATGAGGTGATAAGACTGATGTGGAAATGGGGGTGAGGCATCTGTCTGACAAGAAATAAAGTATCATTCTCAGGATGGGGATGATGAGCTGAACAGTAAGAAGCATTCCTCCTTGGAGAAAGGGGGTATGGTCATCCTCCATCAGACTGTTTCTCAGCTTAGGACAGGTTTTGTTTCAGCTGATCTCTGATTCTGTTACAGTAATTACCGAAGATATAAAGAGATATTTAAAAGCATTCAAAGTGGTTTTGTGAATGAACAATTTTTGGGGCAGGTCCGAAGAGAAGACTATGACATCTGCAGGTACAGTTTGCACTGTTCTGTATTAATCCCTAATGAAGGGATTTCCCAGCTCCCAGCACAGCTGACAGCAGGTCTGAACACTGTGCACTGCAACTTCCAATACACAAGAGGTCCTGTTTGACTGTTCAGGCAATACTGCCATTCAACTCTATTAGGATGCAGAGCTGTAAACAACCCATTCCATTTTGGGAACCCCTGTCTTAACACATCTGAAAGTTCTCATCCTCCCATCATGGAGAGAGGTGCAGCAGATCACCATCTTCATTTGATTACTTTCATTTAAGGATCAGCCCTTTCATATCAGTACCTATGTTGACACTCACAAAACAGCCACATCACAAATCCTGACCTTGCATGCCTTCCTAGAATAGAAAGGTATGCATATTATTCTAAATAATGACTGCAGCTCCTAATTTGGGAGTTGCTGGTCAAGATTTAGAGGACTTATGTGAAGAAACATCTTCTGCAAGTCACCTCAAGCTTTCTAAGCATGTGGGTCAGATGGTTTTCTGTCCACAAATACTTCATTTCACTAAGACTTAGACTTAACGAGCATTCCATCCTTAAAATTTAACAGCCATTAACAGGCTGATGAAGGGAGCTACTGGACCATTCAAAATCACTACATTAAGAAAAAATAATTTACTTTGCTTACAAAATAATCTCAAGCAAACACCCACATACCTTTACAAAACTCATCCGGAGAGTGCACATCTTAGTAAGCTCGTACACTGTCTCAAAGCCATGGTTCACGGACTGAGCCAGGAGCTGAGCAAACTCTTGATTATTGAAAATCTTCAGACTGCAGCCACTGGGGATTTTGCAGACCGTGGTGGGATGGAAGCCGTGGTGGTAGTTGCAGTTCCGACTTTGCACAAAGATGCTGCTGTCGCTCAGACATTCAGCGTACACCTCCCCTCCAACGTAGTAGAGATGGACACCTGCGAGGAGAAGGTTGGCAAATTCACACTCTGTGTCTGTTTTCATGCTCTGTCTCCACAGAGATAGGCTTCTGTTCAAAGAGATAAAGCTTAATTACATATCCGAGTATCATCTGCCTTCATTTCTACTCTTCTCTTTCATCAGCAGGCGATCTGAAAGGTTATGTATGCATATGTATGTGTGTGTATGTATGTATGTATGTATGTGGAATCAACATGTTATATATTCAACAACACCAAACTAGCAAGCACAGTAGTTCTGATGCCTTCCATTGGACAACCTGACCACTTGAACTTTTAAGTAAAGCAGTAATTGGGAATGCAAGCAGAGAGAGCACAAACCTGCTGCATCATTTGTAGATACTGAAGTGGCCCCAAGCTCGATTCTCTGGAAAAGCCTTGAATGCTAATTTGGGTAGAATTAGTTTTGTCAGTTAGCTTTAACTCCAGAAAGCTAGGTGGGGAAAAAAAGGCCTTTATATTCCTCAGACCTATTTGCCAAATGAGGGTCCACATCAATTTTACAGTCCTTTCCCCTTATAGTGCCTGCTCCTTCACCTGTCATCCAGCAGCAAAGCCCCAGAAAAGAAACAGAACCTTTCTGTCAGTAAGAGTCAATTCTAAAGGTTTTGAGAAAGCAAGAAAATTTACCTTCTATGTTTAAAAATGGTTTATTTGCTACTTAAACCTTTCACTTCTCACAGTGTCACAAATCACAGAGGTGAACACTGAGAATTAGAAAACTCAGCTGCAGACCAGTAAGAAAGCCTTGACTGTGCTCTGTCATGTAAGATTTTGCCACTGACTGTGTGGGTATATACATACTCTCACCTGATCTGCAAAAACATTTATGGCTATGTCTTCAAGTTTGGGATTTACTTCTTCTGTCTCAAAGACTAACAGTTCTACATCACCATTACTTGTACACATTTACTTATTCAACTGCATCCTTGTCTCTCCCACGCTCTGCTTTGGTACACACGCAGTTAAGTGCTTCAGCAGAACTGCCTGCAGCTGGGCTACTCCTAACAGGAAAAATGAATGAGCTGTTAAATAAATATCCTGATACTTGGGAAGATGGATGGGGAGGAAAAGAAGGAAGAAGTATTAGCACTTGAGTGGCACAACACAGGTGTGGTGCACTACTGAGAGCTGCACAAGTTCTCAGGAAGACAAAAACTCTCCAGACTGGGGGCTCAGACTCGAGGACCTGGCAGTTCTCTTCAGCTTCAGTTCTTTCCTCCTCTTCATGAATTGGCACTTCTACCCCACTGCTTGGGCATGCTGAACCCTCAACTGTCTCAGAAAATTTACAGTCTGCTAAAAATGTAAATACCTAAAAAATGTGCCTTGCAGGAATGGCCCATTGCAGGGGGCAATGTCAGCTTTGCCTGCCATTTGCATTACAGGTGAGTTCTCAGAAAAGGACTGTATTAGTCAGGCATAAAGGTGAAGATTTTCTCTTTTGCAAGCCTGTCACAGACACAGAAGGGAAGCACAAAATTCGCACTGAAAGAATCACCAGCCTGTGAAAAACGCATTTGGAATAAACTGTTTTAGCAGGTTATCTCCCAAAATACATGTTAGGGTAGCTAATTTATGTTAGAATTAAGGCTAGCTAAAACATTTGGTGCCAAGAACCACAATTTGGATTTCCATATACAGCAATAATCAAGATAAATCAAGACATTTCATTAGACAAACTGCCTTAACCTCTAATTTAGATTTCAATAGCCTTCAGGCAACTAAAAATTGATTAAGGGTAAAAGCTTCCTGTAATTACACACCAGGTAAGAACAATACTTTGTTTATAAGACTAGGCCAGAAAAGTATATGTTTACCAACACAAGCACTTCTCCCACATGCTAGGGAAGAGCAGTTTACTCTTGAGGGAAGTGGCCCAGGTTGTCACATCACAGGGAACACAACCCCCATCCAAGACGGATGGCCAGATCCCAAACTCACCCTTGCCAATGTGCCGCCTCGTGTTCTCAATGGTGGAATTGCGGTTGACGTTGGAGAGCAGCCCCAGGCAGAACCTGTTCTTGTTGTTTGAGGGGTCAGTGAAGCCATCCACCAGGATGCTGGTGGAGGACGCGTGGAACGCCTCCCCGACGCGGTTGTTCAGCTCGTAGTAGACGATGGAGCACCAGTGCTTCGGCTCTTCGTAAGCAACTGCCTGGACATCTGGAAAGCCACAATGGAAACCTTACAGCCTAACAGTGCTGGAACACAGGCTGGAGGAGCAAAGAGGCATAACCATACAGATTTGGGCTACATAGGGTAAAATAATTTCCACTCAAGACCCAGCAGAAACAAAGGCGGCATTAGGTATGAACAGAAAGGTGTAGAAAGCTCCTGGGCACATCCCAAGCAGTGCTCCAATATCCCTGCCCCATTTTCTTACAACGTGCTACACTGCAGACCCAGACAGCAGAGAAATGCTGTAACTGTAGAACTCAGCTTTTTTTCCTATTCAGTAGATGAATTTCTACTTCAGTTGATTTTACTAACGAACTACAAGTCACCTGTTTGCTTACTGCGAAGTTGTATAGCAACGGGAAGAAACAGAATCACACAACTGTATCAAAGACCATTTCTCACTTTACAAAGAAGTACAGCCAGGCAGCTTAAATATACAGTCAGCAGATCAATCTTTCAGCATTCAGAGCATGACCAAATCTTTCTCCTGGGTTTTTTGGGAGAACAGTAGGAGACTTCAAAAAACCTGAGAGAGATTGATATTTGTCTGCAGAACATGCATGAAGCACATCCTCAAATAAAAGGAGACTACTGAGGGGCTGTGGTCGCTTTACGTTTATGTTTAGAAGGCTTTATGTGTCTTCTTTTAAATGAAGGACACTATTTCAATACTAAGACTAGAAAAGTTGGACTTGCTGCTAAAACACCAACTTTGCAGATCCCACCTACAGGGCAAAGTGCTAAAATGAAAATTATGGGAAAACTTGTTTTTCCTGGCCAGAAGTTTCCTTCTCCCAGCACCAAGTTTTTACTGATATCAATCAACTAAGATTAGTGTTCATCCTCTGTTCACAGATCACAACAAGTTTTTATTACAAAAACAAAAAGACCAAAAGTCCCCCTCAAACCAGCAGTACACAGTAGATACAAAAGGTGGCAAATAATCAAGAGCAGGATAACACATCCCACATCACTATGGCAAAACTCGTGAGCATAGTGTTTATTGCTAATAACTTGCTTAAAAACACTGGTAAAAAGCTGATACTGGCACTTTCTATCCCTTCACATCACTGTTGAAAAGGAAAAAAAAAAAAAAAGGAAGAAAAAACAGTCTTTAATTATTAGTAAGAGGTTACTACATTTTTAATTCCCATAAAGATGCCAGCAATTATCAAAGCTGCAGCTTTGCCCCAGTTCTCAAAGTCAGGAAGAAATCTTGCCAGCTGGCCATTCTTACAGAATTAATCATATCTCTCTCACACAGATTTCATACTGACTTCCTTACATTTGCTTTAAGTCATGCAGAGCAGGTGCGTTTAGTCTCTCCATTCCCAGCATGGGCCAACAATGGAAATTACCCAACTTCATTGACAGGATGCAGCTTGTTAAATCAAATCTCTTAAGACTAACAAATCACCATGAAGAACACACTTCTACAAAGTTTGCAGCAAAAAAATGGTGCAGTAAGTTCACAGAAAAGCTTTTCTTCTATAACCTGCAGCAGATTTTCTCTTAAGTAGTGCAATATGTGAATAATAAACATGTGAAGGCACCCAAAAGTCTTTTTAATGAAGGGACAGAAATGAAAATCCTTTGTACTAAACTACTAGAAAGGAAAAATATCAATGGACAATTTTTATTTTGAATTAAAAATTTGGCTGAATGATAAAGAGCAAGAAGAAAAATGTAAAGCCTCTTTTCTTTATAATCTCTCATGTATTAGAAGAATTCGGCAATATGTATTTTGGGAGAGGAACACACATGCAGATGTCTGCAGTTAGGCATAAAGTTTGATAAATGTATTTTAGGGCAGTAAATTTCTAGCTCAAAATTCCTGCAAACTACTCATACGCACAAGGAGTAGTCTGTGTGATTAGCAAAAAGTGGAAGTGCTACACATCAGGTTTATCACACACAAAACTCATTCCAAGCAGAGAATAAACAGGGTAACACAAAAGTATCCAAATTGTTCCAAGAGGGCAGATATACTTCCTGAAACCAGACATTGAGCTTAGCAGCAAAACAAGTACCAAAAAAAACCCTAAACCCCACAAACTCAAAAAACCCACCAACACCAAAAAATCCAGAACACAGCAGTTAAATTGCTCATATGCTTGGGATTTTAATAATCATTCTGGCACAGTATTCAGCTTGCTGCTCTTTCTTGGCATGGGCCACAACTGTGTAAGCTGAAGTGTTCTCTG
This sequence comes from Catharus ustulatus, assembly GCF_009819885.2. NCBI lineage: Eukaryota > Metazoa > Chordata > Aves > Passeriformes > Turdidae > Catharus > Catharus ustulatus. The sequence goes on from NC_046225.1 coordinate 14,182,928, forward strand.
AAGGGGCCATTTCTCACAAAGCGATGATGAATGCACCAAATCCTTTACTCAGCAGCCACGGCTGCTGCTGCAGCTTTAACAAGCAATGCATAAAAAGATGTCTGTGTCACAGTACTTAAAGCAAGAGGCCTTTATTTCCTACAGAACTTTACAGTCTGTAGCAACGCCACACCTCAGGCAGGTAACTGTAATCTGCAGCCTCATAGGAGCTCTTTCCATTCAGAGATTAGTGGAAGTTCCCAATATTTTGGTCTTTGAGTTAGTTTGGAGTAAGAAAGTAATAAACCTCATATATTTTACATTTTTAAAGAACCATGGGATAGATTCCTGTCTTATAGAAATATTCACATTTATAAATAATCTCCGGCTTTACTATTTCATCCCTTACAACAACAGAAGAAAAATTGCATGGCTGTTTTTTTTTCTTTTCTGCAGACAAAAATTTTCACGCACAACATCCAAAATTAAAACTTGGTTATTATTGGTAAGTTCTGGAGGTTCTTTACTCTTAAGAAAACACAAAGGAAGTGTTCTTACCTCCTCTGTGTACGTCAGGGGGAATTGCAGGTGCCATCATGTTGGTATCCATGGGCTGGGAGGTATCGTGTGTCATCGGATCTTCCGGAGGCAGGTAAGTGGGCGGGGGAGTATCAGCTAAATATAGAAAAGGTACAGATACATGAGTCCTTCCCTCTCTTTAAAGCACATCTACAGATCCACATAAACAGTTTGAGCTTGGAAATGCTTCCAGCCTGACTCAGCTATAAACTTCCACCCACCAGAAATCTGAAAAAGCAATCATGGCGCTCAAATAAGGAAAGCAAAGAATTACTGCGCATATTAAGCACAACTGCAATAAAAACAAGTCACTTCACCCCCACATAAAGCCACAAAAGAAAGCTCAGCTGTGTTTCAAACCCACAGTTCTGCAGGCTAAAAGTGCCAAACAAACATCAGGGCACAAAGAGGTCTCAGGGCCCAGCCAGCAGTAGATACTGAATATGTTAAAAGTGAACAGAAGCTGGAGCAGCAAACTTTTGAGCTTTTCTGTTTCCAACACAATTCTACCAGCAAAATATTTAAACATCCCAGCTATATCTAGGGCCTTATCATTGTCAGTGCAAAGTATTAGCTCTGTTTCCCTAGAGTGGGAATAGCAGCAAGTGGCCTTGTAAGTCTGGAATTTCTCTGTCAGTGTCTCTGTCCTGTCCCATTCAGGGACTGCATCACCAGCACAGGAGCCCGTGCAGAATGACCACACCCATTAGCACACAGCTTTCAGCCCTGTTTGAAGTGTCCCAGCCAGCACTGCCCTTCAGATGTCTATTCCACTCCCGGGAAAGCTTCCCAAAAGATTTCTTAGAAGCTGCAGGAGTTGCCAATGTCACCATTTCCCAATACACCAGAGGACACTCTCCTCCAGATCAATTGCACAGCAGCACATCCAAGAGTGAGAAACCCTTGCCTGATCCCTGCAAGCTTTCGCTGCAAAAGCTGGGATTAGATTACCACTGTGCTGTCTCTGCTGCTGCTCACCCCACATTTATTTCCATTACTGAGAGTACAGATTGCAAACTACCACAGCAAATAATCACAGGGCATACCAAAACTCTGAAAACCAAATTAGCCTCAACAAAAGGCAGGAGAATGCTCTGTAAGTTTGGGGGATTTTTTGTGGAGTGGTGGTATTGTTCGGAATTTTTTTTAATGTATGTTTTAAGAAAGCACATGTTTATGAAATTTATTAACTAACTTACTGTTTAGCAGGTATTTTGTTGAGAGCTTTACATCTAATGCTGGCAGGTGCCTGGATAATTCCCCTACTAGAACACATTCAGCTGGATGAGAAAGCAGCAGAGAAAGACAGAGAGCAACAGGGTTGCATTAAAAGCTTAACAAACTGCACTGGATTTTGAGTCTCATGTTTTACTAAGCCTTAAATGCTTGTGTGTGTGCAAACATGATGTTGGTCATGCACAAGATTCCAAGGCCACAGGCAACAAATTAACCAGTATCTAGAAAGTTTTCAAGGCTAACTGCTTTGCCCCTTTATTTTTGTATTTTCCAGATGTCAGCCTCTTTCCCCATTAGTGCAAGATGGACAACTGTCCAGGGCTAAGCATCAAGGACATCAGTATCCTGACCTCCCCTCTAACTCAATTTCTTCAGTGCAGCTGCCGACATTAAGGGCATGTGGACAGAACAGACCTTCAAAGATCAACTGAACTTCCACAAGCCAGCATTCAGGGAGACCTTGTTAGGTCTTTATCTCTGTTGGAAGAGCCCCAAACACAACAATCATGTTTTAAAAAAAAAAAAAAAAAAAAGAAAAAAAAAGACAGCTGGTTTCACTGTAAATTCTCCCATTTTTTAGAAAAGCCAGTATAAACTCTTTCCTTCCTTCCAGCAAATTCAGTAGTCTTCACTCACAAGAGAAAAATTTACAACAATTAGCAAGAGATGTATGGATATTAATTTCATGTAATAGGAAACAGATTGTCACAAATCTGCTGCTTTGTTTACACATACCCTCCCCTCAGCCCCAAAGGAAACAGGCAAACAACATCAGTAAGCATTTGTATTGCATCCTTCTCCCAGCATTTAGATCAATAAATTCACCACAGTCTGCAGTAGTTTCATCCAGCCACATGTAAAGACCAAAAAAAGGCAGCTTCATGAAATTTTCTATAGACACCAGTCAACAAAGGAAGGCTCTTCTCTGACTGAAGGTAGTAAAACAGCCTGAAGAGTTATTTTAAGGGACTGTTTTTCAGTCGAAGTATATTTGCTTCTTGGAATTACACCACTATGAGAAGCAATTGTTTATCAAGTAGCAATGATGTGATCCCCTTGACAAATATCCCTTTTCTGCAGAACTAAAGCCTTATGCTGAACTTAGGATCATAAGCAAGGATGATCTCTAGCATCACACTTCTGGTGCACGGAACACTACACCTTGTGGGCAAAACTGCTGAACTGGTCCCCAAAGCATTTTGGATCCCTCCCCACATCTCACAAGAGTCCTACTGTAATGTTTTAACTGAGTTTGAAAGAGGCACTGTTAAAGCCTTCAATATTACCAGACAAAGAGATTCTACACTCTTTATTGCCTTACATCTCTTAGGTTGCTACTGAACACAGGTGTTGGCTGATCATTTTGTGTTACTAAACAAAAAATCCATGACAGCAGTGATGTCCAACCACCTTCTCCCTTCTCAAGGGAAGCTGACTGTACCTGGCATCTGGAAAGGACTTCCTGGGTCTGTGCTGGCTGGAGAATGTGGGTAGGTGCTACTGCTGCTTCCAGGTGAGTTTGGGTAGCTGCTGCTGGGCGAGTGGGGGAACGGGTGACTGTTGGGCTGCTGGAAAGAGTCCGGGAAAGTCGCGTTGTGCGGCATGTGGGGCTCGTTCTGTCCCAGGTTGCGGAACTGCGCCAGGAGGCTGTGCTGGGGGTTGTACTCGCTGTGCCTCGGAACCAGCACCGGAGGAAGAACTGGAAAAGGAGAAAGAGAGAAAAGCCACAGCGTTAGAGACTCAGTTCTGAAGGTACACAAAGGAAAAAAAAAACATGTTCTTCTTTCCCCCGGCATATCCGCATCTGCCTCAAAAACAAGGGAGTCAAACGTAGAAGCACATGTCCAAGCAAGAACTCCTTCCCTTACATCCGGTTACTGCACAGCTCCAATCCACAGCTCCCTGGTTTGCCAGATGGGAGCTTGTTTTCACAGAGGGCCAGTGAAGAAGAGCCAAGAACAAACCACAGTTCTGTGTTTCAGTCTTACTCGCACGAAAAGATGCTGGGAAGAGCCTGGCAATGCTGACATGCAGTTCCTCCTGCTGCACTTGTCATCCAACTAATCACCTAATGGCCTGTAACCTAAACCCTTGCTAATAAGAACAGATTTTTATTTTTTTTTGCTGAAGACAATACTAATAAGCCTTGAACTCAGTCTGGTCCCAACAGCTGTAATTTTATTTTTAACCTGGGCTATGTTCTTACAAGTTACTATTAAAACAGTTATTAACTCTTCAAGTCAGTTTACAAAATGTGCAATTTAAACAAAATTATGTAGTTCAAAACAACCAACTGAGCAGCAATGAGCTGCAACTGTGCGCTACTATGGGATCAGAGAAACATCAGAAACTGCAAGTCTCACCACAGTTCTGAAGCCTTCTCAGCAGTGAAACAAAGGTCTCTTTCAAAATGGGAATATGAACATGATACCAGATACACTAAAATAAAAGAATCAAGTCTTTTTCCAGTTCCTCAGCTTCTATCTTTGAATGCCTCACAGCAAAGTCCAAGCTAACTGAAGTATTAAAAGTCTTCTTTTCACAGAAGTTTTTGGGTGATGGATAGAAGAGAGGCAAGGTCTGGGAGAGAGAGGTCCATGCACAAAGTAGTGGAAGAGAAATAGAAAAGCAAGTCCTCTTCACATCTTCCCCCTTTGGAATCTCAGTTTTCCAACTCCATGTCTGAGCAGGACTGGAAGAAACCCCCCACAGATAGTCTGCCTTCAAGAGAGGGTGCCAAAAACCCAACAAAACCCAGGAAAAACAAGCCAAGACTACTGCTCCCTCTCCTTTAGATTAGTGCTCTGGCTTTGACACTTGGGCACAGAAGAAGAACAGGAGGAGGAGCAGGAGGATGTACTGTCAACAAGCCTATACAGATACAGCTGTCATTCAGATTAAGAAAGGTGTTTTGGAGACAGCTGCTTTATTAAAAGCCTGAATGACAAACTAATTGCCAAAAAAACAAAACAAAAAAAACCAAACCAAAAAACCATTTTCTTCCCATGACAAACAGGTTCTTCCAGGACACTGGGGCATCTTTACTCTTCCAGCACTTTGCTCAGGTATTAGTGTCCTGGAGTCCAAGAGTACCAGGATAACCACTCGACACACAGACCAGGTCTGAGGTCTAAGTTCATGCTTAAAAGGGATATAAATGAATGCCACAGTAAAAACTCACTCTCTATTCCTAAACAGACTAACTAAAAAAAAAAGAAACAAACTAACTAAAAAGAAAATAAATAGGTTTCCCTTCCTCAGATTTTTTTTTTGCATATGCCTAAAAGAGAAATAAAGCTCCCATTTTTGCCTGCTAGTGGCATTAATGCAGGAGCAGTCTGATCCCAGAAATCTTCGCTGAACATACACTGAAAAAAACCCAAACCCTCATTACTGAAATTAAAGCTGCCCAAGTCAGAAGCCAGTTTTAAGCATTTAATCCAATCTCTTAGTTTCTTAGACTAACCTCCCTGAGATTCCAACGGATCTCAAATATTTGAGGCAGATGTCACCCTTAAGTAGATTTGTTTAGATAACAAAAAACCCAACTACACTTTACAAGGCACAGACAAAGTTCCTAATTATGGTGTTTTCTGAAACAAAACACATCCATCTGTCATTCTATGGAAGTTCTCAATTGCAAAACACCCCACGAGAAGCTGCATCTCCCCCAGCTGTGAGGACTGTTTCTTGCTCTAATGCAACCATTCTGATATGCCACTGGAAAAGGCTGTTAACAAAAAGTTACTCAGTATTCAGGTGGACATCACAAATCCCCTCGTCCTCAACATATCAGAGCCAAGCTCTCTGATTATTAGGGTTTCTCAGAATTAAGCTTGTTCTGTTCTACCAAGCAGTCCTTTTGCAGCTAGGTCAAGTACTATTTAATTGTCAAAGTCAACATTTGCTGGGCTAATAAATTACCAGTGAAAAAATTAACAATGAGATCATGTGTTAAAATGTATTTTCCCTTTCCTGTCTTTATGATTCTTCCTTACTTTTCTAAGCATTAAAAACACAGCTTTCCTATCTCTTCCTTTCCTATGGATGAAGGTCAAACCATTAACTTTTATGGAGTTAATTTGTGCAGAAAGTACATCACCTACCTTTCCCATCCCCTACCTCACATTAAACAATGACACACATGACATCAGAGGAAGCCACATGATTTACAGCATTTTAAAATAGCAGGAGAACAGGATATTTTCTGTATGTTTTCTCTAATTAAATTAATGCAGTGCCAGATTTTCCCAAGGTATATACACATGTTTTCTCCTGTTGGGCAGAACCACTGGCAAAGTTTGGAAGGACTTGAGATAAAAACAAGTCTCCTTTTCCCAGGTGTCCTTCATGCCAACCCACGCTTTCTGTCCAACTCCGCCAACCTCAAGCGATTAAATGCCAACTTCTTCAAAATACACACGGAAAAGGGGGGAAAAGAATACAACTGGTATTGATACAACACAAATAGTCTCAAAAATGTCACTGCAGTATTTACTTTAAGTGCTGCCCCTAATTCACATCCTCCCTGCATACACAAAACCCTTGATGAGGACAAAAAGCCCTGAAAGGCCACATGAGATGAGACAGAGACTGCAGTGCTCTGGTCAGTCCAACCCCAAGTCACTCACTGCCATAACCTGATTTTTCTGCAGCTCCCGGTTTTTTGCAGGGAAGCTGCTCCTAGTGGAGCCACAAAGGAGTTAATTTGAGTGCTGCTCACTCAGGAGTAAAGACATGAGCAGGGACTGGGCCCTCTGGAGCATGGAAAGCTGCCAGGAGTTCAAATCATCAAGGGGGACGCACACCCTTCTTGCTCCCCTTGCCCCTGTGTAAGGCACTGAGCTTCTGGTCAGGTTGCAGACCTCAGCCACATGGAATAACAAATTACTGAGGCTCAGTCCAGCAGGGGAGGAGGCTGATCTCTGCTGCAGCTGCCAGCTCCAGGAAGAGGTATAATTGAAGGGGAGAGAGCATGAGAGAGTTATTCGGTGCTAAGCCAGCACACCTGTTGCTATGAAATAATGAAGCACAGCACATCTTTGCTGGGCAGAGCTCTGCAGGATGTGGCTCTAACCATTTGCAAACACAATTCCTCCCTTCCTCTTCAGCGGAAGGGAACACTGATACAATAAAAAATTCATTTTCTTTTTTATTTTTTTTAAATTTAACATCAGTATCATCAGCTTGTATTTAAAGGAAACATAATATTGAACACACTGTTGTGTTAAAAAGCTGCTGCAACAGATTTGCCAACTCAACCTCATTAAAGTTAATGGGGCAGAACCACAATTCATCCGACAGCTTGATTTCTGTAATTCTTCAAACACAGGATTAAAAGGCTTTATGGGCTATATTGTGGCTAAATTTTGCTCCCAAGTTTTTCTATCAATGTGGGCCTGCAGTTAAGAGTTAGTACAGTAAGGTTACTAGTAAGGGAGAGAGGGATAAATCCCCAGGAAGCAGGCTGGGTGTGTTTGTGGAACGGTAGCTGAGACCCTGTGTCTGTCAAGACAGCCTGGGAATTGGGGAGCTTGTTTTTACCATGCAAATAAGACCAAGTATGCCTGCACCAAACAAGAGGAGCTGTATTAAAGAAATTAGAGCTACAGGGCAATTTAACCCACAGGGCTATTTCATCTAGGAGCCAAGAATGCCAAAAATACAGAAGATAGACCAAAGGCAACCTGGCTGTTCAGATAAATGTTCTGACTAACCACACCAAGGAAGAAATGCTTTTATGAAAATGTAATAGTGGCCTTTGAAGAAACTAACTGATCTCTACTCTTTTTATCTCCAGTATGTCACCCTGCTCTTCTTCAGAAAACTAACAGCTGTGCTATCCTAAATAAAGATCTTCTTGCTTTTCTTTTTTGTTCTATTTCACATTCCAGAGATAATGATTTTAGCAAACACAGAATGTCTCCAATTTATGAACATAACTTTTTTTTAAGTTTCTCTATGAAAAACCCCAAACTAATCCAATCCAAAAGACCTGCTGTACTTTCAAAGAAGCATATTTTCTATCCAGATAGGTTTTGATTATCTTACACAAGCCCAGATGACAGCTAGCTTCCCTCAAGGGCTCATTTTTTCCACACCCTTTGCATGTTATGTGAAAATTTGGGTAGGTATCTCTCTTTCCACGTATGGAAATTGAAAGACCATGTAATGAAATACAAGGGGCCACATATAAGAAAGCAGACATTGATCCACTTTCCTTGCCAAAGTCTATTCTACTTCTTCTGTAAAAAATTTATTTATAAGATAAATGAAAAAAGAAAAATATAAGCAATTGGTGCTGCACTTTTTGCTCTTAAAAACCATGACTTGGTTGACATATGTTTGTAAAAGAGTTTGTACCACAACAGGGCCCTTGGTGCTAATGAGGACCTGACAATACTATCATTAGACAGAGCACTTTAATTTCTAAGCATTACATAGCTGCATTTTCATCTGAATTTATGCAAAGCCACGCATGTTTCAGAAGAAAAACAGAACTGCAGGTTGGGAAGGAGGAAAATCCTAAAACAAAAGTTCACACTATTTGGAAATACGAAAATCCTGCAAAGACTAAAATCGTAACAAAGAGTTAAGAAAAAAAAGACAGCAGCGTTAAACTAACAAATTTGAACCCTCCTGAAGACTCCCAGCTTAATTTCCTGCCTTTGAGGTCACAGCAGCTGAAGCTGGCTGTGGCATCCTGATGAGTACTCCAGTCCCACGGTGGGAACAGAGCAGGTACCAACACATGCTCAGCTGAACGTGCTGCTCTCTGCAGCACCATCGAGTCACCAAAGCATTCTGACTGCAGGGCCTTGCCAAGATCTTGCTTGTGAACAGTAAAACACTATGTAGAGAGGAGAAAACTTTCTATGCCATTAGGTTTTTTTTCATGTTGCCTGAGTTGCTCTTGGTTAAAAATATAAAATTAATAAGCATTGTATCAAAAGCAATCTCTGAGAATCAAACTACTCAAAGCTCTTCCAATAATCCTTGGCTGTGGTATCATAGCTTTGCTGGTTTCTCAAAAGGAAAAATTCCAGTCTTTGAGACTTTTGCTCCAAACCTCTGTTCTAGTAATTGTAGCTACTCAGCAACCTGTTTTGCAGTTTTGGGAGACCCCACAGCTTGATTTGTCATTTTGCATAGCTACAAATGAAGAGTCTATTTAAAAAAAAAAAAAAAGGCAAAACAGTTGTTACTTTACTTACTTTACTTTTACATCAGACATCTGGTCTAAATGCATTTGACAAGTAGTATTAGGACATTTCCTCCATTACAATATTCAGCTAACATTAGATTTTATTTGCGGATGCTCTGATAAGCTGACATTCTGATTAAAGTGACATTTGTCAAGGTCAATTTCAGAATTAAGTGCTAATTTGTATGCACATTAGTGAGGGAGTCCTTGTAAGCAGATTTGGTGGAGGAGCAGTCCTGATGCAGGAGGAAGTCACAGTGATAGTGTGTATTAACTCAGACATTTACACAGACCAGAGTTCAAATTACCTGTACAAAAGCCATAGTCACCATCCTACTGAGTAGGTTACAACTTGGAAGTCTGGTCTTTCAAATCAGAAGAAACATCTGTATCTGGTTAATTTTGAAGAAAGAAAACACACACAAAACAGGACAGAAACATACCCTTTTTGACAGCTGTTACCCCTTTACTGCAGTTTCTTTTTCTCACACACAGTAAGGCTAGACAAGGAAAGCTCTGCTCTTAGACCATTCCCTCCTTCCACCTCCTCATTTCAATTTCTCTCCCCCAGGTTGGCTCTGGTGAGGAATTTTAGAACTGAATTCTGCAAAGCCAAAACGAAGGAAGTTTTATTCTGCTTGCCAAGCAAACTGACAGTTGCTTTTGCTATTTTGGGGAACCATCCTATAATTGTGCCCACCTGTTGTAGCAATGCTATTTTTAAAGTCACACCCAAGTGCACACACGGCTGCACAGCACAACTTCTCAGGAATGACACTCTGCTCCTTCACCCCCAGCCAGCAGAGGTGCAGAAATCCTCCTACGGGAATCATACAGGAACAAGGATTTTTGTAACTTGGCTCTACATATTAACTCTGAAGGGATGCAGCAATTCTGCCCTCCCTGACACCCCAGAAGCAGCTTCCCATTTGCCTTGCTTTCCCTCCCCTCCTCCTTCTCCCAGATGCCTGGCACTGCCGGTATTATTCTCCACCAGGCCTGGTTCTGTGGGAGCCTGCAGTAGATGTGTTGCCTTAAAGAGCCTCACTGAGAGCAAAAAGCAGAGGAGATCAAAGACAAATATGAAAATAATCAGGTTAAAGTCATAGGCAGAGAGTCCACACCAAGAGCAAAACCAGCATGACACACCTATTGCTCTCCTCAGAGCCTGGGGACCTGGCCTCCTCGTGGCAAAAAGCAGCTGTACATACAAGTAAAATGTTTCTGGCCAGCAACAAGCTTGCTGAAGCAGACACACACCTTGAATTCATGGTTATAATTGAAAGGAATATCACATTTTCAGGCAAAATTGAAAATTAACTGTTATGACACTGTATTTGTCTGTATCACCAAAAAGCAACCACTGCTGGCCCCCAGTTTGGCTGGAACATTGCCACCATCAGCTTTGTAAAGCCTCTCAGTATAGAGCAACCAGCTCTCTGGAGAAGAGAAGCTTAACAGAGGAAAATCATTCAGCCTTTTTTATCTGTGTTTTATTGGTAACTGCAAAAAATGGGGGATAGCCATTTAGAGAAACACTGCACCTTCAACCACTTCCACATGTTAAAGATGAAAATTAAATTAATTTCTCTTTTGCCTCCTTTGTAACATACTGCAAAGTCAGAACCTAGCAGGATGATGGGCAAGGACACTTAGCAGAGGCAAACACAATTCTGCATAGGAGGAGAGCTAGTGTTCACAGGCATTTTAAGAAAATTAAATATTCAGTTTCTTCATCTTCCTTCCTTCCCCTTTAGCTAAGGCAAAATAACTGAACCTCCTCCCCTAAAGCCACATTAGAGGTGTGACTTATTATTATTATTTTAATAGCAGTGTTGTCAATTTAAGCACGTCTTCATCCTCTCTGTTCCCTATTCCATTATTTCTGTTTTGCTGTTAGAGCAAACAGAATCCATCCCTTTTTTTCCCCTTAAATTCTGGATGAGAGCTTTCATCTGGACCCATTGACATAACTGAGGACAGAGGCAAGCAGCAGAGGCTGTATCTCCACAGAAACTTAAGGAATAAAAGACTGGAAGTGTCTCAGGAGGGACTTTACACATTCTCCAGCAAAACCTGAGAGGTCCTTTGAGGCATTTTCAGAGGCATGAGAAACATTATGTCAGGTTTTTCCTCACAGCCTCTGCATGGCAGTACACCTAATTATTTAGCAAGTCTTGATCATACTTAAGGATAATCCCAACAGGTATCTCTAAACCAAAAAATAAAACTGAAGAGAAGAAGCATATTCAGCCAAGCAAGCACACCAGTTCAGCTAAGCGTGCCAATTTTTAAGAGGCATCAAATTCAGACCTTGCCCTCCTTAATTAAAAGCTTTGCTTTGCTTTGCCAAGGGAGAAATCTGACAGCCATTAACTACCCTGCTCCAGAAATAATTCTGCACACAACAGACCTAGGGAACAGCAGCAGTGAGCTACTTTAACCCATCCCAAGGAGATATTTCCTCTAGCACTCAAAGTGCAAGGTTGCAATCCCATTCCCAGCAACAAGTCTCTACTTTCTCCTCTCAGGTCCCTCCACCTCCACTCTTTCCCAGGTGTCCTCCACAGGGCCATGTTGGCACAGATGTTCCTGCAGCCAGAACGAAAGCCCCTGTGCTGCCCTGATCAGCCTGAAAGATAACACAGCAGGGGAGAGGAAAAGTGACTGATCTGGTTCAGCACAAGGCCACAGGAACAGCTGTGCTGGCACACCACGAGCAGGAGCAGTCCATGCACCCTGCCACAGAGCACAGCTCCATCGCTCCATCTGCTTGCTGGTTCCAGGCTGAAAGAGGGTCACAGTGTCACAGGAATGCCACCCTCCCTCACCTCCACCCTGGGCCCCACCTCTGCTGTGCCTCCATCTGGTCCCCCGTGAGCTTACCAAGTTAACTGTGCCAAAAAGCAGTTTTCTGTGAGTTTAGCTTTCTTGATTGACCCACCACAGGATCAGACAGGCCCCTGTGCCTGTGCAGAACCTCCTGGCCAGGTCAGGCTTGAGCGTGGTCCTACCATGTCACACCCATGTGCCTGCCAGATGCCACGTTCCCCTCCATGTGCAGGGACACTGGGAGATTCTCTCTTTGAGACTGCTGATAGTTTTCTGCCTCATCTCACTGTTTACAACCTGCTCCTATCTAGACTGGCTAACAGAAAAATCTCTCTTAGATTCAGGTGTAGCTTTGTAGCTGGCAGACACACCACAGTGCCGGTTCTCATGCTTTCCAAGCTCATCTTCACAAGCTAAACAGTGAGGATGGAATAAGGTGTCAAGGTGGAAAATCCATTCATGCCTCTGGCACTGTGGAAACTGAGATGTATCCACAGCACTGATTTCCCAACAAAGAGCATTACCTTACTTTACATATTTGAGGATTTACCACTAATCTGTTCCTCAAACCTTACACAACACTGAAACAAATCACACAACAATCAGCAGAGAAATGAAGGGATAGATGCTATCCCATGCATGGATCATACCCTCCAGCTCTCCAGTAGCTGGTTCTGCACAAAACAAGCAGAGCCAGAACTTCATGATGTACCTTGCACACCAAACGTGTACCATATACAATCTGAGTTTCCAATTTTGCTTTGTCAAGAGAAAGCACACTTCTAAGCCTTCTGGGAAACACAAACCTTGATATCTGCTCACACACAGATTGTTGTAAATGGTGACTCATGCATGAATTCCCACTACCCATTAATCTCAAAGTGTAAGCACTTATGTGGCAATAATGGTGTTTTAATGTCCTGGCAAAAATGGGAAAAAACAGTTAGCAGAATTTGGGAGCGACTGTCAGGAAATGTAGATAAAGACCATGCTAGGAGGACAGTGAGAACAAGGAATGGACAGGAGAAAAGAAGCCAGAAGTTACGGAGCACAGCTCTCTGAGCCAAATGGGAGTTCAGCTACCACCTGTTTCCAAAAGCTGTTTTCCCACTCAACTCCATGTAATATCCCTCAAAACAATCTGTGGCTGACTAAACACAAACCCCTCCTATATTACATACCCAGCCTAAAATGCACATTTTAGTCAGACATCTTTTGAAAGTTTTATTCTGTCTTGCATAACTCATTGAAGTGAACACAGAATATGCACAGAGTCCCAGGCTGCACCAGGGGAGGTTTAGGTTGGACATGAGGAGGAATTCCTTCACAGGAAGGTTGAATCAGATGTTGGAATGGGCTGCTCAGGGAGGTGGTGGAGTCACCATCCCTGGAGGAGTTTAAGGGAAGTGGATGTGGCACTCACTGCCATAGTCTGTTTGACATGGCTGTGTCTGGTCAAAGTTTGGACTCAATGATCTCACAGATTTCCAACCTAAGTGATTCTGTGATTCTGTGAAGTGACAGCATATTTACAGATACCTGGTTTTAAGTGAGACAAAAATGGTTCATAGGAGAATGTTCTCAAACTCAGTCATTGCTTCTAATACTAAAGCAAAATGAGTTAGAACATGTAATCTGGCATTACGGTAAGAGCACAACTGTTGCTCAGTCCGATAGAAAGAGAGGTGTTTCAGGAATCTTAATTTGCAGTATCTTGGAATACTGAATGCAAATAACCAACCCCGACATATGCACACGGTTAGCAGTACAAGAACATGACTATTTTATTATCCCTCTTGTACTTAACATGAAATTGTTGAGATTTTTCTTTTATTTTAAATTTTTTCCAAAGTGTTTTTCCAAAGCTGAGTTCCTTTGTTCAAGCTGCTGCTGCATAAATATATACATTATGGGTATTGCATCTGCCATTCACATGATTTCCAAGTTAATACTAACACAGCAAAGGGAAATATTTAACATCAAGATATGCACTGTGCATTGCAGATTCAAGACAAACGCAATTTCCATCCACAGCAAAACAATCTTGCCTCATTTCCATCATGGTTCTCATGTATCCTTGCCACTCTACAGATAGCTGCAGAGTTTATGAAATGGCTACCACTGATGGACTTCCCACATTTAAACCAGGGAAGTCCACCCATGCCTGCAGTGCATTTCTGCAGCTGTCCCTGTACACCCTCACAAACAGCTGGAGACTAGTGATGACACATCCAAGCACAGCTCATCTTAGTCCCTGGAAGTATTCCCTGATAATAAACTTGCATGAAGGAAATTAAGCCTGGAGTTATCAAAAAGAGGTTTGGCCCTTGAAGAGGAGACTGAAGAGAGAATAGGTGGCACCTTAAGAAAAGCAGTGAGGCAGTGGTAACAGGTAAGCAAACTGTGTTTGCAGAACAGCTGACAGTAGAACTTCACGTACAATCAAACAGTTCTATCAAAATTCAAGTTGAGGGGATTATAATCTGCTGTCTAAACTCAAAGTCTTTTTAAAAGGCAACAATTGTGAGAGATACTAAAAACAATATTATTTTCTGTAGAATGAAGAAACTAAAGTGATAAAGTGAAATAATAATTTGAAAATACTACTTCTGCTAATATTATATTACTGCTGCTGTGTGTCAGAATGGTTTTCAAGCACAGATAATGCAAATAAATCCTTTATGTTAGCCTGCAATGTTTCATACAAAATCACAGATCGGCAACAAATTAACTGAGGGATAGTGGGTACCAACATTTCCAGATGGTACCAGGCCCAGCAGCCTGAGGCACATACTAAGCCTATCTCTGTGTAGCCATAAAACATTTACACAAATGAAGCATTTGCCCCATGAAAGGGAGAACTGCTAATTAATGCCTACATCCAGATAAACTGCAGAGGAAGAATCTGACATGTGCAAACAGCCACTTTTGCTTATTTAAGCCGATGAGTCACATAATTAATTGCCACACTTTGCATTGTTCAGATAAGGTGTAAAGGTACAAACAAGGAAGAACCTACCAGGACTTTCCACCCGCTTGTAGTGGTAGGGATTGATGCAAACCTCCTTCTGTTTCGAACCAAAGGGGAACTCACAGCATTCCAGAGGTTTCAGTTCGTGATGGCTCTGCAGGTCCGGCCAGCGCCACACTCTGCAGTAAATGACGTGTGGGAGCCCTTTCCGGTGCGACACCTGCAGCCGGCCATCCAAGGAACGAGGAATTGTGACACAGTTGCTGGGCTGACCAGGACAGCTTAGTGCTTTTTCCAGCTCCTCCATAGCACCTTTTTTCTTCTTCAGCTTTTTCACTAATGCGTCAACAGCTTTCTCTGCCCATTTCTCTTCTTCATCCCCTTGCTTCCACCCCAACAGCCTCTTCACTGCTGGGCTGGTGAAGGAGAATAAACTTGTGACATTCATGGTGACCCTGCTGTGGTGATACCACAGAAGCAAGCAGAAACAACTGCCCTGTTCTTCCACCACCACCAGGGTACAACAGATTGTGTCAGCAATCAAAAGCAGCCTGGATCAAACAGTTCTGGTCCTTCCTCCTTTTCAATCCTCCAGTCCCAGGAAGGCAGCGCTGACATCCCCCTTGATGGTCACAACCTTCTTATTATTCTAAATCCTTCTGGTTGACAACCTAAAGGAGAGTATCAGAGAAAAAGTTAACATACAGCAGTTAAAAATATCCCTTACCTCAACCCAGAAGAGTGGTGTGATCAAAAAAACAACAACAAAACAACAAACGCTGACAACCTCCAGGACTGGACTCAAGGCACATCTGACAAAAACTTAAGCAGCAGGACCTGCTGCTGAATCCAGTACATCCCCATATTAAAAATGTAGTTCACATTAAATCTAGCCTAAAACATTCCCTCGATTTAAATTTTTCAGTATTAAGTGTGAGGGGTGCTACAATCTGCCTGTCAGCTGTTGCAACCTTAACCAGCAAAACATCCCAAGGAAACAGTGCAGGATCACTAGTGCTTTTTTTATAATTTATTTTAGAGAGCGGCTGGAAGCAATATTCCTCAACAGCAATGTGCTGCCCAGCTCTCTGCCAGGCATGAAGTTCAAAAATCACTGCACTAGACCTGAGCAGAACTCACTCTGGAAAAAAAAAACAAAAAAAACAAACAAAACAAACAAACAAACAAAAAAACCCAAACAAAAAAAAAACCCCAAACAAAAAAAAATAAGTTCAGCTCCTATTTACTTTGAGGAACAAAGAAAAAAAAAGAAAAAGTGAAACTAGAAAGATCTTAGCCCTTACTTACTCATTCACATGAAAAAGAAAACTGCATCTGCCCACCCCACCCAAGAGCCTTCAGAGCTCCTAAGCAGCCTGGGAGGGAAAGCTATCATGAACTTCACCGATTATCCACTGACCCTTTGTGCTGCAATGTCTGCCTGATATACTCAAGGACTTATGAAGGAGTGGGAAGGACAAGGAAGTCCAGATAAGACGATTTTAGACAGAACAGTAGTCCTCAAGCTGGGAGACAAGGAATGGGACTGAAGCAATGGGTCAAGAGGGGGAGGAATGCCACATTTGAAGGAGTCCCAGCTGTGAGCAGCAGGTTTTGTCCTTGTCCAGGCTGGGAGAAGGCAAAAGGCTCTGGCAAGGAAAGCAGAAGAGACCCAGAACTGGCAGTGAGGGGAAAATGAGACAAAGAGCACCACACCACTGATTTTCAAATAGACAGACAAGACAGGAAACATATCCTGGACTGGACACCAACAGGTTGCAGAGGAAGGGGGAAAGGGAAAAGGATATGAATGTTTTTGCTGCCATCAGAACAACACAAAAAATACCAAACCAACCAGCAATCTATACACACAGAGAATAGAAGGTGTCAGCATACCCACGTCAGACAGGATTTCACAGCTATACCAAGAAAAGATTCCAGACTTTAAAATTGCAAATGCTATAACACAGTTACTCTCTTGCCTGTCATACACTGCAATTGTTTCATAGTATACCACTATATCTGAAGAACTTTAAGCTGAAAATCATCAACTTTATCCAAATTAACTTGTCACTAGAACAGTTATCTAATTGCAGAGGTTCAGTTTTATTAGGCTGAATGCATAAACTACATTTATGTGAATAATGACTATGGACTAAGACACAGGCCACATCTACCTACACTTCAAACTGGTACATCCCATTTCTTTTATGCTAAGAACTGTATTTGAAATAATAATATTAATGCAAGGGAAGATTTGCATGAGCCTGTGGCAAATTTAAGAATTTGTTTTGTTATGTGGGCTTGTGCTATACTGTTAAGTGAACTGAAACTCCATTACTGTCACTGACTGTACTTCAGGTATACTTTATCCTTACATGCACTCTAAAGTGCTCTATTAAAATGCTGTGCTAATTTAAGAACTGAATTACCAGAACCTCAGTGCTTGTGCTTTAAATATGTTTGTAACTGAGTTATTCTGAATTCCTATATAGTCTGTATCTCAATCAATATTCTAAGTATTTTTTTCTGCGTTTTTCAAACAAAAGATACAAGTTACACATACAAAAGTTACAAGTTCCAGTAGTATATCAAGTAAAGCTTTCTCTTTCACTTCCATCTGAATTAAACAAAAAAAGATTTAAAAAGCTTGAATTGAAGCTCTAATAAAGGAGGAAGTACAAAGTCTACATTTCGACCCAAGCTTCATTCAACATTGAAAATGTTTGTAGATGTGGTTCTACCTAGGCCAGACCCATTTTTCACCAAGGTACTTGCTGTGAAGAAGGAAAAGTCCTGTCTGTTAAGATTGTATGTTTCTATCAATGTCTGAAAATACAGCCCTAACATGAGCTAGTGCTCAGGCTCTGCACAGACTAAACACTCAGATGCAGCCCCAAGCAGTCAGACCAAAGGAACAGATTTTCTCAACTTTTTTTGGATCAAATCCTGCAGCATACTCATATCCCACTCCCACAGTCATGCACTCCAAAACGAGTTTCACCCTCACCATCAAAACTATGGTGGCATCTCTGTGGCAGCAGCTGCTGGGAGGAGGAGGAACAGCATTAGGCACAGCACTTGGAGGTGAGCATGGAAGTAATGCAGCTCAGCAGGATGCAGCTGGGCACCAGCCTCCAGCCAGGGATTCCTGCTGAAGTCCTGCCTCCAAAACAAAGCCTAAGCACACCCCAAGCCCTTATTCAGCAGCAAGGGAAGGGGGACAAAACTCATAGGCTGTTGTACACTAGTTTCTCTAAGCTCCAAAACCAATATTAAGCTAAAAAAAACCAAAAACAAACAAACAGACAAAGAAAAAATACAACAACAAAACCAAACAAATAAAACCCAAACCACAATGTATGTGGAGATTTTAGTTTCCAAGAAGTAGAGAGCTTGTCTGCAGGGCTGAGCCCTTGCCAGTACATTCCATTTCCCTTTCTGCCACTCTTGGTTTCTGCACTGCATCATTTCCTGTATTACTTCTGCACAAAGTGGTCTTATCAGCTGGAAGTGCAAAATAAAGATTAAACCAAGAGTCAGCAGATGACACAGTCTGCATCTTTCTTCCCCAAATCCATGTGCCCTTCTGGGAAAGCGGGAGTTAGTATTTCCAACAGTTAAGTGACTACCAGCCCTCGAAGGGTCTGTTTTTTCACAAGGTGGGGATGAAACAGAAACCTAAGCCAAACAACAGGACACTCTCCAAAAGGCAGTCTGGCAACAGTTTAAAGGAAATTGAGTTGTTACCCACTTATCAGACATTCTCTACACCCAAACTCATGCACTTTTTATTATGCATTCTGTCTGCTGATGGATGTGTTGGAATCAGCAAACTTCTTTTAAATCCTGGTGTTGTTTAATTTGTCTTCCTTCACTGCTGTTGTCTTTTTTGTAATGTTTGGATTAATACACAAACCTGTATGTAGCCTATAAAACAATAAGTGAGCATTATATATATATATATATATATATATAAAAACAGGTAATATATATAAACATATATATATATATATATATATCTTTAGCCAGCCTTGCAGCCTTGTATTTAAACAAACATATTTAGGCAAAATACCTAAGAGTGAAGTTCTATTTTTCTAGCGCTCAAACAAAAGATGGTTACTCTGTCAGCAACATGAAGCAGACAGTAAAATATTCAATGAGACTGCTTTCAAATTCCCACAGGAGATCCCATAGGAAACTGTCCCACTTTGCATAAATGACTGTTTTTGATGGGTGGAGAAAGGGTTTGGACAATTAGATGATCCTCTCCCAGAGGGATGGATGGGGGAACAAAACAACTTCTAGCCCAAGTTTCAGGCAAACAAGAAGTGACTCTAACTCTTCTACTAATTTCATTATTTGTATTACAGGCTCAGTGATGCAGGCAAAAAGGATCCTATTAAATATTTTTAATATATACTTAGCAAAGTTAGACATAAAAATGGGCAGGAACCACAGTGAGGATAATTGTTAATAGAGAAAACTGTCTAGTCTATGACTACATTTTAAAAATTCAATTTATCTTAGTCAACATACCTCTTCCCAGCATCCATTACTTAGTAACACTATAAAGAAATAATAAGCAGAGAGATTTTAATTTGCTTCTTTAAAAATATTTAGTCATTTACCCTCTCTCATGTAATCAGTACAATATTTAGACCTTAAAAAAACAAAAACAAACCCAAACAGATTTTGGCATAGAAGCCAGGGAGCTGTCTGTTCCGGCAGGAACTCTCTCCATGTACAGTCTTCATGTATTACTAAAAGGCATGAAGTCTAAGCAGCTGCAATCCTAGAATGTGTAACAACACACTGTGCACTAACTTAATCTAGTTCCCTGCTCTTGGAGCAAGCAGCAAAACGTTTCAATTTCTTTCTTCAAGTAATGTGATTTGTGAAACAGAAAGTCCAGAGCCTTCTGCTGAATTACCCTCCTTTTAGTCAACAAATTCTTTCTTTGCACCTTCCTATGGCAGAAGAACAGATCTTGCTCAGCTTGGAAAAATGCACTAACCTGGTAGAAACCTCAGTAACACTACAACACACACGCAAAAAGAAAGCACATTTCACATCAAAGTGCTGTAGAACTCATTAGAGTGCTTGTACAGAACCTGACTTGGCTTCCTTTGTAGGTTTGGAAAACGATAAGAAGAAAAAAAAATTAACTCTTTTATGTTTTCATGGCATGGTGGAAAGAATTCAAAAAATTACTGAAATACGCGATCCCGTGTTCTAATATACAACACATCGTTCGAGGCAAAAGGAACATGCTGGTGTTGAAAATACCTCATCATACCTGAAAGAGCAGGCAGGGCTTTTCCTGACACTGCATTAGACTCCCTTCCTTACTTAGACCCAGGGGCCAGGAGGATGGGTATCACCAGTCTGTTCTGTGAAGTAACCTCTATTACAGCCCAAAATACCCAGTCTGTCAAAACTCCTCTAGGACCATCCCTCATGATATTTGGCTGAGCGACTCCCAAAGAAATCTCCCCTGTATCACTGTACAGCCCACAGGAAATCCTGTCAGATACCCACAAGGGGTAAAGTACCCTTTAGTTCAGCAGGTGGGGGGAGAAAACAAAACGAAATGGCAGGGGCGATGTGGAATTTACCAGTGGAGGGGAGGAGGGCAACAAAAACCCAAAAAGCCCACTGCTCTGTTAGTCCAGAGCACGAAGGGATAACTTTACACTATGAGGATCTGCCAGCTCCTTCCCAGTGCTCCCCACAGCTCAAACCAAGAACACAGTGTTCGGCCAGTTCCTACAGGGAACCGCAGCTTTTCTTCCACCCTCCTCCCCACTTGGCTTCTGGCAGACAAGGCACTGCTCCTTGCCCTTGAAGTCTCAACTATCATGATTGCAAGAGTGAAAAAACAGCAAATTCTTATAGGTTTTCTGGATTTGAAGGTACCAGATTTGACAGATTTATGGTAACTTCACTGTTGCTTCTCCAGAAAAAATACCCACTTTCCATACACATTAGAAACCAAATCCTGTGCTACAATACAACTAAAATGGCACGGAAGTCTTTCTAAACAAGTGTCTTATTGTGAGAAAATATCATGGCAAAGGTTCTTTCCCAGTTTTAACAGACAGGCATTAACAATTAGAGCTGTCCCTGTCCTGGTTAAGAACACTTCTTCTCAATACCTTTGTTTTGACTTACTGAAAACCACACTCCTGAAAACAAATTTAAACACCACATCCCTTCATTGAATTTTATCTCCATCACATTTACAAAAAAACACTAACACTATATAGAGATGAAAAACACACTGCTGAATTTTACTCATTCTTGCATTCAGATGCATGAGAGATACCACAAAGTCAAAAAACACCAGCTCTTTCTTTACCACCTGCCAGTCTCCTTGCAGTGCTTGTTTTATATATATTTTATATACAAGACTACAGGAGAAAGCTAAAGCCAAGTTTGCCAAGATAGTTGGTCAGGAAGCTGGGTAAGCCTGCTGCACAGCAGGGCTAGTACAAGTAGGATAGATCAAAACATCCATGCAGGTGTGCAGAAATCCCTTCTGGTGTCAGCGAGCAGTCGGACTGCATCGGATGTGCTTTCAAAGATTATCTCTGAAACCGCAGCCTCGTACTTTAACCAAGGTCAGGAAGGAACTGTAACTTGATGATTCAGTCAAAACTCTGGCACAGATGGGATTGCAAAAGATGCACTTCACTAAAATAACTTATAAGATGAATACAAGGCTGTGAATCACAAAACTTGCCAGAGTAGTGTACATAAGGTGGGGTTTTTTTCTAAATGCTATGTAGGAAGAGACCCTTCATTCTTCACTCTCTCCAAGCTAAAGGCCTCTTAAAGAAATCCTCAAACTGTGACAAGACATTCAAAAGAAAAACAAAGCCAAAAAACAGTTGTCAAGAGACATTACGAATTACCAGTCATCACAGCAGGTATTTCATTGTGCATCTTTGGGGCAGGTTTATCCATTTCATTTGTGCTGTGGTGTACTTGAACTCCACACATTGTCCCACCAGGACACAAAGAGCACTCAAGAGTACAGGAGCAGCCAAGGATCTCAGTCAGCACTGTTAGATGACACAGACCAAGTCCTGAAAAATGCAGTGAAACCTCTAAGACCAGTCTGGAGCACTGGCCATGGCTTTGTGAACATCCACAAAAATGCTGTGACTAGCCTAGCTATCAAAGTAAGTTACAAGTCCTATTCTAAAACCTGAAAAATCTGGGGAAAACAGATTTTTTTTTCCCTTTCATCATAAAACTCCTGTATAACTCCCTTTTTCCATAAAGACCATTCCCTTTCCTGACTTTTTGAACTGTCTTTAGAAAACAGGTGTTGTTTACAACAATAACAAACACACATCTGTGTGGGTGTGTTAATGCACACAAAGGCAGGATAACTGAAACCTCTTCCTATATTTAGATCCGTCTGGTCAGCTCTAATTGCATAATTTAATCAAAACCCTCTCCAAGGGAAACACATCCATATTCATCACAGGCATCAAAGGAAACATCTTTACAAACTATATCCTTTTACAAACCAACACATGGTCCCACATCACTTGTCCAATTGTTGAATTCCTCCTTTGGGAAGGGCACGGAATTTTATTTCTTTTTATCAGCTGAAAAAAGCATTTCCCTCCAATTCATCAGCACTGGGTGGGAGGAACTTCCTTCACAGGTGAGATGGGGAAAATTTACTGACATGTCACTTTCAGGGTTTTTTTTAGGCAGTTAAAACATACATCTGCAGCATAAAGGAAAATCTTTAGAACAGAAAAGAAAGAAAAATGCCTATCACCACTCAGGCATCAAAATTTTTGAGTGAAGCTCATAAAATGCAAGACGTGTTTTGTCTTCAGAGAACAGCACAGTCTAGCACAGACTGCATGAATTTAAAAAGGGGTTTGTCAGCCCCAGCCAGAGCAGTGCTCCAACAGCATGTATTTTAAGGAGGGGAACCCCACCAAATGCACTCCCAGTTAGGCTCAGCTGAGGCAAGTCACTGCTCCTACAGTGATTCATTTCACCAAGAGAATGCACCAATACAGTTACATCAGCTGCATTAAACCACTTCTAAAGACTGTGACCCAGACCTCATTTATCAGAGATTAAGTAAAGATGTTAAATTACAGCTCAAGATCGCCAGCTTTAAAGCAGAATACTTCACAAAATCAAAAGATGACAAAAACTGAGAAGAAAAAT
This sequence comes from Catharus ustulatus, assembly GCF_009819885.2. NCBI lineage: Eukaryota > Metazoa > Chordata > Aves > Passeriformes > Turdidae > Catharus > Catharus ustulatus. The sequence goes on from NC_046225.1 coordinate 14,205,934, forward strand.
TACTTATTCACTAATAAAAGAGTTATTGGGTCAAGCCTCAGCGAAGCAGAAAAAACTGGAGAAAATTAAACCAAAAAGTAATGCTGTTAAATTAAATAAATCTTTCCACAAATTTGTCCTCCACCCACCATTTATACACCTGAAATAAGAATAATCGATTTGCCAATGCTAAAGACATTTCAGTGCATTTCATGAGATCCATGCTTTACTTTTTTTAAAGGATTCCTCCAGCTTTCCTCGTTTCAAAGGATTCTTCCAGCTTTCCTGGTTTATGCCTTATCTCTAAAAACCAAAGAGCTATTTTTTTTGCCTTTAAACAACTTTTAAAACACTGTATCTTCTTCATGTCCTTAAAATGTCCATGTTGAATTTCATCAAGTGCCCTGCAATTCACAACTACCATTCTGGACAGAGAAAGTGTTTAAAGATGACACAGCTTTCCAAGCCATGTTTATACAACTCAGACACAAACACCAATACTTGCCAGACTTCCACTGTCCAATGAAACATTATTTAATTACGGCATGCCACGAGTGGCCTTCTGAAAACCGGGACTGGACTGCAGATGACACAAAGCTCAGTGTGCTCCAGGTCCTCAGGACAGTGAGGAGCAGCTGCACAACACCATCATAGCAGATACTCCCTGGCAGCTCCTTGGTATTTAACAAGCCACCCTAAGTCACAGAACCTTAATAAATGGAAGATCACAGTGTTTATAGATGCCCCTCCAGCTTCCACACAAGACAATTAAACTCTTTAAAGTTTACAATTTACAGGCATGCACAAATCAGGGATCCTCCTGAGACCAAGTCAAGGACACTTGGGGTTAAAGTTTAAAATACACCCACAAACACATGCAAAGGGTTGACTGCAGCCTTTACCAGCTATTGAGGTACAACTCTGAGCGTGCCTGCATTAAAACAGACCCAGAAGTCACAGACACATCTTTCCCCTTCCAAAAGGGCAAAACAAGGGTGCAGACATACATAAGGAGTCAGAAAGATCCAAAAAACTGTGGGATGAGGCAAAAACAGCTGTCACAACCCTGTGCCAGAACATCTGCAGAATCTCACGTCAAACTGTTTTCTCATATTCCTGAGATCAAGGCTTTGGAGCGTTCTGTACAAAGGCTTCAACCCACAGATAGGAACTGATAGTTAATACAGCAGTAGGGAACAGCATAGCTTGAAAGGAAGTGGGAGATATCCTCCTACATTGCTTACTGGGAATACAGAGGTTTTACAACAGGAGAAAAGGGCTGTAATCTGTCTGTCTGATTCCCTGGTTATCTGTAAGCTTTTCATGACTTTTGGAAGAGGAACCAAGCCACATAAAGAATTACTCAGTACCCTCCCTTATCTGCAAGCTTTTCTTCCTAACAGAGCCTGTATGACTCTGCATACGGCAGTAAGACAACCTATTAATCACTCCACTATAATTTTTTGAGACCAGTTTGAAGTTTCAAAAGTCAGGTTTTGCAAAGTTGCAAATCTCTTACAGCCGAGATACCAAAACACAGCATTTTCCAAACACCCCATGCTCTGCAAGGTCAGCAGCAGGCTAGCTTAAAACAGCCATAATGCTTCCAAATTTTCCACTGCTGCCTGCTACTGAAAAAACAGTCACAGCTGGCCTGGTACTGAGGATGGACTGAAGAACTCCAAGTTCCAAAGTCGCTTGCCAAGACTACTTACTTCCAGGCTGCAAGCTAGTACACAGAAAGAACACACAAAGATTTCAGACTCCTTGCCTTTCAGCTATTACAGAGATGTCTTTAATTCTGGGACTGAAACCAACACTCCCCAGCTCATGAGATAAGAAGCCTTTAGGCTCAAACAACCCTGACTGCTGGCTAGCTTGGAAGATTGAGAGTCCTCATGTCCCAAATCAGTGAAAGCAAGAAGGTAGACAAAAGTGTGATGGAAAAAATCAGGAATATCAGACTTGAGCCAAAGCAGCCTGCCCACCAGCACTGCCAGTTCTCAACTGCATCCCCTTCACAAACCATGGCAGATACATTGGGTTTGACCATGAGCAAGAGCCATTCCTGATAAACTGGTGGGGAGAAGGGCAAAGGGAACAGTTTTCCAGCCAACTGCAGTAAATAGCCCTGGAGCATTTATGCCTTCTGCAAAGAAGCCTCTAGCCAAGCCAGAGACAAAAACGAAAAAGATGCTACAGTCAGATTCCCATGTTCTGGAGTTTCTCAGCACAGCAGAAGGCTACACGGGAATTCAGTGAGTACCTTGTTCCAGCACCAGAAAAAGTAGTAGCTCCCACTACTAGGGAAATACCTACAGCTTGTATTTTAAATCTGTAAATAGTCTGATTCCTTCAAGTTAAGAAATATGTTACAAACATGTAAGTAACAAAAATGAGTAAGGGCTTTTAAACACATTTACCATATAGCACCAAAACAAACGGCTTCTAAATTTCTTTTGAGAAAAGTGGATGGAAAGCCAAAAACCTGAAAGTGATTTATGCAGTGGTGCAGAATCCAGGAAAGCTACGAACAGTGCACTGGCTCATAGCACAGATCAGCGTCAGGTGTCCTAACTGTCATCACTGGCAGTGATTTCTGGTAACACCAATCTGCTTTTACAGAAGGGTTTTTAGTAGATTTAGTACTTGCCTTTTCTCTGATTTCTTGATAATGCTGCTAACTGTACCCAGTTTGCCAATCTGAAGTTATTCCATCCTCTAAAGAGGAAAATAAAGTTTCTACTATCAAGAAGTTAAACTTGGACATTATTTTCCTCCTGAGGAAAAACACTCATCCTGTCTCACACACGACATGCACTAGATGTGTTCTGCTCATGCAGTTGCATTGAACTAGAAAAACATCTCTAAGACAGTTTGTAGTTTATACCAGCAAAACAACACTTGACCAGGAAAGCTTGTTCCAGTGTTGCTCTGCATCTGTCCTCCCTCACCCCCCATAAAAGATACTGCACCATTAATCACTGTCGTTTTGCTGCCAATAGAGCTACACTGGGGCTTTGTGGCTGACGTAACTGTTGGCAGTCCAGTCTCTCCCTGCTAATCACCAACATAAGTATCTGGGAAAAAAACCCTGTAAATTAGACCTTTCCTTGGCAAGCACTTTAAGGAAGTCTTCATCTGGGAGTGCTACAGCACTGGTCTGTGACTGGCTATCTCCAGCAGCTGCCTTGGGCCAGCAAGGTCACAGGTCCATAAGCCAATGCGCAGCCCCAAGGGCTCGCTCCCACCCAGAGAGAAAAGGGCTCCCTTTACTCCCTTGTAAAGTAAAGGGAGCCAGCCCTACTGCAACATCCCCTCTGTCAGTCAGTTCACCTTCCTAAGCTGGCAGAACCAACATAAACCAAAAAACACATTCTGCAGGCTCAGCTCAGAGCACTGGAATCACCCAGCCAGCCCACACGAAGAAACCCACAGCTGGGATTGAGAGAAACCCAGCTCCTAAGAGTTCTTTCCATCTCAGGGAGCTGCCACCCTTAAATTTTAAGTGATTTCCAGCTCAAAGATTAGCTCACACTCAGACACAAGTACTACAGCTGATTTGCAAAACCTGCTCTCACCCCCAGAGCAAGGCGCCCTGCCTTGGCTGGTTATGAATAACCAAACACTCCAGCAAGCAATTCAACGCCCCTCTACTGTCACTGCCTCCTGCTCTAGCAACTAGACACTAAACTTGGGGAAAAAAAGGAGCAATTTCATATCCATCTATCCAAAAATACCACACACTGCAGAGTTTTAAGCTGAGAACATTTATAAAGTATTTTCCACATGAAATAAAATACGACATATTACAGAAACTATAATTGCATTATCCTAAGTTTTTAAGCTAATAAAGACAAAGACTTTTCCTTTGGCTACCACCAAGAGAACGCACTTAACGTTGACACTAGCTAGCATGGATAATAAAAGGCCTGTTATTAAATATGCCAGACTGTAATGCCAGCAGCGGGCACAAATGCAGAACAGGAAACTGCAATAGTCAAGATGGCAACCTATACGTAAGTCAGCTTTTCCAAGACATTCAGCAAGGTCACAATTCACACTTTTCAGATTAGTATAGTTCATCACTGCATTCACCAAACAATGACATAACCAAGGTCTGTTCCTTCTATCTATCTATCTATCTATCTATCTATCTATCTATCTTTCCTAGTGATTAAAAGGAAACTAAGTGTCTGACAAGAGTAAAGAGCAAGAGACTGTGTGAAGGGGGATAAAATTCTGGTCTTGAATGTTGGAGAATCAAGGTAAGACCTCAGTAAAGCCACTCAAGTTAGGTTTCTGTCCCTCCCATCTCCCTCTTCCCTCCCAGTACAGGGAATTCATTAATTCGGTCACACATTCGAAAAGCAACTGGTTCAAGAAAACTGGATACAACTCTGCCTGCCTTGGCACAACTACAGCATCACATCAAGAGCTGCTACACTGAGGTAGGGACTGAGCTCTGTTTGCTGTACATAGGCAGAGGCACAAGAAAGCTGCTTTCTCCCTGATTTTGACCACTTTTAGAGTATCCAGAAGCCTTCTGAGTTGCCTCACTGTTCTTCCCTTCATGCTTGTACCCTTAAGTTTGGCTTCATGTACGGCTCTGCTCCATTAAAACCAAGTCCTCATCACAGTCACCTTGCTTCACATACAGCCCAGGTAAGAAGCCACTTTTCCAGCCATTTTTCACTGGTTTTGAGCTACTGGAAGATTCTGATTTACAGAGGTTCCCATCCCATACTCATCACTATAGCACCAGATACCTTAAGCAGCCATGACCAAGCCCTGTAATTTTCACATCCTGTTTGTCTCCCAGCCTATCCACAAAGGCAGGATGGATTATTTTATTACACATGGAATAGAGTCAACAGGAAAAAAAAACTCACCTTGTAGTTTGTAGTTTTACTAACCTGACTAGAGCCCTTCCTGGATAAAAATAAATCCAAACTCACCTTCCCCAAAGTATACTTCAGCCCAGAAACCGTAACAGTGGTAAAAATATGTCAAATTTCACACCAGGGCATTTAGATACCAAAAGAAAAATCCTTCATCAAACAGGACTGTCTTTTATTGATGAGTCAGTTTTAGTAACTTCTCAGGACCTGGGAGCAGAATCTACACCCCTAAGCAGGTGCTAGTGTGTGGCCTAACTTGAAAATAAATTTCTTGTTTCATGTAAGACAGCTCAGAAACCCTTGGAAAAAAGACAACTGGCCAACAGTGAGCAAGGGTGCTCTGCCAACTATTTTGTTCTACCAAAACACTAGCAGAGTTTGTTTTACAACATCTTGGGAGGGCTAAAAAGAAAATTACAAGGAGTTAAAAAACAACAGAAAACAAAAAAACCCCAACTCATATATTTTTTGCTATTCATCAGGATATAATTCCAGATAAATTACAGAGACACTCCAGAGAATTAAACCTGAAAGAGCAGGAGATGTCAGTTCCACAACACCTTCTGCCCTCTCTCTTACACACATTACCATGTTTACCTTGACAAAATGTTGGGACCTCTCTCTCCCCTGCCACAGAAAATATGTCCAGTTGCAAGCTACATATCCTTCCTTCAACATATCAGCTGAATCAAAGTCCTTACTAGTAAGACAACATGGGTGCTTGATTAATTCCTCCCACGTCGATATTCAAATTAAACCGAACAGATACAAAGGTGAAATACACTGGCAGAATGAAGTCAAATATGCAGCTCATTAACAGCATCTGACCAAACAGCAGATGTTTCCTCCTCCTATCACCCTTAGGAACACATTTAAGGGGAAGCCACAATTTGTTGCAACATGATTCTCCAGTTATTTACTTCATCTTTAACCAAAACTGATTTTAAGCTTTTAAGCACTTAAACGGCATTTAAGTATTTATATATAAATAGTTATTACCTACACAGGTCTTGATAAATTTACAGGTTCTTCTCAACTACATATAGGTGTAGCCTACCTTTATCTGATCCAAACAATTTAACTTTCAACAGCAGTGACTATTATTTTTGGTATTCATATGTGCACACACACATACACCATACCCATCCACTTGAAGGATCCTATATACACACCATTGTAAGAATAAAACATCTTTAAGAGTCTCATGCCCTGGTTTCAACATGCTACACCAGGCAGAATGCTGAAATTATTTACAAGAAAAATATCTCAATAATGTAATCTTTCATGTTAACACAGAAGAATGAGATACCAGTTTGCAGTGTTGAACAAAGTGTGAAAGAAAACCAAGTAAAGGTATCATCAACTATGGTCACTGCATGGACCAATCAAGCTGAACATACAAGGTTCTCTGAACTCATGGAAAACTTCTCAGCCAGTTACAGAAGTGTCAAGTGTGTGTACATATGCTTTTTTTGCTTTCATCCTACTAGGTAGGATGTCCTTAAACATGCACATCAGTCTTGCCACCTCTGCAGAAGAAACTCTGTAATGCTGCAAACTCTGAAATCTAAGTTCCACTCATGGATTAAATCTGTATTGAGAGGACATATTTTCAGCTTCTCCTCAAACAAGTTCCAAGTTCCAAGTACTGAAGGAAGCAAGGTCCATCCATCAAAACTGGAGGGTAGATGTGATTCTTACACCCATGCTGAGGACAGACATGAGGAGACAGCAAAAACTCTCATGTTTCTGTCTATAATCACTTCAGCACTGCAAAAATTTTTAATGGGTATCTTATTTTCAAGTTACCCAATATTGGATTGACAGTCCATAGATCACTTTGATGTGGATTGGCATTTTAGTAGTTTTAATGACAAAAACATGCAAGTGATATACTTCTGAATATCATTAAGTGCTATAATTCAGACTGTCTACACTGGCTTAGACAGTCTCATCTGCTGCCATGTTGGGAAGAGTGTTCACTTTATGAGTACAGAAATATGAAATAATGCTTCAGAAATCACTGGTGAACCACATTAATGATTTGCTTACACGCCAACTCAACATAATAGTTGGGTTTGGATGATACTGCTTTGAACAGTGCCTAAATATAATGACTTTATATAAAGGCATGTTTAAAAATAATTTGTTTTCCTCCTTGTACTCTAGACTTCGCCTCTGCATGCTGGAGAAAGGGTGGGGGAAAAACCAAATGGGAGAGACTGGTGACATCTGCTCTAATATCACTCTCCCGAGTGGGTAACACAGATTGGAACAAAAGTGACATAGTCCAGAACAATTACAGAGTTATGTCAGAACAACCAAACTGTGCAAGTGTCCAGAATAGCTCTACTGGTCAGCGTCCCTACTCTGGCAAGTCTATAGACAGGAAGAAAAATGATTCAACCCCTGATCTAAACTCAGCTGCTACAGTCTCCGAGCCAGCAACCACCAGAAGGGCACAACTGAGCAAAACAATCTGTGCTTGCAGAAAACCCTTTAGAATCTGACAGCTCAGCCCAGCTGCTGTGTGGCACTACAGCCCCACAACCCTTCCACCAGAGCAATCCCACTGCCACATTTCCTGATGCACCCCTCCTCCCTTCCCAAACTAAAAAAATAATACAAATGGACCCACCTCCACAGCTCAAGAGAGTTCAGCATTTCATGCGTGGAATACTTGACCTCACACTGTTCAACTAGGAGTACTGTGCTCAACCTTTGTTCCTATTAAACTGGGAGGAACTTCCAGTGCCAACACACGCAGGTGACAAATGGATGCAGAGAGAGAATCCTGTATCATCTGGGTTCACTTTAGAAAATGTTTTCATTCCTTGAAATCAGTCCATTTGATGAAATGTTTGCCTTCTCTATCCCGTTAAAACACACAGGCATCCCCCACTCAAATACACAGCAACCCGAAAAGCTTCTGTAATGCAAATTACCATTTGTCTGAGGAGGAGGATAGGGATCTTTGTGGCAGCCATTATCCAAGGGTGTCCTCACCCCTGAATCCCCCATCTGTAAAGTCCTCCACAAAGGCCCAATCAAACGTTTTCTTTGGTTACTTCAAATCTTGAAGAGTAGTGACACTCTAATGGAAATACCCCTGACTGCGGGGATACAACACTAAAACTTTAAAAATATCAATTTAAAATAACTTCCTTCCCATCCCAAGAAAAACCCTGCATTCTAATATAAAAATTCTCTCTGCTGTTCTACAGCTTGAGCAAAATAGTTTGAGAATTGCCTGATGACTGTATAGATGAGCATGTAAGTCACCAGCACTTTAAACCTTGCTTGCCAAGTTGGGGTTTATATCTCAAACTTGACTTTCTCACTCTGCAAAGTACATTTCAAAGGAAAACTTCTAGGAACTGTGTACCATCTTTTAATTATTAAGACAGGTATGCATTCAGTTTTTTACTATACACAGAAGGAAGGCCAGTGGAAGAACATTAGTCTGCTGTTACTACAGGGAAAAACAGTGAAGCATTTATGAGCAGAACACATCTTTCCCAACTCTGAAAGCAAAACTGAGTGAATTTGTAATGAAAACCTAAACCAGAAATTTAAAAAATAAGAAACAGAAACAAAGCCAACAAAAAACAAAACTCCCACACACTGGTAGGATCACTTCACTGACCATAAAGCAATTTGTGCAATCTGACTTTCATTTTCACAGATTTTATGGCTCTCTCTCCAATACGGTAGTTTCCTCATCTGCACTGACACAGCAGTGTCACAGCTCCATATCCACATTTTAAAAGCCACTGCACTCCAAAGTGAACTTTAATTCCTTTATCTACCACTCAAAAAGCACCTCAGCTACAGCACATGCTGTTGAGGTGCGACTGAACCTGGAGACTAATAAATCTCTTAACACTAGTGACCATTTATTTTGTCTGTTTCACTTGCATGCCTCAAATTTGTTTTTTTAACTTGTATTTATGATTACAAATAAGGGATGTTTCTTTCTGGGCTGGGAGAACCTCAGGAGATTGAAAATTCACACCAATTCAGGTACGAGGAGTTGGTTTAAACACTAACAAATGCTAAACTCTCAAATCCCCAAGCAGCACACTGACTTGCAGAAGGAAGAGAAAAAAAAAAGCGTTTTTGCAGGATTTTTCCCAAAACACATAATAGTGATTTTACCAGCAGAAACAGCAAGACCTAAGATGCTGAGTATTTAGCAAACATTTTATTACCCATGGCATGCTGTTTTCTAGGGCTGTTAAGAGGGAAACACAAATCTGAAGCCACAGTTGTCTTCATCAAGAAGAGTGACCTATGCCAACTCATACTCAAAATTACAGTCTCTTCTAGAAGTTTGGCCAAATAGTTCAAGATCTGCAGAAATGCTTCAACAGGCAGTTACAAACTTCAGTAGGATACAAATACTAGGGGGGGAAAGTCAAACAGTTGGCTTGTTTGCCTGTTTGTTCCCTTGATGTCTGAGAGCACAGCCTGGTGCTCTGCAGGTAAAGCCTAGCTGATCCTCGAGAAAGGCTGTATCAATTTCAGAGATTCACTCACAACCACTTCCCCACGCAGACATCCCAAAGCTGCACATGCCTTCTTCATCTATTTCAGCTCCTAATGACTAAAGGAAAAGGTTCAGAGTCAACCTAAATTAGTTCAGCTTTTACTCTTCACAGGGCCACAAACTTTAATTTCAGCTGCTCATTGCATAACTTAAATAATACACATGGTGCTCTCTTTATTTGATTCTTAAACCAGCCGTATCTGAAGCACAATGGGACATGTCACAGACACTTGCTTTGCTGCCCTCATAATATGGTTTAATTATGATGACTGAACTAACAGGCTCACATCATAGACTTTTACAGGTTGACCCTGTGTCATCCTGATGTATCATTTTGCACCAGTTCAGTGCTGTAAATCAATTTAAGATCTCCAGCAGGTTGAAAAGGCTGGTAATGATGCTTTCTCTGCAGTCTCTGGGGACTCCACATTATACACAACTTACATTATTTATAAAGCTGAGATGATGCCTCCATTAGGCCTGTAAAACTACTCAAATGATATTTTACACACACAGCTTGGGCTGCACAGAGCAGAACACTGCCAATATGTAATATCCAGTGCATTCATGCTTTAATTTCAAGAAAAAAACCCAAAACAACCAAACAGTCATAACTCCTTCATTTTTTAAAATTTAAATCCTAATAGCAAGCAAAGAAATTAACAGTTTAATCTCAATAATTTCCCAGTACTCAGAAACACAAGTAGCACTTTTATTAACCTTTGTATTGTTTTTCTTCACGTTCAACTCTTTACTTCTGTTTTCAAACTACAGAGGAAAAACAAACACCAAACTCATCAGTTTTCAAATATTTGAATTGATAGTTAATATTTATACCAAAACAGAAAGATCTCCATCTGTTTACTCAGTCACTTCTCTCAAATCTATCAGATCATCACATCTTCAAGGGTACACAAAAAAGCAAGTTGAACAGAACAGAGAAGGAAAAAAATGTATTTGATTACATACCCAATGGTAATGGGGTCAAAACAAATGCAAGGACAAATCCCTACCCTTAGGGTAACCTGATCATTTCTCATAGCTGTGCAAGCCTTCTGGTTCCCAAATCATCCAAATCAAGGGAAATTTCTCTCAAGTGCCTACTTACAGTCAAGTAAATTGCAAGACTTCATCCCTAAGACACAGCAAGAACACCAAAAAGGGACAGATCTCTCTCATTTTCATACTGATGTTCTTCCAGTCACAACAGAGAAGTAAGCACTCAAAACCTGCACTTAAATCCAGTGAGAATCTTGAAAAAGCTTCATAGCACTGCTCTCTGGTTCAAGGGGGAAATTAAGTATTAATCAGCTGTAACTAAAAAACTCAAGTCCCATAATTCAGCCAAGTTATTACTCACAAGTAAAAGAAAAAAATAAGCCAAACTTAGGTTCCCTCACATGATTTGCTCCTATTGTTTGACACGACAAGGTGCATACAGTCAGCCACATGAAGAATTACAGACACACACCTGCAAAGAAAAGTGTTCTCCGTGGGCTGTGTAAGCTATAGTTTTTATTCTTACTCCTGAGTGCTGCTTAAAAACACATGTAACTATTGGGAGAAAAAATATTAAAGTTTTCTTTTTCTGACTTCCCTCTGTGTGCAAAACATTCAAACTATCGGCTATGACAGCTCTTTCCTAAGAAGCATGTTAGTTTTAAGGCGCAATATCTTTGAACACTGACATCCATTAAACACTGACATGTTTCAGGCAATGATCTTCTCCATTTGCCTGTAACTGAAATACACAGCTACTTCTACTCCTCCCCATGTGGCTCTAGCAACACTGTTTTTATTAACCTCCGTTTAAAATACTTCCCCAAATAAAACTGTAGACATGCAGTGAGCATCATTTTAACCTAAAATACACCAAAATAACGATTAATTTTCAGAATAAAAGCATTTTTTCAGAATAAGCTGTTATCCAGATACTGTAAAAGCAAACTGTAAGGTTGGACCACGTACCTTCGTCAGATTGATCTACTAACAAAAGAGCAATCACAGCAACCCTGCCTCGGTCAGAACTCCCTCTGACTTCAGTTTATACTGAAAAAAAAAAAAAAAAAAAAAAGTCAGTATTTGGCCCAGATCCTTTCGAACGCATGACTGAATATTTCCACGCCAGTAAATTTTAATAAGCTTTAAAGATCTATATTCAGGATAAGATTATTTGGCTGCACGAGTATATGAAGCAACTATACTGAGGAGGGGGAAAATCTCAAGCATCCAAACCCTCTAACAGGGAAAAGAAAAAAAAAAAAGTGAACTTTCCTTGACCTCTAAGCACAGATTTGTCATTAAAGAAGAAAGAAGGGGAGGGGAGGGAAAAAAAAAAAAAACAACCCAGGAGAGGAAGGGGCTGCGGAAAGAAAGGAAAGAAAGGAAGGGGGGAAAAAGCAGAAAGCAGATAAATTAGAGTGCGAGGGACGCGGCTGGGCCGAGGCGGGAGGCGAAGGGCTGCTCCCGCACACACAAAGGCGGCCCCTGCCCGGCCGGCCGGGGCTCCGCCGCGTCCCCTCGGGCCACGCTGGGGCCGGGGCCGGGGAGGAGCCGCAGGCCGGCGCTGCCCGGCGGGGAAGGGCTCAGCGCCCGCCGGGCCCGGCGCGGCACCTACCCACCAACTTGGGGCCGGGAGCGGTCCCCGCCGGGCCGCCGCAGGGACGCCATCATGCCGGGGCGGAGAGCGGGAGCGCAGCGCTGCCCGGAGCCGCTCCCGCCCGGCCCGCGGCCGGAGAGCTCCGCGGCAGCGCCGCCAGGACCGGGAAGGAGAAGGGGGAGGAGGGGAGGATGTGCGGGCACAGCCGCCGGCCCGGGGGCAGTGAGCGGGGAGAGGCGGGGGGACGCGAAGTTGTTACCGGCTGGCGGGCGGTGACGGGCGGCCCGCAGGCAGCTCCTCCGCGCCGGGATCGGGATCGGGATCGGGATCGGGATGGATGTGGCCCGGCTGGCGTCAGGCGGCCGGAGCCGCCCCGCGCCGCTCACCGGCACACTCACACACACACTCACATACACACACGCACCGGCCCGGCCAGGGATCCTCCCCAAATTCCCGCCCCCGCCGCCGCGCCGCCGGGTCCCGCTGGGAGCGCTGCGCCCGCCGCCGGAGAGCGGCCCCGGCACGGCACGGCACGGCCGCTGTGTGCCCTAACCCACAGCCCGACACCCGCCCGCGTGTGAGCCTCCTCCCACACCCTCACTGCGGCTCCAGAGGCGTTTGTGCCCCGCCGGAGCGGCTGGGGAGCTCGGGCAGCGGGGCTTGGGAACAGCGGCGGATGCTGTCAGACTCGGAGTTAAAGTCAGTTCCTGATCGAACAGAATTATGTCCTGCCGCTTGCCGCAGGTGATTCAGCCTTGGCTTGGTCTAGTCGTAATACTGAAGTAATTGCCGTAATAGGTCCCAATGACAGAGCACTCTCTATCCCCAGGTGTTTTACACGTGGACATCCTCCTGCCCATAGGTATTGCCGCACTTACTGCTCATTCATGCGAGCAACCCCATTGCAGGGCATGAGGCTTCTTGTGCACTCAGACCCACAGTAACGAAGCCTCATGCCGCTGTCCCTCTGAAATGAACTTGAACTCCATTTGGATCTGCAAGTGTCAGCTCCAAAGTGGAACTGGCTGAAAGTTTGGTGCCCGCATGTGGAGCGGTGAGCCTCTCCTGCCTGCTGTGCTTACAGTAGTCAGATAAGTGTTGTGCAAGCAAGATTGAACTGAAACTGATTCTTTAACAAATACTTTGGCTTTTACCCAGTCATCGTTCCTGGAAGGAGATATGGAGCAACAAGTGCAAGATGTTTCTACGTGGAAAATATTCTGATATGCCTCTACTGGCATAGTTATATCCCTGTACTTAGGGCAGTAAAATTTCACATATATAGGCAGTTCTGCCTATGATTTAACCTCATTTTAAAATCCAGCAACATGGAGGCCCAGAGGACTCAAGGCCCTGGGAGTTTTTCCAGATGAGCAGTGGTCCTGCCCACCCAGGTGCATTGTGAGTCTGAAGATACAGATTTGGAATGGCTTGCCCAAGGTCACAGCAGGAGCACAACAGCAGCAGTAAAAAGTACCCAGGTTTATGCCTGTGAGGCTATCAGCGCTTCTTTCTAACTTCATAATCTAAAATTCATCCATTTCTTTGCCACATAAATACTGCACAAATTGCAAACAGGTGAATTGTACTGTACTGTTAGGTATTATGCTACAATAATAGTAGAGGAACTCCCACACAGGATGATGCTATAATATTGATGGGGAAAGCCTGGAATAGAATTACTCTTTCACTGCTTAAATTTTGAACCTTAAATGATTCAAGATGAGTGAACTTCATTAATCAGCTTGAATGTGTATTTTGTGCTTGCACTGTACACAACTACAGTTAGCAAGTAAACTTTTCTTTCTATGTGCAATCACAGATACAGTGCAGTGCTTAATCTGGGTCCAGGTGTCCTGGAACAAGAGTAGTGGATGCAGCAGTAGTATCTGCCCCAAGAGCTTGGCAGTCTTGGTGATCCAGTCTCACACAGAAAAATACATGAAAAAGGCCTGGTGTGCCTGAGCTTTGCTCTGCTCTGCATGCTGACTTGGCAGGCACAAGCTCCATCCACTGGATCCTGGTTGCTCAAGTATCAATTCATGATTCACACTAAACAGATATGACAAGGAGATAATTAGGGAAGCGCTGCAGTTTGTCAGGTGTCTTGTTAAAACCACGTTTTTACTGCTTTTGTTGTTGTTAAGGTTGACTGGTAGCTTGGCTTTGGCATGAGAGAATTAAATTATTCTCTGCTTACGTTGAGGCTTGGGGAGGATCACATTAATATGCTGCTTTCCCTAAAAAGGGCTATAAAACAGCCTAGGAGAGTCTTTTGCTGATGTTTAATAACCAGAGTGGTTGTCCTGGAGAGGGCTGGGTAGACCTGGCTTCAGACAGAGCAGTGGTGTGAGAAGGCCAGGGGACAAGGCAGAAACAGTGTGCCCTGGTCAGATCTGCATCGAGGCTTCCCTGACTGGGCTGTTCTGTCACACAGCTGAGTCAAAACTTCAAATTCTGCCTCTGCTTTAGCATGTGCAGTCAGAGCTGGCTGTCTGTACCCGTTACTCTGTGGGTGAGTAGTACCAGCAGTGTCTTACTGCACACTCACCACTTCTAACTCCACTGGCTACTTTAATACCCTGAATCATTAGCGTCTTCCTGGTTTTCTGAATAACATTAGAAAACTGAAAAAAGGAGATCAGAGGAGTATGAACACCTGGGTATCAACCTTGATGCTCCTCTGCACTGGGCTGAATAACTGTGCTATCCCAAGGGGCAACAGAGAATGGGTTCTTTTCTCTTTTTCGTCTGCAACTACGTGATCATTCAGATTGATGCAAGGAAAACAGGCTGTGAGGCTGGGGCAGTGAAGAAAGAGAAGAACCATTCCTTCTGTAAACAGCCTGGCTTTTCATCAGATTAGGTGCATAATCTGATGACACCATCAGTCATAAAGCCTGTGAACCTGAATTTTAATGGAGTTGGGGCACTTAGGCAGATAAACTAATATGGTTCTCAAAGGAAACTTTAATCTCATAGACACTTGCTAACATCTCACCAAGCACCTGCCCAATCATCTTTAAAATCTGTATCTCAGGAACCGATTATCAGAAGGCTGAGTGCTAAAAGATATTCATTATGCTGTATATTTTATACTACTATATTATGTAACAAGTATTTAAGAAATACTGCTACTACTAGTACTGTGGCTACAACAACTGTTAGCTTTCAATCTTCCTCTAAAATCCAAGTTTGTATGGAGGTCATGATTTGGTATTTCTTGTTAACTTCAACCAGGCTTCATCTGGCTTAATCAAGAGGTTTCAGGGATGGAGAGTGTCTTCTGGAGACAGCTTAGCTCCAAAGTCAGTAAGTTTGCTTCACCTTCATGTCCACCAGATTTCTACCAGAAACTAAGAGTTTCAAGAACAATTAAATAATTAAATTATATCAAACACACAACTTATTATTTACATTAAAATCACTGGAGTAATTTTCTTTTCAGCCATTACACTGTTGTCCTACCGTGGGAAAACACCAACAATATTTTCAGAGAAAAGAGGCAGTTCTCTTAAGAAGAAAAATAAATTTCTAAGGATACTGGATTTCATTATTTTCTTCTTTCTTGGACTGACTGATAAAATTTATCACCCTCTACCCTTCATGGTTTGTCTGCTTCTTTGAGTAGGTGAGGTATTAAACAAGCCTCCCACCTCAGCATTATTAACATAGGATATGCAGACTGCTTAGCAACTACACAGATCTGTTTAGGAAAGGTGCCTCAGGCAGAAGACAGCATGTGGGAGAAAGTAAGGAGCATTTTTAGGAGGTCATCATAACTGTGCAGAGCTACACATGGTTTTCCAAGCCCATCTGGAAACAAGGTCCTGTCTAGCCGCCACACAAGCACAGGAAAAAGGAACTGAGTTGTGAAAGGCCTTGAAGGCAGCAAGTGTGACATGGGAGCTCTCTCTAGTCCTGCTTTGGGGTGTCTGCGCATTTTCTAGAATGAGCCCTGCATGAGTTTGACTCTATAGAGTCAAATATCTGCTTGGGACATGTCTTATTGTTCTGGCTCACTGTCATAAGCAAAAGGACGAAGAATCCGTTTCACTCTCAGAAGTTCTTCCTAAACTGACTCACCATGATTAAGTGGGATTCATATAGAATAAATGTGGAACTTGATAATTTTACAAGGTTATTATGTGTGTACCTCTGTTATATTAAATAAGGCTTCTGCTATAAATCTATCTGCAGATACCAGAAAGGTCTTTGATCAGATTGAGTAGTCATTCATCTTTTCCACCACTGGGATGATGGGAATCAGACCTAAATTCATTACTTTCTTAAGATTGATGTGCCCAGCTAAAGCTGCCAAGATCCTTATTAAAAGTTACGATTCCAAAAGGTTTGGGCTGAAACAAAGTATTAAGCAAGGCACTCCCTTATCTCCTTTATTGGTTGTTTTCTCATGAGACTCTGATGTACGGACTTTGCTCCAGCAGTGTTACATTTCCAGTAAAGAAGGGAGGTCACCCTCTCTTCTGACAGTTCATCACGTGCTTCCAAGAAGCACAATATTCCTGCCCACTGCATGCGCCAGTATTGAACTTTCTAGAGAATGGGATTCTCCCTTTGGATCTTGCCTGAATCCATGTAGAAGCTTTTGAAGGTAGTTTCACTTTCTCCTGGCGATCACCTCAGCAAAGGATAATGGACTCGGTGTAATCAAACATTATTGGTTCTTTGAAAATTAAATTTCTCTTCAGTCATTCAGCTTAAAAAGATTTACATAACTGGAATAACCTAGCTCTATTGCTGGTTTCTTGGAAGGCACCGCTAAGACTAACCTTATCTCCCACTTTAATTACTGTTTTCAAGTTCTTACAGTCCTTGTCCCAGTTACATCTTGTTGCGAAAACCACCAGAGAATGATATATTAAAATTTATTCAGACAGGTGGCAGAGACAAAATTAAAACTAATAACTCTTTGAGAAAAGAAATCAAAGGTGGTTTGGCAATCCTGAGGTGTTATTTCTTGGTCCCTTGGTTGCAGTGGCTGCACAAGCAGTGCCCAAATACCTGGGCTGTGTGAGCAGCTGTGTGCCACAGTTTGATGTGCAGGACTCAGGACTGCCATGGTCACACAGCTGCACTAGCATCCATGGGATAAGGAGCCTTGGAGCAGGACTGCTTGTGGCAATGTGTGAAGGCTGGAAAAACCATGGCAATTGTCTCAATAGAGGGTTCTGTCTCATTGAAAGATGAACAAAATGACATGTACTGCATCTAAATGTATTCCTCTTCTTCCATGTGTTAATATTTTGTGACAAAATACTCAGCCCATTTTATATAAGGATTAAAAACATAAAAGGAAAGGCTCTAGACTCTAAGTCAGGTTGCCTGAGCTCAGTGTCACTCTTGGCTGAGTAGTCAGTAGTGAAACAGTCCCACCCTCCCTCCTCCACAAGGGCTGTTCAGCTCTAACCCCGTGTCAGCCACCCGCTCTGTGCTGGCACAGTTGTTGTGCAGCTGCGAGCTGAACAGGCCCAGGGAACTCAGATGGCTGGGGAGAGCAAATGTTCCAGGGGCCAAGCTCATTTTTAATTTGGATCAGTTTCCTGATCTGGCTCATTGTGTGGTTGTCCAAATCCTTGTGCTGATCTTGTGCAGAGGTAGGACTGAGGTAGGAGGAAGGGTGAAACTTATCTTTTTGATTGTGTTGTTGACCTCAGCCAGTTTAAGGTGGTTATGAAACTTAGCGATAGACTAAGCAAGGTTTTTGTTTTTTGGGTTTTTTTTTTTCTTTTACACCAAGGAAAAATACTTTAATTTTGAGCATAATGGTTTTAGAACTGTATTAACCATACAAACAGGGCTCACTGTGAGTAACAGAAGACAAGGAGAATGTGTGACTGGACTGAGAAATTCAGTGAGCTGCTGTGATTAGAAAAGGCAGCTGTTGGACATTACACTACATGGTAAAAAGAAAAAAAACCTGTTGCTCTTTTGCTGTTCTTGAACCAACCAGAGGCCAAAGAATTGCAAAAATCCCACCAAAAATTATTAATTGACTCTTCAAAAGACAGAGTTATTCTCAGCTGGCTTAAAAGAAGCCAACAGCTCAGCATTGGGTAAAAGCCATTCCCATGGCTTTTTTTTCTTTCCCGTATTCTTGAGTTTTCCTTTGCTCTTTGCTTAAGGCGTGGAAGAAACTGAACTTTGGAGAGTAAGTAAATCAGATTTAATTAGTCATCACAAGGCAATGGGTTCTTAGTGAGTTCTCAATAGCAGACAGCCCTGACAATGAATGTATGTGTATTATATTAGTTTCCGTTTGCACTTTGAGGAGGAAATTACCTTGCAGGTTTCAGACAACCTGGCAGTCCCACAAAGTGTTGGAAAAGGTTGCCCACATGACAAAAGCTTTTAGACCAATTTTAAATGCCACTCTTTTCTTGCTTGACCCAAAATAGTCAAATTTTTGACAAACAGGTTTGGGCAGCTTTTAAATAAAAGCCCTCCACACTTTACAAAATGTTACACAAATCACATTGGTAAATCCTCTGTATAGGTGTAAAACTTTTTTAAAAATTAAGTTAAACGCTTGAAAGTTGCAACCAATCAAAATTGGCATTGCTGGTATAATCTTAGTTAAGCACTCAGTTTGAGTGCATCCTGGTACCTGTCTTTGAGTGCTCATTTATGTTCCTTCCTAAAGACCCTGTCTTATTCAGTGAACACAACTGAATCAACAAAACTAGTGGTCAAATAATGGGGAGTTATTTTGTTTTCTCCCAAGTTCATGATGGAGCTAGCCATTATGAACCCTGGTTTTGCAATATTTAGTTGCAAAACTACGACTGCCTTGCAACTCACAGCTTATCCCTCAACACAGCTCATCCCTCATCTGCCCTTTCCTTGCCTAATTTAAGCTCTGTTCTTGAGTGAACAGGGGCACCAGAGCTTCTCAAAAAAATTCTCTAGTATTTTCAGCCCTAACAAATAAATGCATTCTTTTTTATCTTCTTCTCCAATATACTTAAGCTGTTTCACTGACATTTTCTACATATACTCTGCCCAAAGCACACACCAAGGGCAATTAACATTTGATGATGTTCTAAACACATAAAATCAATATAGTCTCAATGGGGGAAGCACTGGGCAACCTGAATTACAAGTGATGATCTCAGTCCACTAATGTTATAGTTTAAAAGACCAAAGCACCCTATGCACATGCAGAAATCCTACTGGTGCTGGAGGTGTCAGAGAGAAGGGAAAGGATTACATGGCTTTAAATACCACAGTCAGTGGCTCTTTAGAAAGGTGGAGAAAATGAAGAAAAAATAATTAAGGTGCACATTTGCCTCTTCAGACAACTTTCAGTGTGAAGCATTTTATCTGGATGGCTATAATGTTTACAGACAAGGATCAAATGTTCAGTATGGAAATCACCACAGAAGGCCCCAGAAGAAAACTGCACATAGCAAGGGATAGCAATGGTGCTTTATTCTGTCTGAAAACCTGCAGTCAGAGAGGCCTCACAATCAGTGCACAGCTGGTCCAGCTGCCAGGATGTCCATTTGCACAGAACATGAACCCTACATCTTGAGGGACTCAGCTATTCCACCCTGCTCATGTGCCCAAGCCTGCAGCACCTGGGAGGCAGCGCTGATGGACCACGTTCACTTGTCAGAGAGCAACCAGATGGAGGATTGCAATTTATGGCCTGCAGTTAGGCAGGCTTGCACTGTGATCTAATCAAATCTTGCACAAAATAGGTCAAGGTTGGTCAGTGTTCAGATGAGATACACTCTAGGGAAAACATGGATACTGTAAGAAACAGTTCAGGATTCGGATTTAGGATTCATCTGACAGAGCTCCCAAGGCACGGTCCCAATTTTAGGCTAGATTCCCAGACATCTGAGGTACCCAAACAGGTCCCTGGTCTGTTATGCAGAAGGGGCACTGTACTGCTGGAACCACATTTCTCATTTTTCAGACGAGAAATAAAATTACAGTCATGCCTTGTGATTAATTAAATAAATCATGCTTGTCTTTGCTTGTGGACATGACATTTTCAGAGGCACCATAAATGGAGAAAAGGAGCTTGTTTGGTTTCTATGATCCTAGTACAACCTGCTAGCCTTCTCTCTGCAAAATCCCATTTTAAAGCTTTTCAATACCAGGGCACTAGACCCAAGAAATTTAAATTTCTCTAAGACTGCAAACACCATGAGAATTTCTGAGCAAGAGACATGCAAAATAAAGCAAATTATATAATCTGTTGCTTTACAGATACATTCCTTTTTCTTTACCTTCATATTTCCCATCCATTCACACTCCCACCTAACAATCTTTACATCAACTCATTTCTCCAGACGCTGGTCTAATGTGGTTTCATTTTTATTATGATTTTCAGCTCCTTGGTTTCAATTCTGTATCTTTTTCTTTGCCTGAAAAATAGTATTATAGTAGAATTCTATGGGTAACTATTATTCTCAAAAAACATGCAAGTCCTTATCTCCAAATAATCAAAGATGATGACAAGTATGCTACTTGGGAAATTAAGTAGTCAGAATGTAACAAATCAAACTGAAATTTAGCCAGGACACTGAAATTACATGATGGGCTAAACAGAAATATGATCCTCATGGATTTTGGTAATTTCAAGTGGTCAGGACTCACTCTGCTCTCCAGTTGCTCTCTCAGCAGAACACCTCCTGCATGCTGTGCGATGCAGGATGCTGTAGAGTGAATGCTAAGGCAAAAAGAATTTATAACGCTTGCATTCTCTCTATGATTGCATTCCTCAGATGTATCAGTTAATCAGTCTACAAAAGAATTAATTTCTAGGGTTTTTTTAGTCTGCAAAGCATCCCCATATTATGTGCTTTGTTTTGACTTTTGTTTTTCTTTGCCTTATGGCCATTCATCTTTGTTGAAAATGAATCATAGGAGCAATGCCTGCCTTATCGTTGGTTTGTGGTGTATAATCATGTTAAGGACAGATCACTGGTCTCCTCCGTACTCCAGTGCCATTTATAACAGACAATTACCCCTGCATGGTGCAGTTGTCAGGATCTCAGCATTGTAAATGCTCATTATCAGTACGGAGACAGCTGAATGCAGTGTGTTTCTCTTTAAAGCTGATTGGATTTTCTGTCATCCTGGAAGTTTTACCCAGTGCACCTCAGTTTTCCATCTACAGCCAACTAAGGTCCTTTTGATGTGAACCATGAGGGGCAGAATTTGGGTACTTCTCCCTCCTATTCCAGGGAATGATTACGGTCCAGAGGAAAGAACAGCAGTGTGACTGCACTGGGAGATCTCCAGCCAGTGTGTTGTGTTTAAAGAAGCCCTACTAATGGCAGTGACCATGTGCAAATGGCAAAATAAAGCAGGGGGGATGGGGGGGGCGTGTTTGAATACAGTGGCATTGCCTACAAGACGGAACCAATGCACTCTAGCTGGTTTTAAAATTAGGTGGGAAAGATGCAAGGAGTTCTAAGTCTTAATGACCTCAGTTCTGCAATTTGCCACTAATTAGTTCTACAATGAGTAACTGGGAACAAAACAAGGAGTGACAGACTAGGTCAGCCAGTGGTTTGCCAACCCCTTGTCTTGTGTTTCTTACTGGGGCTTTTATGTGATAATTCTTGATTGTGTGTACACTCTTTCTCTTTTACTCGTAATCAGGAGTGAAATTGCATGTGTTATACATTATACAAACACACACTGAAACGCAGTACTTGCTCTTTGGTCCTGGAGAGCATGGCTGATATTTGTGCAGCTCTTTCTGGTGGACATGCACATTGATTTTTTTTCCCTGCCAACCATCTCCCTGACTCCTGTTCTAACCCAGTAAACCCCACATTTCTTTCTTCTATGTCTGCCTGTAGCTTACACTGTGTTTATGCTCTGCAATTGTATTTCTCTGTGTATTTACCTCCCTGATCTCACCTTGACATTTTGTTCTTTCTCTCCCTCCTTCCCACACAATGAAAACTTCATTTATTCCATTTACATTTTTTCTGCAAGTTAGCTATTTCTTCTCACAGCAATGCACAGAGTGCTGAAGAAAGGTTTCTGGAAGCCTCGAATATTCTATCACTCCCAAATGCCTCATTCCTCCTTAAAATCCATCAGGCTTCCTCAGACCACATAGGATGTGTACTTTGAGGATTCCTGGATATGTTATGAATTTCTGTATCCAGAGCAATTGCACATACCCCAGTTTAGCTTAACATGTGTCATAAGCAGTCAGTCAACACTGAGAAACTGAAACACTATTGGTTTGATGAGAAAACTGTGGTGCACATCTCCCACATCATCTGGAATTGTTTTGTATTCTGCTTGCTAGGATTTGCCACTTGAGTTTATCTTGGAGGGAGGTGCCTTAGTGTGCGTTTTTTTCCTTTGGAAACTCATCAGCTCAGTGGCTACCAAGAACACAAATGCTGTAAAAAGGATTTTAGGAGCACTGTGTGTTGTTACATCACCAGGGATCTGGCAGATGCTACCTCAGCGTCCTTACACTAATAGGCTGGATAGAGAAACATCCCAAACACAGACCACTCCACCACCAGGTACTATTAGGTGTACAAGCTATCAAGAAGACAGTACCCTGCAGGTATGCAGGTGTTGCTTATGCAGGGGTGGGGCACAGCTCAGCAACAGCGTTTAGAAAAGGAGGCCAAGGCTTTTAAAGGGACCATGCTCCTCTCACCAGTGAAACAGCAAAACCCATTAGTTAATCAGTCAATTTTTTTGTCCATTAAAGGGCTTTCCATAGGCAGAAGTGCTGTAGTTCTCTTCACACCATTAGCCTTTATTTCGTTTTTGATAAGTGCTTTAATCAGCAGGTACCTGTTTACCAAGCAGTAAGCAGCTGGGAGGACTTCAGCCCTTTCATCCGTCTGGGTCAGCAGAGTGGGCATTCCATAGATCTCCTTCCATCCCTGTGGGGATTAGTCCTGTGTTGCCCCCCAGCACACATACATTTTAGTAAGGTTAGAAAAAAGCCAGCTTCATTCTCACCTACTGGCCATGCCTACAGAGTACATGCAGTACACACCCTGCTGACAGATTTTTTTTCCCCTTTTTGTGAAGAAAGCAGTGGTAACCTTCGAGCATCAACCTGTAGGAAAGTAGACTCGGTTACACACTCCAGCCAGCAATCTTGTGAACCTAGAGCCTTGCTTTCAGCAAGACAGGCACGATAAAATCTTCCTTCTTTCTTCAATAACATGACTAATAAGTGTAGAAATTCCTTTCTCCTCTCTCCCTTTGCCAATATCTGTCTTATCTCCGGTTCTTCCTTAGACATAATTTCAAACATGAAAGACATGTCTATACTATGAACAGGCAACCTTGATTCTGGCATGAGATCCATGGCACGCTGCAGCTTAGTGCTGGAGAGCTGAAGCTTAGCATCTGGCATCTGCAAAACCTGGTAACTGGAATTTCTGCTGCCTGATGCGCTCCTGTGCCTGGGGTTAGCCTGCTCTGTCTTGTGAGGGCAGCACCAGGCTCCACTGCAAATTTCTTTCCAAAGCAGGTGCACAGCTGAACAAACATGGCAAGCATTTATGAAATGAGCTCGCCATTAAACACCCTGTCCAGCAAGTAAAGGGAACCATCATGAAGCCTTCCTGGAATTTTGGCAACATTTCCAAGAGATCATCTGCAAATTGCTCGAGATGGGTATTACATGTGGGCTGTAGGCAATAAATAAGAGTGATTTTAAGAGGCAGTGTATATTGACAAAGTAACACCTCTCAGAATAGAACATAACCACTGGCACAAGCGGTAGAGACACACTAACAAAACCAGGATCTAGGGAGTGTCATAAATGTGTATCTGATAGCACAAATACCAGATAAACAGCAAAGTCCAAAGAATGCAAAAGGTTACAACCACACTAAACCCACACAGTTAACGTGCTGGTTTATTGTTATTAAAGATCACAGTAACTATACCTTAACTTAAGCACCCAGAATGCTCCCAAACTCCTGGGTGTGCAAGCCAGCTATGTTACAGCCTTATCTCAGAGAGAGACAGATGCATTCATCAGGCTCCCACTTTGCCTTTCACCACAGGGGAAGAAACACAGACACACTACTGAGGGTGAACCACGGCATGCTTTGGCCAGATCCCTGGTCACTGAATTAGAAACAATAACAGTCTACTCATATTTTGCCCTCAGATCTGAATTTTGCAAAAACAAGATATTTTTTGCTTGTTTTTTGTTTGGTTTTTTTTCTTGAGACCATACATTTTTCCTCTGACTTTGTCTTTTCATTTCCAGTGCAAGTGGCTACAAGGAAGAAAAAAAAAATCATTTGGCACTGCCTTAAATGCAAACACTGAAGCTTTGTTACATGTGAAGGAAAACCTGCAGGCAAAATTAGCAAGTAGCACAAACAAAGTAGCTGTTTCCATCACCAGGCATGAACACCACAACACTGTGTTGTGACACAAGTCATAGAGTCACAGAATGGATTGGGTTGGAAGGAGTCTTTAAAGGTTGTCTACTCCAACCCCCAGCAATGACATCTTCAACCAGGTCAGGTTGTACAGAGCCCCGTCCAACCTGACCTTGGATGTTTCCAGGGATGGGGCAATCACCACCTCTTGGAGCAACCCTTCCCAGTGTTTTACTTCCCTCATGAGAAGTCTTCCTTATATCTAGTCTGAACCTACCCTCTTTTAGTTTAAGACCTTTGTCCCTTGTCCTATTGCTACAGGTCGAACTAAAAGTCTGCCCCCAGTCGTGGTCATGGGCCAATCCTGAGATTCTCCTGTGAGGAACCTGGTGTTTATGTGCCAGGTGAGGAAAGTTTCAGGGCATGTATTACACAGGCAGGTATTCATCTCAAGGCACAATTCATTTCTGTGTACTAATACCAAGGAAATTATAACACTGGTACCATTCCTAGCCTGCTCCAGTAGGTTATGACATTTCTTTTGGCACTCTTTTCCAAACCTGAATGAATTCCCTTCCAAATGAATTCCTCTTGCTCTGCTCCCAGAGCCAGTAGATTATTTGCTGGGACACTGACCTAATCTGATAGATCCATTCAACATTGTGTGTGGGGGGTGATCTTTTATAGGTGCAGCTACACAACCTGCTTTGTGCAGATGAAAATTGCTCCTACTCCATGCTCCAAGCTGAGCTGAAGCCCTTCAGCATAACCACGGTAAGGTCTGACTGAGCTGGAACTGATAAGAACTGACAGAAGTGCTGGGTTAGGGCAGTTCTATAACTTTGCTGGCTGGTGGACAGCAAAAAGGCAGATGCCTGCAACATTCTGTGTTGTGTTTTAAGCCTTGCCACTGAAGGTGGGATGTTTGTGCTTTTTCAACACCCAGTGATATTTTACAAAGGTGAAACGACTCCTACTAAACTCCAAAGGATGCCAGAAGGGATTTAAGACTTTTGAATTACCTTCACTAACATAGGAGCTTTTAAATATACTTTAAAAATTTAAAATTAACTTTTTGTTTTATGGGAAAGGCAGTTGTCCAAGCTAAACAAGATAAGTTTATGGTTTAAAAAAGGCTTCAGAACTGGATGGTTACCCAGCCCACCCCAAATTTTAAAGCACCATGCAATCACATTATCCTACTGTAAATGACCACTAGCTAATGCAAATTGACTGCACAGCAGCTCTTTTATTTTGTGCTATCTGTTTACATTAAACAGAGTTCAACATGTGGTTCTGCCAAACCTGGGGTTGTAGCAGACTGGGAATTTGGTAAGAATTTTAGATTAATCAAAGGGAAGAGAAAAAGAGACATGAGTGTTCAGAATTTGGCCAGTGACAAAAGAAAACTAGAATTTATTTTCTGTTGATTGTTTTGCCCTTCTGAGCAGAAATAATATGATGTAGAGAGAAAACTGGATTTGCAAACTCTCGAAGATATAAAAGATCATAAAGCCTTGAAATTCTGCTGTCTTGCTTTTGTGTGTGAATTAAGACTACTCCCCTTGCTCAGGAAAAGCAACTTTATGCTAGAAGAGGCCACAGATGGGGAAACAGTTTGATCAATGTGGGAGGGATCAGCCCAAAATACCAGTAAGATATATTATACCATCAAAAAAATGGCATGTCTGGAAGGAAAGTCTTGAGCACAAATTAATATTGACCTTATCCAGAACAACTTGCTCTCTTCAACATCTGCAGCTGTGTGGTTACTAGGGAGTCATCTGGCATCATATGCTTTTTCACATCTGTCTACTAAATCAGAGATAGAAACACAAAAATCTAGCACTGAGGGACATTATATGGATTTGTGACACTCCCAGAGGGACTAAGAGTCTTCAAGCTAACAAAGATATTACAATGGGACACAGGTATAATATTGGACTAATGTTGTGTCTGCTCCACTGTGCAATGGAAAAACTACATCTATTTTCCTCTGATGAGCTCTCTGAAACTTCCAAACATGGATAAACATGAACTACAGTATATATGAGACAATAAGTTTGGCATACATACATGAAACTTCATACTTCTAGGATGAGCAAAATGAATAATCTCGATTTATATTAATTGCCTTCCAACACCATGTGTGAGGGAAAGCAACAGTGGGAACAGATTGAGAGAGGACAGAGAGATTCACAGTTTAGTTCATATGGTATTTTCATCATTCTTCATAATTTTCAATCTCACTAGCAACTTCCAAAGACTGAGCTGTGAAGCCTTAGTAGAAATGGATATGACAGGGTTATTCACAAGGAGTAACAACATTTTTCAGCATGTTGCATGTGAGTTAGTGAAATGAGTGGTATGCCGTACTTTCCCCGCCTGCATCATCTCAGGTTATGTTATGGTCCAGTCTAAATGACAAGGTGATGAAATTGCATAGGTGTAATGTGCCTTTATTTCAGCAGCATGCACGACACAAAGTACTAAAATCCCTGAAGTATAACAGTTTTGAATAATATGGTTCTAAATTTTCAGGTGTCAGTGGGGTATTTGTATGTTATTGCCCCATGCTTGTAAAATAAGGGAGTTGTTCTTAAATTATGTTCTGAGTGTGTATAAAAAAGCTCAACCAAATAAAAATGCAATAACACTTGCCCTCATTTTGAATAGTGGAACTTTTAATTCATAAAATATTTGTATTCCTTTTTATCTTTATCATAGTATAAAACTACATTTAGGTTAAAAAAATTGGTGAAATTTCAAATGGGCAGTGCAAATTGATATGATTTGAATGTACTAAGAGATTTGAGAACACAAAGCCATAAATAGGTAACCAATATCAAACAAATATATGCATGAACAAACATAAACCAAAAAAAAAGTAATTTTTAATTTATAGCCATTGGGCAAGATGAAGAAATGCCATGTGATTTTCTTTGGAGAGCCATCAATATAACTTAACCCTTACAGAAATGGAATAATAGAATCATAGCAATCACAGAATCATAGAAAGGCTTGGTTTGGAAAGGACCCTAAAGATCATCCCATTCCAATCCCCCAGCCATGGGCAGGGACACCTCCCACTGGATCAGGCTGCTCAGAGCCCCATCCAACCTGGCCTTGAACACTCCAGGGATGGAGCATCCACAGTTTCTCTGGCAACCTGTGCCAGTGCCTCACCACCCTCCCAGCAAAGAATTTCTTCCAAACATCTAATCCAAATCTCTCTTCTTTTAGTTTAAAACCGTTTTCCCTTATCCAAATAACATTTTTATATAGCAAGAAGAATTGAGAAGGGAAATACAGACACAAGGTAAGCAAAAGTAGTTAGGAGTAGTAGAGATACTCCTTATGTGGCAGAAAACTATTGAATTTACTTTCTGCTGGATGAGCATAACAGGGCAGCTCAGACAAATGTCAGCACTAGTGCAAAGGAAGGGCTGCAGCAGCAAGATTGGTTTAGATGACTGAAAAAAGAGCTGCTGCTTTGAAGGAGATGCTTTTAAAATAGCTCTAATACCATGAAATATGATGTTCATCATTACCATGAGTAATGTGATATGGGCCTGTCTCTTGATATTTCCTTCTGGAGTGAAAAACTTCTCTTCTTGCTTCTTACCAGATAGAGGGCTTTGCCCAAAGATGCCTGCTCCTAAAAGCTAAAAATCTGTGTACATGGCCAACCTGGCTCAAGCTGATACTAAATGGAATGCTCACAGAAAGAATATTTTGGATTTGTGTTTACTCGCCCCAAGTTTTGACTGACTTATAATGATTTCTTGCATTTGGTGATACCTATGGCTCCAAAATACACCTTTAATACTCTGATCTCATCTAGTCTGTCATTCCAAGGGTTAATTTGAAAACACACACATTCAATTAATGGAGCAGATTCCTTAGAGAAAGGGAACTCAGAAGCGTAATTGCAGTACAAAAAAAATTATAGATCTAAAGTGAATGCAGATTTTAAAATTAATTTTATCCATCCTTTTTCTTGACCCTTCTTTTATCCTCATGAACACTGAAGCTACTTGTCTACATGTGTATACAGAAAGCTAATTTCAGTGTCCTGCAGGAGTTTGCAGAAGCTCAGTTTACTTTCACAGGTAGAAAGAAAATAGATAAAAGAAAATTCCTGCACATTAAAATAGCATACCTAGCTAATAACAGCCAGCTAAACATTGGCATAAAACGAATAATAAAGAGCTCTTTAAATATGCAAGCAATGCAGTAAATATGCTGTAATGTGGAAAAGTGAGGGGTTTTTTTCCTAATCATAAATAAAAAAAGTAGTTGCCTTAAATACATGTAAACAAGGCCACAGTGGAGGTGAGGTTTCCCTGAAGGTGGTGTTTGGTGGCAACCTCAGTGTAGCCTCACACCCTCCACATCACCATTATTCCCTTTCACTGCAGCCCACCAACACATTCCCTGAAGGTTACAGCCATAGAGATGTTCCTTTCAGGGGCCCAGCTGTTGCACCATCCCTCCTCCAAGCACAGTCAGATCATGAGCATTCTGTGGGGCAGCTTATCAGGGCTATTCTTGAGGAAAAAGTGTGGTTGTGCATTCAGCCCTGCAGCTGATGTGTGGGCTGCACTCACATCACCACCCCAGATTTTCCATTTTTGGCTCTACCCTCCTTAGACTTGTGTAATCTAAAATTCAAGCTTTTAAGCTTCAGCCATTGCAGCCAACACTAAAACACATCCAACAACCTCTTAATATCTATGAAGTTCTTTCAAGTAAATCCAACATTTCTTGAGAAGATAAAACTGGTTGTTTTGTGATGATTTGGAACTGAAAACAGACAGCCTGAGTAACTGGAACTTACAAATGCAAAATCAACAGTGAATCCAGTTTAGCTTTTGGCATTGCATGGTGTTTCTCTCAGCAGTAAGAACATGCTTTATTATGTTTTAAAACAAATATCTAGCAAACAAACAGTTAAGATGCTGTTCAAAAAGTGAAGGGCAGTGTATTTTTTCCACTTGTTTGACAAGGTGATTCATTTCCACACTCCTTACTAAATCATAGGGTGACTTTAACAGGAGGAGAAATGTGGGGTTGTCTGAGATGGATAACTGGGTCAAGTTACCCTCTGGAAGGAATCAGGGAACAAAATGTGAAACAGAGGAATCCACTGCCTTTACCCTCTGAGCTTCATGCAAATCTGCTCTGGAAACTTGGTTATGTCTCATTTTCTAGGGCTTAACCACAGTAGCAGGCCTGCAGGGATGTACTTTCACCAACACCTTAAGCAGCTTGTGCTGCTGAAATAAAACCCCAGAGTCCTTTCCCTCGATTCCCATGCCCCACTCTTCCTTCCCCCCTGCCATTCACCTGTGAAGCTGATCTTAGAGCTGAGCAATGGTTTGGCTGGTTTGGCTTTGGAGCCTGGCACAGTTCATCAGCTGGCTGTGCAAATGCTGGTGCTGGCACAAGGAGGGAGGTGGTGGGGGGAAGAGAAAAAACCAAGAGCTGTGTGGGACTGCAGCAGGGTTAGCTCTGCTTGCAGCTAGAAGAGACAGCCAAGCTGATTTACTGGCTTGCTGCTGCCAAAAATATCAGTCCCACACCCTCCTTCCCCCTCTCCTCTGCACCTGTCTGCAGCTGTGGAGCCAGGTCCTTCTTGTTTGTGCATCCCTAAAGTCCAAGTGACCTTGCAGTGAGCCAGCCCAGCTCATTAAACCATGGGACAACTGTTGATGTGATTTAACTGCACTGGAGCTGGAACTGCTCACTGAAGGAACACAGGAATGCAGAGCCAGAGCAAGAGAAGTGGAAGGAGTGCATGGCCAGCAGGCAGGGAGACAGACTGAGGAGAAGAACAGAAGAACCTCCCCCTTTCAGCAGCAATGACCTGTTAGTTTGGCTCAACTGGATCTTCTAACTCCACTCTTGCACTGTTTCGGGCAGCAGTGCAGGCTTATGTCAGCTAAAAGTATTGTGAAACAACATCCTATGTCTCATTTCAGCCATGCAGGTAAACAAGACTTCACATACCTGCAGTTAAGAATATGCTGATACACATTTTGCATTAAAGCCCTATCTCAGGAACCACATACACTTTCACAGGAAGCCCAACAAATGGCCTTCAGAGAGGTTTGCTGATCTGCATTTCAAAACAGTGGACCATTATGCCAGTAGTAGTTCTCTCCTGAATGATAGCTTTAAGCACTTGTTATTGATTTAAATTTTGAACTAGTTTGTTTTGATTCAAAACATCATTACACCTACAACTTCATTTGTGCTGAGTTACTGTCCAAGCCTTCACATAAATTACTTCATCAGCTTGCCAGAAGTCCCAAGGCTGTGGTTCCCTGTGCAGACACTGAGGCTGCAGGAACTCTCAGCATCCCCCTTCTGTTTGTCCCAGCCTCCAGCTTCTGCATCCTGTTCCTTCAGCTTTGCCTCTTTGTGGGACTATGCTGCAAAGTGGATATCCAAACTCAGGCACAATAAAAATATTCCAGCTGCCCCCTTTTATTTTTGGGGGGAGGTAGTGCCTCAGGCTGTAGCTTCAGCAGTAATACCGGCTTGTTGTGTAGCTGAACACCATAATTTCCCCCTACACACACACACAGAGCTTATACCTGTCCAAATTTCACTTACAGCATCCTTTCCCTTGTGCCAGTGTGCACAACTGTGCCTGAGAATGGGAATAAGGGATCTAATCAAGCTGTAAGAAAGAAAAAGAACTAAAGGCAGTTAATTCCCTTCTCTGGTTCACAGCAAAGCTACACAGACAGTGTGATGTGCTCATCTGACTGAAGCCATAGTTAAACAGATACTTGCAGATATTTTCCCTACAGAAATCCCCACTATTCTTTTTGCTTCCCCCTGGCATATTCCCAGCCTTGAGCATCTTCCTGCATTGTGCCAAAACACCAGCAAATGATTTCTGTGCTAAAGTCTGTAATAGCAGATAGCTCTAAGAAACAGAAATTCTCCATCCACTTCATTATTTATGCAAGCATTTTGTATTTTTAAGCAAGCCAAGGTTTAAAACAGTTCCAGAACTCACCCAAACAGTCACAAAACAATCAGTGACATCCAAATCTGTAGCAACCTTCTTAAGACTATCATCCAGCATGGAATAGAAAAGCTACTGAGCAAGAGCAAAGCACCCTCTGCACTACCAACAGGCACAACAGGCTGTCCTGGGTGCCCCAGGCACTATTGGCTTTGGCAGAGCAGACCATGCCAGATCCAAACCAGTTAAACTGGCTCCAAAAGTAGCAAAGGAGCCCAAAGGCAGGTAGCTGTTCACCTGACTGGGATGGATACAGAAGTAAAATAGTGTCAGAGGTTCTTTCCCATTGCAGTTGTCAATTTTTATTACCAGGGTTGCTGGGCTGACAAATGCAACTGCAAATGTGTGAGCCTTGGAGATGGCAATTCTGCCACATCCAAATATCCCAGCCCTGGTGAAATCTGCACTGTGGTAGGCAGGTTTTGCCCAGCACTAGCCTGTGAACTGTGAGAGCTGTGTCCCCTGACAATGAGTTGGCCAGCAGTGTTTTGGCAGTGCGTGTGAGGTGAAGGGATTGCAGTTATCCCAGGAACGCTGCTGGCTATGTTGTGTCTGTGATAGTTTTGCTGCTGATGAAATAGGGTTCCTGGTCTGATAAGGAAGAGGTGGGGCACGTAATTAAGCAACCAAGTAGCTGGGAGCAAGTCTTGGGGTATTTGTGTAATGGTGGACTGTACCTGTTTGGGAGAAACAGCTTCTGCTCTTTATTAAACAAACAGTAAAGATAATTTACATGTCAACACCGTTAACTATTTCAGCAGTAGGCAGGAGATAAGTCACAGACCTGCCCAATTAACTGTGAGCAATGTCTCATTTTGGTGCCACAGTTCAATAACATTTGGAGTTACCTTGATTTCTATCCCTCTGAAGAAAAAAGTTCAATGGAACTCAAAACATATTCAAGCCAAATCAAGATGCTCAGGCAAGCAAAGCAGCAACTCAACCTACTGCCTTTTCATGACCCATGTGAGTAGGGTTCAGTTTAGGAGAGGGTCTTAGAGTGGTAAACTCATCTGTGGATTCCACTGCTGTCAGAACATCTTTGCTTTGCTAAACCTTACAAAAAGGTTCAGTTGGTGGAAATGAAATTCACACCTCACCACTGCTGCTCATCTGGTCTCCCCACTCTTCTCACAGGAGAATGATCACTCTGCTTATCAGCTGTGCTCCTCAGACCTTGTCAGACCCGTTTCCCAGGCCAGTTCAAATCACTGATAGAGCAGAAAAAGGATCCAGGTAAAAAAAGAAAGTGTCTAGACTTTTGCTGGGCAAGTAGTCTGAACAGAGTGTAACAGCATGCAGCATATATCAGAAATTATTCCAAAGTGAGGGCTTTCACCTTTGAGAGCCATGGAAGTGTGGAGTTAGTATCCAAAAATTATCCTTCTCCTGTCCAGAGCCCGTTATGATGTAGGATTCCCCCTTTTCTTTCTATCCCCTGTCCCAAAGTAGCCAAGTTCTGCCTGGAGTGCAATAATGCAGTGGTTATTTTGTTGCTTGTTGGTGAGTGAACTCTAATACAGTCTAACTTCTTATACTGACTGGGCAATTTCATTAACATTGTCATGGGAATTAGATGATTTGGCAGAAGCTAACTAACACGTTCTCAAAAATTAATACTTTATCCAAGTCTAGACAAGCACATTTAAAGAATGAGGGATTCTAGAGGCTCGTATACTGACTTTATCAATAAACAGGTGATAATCCACTGAGTCATATTTTTGCATCCTCAGGCATGGTATTAGAAAGTGATCAGTGAAGGTGAGAAAAGCAATTTGCAAATTCAAACTGATGTCAGTAAGAAGGAAGAATTTTGAGGAACTTGCAAATATTCTATCAAAGCCACTGTAGAATAGTAATTTAGGATCCTAAATTATATAGATTCACAGAACTATGTGGGTTTTGCAGAAACATTGACACTAAGTTTTCCTCTGCTCCTGCCACTGACTGTTCCTCTCACACCACAGTAGCCCACTGAGGCAGGTGGCATATTTGATCTAAGTGACACAGATGCAGATCGTGTTAGTTATTCCAAAAAGCTGCATTTGTTCACTGAGCTACCTCACAAGAAGTGGGGTGTATTTCCTAACCACTTCATATAACTAAAAGATGACCTTGCAATCAAGACAAAGCCACTGCTAATTTTGGGCAGCAGGACACATTGCTTACATTAAAGGTTTTATGACTACATAGTTAAAATGATCAGACATAATTTCTGGAGACACAGAGGCACAGGAAATTCTTCCATTCCTAGCTAGCAAGAGAGATGTTCCACTTTTCACTTAAGGTGGTTTCTTTACCTCCAGCCTTGCTTCCCAAAACAGTCTTCTCAAGCTGCTAAAGCAAGAGAAAAAAACTTCAAGGCTGATATAATATTTAGGTAACAACCAGTATAAGCAATTTTCCAGCTTTGTGAAGTATTCTAACTCCTATTTGTTTAAAAGTATTGTTCACATTTTCAGTCCTTTTGTCATCCTTCTTTGTTCCATTCCTGTTAATTCCTATCTTCACTTTCTTGCCTGCCCCAGCCCAGGTGCTCCAGTTCTTCAAGTGAAGCAGTGCCCACCTTCTGCTCTCCCTGCCCCAAGTCTTTGCATGAAAAAACACACAGCAGTGTATGTGCAGGCTCCATCCAGGCAATCCTGCTGCCCATGTTCCAGCAGGAGTCCTCAGCACCTCTAGCTGGTTCTCTGCGCTCCTCAGAGCCTCATCAAAGCACTGCCTCCGGGCCCTTCCCTTCATTTCCCTAATACCTGCATCTTCTGCTTGCTAAGGCACCTCCTGAGACAACCACCTCTTGCCCTACAGCCTTGCCTTCCGAGCTGCCTTCCACAGCTGCCGTGCCCGAACCGGCGAGCCTGGGCTCCGGCAGGAGAGGAAGAACCATCGGGCTGCCGTGGCAGCAGCCTGGCTCACCCTGGGCCAGCAGAGGGAAGGGCACGGAGGAGGAGAAGGAGGCAGTGTTTTGGATGCTCTTGAAAGCAAAGGCTTTTTCTGTGAGCCACATTATCCCCCAGTTTCAACTTACTATGCTATCTACTGCCATATGCTCTCCAGTCAGCTGCCTTTCCCTCTTCTCTCTTCCCACTTCTTTCCCAGGACATGCATATTATTTTCTCTCCCTTTTTAAAGCTTCTTCAAATATTAGGCAGACCTCCCTAGAGAGGCGATACCCTGGCCCAAAGGAAGTGCAAGACTGAAATACACATAAGATCAGTGTCCTGCTGGGAATATACATTGCTGCTCTTAGCCAGACAGTGGCCTGGCACTTATATCTATGAGATTTGTATCCCTTTGTCATGATATTTTCCCTTTTATTAGCAGAAGAATAATCTTTTTAAAAGGTCCCAGTCAAAATCAGAAAAACAAAATTGGAATATTACTTTCAGTTACTATAGAGTTTTCAATAAACCAGCAAAATAATTCTGTGCTGGGTTAAGTGGAATGGAAATCACCCACCCAGAAAAGGCAATTGCTTCTGAAAACTCAGAGAAATACTGCTTTTAACAAAAAATGCTATCTACAGAACACATCTTTGTTACAAACTCACTAAATTTACAGGATCCAGACTCCTATATTTCTTCATGAATTGGAGGAGAGATGCTACCACAAAATTTGAAACCATAAAGGCGAATGCCAGAAAATGTATCAGTAATTAATCTTCCTTCTTTTTCTCTCACATTACAATCTCCCCTAGTTCTTCTGTGACAGCTATCTTTGTGATGCTTGCAACAAATTTCTCCCTTGGTTATGTTTCTATGTTCCTGTAGAACATTAACAAAATGTCACGCTTTTCCTGAGAACACTGTTAGCAGTTAATTACTCATGATAATTACTCACCGGGTGAAGTGTTTGCTTTACTAGGCTCTGCAAAGATACATTTTAAATATTTTAGGATAAGCTAGTTGCAAAGAGAAGTTTGTTGTTTGTTTAGGAGCTTTTTTATCAATGCTACAGTTTGGATGCTGTGGAATGCAATTAGGCAGATAGGCTTAGTCTGGTGAACATGGAAAACCTGAATAGACTATTCCCATTTCCCCTAGAAATCTATTTTTAAAGCAAAGAACTATGGAATGTTATTTCTTGTTAGAATTAATGGATATTAACTTTAAAAAAAATAAAGTCAAAATGAATAGTATCTGCCCTTATTTTTCCAGCCCTATGATAATATTTTTCACCCATAACCGCCATTAGTGTTGCAATAAATCATAGAATTCTTTTGCATCCTGCGGAAAGTTACCCTTATAGGGTAACACGTCACAATTCTTGCTCTGCAAGTTACCAATCCCTACAGGACAGCATTCACATTGATATCAAAAGTGTAAGACAAGCTCTTACTTTAATAGGCTCTCCTATTAAAGACAAAAGAACCCACAGGAAAGTTGTCAACTCCTTACTGTTCCAGCTCAGAATGTATTCCCAAGTCTAGTCCACTGACATTCAAAAATGTTTGCTGTATATAATGATATTGCCTGTAATATCTGTGAGATAAAAATTTTAACTATTTTTTAACATGAGGAACATTCTTGTATTAATCAAAACTCACACACAACCTCATTGGATGAGATCTCCTGATGTGAGATGTTGTAAATGCAGCAATTGAAGTAGAAAGACCACATGATTTACATGATTTGCCCACAATTATTCATTAAAATCAGTTGCAGAGTTGGTGTTGGAAAATAAGACCTTCCTGGGTCCCAAAAACATGTCCTGATTACAAATCATTATGACTTGCACATGTTTGTCATGTATGAATGGTACAAGCATGCAGATAGATGTAGGAAGTGACTTTAAACTGATTGCAAAAGAAATGGAAGCAAACTTTTCAAATCACAGAAGTTTCCTGATAAAATTATTAATCCCTTATATTAAAAAAAAGCAAAAACAACAACAACAAACTACAACAACAACAACAACAAACCAAAACCTCCCCCCCAAAAAAAACCAATTGTGCATTGCTGTACTATATTAAGGTAAAATTAACACAAACTTAATTTTCAATCCAACAGAAATACAGTTATACAAACCTCAATCTGGTCACCAGGCGATAAACTGGTGCAATGAAACCAGATCAGATGTATTTCCTTTCTGCTTTTTTTTTTTTTTTTTTTTTTTTAAATATATACATATATACACCTTCCAGCTATTTGGTATCCTCTCTAAAAAAGTTCTGATATTTCAGACTCTTATTCAAAAATCTCTCCATAATAAGCTCTTGAATTCCATCTATTTCTGCTATGCTTGCAGTATAATAAATCACGGTTTGCAGGAAGAGGTAATGTCTTTTATTAGAACAAGTGTTAGGGATGGGAAAATCATCCAAGCTTTCACATATAAAAGACAGGACGTCTTTTTGATGTAGACAGTATTAAAATTGAGCAAAGGCTCCCAGGTGAGTATCAATGCGTTAAAGAAAGAATTAAAATACATTTGTTTATTGAGAAGCCTTGAATTACATTTTATTTTAGAAAGTTTGTATTTAAGCAAGCTTTCACAAAAGCATTAAGTAGTGTGAACTTTACCAACACTTTTTGTTAAACGCTTAATCCATACCCACATCAAAACAAAGACAGGCGGCTGAGCTCTTTACATATGAGAAGGTGACTTTTCACACATAGCCTTAACAGTAAACCTTTTGCCTTTTTTTCAGGGAAATACAAATCTCGGAGATAATAAAGTTGCCTTAATTTACATTTCTCCCAAGAAGTGGAAATTACAAAACTACAGACAACAAACATTGGCTAATCAGTCTAGGGAAAAAGGTCCAAAGGGAAAACTCAGAAATAAGATTGTTTAAAAGCTGCAACAGGCAGCAAGGACGTTAAGCTATGAACGCTTTTGTTTTGCTAATCTACCTAATGTTCTATTGGAAAAAAAGAAATCCTTGAATGAATGATTCCAGCTTTGTTCTAGTGTGAATTGAGTGGCAGCTTCTTTAAAAAATTTCAATACTTAGTTTGTATTTAAACAATTCTTCCTGAAGACCTTTTCTCAAACAGGTCTTTATATGGGAAAAACAACTGTTGATTTTGTAGTCATCATGTGAGTAACTTTAATAAAAGTCAGCAGGGCCTTGCCTACTGTGAGATTTTTTTTGAACCTGTAACCCTTAATCAGGATTGCTGTCAGCTGTAGAGCCTGAGGAAGCTGTCATACAGACAATATTCAAATGGAGCTCTGTTTTTCCCACAGCGCTGTTGGAAGGAAACCCTTTTTTGTTAGCAAAGCCTGAGAGACGTCGGGACCCTGAACTGGAAACAGAACGAAGGAGGATGTCCCGGTCCAATAAACACTCTCCAAGTGCAGTGTGTCCCCAGAGCTGGAGCTGCACACCAGCAACGATTTTTAAACATCTTTCCCAAATACAGGTTAGAAGTGCTAAGAATTTGTGGGAAAGTTTTCCTTCGGAGTAGACCACGGTTTAATGTTTATTCATACGCTGCAGTAAGCAAATGAGAAACTAAGCACTTTGTAAATGCTGCATCATTTTGACTGCTTGATCCACTCCACTGACAGAACAGTTTGGCGTAATTGCTGGCATACATAATATTTTCAAATGACAATTCTCCAAACAAGTCAGGGCCTGAGCTAACAGCAGTGAAAGGTGAGGAGATGCTGCCTACATGTTGAGCTGAATTCTAGACTATTAAATGCCACAGACAATTAAGATTTATAGTTGATGTTGTCCACAACATAAATGCATTCCTCTGCCTTCACTACTTTCAGTTCCACAGCAGGTACTGTTATCTGTCTTCAGCTGTAATTTTACATGTGAAAGCTAATTTCTCTGCTCTACCCTTTCCTTGCCATTAGACCACAACTGTTTTGAAACAGGCCCCAAACATTTTCAGTGCTGCCTCTGCCAGTAGTTTTGATTTAACATTGGTAGTACCACTCATGCTGTTGCTTCTGAGTCATGCCAGGAGTGGAGCAGTTTCAGCCCCAGGCTGCTGTTTATCTTCTTTTGTAAATCAGGCAGGATTAAAACCTGTGTTGCCTTGCTAATGAGAAAAACACCTAATCAAGAGTGACTGGCAGAAAACAATGGACAGCACTTTAAAGAAATTCAAGAGACAACAAAGTATGGCCAAAAACGAAGGTCTAGGGCTTTGAGCAACCTTTCAGTACTACAGCGATGCCAGGACACTGTCATGGGATTAGGATGGAGATTTTGTCTTGGCATCTCCTGTGTTTGGCTATCAAATTCCCAACATTTAGTTGCCACCACAATTAAAGAGCACCTTTTGTAGAAGCAGCCAGACATGCAAAGATAGTGACAGCAACAACACTGATGGCAAGAGGGACCCACAGAGCAGAACGCTGGTCAATACACCTGTAGTGCCTGCAGATACTCTGGCTGAGAAAAAACCTAAACTAGAACTGAGTGTCAGCATGTCAGCCATGAGCAGCCATGAGCAGCTATGAGCAGCTATGAGCAGCCTGTAGTTGCATGAGCAGCAATGTGGAGCCGGTCAGAGTCCCTGCAGGGATGAATTGCACAGACACTGGAAAGATATCTGTCTGTAAAAAGTAGCCTGCACAGCACAAATGATGAGCTGTTCTTAATGTATCTGCTTATACCTGGCTTCAGAATAAAAGCTTGGTACTGAAAGTATTTTTCCTGTTGCCAGAAAGAGGCACTTTGCATTTTTGTCCTAAATCTTCCAAAGGTGTAATGCCTACAGAATTTGCCAATACATAAAACAAGTTCTGAAACCTTATTTTTTTCCATAGCAGGAGAATATCCAGCTTTCCTATCTTGTAATGCTGTTTGGAACAAGAAAATCTTGTAAGTGGTGATACATAACACTATAATGCAACACAAAATGCAATTTGAAGTCCTTTGAATGTTTGACCTATACTACATATGCAGCCAGGTAGTTACTATTAGTGCTCTCTGCTCCACCTGGTCAAACTGCACCTTTTGTTACACTCAGATTATTCTTCCTGATACCTATTAGGGAGTTCTTGCTCTGGATGATAGCCTCACAGATTGCCTTCCC
The DNA here is from genome assembly GCF_009819885.2 of Catharus ustulatus. NCBI lineage: Eukaryota > Metazoa > Chordata > Aves > Passeriformes > Turdidae > Catharus > Catharus ustulatus. Next base: position 14,245,378 of record NC_046225.1, read on the forward strand.
AGCAAACCCTGTGGCATACAGCTATGTTTTTCTCTCCAGACCTGTGTTTCTGACAGAGAACCACAAATAACCTATTAAATCTCAGAAAAATCTGTGACCAGTCTTCCACCTGAGCAATTGTTTTTTTAAATCATGCTGTATTTTCAAGGCACTCTTCATAAGGAGAAAGACCGGAAGTATTTTAAAATCTCTTTCATCTTCCAGGCCTCACAAACTAGAAAGGATAGGCAGTCACAGGCTTTAGGAGTCTACAAAATGCTAGTCTTTACTTCCAGCTAATACTTTATCTTCTTACTTTTACAAATAACAAAGGTAATAGCTGTGATGCTAATCATAATGATTTTGCTGTCAGACAGAAAAAGCTTCCACAGCAGCACATCCAGTTTGAAGACCAATATGATCTAATCAATAATACATGAAAAAGATGCCTATATGGCTAAAAAAAGACTAGGATTGTCAGCTTTCTAGAGATGTCTTCCAGACTGTATTTTTTTCTTGCCCAAATTACACATTAAAGTCATGCTATGCAACCATTTCTCTTAAATAAACAGTCACTGACAGTGACACCTTGAAGAGCACTACCAGCACCCCTATACAGAGCTCAGAGCATGCAGACACCCTCGTTTTTAACAGCACACCCACTGTGACTCTTAGGATTTAGGTACAACAGAAGAATCAATGGGAAGCACACAGAGTGAGTGTATTCCAGATGAGCAGCAGCTTGCTGGAATCCTGATACCTCCCACCTCAGCAATAATACATCTCTCCCTTCCCTGTGGTTACTAAGCTAAAGGCATAGTCTGAGAGTGGGAGCTCTTTGTTTTAGCTCAGTGATGGAATTCTGGTTTCAGGCTGAACCATTCTCCTCACACAAGCTGCAATTATTTTGTGACAAGGCCCATTTTAGAGAAGGTAAAGGACAGGCCTGTTGCAATGATACGTATGAGATTTTCCCTTTATCATTAGGAGTTTTGGAAAGCTGAAAGGTTACTGAACTTCTTAAGAATAACTAAGAAAATTTCTCTTTATTTTTTTTCCTAATGGAAACAAAATCATTATGATCCCAGTGTCTCTCTGCACATCCTTCTGTCAACGTGAATACCTTTCACATCCACATGGCTGCATTTGATAAAGCATAGAGATCTCAAGGCAATTAGATTCCTACAAAATTGTATGCAGAAAGGGAAAGTACAAAGGGCAAAGACTCTGAAAATATTTCTCTGTGTATGCCTATCAGATATGTGTCAGGGAGAGGCAGAAGCATAAAATTATGAAACATCTGGGAATGCACAGAATCCTCCTTTATGGGTATTGTCCTGAGACTACAAGGAAAACAAAACTCAGTCAGACCCTGCACATTCTTGGACACTTGTCAAACAACAAGATGCAAACTGACCAGAAAAATGAATACATCCCTAAACCAGCCCATCTCATTCCAGCACCTGGGCCAAATAACAGAGTCCTTGTTTTCCTGGGTTTCAACCTTGAACAGTCAGGTTTATCGTACCAGGTTCCGTTTGGCCTTGGCTCACCAGCTGTCTGACAGAATTTCCAAATCCAGTATGTGATGACTCTGTTTGTCCTGGCACATCATACCCTGACCTAACATCTGGATGGGGCAATGTGGCTGAACTGTTTAGAATGCTCTTGTACACTGATGCAAGGGTCACCTGGATTTCCCGCTCCTTTTGAACATGATGGCACACAAGCTCAGAGAATTAACAAGCAGGTAGCACTGTCTGTTGGCTTACTGTCTTTATCCTAAGCATTTCTGACTTCCCTCTGCTGCTCCAAAATGGAAGTTAGGCTACACAGATTCATCTGTCTTCATGTGAACAGTTCTTATGTTCAGTTCTCTAGTTTTAGCAAAGCTGTCCAGAGTTTGTGTCATAAGCTGTGGCCAGCTCCGAGTCCCCCAAAATCAGAAGGACATGAACCTCTTGGTGTGCGTCCAGAGGAAGATGATGAAGATTATCAAAGGGCTGAAGCACCTCTCCTGTGAAGACAGGCTGAGAGAGGGGTTGTTCAGCATGAAGAAGGCTCCAAGGTGACCACATTTCAGCCTTCTAGTATCTAAAAAGGGGTTTATAAAACAGATGGAGGGCAACTTTTTATATGACAGTGACAGGATAGGGGAATGGTTTTACACTAAAAGAGTAGAGATTCAGATTGGATGTAGGACGAAATTTTTACTCAGAGGGTGCTGTGTCACTGGAACAGGTTGCCCAGTTAACTGTGAATGCCTCATCCCCAGAAGTGTTCAGGTGTTGGATGGGGGCCCTGAGAAACCTAATCTAATGAGTGGCCTGCCTGTCCATGACAGGGGTGAGTGGAACAAGAAAATCTTCAAGGTCCCTTCTTCCCAAACCATTCTACACATAATTGATACATGCTCGATAAAAAATAGTGTCACTGTATGTGATGGTGGAGGTGAGGAAAGAAGCACATTTTCAGAAGGTCACTGTTTTTGATCTAGGCTTGAGCTAATATTTGTTGCTAGCATAAAGAGATTGGAGGTCTCTATTAATATCTTTTTCCTTTTAAAATCTACTTCATGCAAGCAAGTAGAAGCTTTTAATCAGGCAAGGCAATAAAACATAGGGAAAGCATGGACAACACCTCAGAACTGCCCAGGGAAAGTGAATAGTGCAGCTATTCTGGAATGGTGGTGTCAGCCTGGAATGACTCCCCACTGTGACAAAATCATTGATTTATTTTGGATGACAGTACACATATGCACAATTATTTTGAAGAGCTATTCTGGCCAACAATACTAGGCAAGCAAGCATGAAGCATGATTTTCAAAGCCATAAGCAATTTTATTGCCGTCCAGGCCACTTCAAAATCTGTGGAAAAATAATGTTTTCAGCCTCTCAAATCCCAACACAAGTTAGAGCAGTATGAAGTATTTTCATTTATGTTAGCAGAATTTTATTTCAACTTCTTTAAAAGCACTTCTTAAAACCTATTCAGTTTAAATGCAGATTAAAACCAAGACAATATAAGATGGAAAACATTCATAGATTTTCCTCTTCATATTTTAACCAGCTAAAGAATTAATACAACTTTAATAAACTTCTGTTAACATTTTATACTGAAAATAAAAGTGATTGTGTCTGTGCACATGTGAAAGAGTACAGACTTTCATGATAACTTAATCTTTCTGACAGTTTTTTAACCAGGTCTGTGAATAGGCCTAGAACCTTGAACAATTTTCAGCTGCTGAGCCACAAAAATGCAGGAACTTGTGGAATTCAAGATGTCTCTGGGTGGCTTCCAGAGGGTCATGGAGAGATAAGGAATTATAAGCAGCAAATGAAAGTTTCCTGGGCAGATAGCAGCATTGCCATAAGGAACATTTTGTGAATCTGCAAATAGGGAGGCTGATCTTGACTGTTATCAACAATTAAAGATGAACCATCTGTGCCTGTACAAGGTTCATGTACAGAAATATCTGGAGAAGTTTGCAAAGTCACTGTTGTGCGTTGGCCTTGAGTACTATCAGTATCAATTAAAATATCAATATTATTAAAGACCTTATCCCTACTACAGTTTTAGCTGGGACATAACAAAATCTTTTACTACTCATTCAGGGTTTATTCTTTCTAAGTTCTAGCACTATATAGACAATGAGTTTTAAAAGCCACATGATTAAGTTAAGGGTTGAAAAGATAAAACAAACAGAAAAACACTTGTCATAAAGAACCTATATGGTCATAAAGAAACTATATGCTCATGTATATATTCTTCTCAGATGCCACAGATGTATTTTTACCAGAATTTCTGTGACTATCAAACAAGTTTAATCTGTTTCACAAATATTTCCATGCATTGGTTTTGAAAAAATGAAATAAAGAGAAAGCGTAGTAGCAGATGCCAATGCTACAGCTAGGAAAAAAATTCCTCTGTACTCGGGAACATTTTCAAAGGTGTCAAGCTTTAACTTTAAAACACTAGAATGGTTATATTGTTTCCATTACCTGTGGCACATAACCAACCTCAGCAGTAAGGTTAAACCTGTGATAGCCAACCAGACCTTCCAGTATTTTTAGATGCATCATTGAATTAAAAATAACCTAAAAAAGCTCATACAAACAAACAAACAAACAAAACCCAACCAAAAAACAACAAAAAAAACCCCAAACCAACAACAACAAAAAAAACCGCAAAACAAAAGAGCTATCAGGAGTGTGAAAGTGGATTTTGCACAGGATTAACTGCTTAGAAAGGCTCAGAGTGAAAAGCATATTAATCCTAACGTAGCTGAGAACTCTGTCTCCTATTGAGCAAATAATTTTAAAAACCTGTCTGAGATCTACTGGAGCTAAAGACATTAGATTTAAAATGCTTAAGTTTATATCAGATTCATATTGTTTTCTGAATTGGCATCATTGATAGTGAGGGAATTTGTTTAAAAGGGAAGAAATAAACCCTACAATCTTCATGGTTGCAAATCCTGTCTGCAGCTTACCTTTCACTTGAGCTGAATAAAGTGCAGAATAATCCAAATCTGATTTGTGCAATTATTGAAAGTGAGCAGTGGTATCAGAAACACACATCTAGAGACAGAAATAGCTGTCAAGTCATTCAGCTGTGTCATGCAGAACTCATATACATTTATATATATACACACACACATAAATAGCTTTTTTCATACTGATAAACATATCGAAACTGTTTGTTCGCAGGGTAAGAGGAGATCTTGGCCCTTCTGATTCCAAACAATTTTAAAAGTCACTAGACCTTGTTTGTAGTTTCATGGAGCCACAGGAATAACAATTGCTATAATCTATTGTACTAAATTCTTTCTTGCAGCCACTTTGTGGTACTTCAGTCTAAGCAGGACATAGATACTGTTTTAAGAAAATTCTTAGCTATTCTGGTTTAAAGAAAATAATCATCATATGAAGCAGAAGTCTTTTTTGGTTGTTTCCAGACTTGTCAATATAGTTCCTTCCTCAGTGTGGTTGTTTTTGTAATAAACACTTCAGATCTTTATTTTATGACAAGTACAGAGTTATTCTGAAGCAGTTATCTAAAAATTAAGAAAGGATACTGATAACTGGGAAGCATACCTAAGGAAGCGTGTACTGCTGCCTCAAGCCACCTTAGGCTGAGCATTGGCTCTAAACCTCAAGAATTACATTACCAGCGTTAGTACTTTTACAAGATTTCTTATGCATTAATTTTCTGGGTAGAGTTGGAAGCCACTGAAAGAGGAGCTAGAAAGAACTGTTATTGCATCTTGTGTAACTCATCAGCCTCCACTCATCCCTGTATCTCTCGACATGCAGAACACTGGAAAAGGCAGTCCCTTTGAAGAAAACTGAGAACACATGTACATGGCATTGGGCAGCTGACAAGTTGAAGAATCATATATTACCCTATTCAGACGGGAAACAAACCCAAGACATGGTAGTACCTAGACAAAGGAAGTTTTACAAACATACACCCAAATCTATGATACACCTAAACACTTGTTGCAGGTGCAACAAACATTATGTTTGCAAGACAGAGAAGATCCAAGGAAAATTTGGTTTCTAACTGATGTAGACTAAGTGCAAAAAAACCAAAAAAAGAGATAGAAAAAGTGTAGTTGTATGGAAAAGGTGGTATTGCTAGCCAGAATGTGTGGGGTTTGTGGTTTCTCTAAGACTTGACAGAGCAGCAGTGGTGTTGAGCAGGGAGCTGAGCAAATGCTGCCCATCACATAAAGGTTCCACTCACATTGTCACCAAAGTCACCTGCTCAGAGCTCTGGCTCTCCAGTGACACCACTCAGGGTCTAACACATGTATCCTGATGGGATAACCACCTGATGGGATAACCACCTGCTTTCTAGGTGTTGTAAAGGCTGAGCTAGGCCTTCATGGCTAAGCAGACATCCTTTAGTGCTCAACAGACTGTTTGACATTAGTTATAAGAAAGGAAGTGTACAGATGCATCTTTTCTGAGTGACTTGTATATACAGAAAAATCTGGCTTAACCCAAGTGCTCTTTCTGTTATGAATTCCAGTTATTTGTCTCACTCACTAAAGTAAGCTCTTAATTTCCTCCTGTTAGCCAAGACTGACTTGCAAGATAGTTCCTTTTATCACAGAATTCCTACCAGGTGTATTTTCAGTCTTTTTTTCAGAGTAGCAGCCTACAAAAAAGAATCAGAGAATTTCAGAATCAATCAGGTTGGAAAAGATCTCTGAGATCATTGAGCCCAACCTTTGAACACCACCATGTTAACCAGACTATGACACTTTTCTTAAACAACTCCAGGGATAGTGATTGCACCATGTCCCTGGGCAGTTTTCTCCAATATTTAATCACCCTTACTGTGAAGAAATTGCTCCTGATGTCCAACCTGAATCTCCCCTGGTGCAGCTTGAGACTATGTCCTCTCATCCTGAATGAAGTAATCCACACCAGTATATTTAGATTACCAGGTGTATTACAAGCAGCAATAATATACTTGCCAGTTAGCTCAAATATTGTCATTTTCTCAAAGGACAATCTGCTCCAAGCACGTGAATAAATTTCACCTCTAGCCATGGTCAAATCTCTGTAATTATCACTCAAGAAGGGTAAGTCTGTTTTGTTAAGAAAACCTGGAAGGTCTGTCATAAATAAAAAATTAAAAAGAAAAATTTGAAAAAAATACTAGATTGATATCCTTGAAGGGGGCATATTTAGTAAGCAGCACTACCACAATCTCCTTTCTCCTAACCAGTAGGCCTCAATTATAAAGATGAAATCACTTAGCACTCTCCTAGACTCCAGCTACAACTCTCCTCTAACACAGTCTGTGCCCTAATGTGAGAAAAAAAGATTACCTTCTGCTCATGTGTAAATAGATCAACTTCCTTAAAACTTAAGCTTCAAGAGACACTTTATAGAGATAAGAGATTGTTTCAGAGGTACTTACTGGACTTCCCTCACAGCAGCAGCTCTGTCCTTCCACCCAAAACTATAAAAAGTGCTGAGACTCGTGTCCTGATCAGTGCTCTGAAAGTAAGGCCAATAAATAGCCCCTAGGATTGGGTTCCTGATGAGGTAAACTGCTGACACACAGCAGCCCGCCTCTCCTCGCACTGCTGGGACGCACACAGACGGTGAGGCAAAGTGCTTCCAAATAGCAGCTCCATGCTCATGGACTCTCTGTTTTTCAGAATCTATTTTCCCTCAAGAATAAGTATCTTTTAAAATACTTGAAGCTTTTCTGCTTTAAGGAGAGTGTCAAGAAAGCCTGTCAGCAATTCTCTATTAGGACAGAGGGGAAGGGAATTTGAATTTTCATAGCAGGTTATCACCAGCTGTCACACACTTTATGTGCCGGCAGGTATCAGGCTGGAAACAAACTTGTGTTATTTTATCACAGAGATTAAACTCAGTTCCTTAACAATATGGCCACACTGATGTAGCTGCTGAGTATAAGACCATAATTTGGACTGTGCTTATTAAATTTTTATATACAAACAATTCAGGACAATGGGAGCAAAAACCTGCTTTCTGTACAGATACTTGGTATTGGCTGCATCTATGCTTACAGAAGAGAAAGTTGGCAGAGCAGTGAAAGCATATCTGTGTACATTATTCATGTACATTTATCTGTCAGCAGATACAGTCCAAATCCTCTCGATAACGACTTTCAGTATTGATTAAAATAGTGTGCACATGCTTTACCATAACAGTAAAGTTATTTTATGCATTCAATAAGCAACACTTGATAACTCACCAGTGATATAGACAAGTTTATTTAAAAGACAGAGCCAAATTCTGGCTTCCTTGATGTTCTTTTATGAGCATCATAGGAATTTTACTTCTAAACTGTAACTGCCAAGGTGCTGCAACTCTATATTGACAGCACTCCTAATTCAAATTCACTAGACCGTATTTATTTGGTGTGCTAAAGGAGACTAATGGTTAAAGCACTCATATCTCATTGTGGCTGAGGGAAAGCATCAGAGCTCTATACTTCACAGATTTCTGGGAAGCTAATAAGATGTGTGGCTGAGGCTGCAAGCCAAGAAGTGGGCAAATGGCAGCAGAAAATCATTTCAAGTTACTTCAGGATCTTTGCTGAGTCATATCAGTTTCAGCGTCTGTGCGAGCAAGTCTGTGTGGAATCCACATCACACTCAAAACTCCCAGAAGGGATTTTTTGCCCGCCTTTAATATTTTTATAGCTCATTTACAACACCTGAAAAAACACCACAACAGATTGAAAAATGCAGACTCAGACAGTGTTTTTGAATATCTCATGTAGCCATGATTTGACAGATCCAAATCCAATTGCCTTGCACCATTTTTACTGAAAAGCAGTGTTCTCTTACACAGTCTGTCTGGTAGGTTGTGAAATTCTCATCAATACAGACAGAACCACTGTAGTATAAAGCTTCTGCTGATTCCTTTCAATTTTTTGAAGTAGCAGCTGATGAGTCTGTTATTCCCATCCATGCCTCACCTCTTTTAGGCCCACAGAGTGGGCTCAAGGCACTTCCCTTCTACAAGGTGGATGGGCATAGTACAAACTGATTTATTCATCAGACAAAGCACTGAGAGGCACTTCCACACAGAGAAATGAGTTCTGGATCCCATTTTTCCTCCCTGCTCTCTTCACTGCTCCATGAAAGGAAAGGAGACAATGCCTGCCAAGCAGCAAATTATAATAACTATGCTCAGCTCAACAGTGTTTTATCATGAATTTGGTTGAGATTTGGTCAAAAGGTTAAACTACTCCCATGGAGAACAAAGGTGGCAGCTCTGTATCATCTGTGACAGAAAACAGACACAATTCTCACCTTAGCTTTGCCTGCTTCCCATGGGCCAGCATTGCCCCAGACTTGTCTTTAGGTAGCTCTCACTTGTACTCACCTTAACCAGACAAACTTTTCCTTGGTGTGAAATGGAGAGGGATAAGCCTTGACTTCACTGGCATATCAAAGCAGACCTGTAACCCACCTTTTTTGCTGCAACCCTCCCAATAAATTCCAGTTTATGCAGTTAAATGGATGGACAGAACCAGCTCTGTGATTATTATGACAGAGATGTGTTATGTGTTGTCATTTACAATATCTGTTCTGTAGGGCTTTTTATTTCTTTTTAAAAAACAGTATATTGAAAATTTATGCTTGGAATATAAACCACTTTATGGGATCATAATTTTAACAGAGTTCCAAAATAAAGTTTTGCCAATGGAAAAGAACAAGTCTATCAGGGAGAAATAAACATATTGCCATGCTCACTGCTACCATTGTCAGAGAGCTTCCTGTATCCCTAGATCATAAAGACTTAGAACAACATAGCCTAGGAGTTAGTGGTAAAAAGATTTACTATGTCATCCTACTCACTACATCAGTGTGCTTTGTTCAGTCTAGAGGCTTCTTCCATTTCACTCAGAATATCATGTGAACGAAAATAACTCAAGAGTCAAGAAAAAATACTAGACTGTATGCTGCAGTTTATCCCATCTGTTTCTAATTTAATCATACTAATTAGCTGAGCTATCATAAATACATTCTCCTTCTGTCATCGCTGTTCACATTCTCCATATTTATCTGCAGATGCCAGGAGCACTTATTTGTTCCTGCTACACGGTAAACATTGTTGTGTCAGGGGCCCTGCTGTGATAAAACTTCCCTGACAAACAGCTACCCCCAGGGAAACAGCCAGTGCCCAGCTCAGTAACAAGTGGTAACAGGCTATCAGGTGGTGACAAACACCCCAAGATTTTACATCTAACAGTTTGTCACACTTCAGCAGTTCAAAGCAAAGGTTTTCAGGAGCCCAGGACTAATCTTAACTATTTTTAAAAATCTTTATTGGCGTATTAACCACGAGGTTTAACTCTGTGTTATCTATTATGGATAGGGAAATAGCAAATGTAAGAGGGAATGTGATTACATATGGTACTGTTTTACAGCCAGGTAGAGGGGAACAGTGCCCCTAAACGCTTGGGAGCTGTAGCCAGTCAAAAAAAAAAAAAAAAAAAATTCACGGTTTGTTTAAAATCACAATTCAGTCTCTACACAACAACGTCTCAAACATATGATTTGTTTGGATACAGCAGTCACAAAATTTGGCTTGAAAAACTAAAAGCTTTGCAGGAAAAATTTTATTTTCTATTTCCTGTTTCTCTGTTGATAATTCATAACCTATCAACAATAAAACGTTGTGCTTTTTAAGGATGCCTGTTGTTACAAACAGATAAATAAATAATTTAAATCAAATGTCCAATATTGGACTTTGAGGGTTTAGGCAATCTCACTGTAAACCAGGTCATGGATTTAGAAGATACACTTTTCTAACAAAGAAGTAGATTCTGCATAATTTAGAAGACTTTTATACAGAACTGTATTCTCAGATGGATAAAGATGTGTAAATTCCTCAAAATCAAAGGGAACTGATACCCAGGAGGGCAAAGCAGACAAAACAGCCCATCAGCAACTCAACCACATGAAAGACCACAAAGAAACTGCAAAGCCACCCACGCAGCTGCCTGAGGAGTCTGTCAAGGAATGAGAGGCTCTTGTTCAGCTCATATTGCTGCTGGAAAAGTGTTTGAAGAGTTTGGCAATACATCTGGATTTTACAAGTGGCACACAAGGATGAGAAAAACGAAATCAGATTGAATTATGCGCTGCAGTACAGTGGTGGTGTCACATCTCAGCTAACTAGAATGTAATTTCATTTACAAGATAATGGCACGATCTGCATTTGCTACTTCCAGAGGGGCAGCTGACAAACATCCACAGTGTAAGTACAAACTTAACTAGACAGTCACCTAAAAGGCAAAGAAGATAGGATCCTTTTTCTAGTATATTAAACTGTATTTATTTTTTATCTATTCTAGATACCTGGAAAGCCTCCATTTCTGAAAAATGAGTACCAGGCCTTGAACATCAGAGATCTATAAAACCAGCGCAGGAAGGGTGAAGAATCAATCCCCTCTTTTCTGCATCCTTCTGAAACATCAGCACTTACTGGTAAAGTAACAGAATAACAGCTATTGTATCACTAGGTATCACTTTCTCCCTCTTTGGTTTATATAAAGCTGACCGAAATGCCCCATTTTACTGTCTTTCCACCCACAAACCTGGAGATAACCCTTCTCAACATTCTGCTTTGCTCAGTAAGGAAGAGAGATGGCAGGAGACCTAAGTTTTTAAAATATTTGTCAATAAGCATTCCAAACAACACATTTCAAATTTTGTTCTCTACTACACCAACATAGCTAGCCACACTGAAACATGAATAGATTTTTTAATGAGAAAGTACTTATTTTAAACAAATTATTTTAGATGCCTTCAGTTTGGTGCAAGGAGTAGAAGGGAGAATGAGGCAAAACCTGGAACACTGAAGGCATTTGTCTTCAACACTTGCTAAATGCTCCCTTGTGCTGTTCATGTTGTCAATCTGTAGTAAAATGAACAGAATCTTAAATACACATGGTGAAGACTGCAAACTCCTCATTCAGTCTCTGTTTAATCTTCCACAACACTTTTTGTTTAAATTTGTGAGTGACTCATAGCAGTGACTTTAGCCAAGCTTAGCACAGCCAGACTTTTTGCGTGCCCACACAAATACTGATGAGTCTGTTCCCACTACTGGCTTGTAGGATTCCCACTGTCACTATCTTGAGCTTTCTGGAGGAGAGATTATTCTTTGCATAGGCCTCTGCCAAAGTGTCTCATATTCTGGTGTTGGGAGCAGTTGGAGACGAAAGTCTCTATATGTTAATTTAAATATTGCAGATTACTTTTTACATTAACTCAATTGAAACATTTGTCCTGTGAATTATGCTTTTATAGGCCTCTGCATGGTATTCTTTTATTTACACTGCCTTTAAAAACAAATTTATGTTGCAACAACATTCTCAAAATAAGAATCTATTCACATGCCATTGCTTATTGCTCTGCACAGTTAGGGGACTTCTGTGAATTCCCTCCTGATCAGACCTGTGCTCCAGACCCTTCCCCAGCTCCACTGCCCCTCTCTGGGCTCGCTGCAGCTCCTCAGTGACTTTCTTTAGTGCCCAGAACAGGACCCAGCACTCGAGGTGCAGCCTCACCAGTGCCCAGTACAGGGGGACAATCCCTGCCCTGCTCCTGCTGGCCACACTGCTGCTGATCCAGGCCAGAATGCCACTGGCCTTCTTGGCCACCTGGGCACAGCTGGTTCTTGGTCAGGAGCTGTTGAGCACCCACAGGTCCCTCTTTGCCAGTAAGATTTCCAGCCAGTATCTTGAAAAGCCCACATGATCATTATATGATACAGGAAGGATTCTACTCCAGCTCACTTTTTTAGTGATGGATTCTTCTCTTCCAGTAAGACAGTTTTAAGCCACATCCATTTTGTCATCTGGCCTGTTTCCTGGCCGCTCTAATGCCTATATCAAGCCTGAGGGAGGCTGTGGAAATGCACACCTTGGGCCAGAGCAGGATCTTTCCTTTTAGCACCACCCCTGGTTTAAGTTAGTACAAGTGATCCTGGCACCACACCTGAGGATTCTGGTGGCCTATTATTAAGTGCACCAGCAGTAGTGAAGTGTAACAGGGTTTAGTTGTGCCTGAAGTCCCACAGCAGTTCAGTAGAGCGCTCTGAAACATTACTGTATATTTAAATAAGAGCCAACCAGTTCTTAATCCTGCTTTTAAGGTAAATATGCAAGACTGTGTCATATACTGAGGCACCATGCAAAGTATAAACACTTCAGGATTGGGATAGGGTTGAATTAATGAAAATTGACATAAAAATTGAGATGGGGAGTTGGCTACATTGGAACACCGTCCTAAGAGCTTTTGCATTAGTTTTGATGCAAACTTCGGGCATTTTTACTGTCTTTGTATTGCATTGAGCTGCAACTGATAACAGGATACTTCTAGCTCGAGATCTGCCTCAGTGAAAAGCAGATTTGTTGAGCTTATGTTCAGGTAATGAATTAAAGTCAGGTGTTTTCCTGAAGAAACTTGATGGTGACAGCTCTGATTTCAAATTACACATTTCTAGGCTTTTTCTTGGATTTATGCAAGTAGACTAAGATTTTCCTTGTCTGGAAGGAGACTACTGTGACCTGTAGTGGATTTGGAGAGCTGAAGATTTTCCTGTGTATAGATGCAAGATCTAAGATAGATAAATTTTGAATTGATAAACCTTAATTTCTGCTCCTCACTTCACCTTTATTTAAAAGAAGGCTTTTGTTTCTCAGACTTCACGTAAGACTGCTATATCTGTATCTACAAAGTCTCGTTTTTAAAATCCAAGTAATTCTAGTTAATATTTAGTTAAAATTCTTACTTAAAAATCCTACCCTTTGATTTCATAACCAAATCAGACTGATGTAATTCTTTTTTTTGTGCACGGCTGAAGACTCCACATGTACCAAGAGATGCATTTTACAATTGACCAGCTAATTACGATCTTTGAGTATATGGTGTCATTAGGTCAGCCTAGACCTCAGGGCAGCAAATATGACTCACTTCTCTTCTGATTATATCATACTTTTTCCTGTTTTCAGATCTATTTCTAGAGCAATCTCATTGACAAATTGATTAAAATTTGGGGGAACTTGGTATTACGTAAGTAAGTTTAAATACTACATAATGTACCATCATTTACAGGCAGTGACAGTCAGAGAAGTATCTGGAAAATCTGCTTAGCTCCTCCCATTTATTGTAATCAATAATACAGTGCCAACTTGTAAAATGAGAGGGGGAAGATACTGCTGCCCAAGGATGGAAATATTATTTCTGTTCCTATTCTGGTATAACCCATCAAACACCAGGATAGAACTACAATTTAGATGCCTTTCACTGCCAGTTACATTGATGTTGGCAGCCAAAGTGGTTAATAATTACCCAGTTCCTTCCCCAGATGTTTTTGAAATATATTATCTTTCAGGTACTTAAATCTATCAATTTATCTAAACTTCTGATGAAATTTGGAAGCTTCCATGTTCAACCATCCTTCAAGCTCCTGAGAAGGCTGCAAGAAGTTCACAACAGTGTTTGCTGCTAATGTTGTAGTATGAAATAAGCTCTGGCCTTCACATTAGCCATGATGTCTCATCACAACAATGGGGCCTAGTGAAAGAAGAAAGAAGTAGTTTCAAATAATATTTGGGTTCACATGATCTGAATGGCTACCAGATGGGGCTCTGAGCTGCCTGGGGACCTGCCTGGGGGGGTGGGAGTTGCCCATGCACGGTGGAGAGGGATGAATGGGCTCTCTGTGTCCCCACTGCCCCGAGTGGGAAATCTGGCTGATCACATCTGGTGAGAGGCACTGGAGTAGACATCAATAGGGAACCCATGGGCAGAGGGGCTGACAGTGCTTCCTAAGCTGTCAACTTGTTCCTTAACTGTCCCTTTTAGATGATTTATTAATTCTCTGGCATTAGGCAACAAGCTTTGCAGCTGGAGAGAGGAGAACATTTTCAGCAGCTGCGTGGATTTTAGTGGTGTTGGCTTCAAAAATCCTTTCTCAGTCAGAAGTAGAATTACAACAAAGGGTATGTGAAATGAAAAAAAATTACTGAAACATATATATTTAAGTTTCCAATTATCAGAATATATCATATAAATAGAAAAGCACACCAGATTACTTATCTGCAACACAGGGAATTTGTAACAGTAAATACTGTAACAGTAGCTACAATATTTGTATTTTTTGTGTATCAGGTTTAGCTGTGTATCACACAGCTAAAATTACAGCTAATTTTCTGATACTTGAAACATTTGCTCTCAAAGACCTCAAATGGGTGTTTACTTAAAAATCAATCACAAATTTATACATTAGGCTAAATAAAATCTATAAAACATCCTTTCTACAATGCATATATTAGTCATGAATCTCAAAGCACTGGAAAAAGTAGAACCCAAAGCCAATATTCACTCATAGCTTTTGTGTGTGAAGCCAGATGTTCTAATAAGCTACTTAATTTGGAAATTAAATCTACTTCTATACTATTGCAGTTAGAAAAAAAATATTGAAATTAGAAATGTGATAATTTTTAGCTCATAGAATGGTATGCAATGGGTTGTTTGGTTGTTGTGAAATATCTCATTAGGTGTTTGCTATTTTGCTTCTTAGGACATATCTTCTTGTATATTCACAATAGGGATACTGGGTCAAGAAGTCCATATTGGACAGAGAAAACATGGTGGGATGATTTGCAATGCTCTTAGGTGCCCTGGAGAGATGGTTGAGAAAATGGTGTTTTTCTCTCTCTGAGGAGTTTTAATTGAGGTGGATCCTGCATCCCTTGTGTCCTAGCCCAGTGGATTCCATGTATGCAAGCAGGATACAGTTGGTTCCATACCAGGGAAAGAGACATCTTGTAGCACTCTGTGAGTGAAATGGAAGATGAATAGGGAAAATCTGGCCAGGGTAACTGTATTGCATCGAGCTGAACCTCACTTCTCTCCCAGCTAACCTACAGCTTTGCTCTGCACTGATAACCAGTAACCACGCTTAAGCCCAGAAGTAGCGGCCTTTTAACATTAACTGTGAAGACACTTCGTGTGTAAATACTGATTTATCCTAAGTACTGTATACACTGAAACATGAACACAAAAGTGTCTGACTCTTGTGGTATGTCAAAGCCAAATGAAACAAGAAAGAACTTAAGTCATGCAAGATGTTGAGCTTTTCAATCTGACTTTCAAACAAAACCGTTTCGATTTGCTTCAGAAACTAATTTAATCTGGACTCTTATGGGGGGGGAAAAAAGCTGAACTCATAATTTTTGTGCTTGAAAGAACTTCTCTTTTTATAGCAACACCAATGACTTAGCTTTTTTTTGGTCTGCCTTTTACTGTATAGCATAACAGGCAGTAAGCAGCCCTAAACAGACAAATAACTCCAGGTTGCATGGCAGACACTTCAATGCCAGATGCTCCTAAGGATGCACATTCTCATCACGTGGTTCTTGCAAATTGTTAACCAGTTTATTAAGCATTGACTCAAAAATTTCAGATCAAGGAGAAAAAAAAATCCTTTCAAGGATTGCTGCAGACAATTCAGCTTTGAGAGAGGAAATGAGGCATGGCAGCAAAGGCTGAAGCATGAGTGAAGGGTACAAAAGCAGTTTGACCAGCGTCTGAATACTCTACTTCTACCCCCTTACTGCTTTCTTTCCAGTAAATAGTTTTATTTCTATTTTGCATTCAATTCACCCTTCTTGTGCCTGATTTTTTTAGGGGAACTAAGAAAAGCTAGGAAACAAGTGCTTTTTGTAAAAGATGTGGAAACATCATCCCTTTTCAACAAAGAGGTTTTATGTGTTTTCCTTACCTGCTGCACTATGGGAAAACAAACATTCACTTTGTGCAAACTGTAATCATCTGTACTCTTGTTTTACTGTGCCCATTGCTGCAATTATAGAAATTTCACATTCCCTGAAAGAATATATTGTAGTAAAAAAATGCACATATGTACATACATACTTCTGAATATTTTGCAGGCTGAGAGGAAAATTACTCACTGGTTTGTCAGTGTAGTGGCTGATGCTTTCACTTGTTGTTGCACTGCACAGAATAAAACTGACCTGCTCTAGAATTTGTGGAAATATGTCTACACAGGCAAAGACTAGACACAAACACTGAGGAAAAAAACACTTGGACAACTAAATTAATAGGAGGAACCAAATATATTTTCCTCCATTCTATCTCATACTATGGAATGGAAATGTTTATTTTGTTGGCTGATGTTTATCTACAAAAATAGCAACAGACAGAAATTTTACAAGATGTGATATATTTGTAAGAAGGTTGAGAGTGAGCTGAATAAATCAATGACTAATATAGTGATGAGGGACATAATGGCTTATTTCTACCCATACTTGACATCATGCATTAATTTTGTAGAATTATTCAGGTCTTGAAACAGGGCAGAGGAACAATCTTGATGTCTCTCAAAGGAGATGGTGAGGAGACAACTAGGAGAAAGAGAGCTAATAGAAACAGAACATAAAAAATGTTTATGAAATGTGTCAAAGCAAGCATTGTGGGCTCCAATTAGTAAATCTAGAAGAAACATCCATATCCCAAAAATTAAAGTTTAACATGTTTTGCAATAGAAGCGACAGAAGAAAGATGTCCAGTCAAGCAGAAGAGAGGAAGATAAAAAGTCACTGCATTGCAATGAGTCCAGTTCAAATTTTAGTAAGCAAATGAGAATTTCTACACATAGGATTATAGAATCACAGAACTGATAATGCTGGGAAAGGCCTCTAAGATAATTGAGTCCCACTTTGAGCCAGTATGGCCAAGTCCACCTCTAAACCACGACCTTAAGTGGCACAACCATGTATTTTTTAACACCTTGAGGGACACTTCCACTGCTTCCCTAGACAGCCTGCTCCACTGCCTGGAACCACTGCCACCACCCTTTTGGGGAAGAAATTTTTCCTAATGTCCAATCTCAGCCTCCTCTGGCACAACCTGAGGCTGTCTTGTCGCTTGTTGTTTTGGAGAAGAGGCCAACACCCACCTGGCTCCAAACTCCTCTCAGGCACTCAGAGTGAAAAGGCCTCCCTGAGCCTCCTTTTCTCCAGGTTAAACACCCTCAGCTCCCTCAGCTGTTCCTCATCAGAGTTGTGCTCCAGACCCTTCACCAGCTCTGTTGCCCTTCTCTGAACTGGCTCCAGCCCCTCAATGTCTTTCTCAGAGTGAGTGGCCCAGCTTCCACTAATGCTGATTGTTGGTGCTTCAGTCCCACAGATAACCACAGAGATAGATGACAGGCAATCCTCAAGCAGCTGTGGTACCTCCCAGACTGAATCCACACTGGGAACTTTTCTGTTAGCATAGTCCAGCTGGACAAGTCCTGAGGCTGGTGCAGACCTCAGCACAAATGTGACAAACTACTCCGGCTTCCAGCAGGAGTCATCTGAGAAGAACTCTCCACAGAGCCACCTATCTGGGCCACAGATCTGGCCAGCAACTCACTCACTTCACCTGCACAGGGTGTCCCTCACACAGGGACAGCAGAGGCTCATTCTGCAAGGGGACACTGGAAGCCTGAGTGCTATGGAGGAGTCCAGATGGGCTGGAGCTGGGTCAGTTATTGTGACAATGGGGACACCAGTGTCAATGTGGGGGAGCCATCACTACCCCTGGAGGTAAACCTCTCAAATCTGAAATGGTGTAACTACTGCTTACATAAGGGTTTGCCTGTGTACATGGAGGCACACACGTGCAAGTTTGGGATTTGTGATGACAGGTGGTTTAGCTAAGGGGGAAGATCCCAGTGTTAGGACCGTATTTGGAAGAGGAATGGTTTTCAAGTTTCCTTTGCAATCCTTGATATATTTTTAGTTCAAAAATTTTTATGAAAATTGACTTCCCTAACTGATTTTATGAGTACAGAGCCAAAACACTGAAATGAGAAAACTTTATTACTATTTAAATGGAAAATGTATAGTTACCCATAGAAACACTGCTCCCACAGACACACACACTGACAGTACTAAAAAGGGAATCTGGTCTGTTATGTTCTGCTCCTAGTACTGCACTCAGCAAAACACATAGAAACACGTGTCATTTTAAGCACATGCTTAACCCTTTCCTGAATTGGAGCCTAAAATGTTCCCAGTATTCCACCCAGCCCAGTACAACTACTGGATTAGATGCATGAGGAGAAAAGTACAAGGGAATGTGCATATTCTATGGGACAGACTATTTATTTTAGACTTTCTATACATACTGTATTTTTCCTTGTCCATTCCTGCTTCATTAATATTAATAAAAGCTTGTGTATTCAAGACATTTGTAATACTGAATTACATTACTCAGTGGCTCTAATTATGTTATTTCTTGAGTTCCAAACTGACTCCCAGCCATACTCATATTACCAGGTATAAATAAGAATATGATTCATCATTTACAGAAAGCACATTACATAAGTCAGTTACACAGTTGCACAATTGAGCACACAAACTGTCTGCATTGAAGGTACAAATAGGAACAGGAATGGAAATAGAGGAAGATTTTCTATCCTTAGTTTGAAATAAAACTTAGATTACTATATTAATCTATGTGAGCTCTGGCTGAAATAAGAACAGAAAACATCCATCACGTGTTTCAGATGTTTCAAACTAATAATAGTCTGAGACTGGTTTTCAAAGAAAGACATAGCTGTGCTTAGGAAGTGTGTGAATCCCAAGTACAACTGCTGCGAATAAAAGCTTTGTTTCTTTGATTCCGTCTGATTCCTCATGAGAAAAATTTACTCCATATGTAGTACATACAATAGTTTTGCAATTCTAATGGAAAGTGTTAGCTACAGGCACATTATACAGCATCCAAACCCCGCTACATTCAGCTGTGTGCTGTGGCCTACAGATGTGGCTCCAATAATAGTAAGTGAGCTCATCCTTAGTGTGGAAGATTATTCATTAGGGAGAGAATAATGTAAGTGATATGATCATTACATCACCTTTTCCTATACATTATTCTCACTACAGCTGACAGGGACAACATTGCTCAGTCTAAAGTTACATTATTTTCAAATTTTGCAGACTCTAGATAGAAGTGGTGTTTGGAAGTATATGTAAAGGTTTATTTGATAGTAAAGAAGGGCTAGTGCTGCAGGGTTGAATTGCTTGTTCATTATTTCTCTTTTCTTCATATAAAATAGTTATTCCATAGTGTTACATCCCATATCTATCAACGGTAGCTATTGTAATTTGTAAAGGATTTTTTGATTTTTTTTTAAGAAAAAGGTTTAAAAATCTATAGCACAGAATCACAGAAGGGGTTTTAGTTGAAATAAAGTGCCAATCTGCCCAGTGCATAAAAGAGGTCTTAATATTAAAGTCAAAATTGCCAGAAATTACCAGAAATTACAGTCTCAGGGAAAATTATGTCCAGATTACAGCAATAACATATTTTGATGAGGATGGAATCAGTGAAGAAATACGAAAAGATTTTTTAGCTTTTTCTGTACTTTTGATAATAATGGTTTATATAGCTATAGTCAAGGATGAGGAGGGAACCACATTCACTATAATTGAGACAAAATTTATCATGATAGTGTGTTTACTGATATTACTGCATAAAGAAGGGTAATAATGTAAATCAAGAGCAGAAACCTTCCTAAAGTTGAAATTATGCATATTTTGGTCTTATTTTTCCAAATCAGGCTGTTGTTCCATGAAGTTCTCAGAATCAGAATGAGAATCAAAAGTTTGTGAAAGCCTTAGCCTAGCCTATAATAGTACAGACATACATATTTGTATGTCATGGCCCAGTTTTTCAAGTTTCCACTAAATTGTGAGAACTTAAATTGCTCCTGTGCAAATCTAACCATTTCTAAAACCGAACTGATGTAGCAAAAAAATACCAGTTTTAAAAAAATACAAACAGCCACCCTATTTGCACAGCAGACATTCTTCAGACAACTAATAAAGTTTCCTAAATAAACCCACTCTCTCAATTTAGTGTATTTGATTGAACATTGAGGTGAGAAACAGGAACAGACTTTTCATTCAGTTCTGCTACTTTCTGTGGTGAGGACCTCTTTGCATAACCACTTGCCACTGTCAGTGATCATAGAACAGAAACATGTTGCTGGCTTAAACACAGGAGTGCAACTGATCCAAGGATCTTGCATAAGGAAATCAGCACAAAATATTTACCCTGGTTTTGGCTGCTTTGCTATGGTATCTACCTCGTGCACTTGTTGCACTCACAAGGATTTCCTGCTGTTGTGTGCACCAAGCTGCTTTACTGCAGGTGTTTCTGCTTCTGTACTTTATTGTTTTTCCTGTCCAAACAGTTACCAAGCAATGCAGTATCAGTCACCATGCAGTGTAAGTGCTACAAGTCTCCCACATGCAATTAAATTCAATTCTGGAAACCTGCTCACAGAGAGAATTTCTTCTTTTGTCTCACTCCTCTCATTCCCAGATGTGAATGGAATAGAAAATGTTTTCTCTTTTGTTAAACTTGGGTATTTCAAACTTGATAATTACGATTTACAAGTGGTCTTTAAATGGAAGAATTTCCTGATGCAAACCATTTAAAGATTATTACAGTGCACTACCAGTAACAGTCTGACAGCAAAGGGCTCACTTCCACAGAAAAATGGAACAAAATGGCACTAGGTATTATCTATAGAACCAGAATGCTTTGCCATTACCTCTCAGAAGACCTGTTAGATACGCACCCCTATATAAAAAATGGCTTTTTAAAAAATGCCTGCAATGAGCTAGGGCAGGAGCTCCTGGATGCCACTGCTGCTAAGTCATGAGCAGAGTGGCTGCTGGCTGAGGGCTGCTGCGGTTTGGGAAGTTTCACCCAGAGCAAGGGTTATGTTTTGTCAGCTTACAAACTCTTGTGGGAACACGAGGCAACTTTGCTTGGAAAACTTTGTGGTGTAGATGAGGCCTGAGGAAATGAGGCTCTCAGTTCCAAGGCCACTTCTCACACGGGCAGAGCTAAGTGCTTCCAGTCCCCTTTCCTCATCCCTGATCACTTTGACGCCTGTGCCCACGCCCTGTTTGTCCTACTGCGATTGTCTGTGGAGCTGAATAACAAACCAGAGCACAGAGCTGATCCAACACTAAAAGTTCTCCTCCTCCCCTCCCCTTTTTTTTCTATTTTTGAGGGGATGCTGTTGAGAGAAAAATCCACAGAACCAAGACCTGCAGGAAGCCCAAAGGAAATTAGATACCTAATTAAATCTGTGAATCTGACCTTATATGACCTGTTTAGAATTGTGAGAATCCAGCTCTTTGGATTCTGGCAGGTTCTTCAGATTCTTCCCTGGCACCCTAAAATTCAGTTAATCTTTTTCATTTAGTTCCTACATAGTATTTTAATCTGTTATTTTCTAGATGCTGAAGTTACATTTCACGAATATTTCACTAACTCAATTTCAGTGGATGCTGAAAAATGTACTAAAAATGTTGACTTAAGTCCTAGCTGAGGGATATGCAAATGCAACTGTATTCCAAAGATATTTGCATTAAAGGTCTAATTGAATTAACTGTTCACACAGCTTCTACAGTCAGCTTGTCATGGCCTCCTTTCAAGCTTGACTACATCCATTTTTGATAGAGAGATTTAAAAGGTTTTCTGCTTTCCCCTGGGATTAAAGATAGGGATGAGCACTAATTAGCCACCTGCACCCACAGCACAGTGCTACAGCTTGTTTACCTTACAGAATCTGCTGCACCCCGGGGAAAAAAATCAGTGTGGTGGGTTTTTCCTTTTCAACATTTCAAGTTCAGTTTTTTCAAGAGAGGTTTAACAGTTTGCACAATTGTTAGCATTACTAGTAGGAGCAGAGTCCCTGTTTCTCACACTGCTACCTGGATTCTATAGAAGAAATAATAACTTTTTGTTTTTTTTCTTACCTTTTTAATTTTTCTTGTTCATCAAGTGAGTCACACATTTGGTGTTAGTTGCAGCACTTTGTTGCCTATAACATATAAAATGAGACTTTGAAAATAAAAGTGACATTTAGCAATCACAAGAGCTTTATTCGTGTTAGCATGATGTAGAATCCACTAAATAGGCAATTAAAACACAAGAAAAAAAACAGAAATAAATAAAAGAAACCTCTTAATAAATTCTTTAATGTAGTGATGCTTAAGTAGCTTTTTTAATTGGATTTTTTATTGAATAAAGCAGTATTTAGGACTAGCAGCTGAAAGAATTGCAATTTAAATTACAGTCTGATTCTTTTTTACTCTTTTTTCTTACCTTAGCATTTTCTGACTAAGAAAGGTAAAAAAGTGTTCTGCTTTGTTTGTCTTTTATAAGTTCTGACTCAGTGGCAGGCAAGTACTACTTATGGGCCTGATGTAAAGCCTAGTGAAGTCAACTGGAATGTTTCCAATGACTTAATTAGACTTTGGATTGGGTCTGAAGTGCAGCAATTTACTCAACTCTGGAGCATAAATTACAGACATAAAAAACAAATTATTTGTGTGTTGCAGGATTACTGACAGCAAAATGTATGATGTCAGAAAAATAATAGGCAGAGATAGCCTGCACAAGTTGAAAAAGCTTAAAATACAGCCAAAGATAGGGGAATACTCTTTGGCAGGAATAGAGACAGTCTCAGTTCCAGTGCCAGTGGAGGAAAATTGAGTAATTTGACAGACAATTAAGTGATTAATCCAGCAGGAGAGGACACTATCTGTCTCCCTCAGTCACCACTCTGCTGCCTGAGAATTGGAATAATAGCTGGATGAGATGATGGTCTGCTGGTCAGCAGGAAGGGCTTTGAGTCTGTAACCCCTGGAAACCCCTCTGGAAATGTTAAAAATTCAGTGGCCAAGAGCCAGAGCAGAAGTGAACAGTGCCAGCCAAACACATCAGCTCAGTTTGTTGCTAGAGTAAATAAGATAAAGTTGAAGAGAATGGAATGTGAATGTTACTGAACAAGAAGTCAAGCAATCTCCACCTGAACCATAACATTTTGCTGTAGAGAAATATGACCCAATTATTGTACTTCTGAAATTCCATACTGCATGTCTCAGTGAGTTAGGAATAATACAATGAGCTAGGCAGGTACTTGTTTCAGTCAAAACTTACATAATTTCCCCTTGTTTGAAAACCTTGGGATACCAACATTTTACCTGAGCTGCCCCAGAAAAACTAAAATATTTGTTACAATTGGGTTATTTGGTAGAACCACCTATTCTAAGATAAATATTTTATTTCAGTACACAAGAACCTAATCAGTGAAGCATAATTCTGCTTTGAAAACAGATGTATTATTTTGGAGTAAACCAATTTTTTGTTCTGGAAAAGCCTATCCAAGCAAGAATCATTATCCTGGAATAGTTGATTATGCAACAGCTATGTCAGTCAATCTTGTAGTGTATATCTTTATATTCCCTTTGTTAGCAAATCAGGAAAGATTTTTTATTTGGAGAATCATTTACATAAAACAGTTTGCATTTTAAGAAAGTGAAAAAAATATGAAGAAATGTGGGCTAAATACCTTTACATCAGTAGCTAATACTACATTGTAAGCCACATAACTGAAAGACTCATAATTTGCTTCAAAAGTTGGTATGCAAAATAAAATTATATTTTTTGAAAGACACAAAGATGTGAGCTCAACTTTAAACCGAAGTATATATTTTCACTTAATGGGGCTTTGTCTTACGTACATTTACATACAAAATTTATTTATACAGTAGCATTTTCTCTTTCGTTTTTAAGTAATGTTTTGCTATTAGAAGTCATCTCTCTCTCCTGAAAACAAACCCCCCTTCCATTAATAAGTAAGAAAAAAGTTTTAGCATTCCCTTTCTATTCAACTTCCTCCATATTTTGTCTCCATTTGTTTTCGCCATTTGTTTTCAGAGTTGAAAACAGAGGATGGACAGAGAAATTGGACTGACAAATGGAAAATAAAAGTCAGGGTTTTGGATTTTTTTCTATTATTACATCAGGTGACACAGTAACAAACATAGATAAGGTACTGAACAAACAAATCTTTCCTCAGATCACACCTGTGCCTTAAAGTATGAGCACTTTTTACCATTCTATCAGTCTAATAACAGATTCTCCTCACTGCCTCAAAATGTCATGGTCATCATAACACTTTCCAAACTGGAACAGAAAGAATGGCAAAGGAAAAGCATAGAGAGAAGAAAGCCTTTGAATAATAGTTGGAAAGAAAAATTTTGAGTAACTGGAAATATCTGTCTTTTAAAATCATTATACAAGAAAAGGTGCTTTTCTGAGAGAATTCTTCCCCTTTGTTTTCACACTGGCAGAAACTTTTGTCTTTTTCTTAAACAGCATCTGTTTTCTGCTGGGCAGATCAATACAACATCACCTCACAACACTCATGTTTTGGTCCAGTAAAACATGCTTGACTTTTCCTGTGTATACTCTGTGTGAATTACTGTCAACAGATAAAAAATTATTTGATGCAAAGAGTTTGTTTAACATTATTAAAACAATTCTAGTAGCATTCCCAGGCAGGTTTTTTAATACTAATTTTCCCACATAAGAATGGCAATTAGACAGTATGAAAAGTGACTTCCAGTTCCCAAAGTTTCATTTCATTTGGGAGCCAATAGGAGTTAGTGGCTAGACAAGTTCAAAAGACAAGGAGCCAGAAGAGTTTACCTTTTTCAGGGAGGTTGATCAGTTCACTGAATCACCTTGGGCTACTCAGTTAACTGTCATGTTCTTTAGTGAAACCATCTGTAACACTGGGTGAAAGCACCCCCACACCCCCCAAAAATACCCAGCCTCACTGAGAAACAGATGCTTATGTGTGGTTTTGTTCTTTTAAGCAAATAAATTACAAAAAAAAGGAGCAAGACAAATATGGCACGAGAACAAGACATTCCTTTAGCAATCTTACAAGTCAAGCTGAGACATAGCTGCAATGAAAGCCTTCTCAACTGCAGTGCTGCATATCATTGAGTTAAAAGCCAGTACAAAATACACTCTGATGTCTATTTGATTATTAAATGCTTACTTTGAAACTAGAAGGCAAAATTCAGACTTCACTTGTATAGCTGCTGACTTCAGAAAAAACAGTGGAAGTCCATGGAGTAGCATCCTGTGAAGTCTGTACTCCATGCTCATAAAAACTTTTAAGTCAAGGAACAGGCATTGCATTCTTTGTTGACACATGTGCTTGCTTAAAAGCACTGTGCATTTTTATGGTACTTTATCAAAGAGAAAACAGTTGTCATGGCCATTGTTCTAATCTGGACACCAGCTCAGACTGTCTTGTGAAAAACAGCAACACCACTCACTATTCCCATAGAAAGCTGTACAGCAAATGGGAAAAATAATGTGGCAGCAAAGGCACAAGAATAGAGAACAGGAACCCACCCAGGCCTAATTTCCAGATGTATCAGACACTTCCTGCATGATCATGTACATATCATCAAATTTTGTTGTTCCAGATTCCTCATCTACAACATGGATAGGAAAGCTTTTGTTCAAGATGGTTCTGTGCATGGAGACTGAGATGAAAAAGGCTTAAAAGGTCTGCAGCTAAGGAGGAACTGCACATTGTTAACTATGGCAGCCTTACTTAATTGTTTTCCTTTTCAGTTAATGCATTATTCAGTTAATTTGGCTTATCACTGAAAACATTCTGCAGTAGAGGCATACAGAGTTTAAATGCCTCAAAGTGTCATCATCATATGAATTGTACTAAATCTTACACAAAATGCACTTGCAAACGTGCAGAACGGGCCTGCATCCCACTGAAATGCAACACAGCACGTGGGAAATCTATAGTTTCAAAAAGCATTACCTGCAGTCACTGACAAAACTGATGAACACAAAGGTATTTTTCAGCAAAGCAGTGTGCTGTCAGTGGCACTCCTTTGCATAATCTCAATCACAAGCAGATACTGCAATTCTGTCCCTGCACACATCAACAGTAGGACTTGACCTTGCCACAGCACAGGGAGCCACTAATGCATACAAAGAGCCTCTCGTGGCACCAAGCCAACAAAACAGTGCACTCCTGTGCCTGTACTCAGCTGGCAGAGGCAGAATAAATGGGAGAACAACCTGACAATGCCCTGCTGCTTTATTTACACCTCACAGTTGTTGTAGTACAATGGCTGGGGACAGACTGAGTTCAGAGAAATTTAGCCTTGTGTTCTGGGGCTGGGCTCCCTTAATTTTCATTCAAAAATCTCTTTTTCTGTTGTGGTCTGGTTTTGGGTTGTTATGATGGGATTTTTTGGGGGATGGGGAGGGAGATTGTGTTTGGGTATTTTTTGGAGTCGGACAGCATGCATGGAGTGCACTGCCTGTGTTCCTCTATCAAAATCCCAGCTGAAGTCCCTGATGAGCTCTCACCTCGCACTTGAACACGTCAGAAAACCCAGAGCCCAAAATGCCCGGGGAGCTAGCGGCATCTAACGACCAAAAGCTGAACTACAGCCCACGGTCCCTGCCTTACCGGCCAGAGGAAAACCACCGCCCCGACACGCCACGGACTTTCACTTGTTCTGGGGCTCAAAACAGCAGGCGCAACAGAAGGCTAGAGCTGGAAATAAAATTAAAAAAAAAATCTTGTTACTTAGCAAGATTGGCTCCTACAAAGTCCATTTCTTTGATTTTTTTTCTATTAACCACTAGAGCTCTCTCTATTAGTAACATGACTTATCCTGATTTTATTAATGATATAATTTTATGCACTTGCACTTTAAACAAAGTCGATAGAGCTAGAAATTGCTGCTCCTTCCAAAACACTTCAAAGAATAAATATTCTGCAGCAATATTAGAGATTTATATATCTGAATGATATTTTTTCCTGCCTTGTTAAAAGACAGGCTCCTCCAATCACATACACAATCACTTCACACATGAAGAAAAGTACCTGGTTTTTGGAAGATTCTGATTTTGTGCCTGATTTAAATGTAAGGCAAAAGCATGGCTCTTCCCTTGTAACTTCTCTGGCTCTCTAAAATAAAAAAAAATAATAAAAAAAAATAATAAAAAAAATCAGGTTGGTTGAAACAAAATTTAATTTTAAACATGCTTGCTTTGCAAAACAAAATAATATTACTAATACGACAGAAGTAGCATTATTAATCAGTATGAACTTTCTGTTCAAGCTGCTGAAGAATTAGATTTGCTGGAGTGTTGAACCAGTTTCTG